>NW_027437184.1:2997450-3696825 GCF_033239565.1 Halichoeres trimaculatus | reverse complement strand
TCTTGACATGTAGTCAATCGTACCTTCAGCCCTTTTTGGCTGCTTTTGAGGCTTTTAAAGGTTTAAAAATGTGTATTTACAGTCAACTAGTGTTGTCACCCTCATTGGCATGAATTACCATGACCTAAAGCTAATGGCCTTAAAAAAAAAAATAAAAAAATTACTGCCTTCATAATTCTTGATCGTATGTTGTGTCTTATTGTAGTTCAGCCATTTCCCGCTGGCTAGGCCTGTAGCTCTTGTTCATGCTCTACAACCAGGATGTAAACAGGCACAGATGAAGACTGATGAAATCTTTGAAGTGTAGTTATTTTAAAGTATTCTGATCATGATGACCATGTTGAATGAATTAAGCATTATTTTTTTGTCCATTTTTTAAATGTGCTTTTACTTAACGATGAGTAAACTTAATGAAAATGGCTTTCAATAATAAGACATCAACAGGAACTTGATTTTCAAGGTTTTACTGAAGCAACTGCAAGAATCTGTAATTTTGAGTCCAAGGGGGTGTCTGAACGTGGTATTATATTAAATATATATATAAAAATGGATGTATATATCAAATTTATGAGTGATTCTATAACTAGGGGAGCATTTCAGGTATACAAAAAAGTGAAAATAATCTGTGCTATTTCGCTTCATACTCTATTTGTTTGCAAAGTATATAGCTGGAATGTACTAAATTCATTTAATGGCAAGCTTTAATGGATTCTTAAATATTTAACTAATAACAAAATTTGGTGCATTGTTAAGTCAACTGGACAAAATTGTGACACTTGAAATGTGATGCTCAAACATGCAGACTTAGTTTGGAGCACCCTTTGCATGGCTCGAATGCAAGTTTTCCTTCAAAAATTTTAAATTTTTTCGCAGTTAATTAAATCACACTTGACTTTGAAATTTTCGAAACTTTTAATTATTTTAAAATTTTTGTAAACTTTTAGTTTTTTTGGCCATTTTTTAAAGTTTCAAGCAGTATCAAAATTTTTGCTTTTAGATTTTATTTTATTTTTTTAACTTTCAAATTTTTTAATTTTTTTTTTTTTTATTTTGCAAACTGTTTCTTTTTGCTTATTTTTCAAATATATTTATAAAAAACTTTTCCATTATTTGAAATTTCTAAAAAAAAAAAAGAACTTGAAGGTGAATTCTTTTATCTGAATTAATTATTTTGACAATTCTTCGAAACACCTATGTCATGTTTTCAATAATCATTTTAAAAATATAATACTGAAAATAAAAAACTCTAACATGTATTATAGTGTTAATTTTGAACAGAAAACTTGAGATTTGAGGAATCGAACAGCACAAAAACTGCAAATTCCAACACATAATTAGCATTTTTTGCAAAACAGATGATGCAACTTGTTAACTTTCTGTATTAAATCAAAGAGTAAAATTAGTCATTGCTTGAAAATTAACTTTTAGTAAAATTGATAGGTATACCCCATAGACTTGACATGTACCCCTAATTATAGAATCACTTTTGTACAGCCCCAATTAACAACAAAAAAGTTATTCAGCATTATTTTGCAATGCTCCTTTAAAAAGAGAAATCTTAATCAGTCAATAAGGCAGTGATTGGCAGAAACCTCCACTCTTCTTGCCTCCTTCCTGGAAACCCGATCACTGTCCCCTAATAACAGGCTGGCTAACACGACCTGCTCATGTGTTAGCCAGGTAAGCTGTAGTCGCATAAAGCTGATGAGTGAGGAAACAAGAGGAGGATGAGAAGGAGGGGTGGAGAGTTGAGAGAAAAGAGAGGTGGAGTACAGCTGGAGCTGAATAATGTAGGGTAACGTGATCTCTTATTGCAACTGACTGCTACAGCAAACAAAGGGGCTGGGTTTCACCTGCACCTGGCTGACTGACCTGAGGTAGACTCTGTGTTGTAGACTTAGTGCTGCATTGAGCCGTAATCTCTCAGTCAGAGGCCAGTTGCTCAAAGTGTTGATAACATTTTAAGAGAAAAAAAGAGTTTCTGGGTAAATCTGTACAAATCTTATTACAAATCCCGCTCAGACTGTCGAATGGGTTCACTTCACTGCTCAGACCTCGTTCACGGGGAACTCAGGTTTAACAGTTCAGTAAGTTTTCAATTTGCGGGTCATACTTTCACTAAAAGCCACGGCGCTCCACAGTCTCCTTTCTTTTCTCACTGCTTCCTCTCTAAACAAACCATTAATTCATTGAAAATATTTATCCGGGCTTTGAAGCTTTATCGTACAGTATCTTCACCTTCCTCTCAACTCGCCACCAACACTCATATTTCAACAGGAGACAGCCCACACCTTTAGTTTCTTCTTCCTCTTCACTTCCTTTCATGCAAAACTTCCATTTGAAGGGCGCAGAGAAAAAACAAAGGGTAAAGTGTTGTTCTCAGTTTGAGGAAAGTAAACAGTAACTAGAAAAGCAATTTCTGAAGAAATTGCGCTGTGAATGCAGAATGCTGAAGCAGCTTGCGCTGAACTGCTAATGCAGAATGCTGAACATGGATGACTGAAGATATGTCTGAAAATGGCTGAATGAAGTCTTAAATAACTCGCGCTGAAATGCTAAAGCAGAAGCTGAACATGAATGACTGAAGATGTGTCTGAAAATGGTTGAATAAAGTCAGGCAAGGCTTGCACTGAAATGCTAATGCAGAACGCTGAACATGAATGACTGAAGATGTGTCTTAAAATGGTTGAATGAAGTCTTGAAAAGCTTGTACTCAACTGCTGATGCAGAATGCTGATCATGAATGACTGAGGATATGTCTGAAAATTGTTTAAAGAAGTCCTGTAAAAGCTTGCGCTCAACTGCTAATGCAGAATGCTGAATTAGCCTGCCATGAACTCTTGGATGAAAGGAAATGAATGGTCGAATAAATGGAATGGATGAAGGAATTTAAAGTTGAAATTGTTGCGTCTATTCAAAAATTAAAGGAATGTATCAAATTTTAAAGAACATTGATGGAAATAATGACCTGACTGAGGGTAAATGTAAGTCGGCTTTCTAAAACTCTGTTAAAATGTAATCCTGTGTGTCCTGTGTATGAGTTTTTTAACCATGTAAGCCTGTAGGCTGAGGCTCATCTGAAGCCAGATGTTGCCATGGTGATCATTGTTCACCAACTGCCATCAGAGAGCTGGTGGAGTCTGTTGATTCCCAACACATTCCCTTTGAAATCAGGGTGTAAAGGTGCTTGCAATTCTGACAAAAAGAATGATGATGAAGCATGAATCAGTGTAATCTAAAATTGGATTTAAAAGTTTGACTGGCTGAACCAATTCAGGAATTAAAGGAAGGAATTTAAATTTAAAGAAAAAAATCTAGGAAAATAAGGAGCTGACTCAGGGAAATGGAAGTCAAATGCTGTTAAAGTGTGATACTTTCTGCCCTGTGTGTGTGTGTGTGTGTGTGTGTGTGTGTGTGTGTGTGTGTGTGTGTGTGTGTGTGTGTGTGTGTGTGTGTGTGTGTGTGTGTGTGTGTGTGTGTTCAATCATGTCAACCTGTCTGCTGAGGCTTATCTGAAGCCAGATTTTATATTGGTGATCAATGATAAATTAACAGACACATGGTTGTCTTTGTTCCTGGATGTTTTGATGAGTTACTATAAACAGCTGCATGAGATCAAAGGTTTCCACGGTGACCAGCTCGTCAAGGGCAGCAGGTGCAGGTGCACAACTTTGCCCTTGTTACTGTAATCTTCTGAAGATTTTGTGGCAAAGCAAGAGTCCGAATCTCCTGTCACCTTGCCAAAACCGTGAGGGCTAGAATAAAAATGAACACACCGTAAGAATCCTGAGACCCAGAGGAAGCTGTCCATCTAAATTTCATGCGTGAAGGTCAAGAAACGAACCCACGAGAGCGATAGATAGATGAGGGAAAATTTACTGATATCTGAGAAAACCCCTCAGGAATTAACATGGAGGTATATGGGGATTTTTTTGAACTTCTCATGACAGTTGGCCATTTTGTGAAAAAGTGTTCCATCCTTTTGCTTTAAAAACCACTTTGTCAGAAGCAGGACAAGCCCTCCTCCATTTTGATATATAAAATGCCTATGTGGAGCGAACATTGTGACCAAAAGAGCAGTTTACCCAGAAATTTTTCAGGTCTTGTTTCCCCCTCTCCGTGCTCTGTCGTTTGAATCTCCCACTCTGAGCCAAAACATTCCGTCCAATACACACCAATGTTAAACGGCTCGAAGAGCTGAAATGCATCATGACCTTTGAAGGGTCATTGTGAAGAAACTATGAATGCTAGGAAACATTTGAAACCCACTGAATGAAGCCAAAAGGTAGCTTAATATTTTGAAGTTTGAATGGAGTTTGTAGCTGAATGTATGACTGAATGAGAAGGGTTTGAAGCAGGCTGAAAAAATGTCCTGAAGGGAGGAAATTTTGAAAATTCCTCATTCATCTCTATGAGACCAAAAAACGCACAAATTCTGAAATATCTCGAAAAGTATTAGTGAAAAGTTTCTGAAGAGTCATAGCCCCCTTGTCCCAACTGAAACACACGTTTTGAAGTTTGAACGGTGAAAATCGGTTGAAGTTTGTCGGAGTTTTAGCGGTCCAAAAAAGCGGGCGGAAGAATGAAGAAGAAGAAGAAGAAGAATAAATTTTTTTGTCACAGAAGAACATATACTGTGAATGCATTGCTGCATTCACAGCAATTACTCAGTCTAACTGCGGTCTTTCCTGAGATTTACTCCCTTAAAGTCTCAATACTTTTTCATTCCTTTGAAATAAAGTTCCTAAACTATTTATTTAACCAGCGTTTTGAAATCAAAATACCAGATTTCAGTATTAGCCAATCATTTTAATCCACCTCTGACATAACCAAGAAGACTCTGAATTACACTGGCTGCAGTGTTAAAGGTAAGATTTAGTCTATATAACACTAAGTATAACGAGGCTGTGGCTCATGCAGCTCTGTAATTAAAGCAGTCCCCCTCAGAGATTACTACGTTGCTCTAATAAGCTGCACATGACACAGGGAGGTTGTAAATCATAGGATATTCCCGGACTGTCCTCCCTGATAGTAAAACAGCAGCTTTAACACCACAGAGCATCAGATTTAATTAAGTGCACACTGTTTTTCCACACAGCCATCCAGTAAAGCTCAAATTTATTGATATGATTCTTCAATATCAATCTTGCTTATGATTGTGGGATGCGATGCCAAGAGGCTCAGTGAGCCAAAAAAATCCATGCAGAGACACAAAACAAGTGAGCTTGGTCTGAAATTTGTGACTGGCCACTTTTCTTTTAAATTAGGACCATTTTTTACTGCTGTTGTCTCTTATGTGAGGGATTTAGCTAAAAAGTAACTTTCTCACAGTGATCCCAAAGGATGTTGGTGCACATTCTCAGAAATCTTTCCTAAAAACAACCACTTTTCAGTTTTAGGAAGTATTGGTGGAGCTTCACACGATAAATCTGGGCATGTGCAGACGTCACGCTGCAGGATGAATGACGTCAACCAAATCTGAAGACGTTCATTCTGCAACTATGTTTCTGCAGGACAGAAAGTTTCTCTCCAGGTCATGCAACTACAAGAAAATCCTGAGCATGTAGATCAGAGGTCTGCAACCTTTATTTTCAAAAGAGCGATTTTGCCTCAGCTCACCTGGATTCAAGTCATGTGGGAGCCACAAAATCTAATTTAACATCACAATAGAGACAGTAAACAGTAAAAATCTAGTGTAGAAATGCAATAGTGCCTTGGCCGAAGGCTGAGGACCTTAATTATTAAAAAGAGAAGTTTTCTGTGTTTATAATATTGTTTGTTTTCTTATTTTAAGTAAATTAGCAAATATTAAAAAAAGATAAAAACATTTGCACTGTCATTTATTTCATAAATTTGCAAAATTTGTAAAATTTAAATTAGCTGCAATTTAAAAAAAATAAATAAATAATGAAATTTTAAAAAATTACATTTTTTTTAAAAAAAAAAGGAAATTTTAAAATTTGTGCAAAATTTACAAAAAAACACCTAAAAAATTAAAATTTTAGAAAATTATTAAAAAAATAAAATACAATAAATAAACAAAAATAAAAATAAAATAAAAAATTCTAACTTTAAAAATTTACCAAATTTCAAATTAAAAATTATTCTTTTTTTCTTTAAAGAATGGACTTGTAATTATTTGGAAAAAAAATCTGATTCCAAAAAAATTTAAAGATAGCAAAAAAATCAAATAATTGCAAAATCTTATGAAAAAATGTTTGTTTTTTAATTATGAAAAATAAAAAAGCAAAAATTAAAAAAATGAAAGCTTTCCTGCAAATTGTGATGCATGTTTAGTTCAAAAAAATGTCAATGAATTATTTTATTTTCTGTCAATGTCTCTTATCCCCTCTGTGAGAAAATAAAAAATGCTTTACTTTAATTTTATATATATTTTCAAGCTAAGGAGTCCAAGAGCCACTTGAGGCTCCAGAGCCACAGGCTGCAGATTCTTGGTCTAGTTGATGACACTGTTACTGAAGTGAAGTCAGTTTAACACAGAGGTTCAGTGTTTGAACATGCAGCGAATACCTCCAGCTAAAAGAGAACATTAAAGGCATTAACAGCTTCAGGCCATGTGCGTTTATTGCTGTTGAGTTGATGATCCGGTTTTGAGAAGAGTCCTGAGAGGCCATCCCACTAAAACACAGGGGGGTAATAAATCTTTCCAAGACCAGGTAGACGAGTTTGATCGCAGACTTATTAACAGGGATGAGACAGTATTTTAACAGTGTTGTCTTTAGTATCAGCCGATACTGATGTAGTATAACAACCTTTATCCTAAATATGTTAAAATATGTTTTGACTGGATGTTAAATGCTTTCAATAGGTGAACAGCTCAACAAGACTGTCAGGGATTTTTTTTCCTTCCTCCTGCACATTTCTTGTCACTAGTAGGTGGCAAGTTTGACTGATTTTACCTGTCAAGTCAGTTAAATCTAATATTGTCTCTGTTATTTCTTATATTCTTATTGTAATATTTTTCACTGTACACTTTTGTATTTGCTGCTGCAACAATGTTAATGTATCGTTGTGGGTGGAAAAAAAGGTGCATCTTCAATTTAACATATTGGTTTCTCAGTATATAAACAGTGCTGTGTTCATGGCCAGCATGGAAAATCGCCTTCTTTTCCACTCCCTCAGTCACAAGGATGTGTTTAGGTAGTGAAAGATGGTACCGTTTACTGTAGCAGTTTTGCCCCAAACCTTAAAACTGGTTTGTTTTTCCTACATCAAACGGCTCCATAAGATCCATAGCATGTGTAGTAAACAGTCGGTAATCCCTCTGATGAGGAGACTCTGAAGCTAATCATTTTAGCCACAGAGCTGCAGGACGGTCACTGCAGCGAGCTGGTCATCCATCACTATCAGTGAAGCTTACCTCATCTTCTTCTCTTGAATAATTGGCCTTGACTACACACAACAACATGAGCTAATCAGTGCTGCTTAAATCACCCCCTCCCCTCCTCACCAGCGTGATGGGCAGCAGGATGGTGAGCAGGGCGATGTGATGCAACACCAGCAGGAACTCTCTGCGTACGAATGAGTTGATGGTCCTCAGCGAATGCTGCTTGTAGTCCTCGTGCCCTTTGACCCGGAAGCGGTGGAAGTGACTGAGGTACATGGCGAAGATGTCGTACGTCATGTAGGGCACGCCGTACCAGATGACAAAGTAGGTGGCCAACCAGTGCCTGAAGAAGAATCACAAAGAAAACAACAGTTAGTTCTCAAGCTTCTGCCTCATCTTCACACCAATGTGACTCATTTCATCCAGTCCATCAAAATATGACGAGCGTGGGAAAAAATCTGCACATTAAAAGACTGCAGAAAATTATGTAAGATTTTTTCCAATAAGTTAAGATGAAACAGTCTAAAAAAGTTTGCAACAAGCACACCAGTTCGCAACTCAGATCTTAAAACAAGAATAAGTTTTACGTAAAAGACAAAAGTATAGAAAAGTGCATATGGAATAGAAATGAATAGAATAGAATGGAATAAAAAATTATTTATCCCCAAGGGTAAATTCAGGAGTCACCTAAGCAATCAAGAAAACACAAGAAAGTGTATTGTGCAAAAATATAAAAAAAATATTAAGATATAATAAAATAAAAATAAAATATAAATTATTATAAATAATAAAAATATATAATAAAATAATAAAAATATATTTTAAAATAATAAAAAACTCAAATAAAATAAAAATTAATTAAATAAAAATATATAAATAATACATTATAAAATATTAAAATATAAATGAAAAAAAAATTGTAATAAATCATCTGTTTGCTGAATTTAACAACTCTTTTCCACAATTTCCTAAATCAAAATCATTGTTGTGTGGTGTTCCTTTTTTTCGGAGTGGCAAAAATTTAAATCCAATCATACAGTCCGACTTAAAGGGGGGGTATTCTGCTTTACCACATTTTAAAAATGGATATTAAATAATCATGCCAAATATGTTCTACATGTGAGCAGATTTTCTAACTTTTACACAGTTATATGTTGAAGAAATATCTGATTAGCACAAAATCTCAACACTAAAATTGGACCGTACAGGCTTTTAAAAGGCTGGCCAATCAGAATGAAGGGGGTTCGTGAAGCAGGGCGCCTTAAAGAGACAGCAGCTAAAAAATTGTGTTTGAAACTGCTGAAGTAAGGGTTTTCTTGAATACAAGAGTGGGAAAACTGGGAATTTTAATGGAGCTGTAAATCATGTAAAGCTCCAATGGGGGTACCAGGGGGACAATATAAAGCCTAAATACCCCCTCTTTAATATTTTGCTGTCAAACGTTAAAAGGTCAACAGGCTAAACAGTCCATCTCACACTAGACTGACAGAGTAGCACTAGATCAATAATGAGAGCTAGTAGAAGGATCAGATGAACGACTGAGTGACCTTTACTTTCAGCAGAAGTGAGCACCCACACACACACACACATTTACCCTCCTGCCTCTCCTCTCTTGCTTTACATGCAGAGGTTTAAGGCAGGCTTATGTAAGTACATCATCACAAACAGCTTGGACGGCTGCAGCGCTCTAATGAGCAGCGATTACAGTGATGGTTAATTATGTGGACAGAATGCAGTAAAGCTGCAGGGCAGAGCTGAGCCACTGACCTCTGACCCCTCACTGGAGTCCTCGGCTCTTAAGGTCAGGGGATGGAGATTTAGAGCGGGAAGGCACAACAAACAGCTCGAGGAGGATGAAGGCTGCATGAGTCGATTCTGCTGTGTTTATATTTGCAATGAAAAATACAGGTGAAACACTCCAGGCGTCCCTATTTAAATACACGAGCACACCATCCTCCACGCTTCCTCTAGGCCTTATCTTTGACTACTTAGACTACAAAGCAGGAAAACAACCAGGACCCACTGTTACTTACAGCAACTTTCAACTGCTGGGCATGTAGGACGCAGAGTGTGTAATCTTAACACGCAACTAAGTCATACAGTAAAAATTAGGATTAAGAAGAGAAAGAGATAGAGAAATTTTTATATCATGACAAACTAAAGAAAGCTTATTTCAACATTTTTCATTGCACTATTTCTTGCACCATCAGTGCTGAGGACCCAAATTTCTGAGAACAAAACACAAAAACAACCGATAAAAATTGTGTTGGAGACACTCAAAGATGCTGTGAGGAGGATCTGTTTAAATGTGACTGCAGCGCCACTTCTGGCCCGGAGTCTCACATACACTGTCATCAAGACGTGGCTTTTAACCAGGCATGTTTGTTTTGAAACAAATTTTCCGTTCCGCGCACGGCGCCTCTATTCCGCGCACGGCGATTCCTGTGTGAACTAGGCGTTAGACGTGTCGTAAAACAATCCAGTCCTGCTTGACCCGATCGGGGAGCTAAGAAGTAGAATTTCAAAATATTGGTGCTGATAATCTCATTTTGAAGTGGACTACCGTTAGGCATATGTCTAGAAGGGAGACTTTTTCAAGATCACTCCAAAACTCCTCTCAGCCCCTTTAAAAACTTAAAAAAGACTTTAAAAAAAATCCCTGTCAGTTTGTCTTCTCCATAGACGTCTGCAACTGTTGTTTACAACAGTCAAAAAGGGAAGCCCCACCCCTTCTTTATTCTGACTGGGTGATGGAATAGAAACAATACTGAGGAGTGCAGCAGTGTTTCTGTAGTTGGACTGACTGAATGTTTTTAACAGGACGCTTTGATTTTTTTAAAGCAACATAGACCGTATAAAAGCTAGCTAGCTAGTCACGGCAGGGCTATATAGGGCTATCTATAGGCTTCTGCTTACTGCAACTACAAGGCTTAACACTGGCACCAACAAAAACCAAAAGATGGTTGAACAGGAAGACGAAAGACGTTTGCAATGTATACCTTTGGAGTACAAAGTGTACGCATTCACTGTGTGTTTACAAGTCATGACTCTCATGTTTCTGCAACTCCACACTGTAAAGTTTAACCAATACACTGGAACATGAACATTGCACTTTTTAGAAGTGAAATGAAGGCTCCGTGATGGAGGAGCTTTGTGCTGTATGAGGCTAATATTTTACAAGGTGTCATGCATTTCAACTTTATTAACTTTGAAGCACATGGTGCTGGCAACGTATTAAAGGTCCCATACTATGCAAAAATCTCTTTGTTAAGTCTTTTAGTGAAATTTGTGGGTCTTTGTCTTTCCTCACAGCCCTCAAAATGTGATATTTAATGACAAAACCTGTACTTAGTAGAGCTTGTGAATGTAAAATCCTGACCTAAAACGAGCTGTTCGGATTTTGGGGATTTGCGGACGTCAGTAATTCCCTTTTTTGACCAATCGGGAGCAAGTCTGACCTGATTGGTCCCGATTGGTCCACCGGAGCAGATACCCCCGAACCCCCTCCCTGGCCACTCCCAATGCCAAAGTTGAAGAGCCATCACTGCTCTGTTTTTGGCTGTATACAGCCACATAGTTCCATGCACAATCTTCCCATCTCAGAAAAAGACAAGTCTAAGTGTCTAGAGTTCATTTATCGAGGAAATGTTCCAGCTACACTCAGTAAAACTGTGCATGTGTGTGCTAGTCACTTCACGGCCGACTGCTTTTCCAACTTTGGACAGTCCAACAGAGGGCTAGCCAATAGACTGGTCCTGAATCCAGGCGCATTACCAACCATCCTCCAACAAACCTGGGACCCTGGAAATGTGAGTATTTTAAATGCTGTGTGCTGTGGAGCAGATGGAAGAGCTTTTCCTCAGTGTCCCCCCTGTCTCTGTGTTAGCTACAGGATGCTAACTTTAGCTGCAGTTAGCCTGTTGTTTTAGCCTGTAATGTTACGGTAAACGAGCTTCTCTGTTTTCTAAACATTGTGCACTTGGAGCTCGTGGCGCCGCTCTCAGTGACGTGGAAGAGCGGGGCGGTATCAGCGTTGGCTCATTTACATATGAAGGCCACGCCCACTAAATCAGAGCGTTCTGAACAGAGGGGCTATGAGAGCCTGGAAACAATGCTGCTGTGCTTGATTTATTGGCTTTTTGGACCAAAACATGTTACTACCATTTCATGAAGACATCAATGATCCAGATTAAACTGCAGAAAAGGAGCAGAATATGGGACCTTTAAGAAGTTTCCTGCGACATTTGACTTCCCCATCATCTGAATGAAACATATGATGGTGTTTGTCTCTTCCTTCTTCCATTTAATGCAGGTAGTCTTGCTATTCCTGAGTTTTAGAGCTCAATTGTTGCCGTGATCTCAGCTCTTTGATGAAAACACAGTTAGGATGGGACGTTTGATTTCTGGTGCCAAAAGATGCAGTTTGTTTTCTCTGCGGTGCATTTTCATGCTGCAGAAAGTTCCTCCGAATGAGGCTATGAGGGCTAAATCGAGTGACAGATTGTGACAAAGTATTAGAGTATTCATGGGTCTGACTCGGGAGCATGTGTTTGATAAGCTGCAGGCCTTGTGCACGTCACAGGACAGCAGAACTGAGCAGCGTGGTGGAGGAATTAAGCCCTGTGGGTGAAGGGGAGGGTCAGCAGAGATTAGCAGCCTCTAACTGGGCCTTTCCTGGACTCGGAGGGATTAAAGGGCTAGCATTAGCGTAGCACTACAGTTTCCTAAACTGCACAGGGAGGTAGATAGTGAGCTAACGCTAGCATGGGCCCAACTCTTTGATGTGGAGGCAGGGTTTGGATGACAACTGAGTTCGAGGAAGCTCAACTCTCTTTGAGATGAATGAAGGATTGATTTTACCACAGATAAAGATAACGGTTCGGGCTGCACGCCTTATTTAGACACAAACACATGAAGAACAGGGAAAAGTCAAGCTGAAAGGTGTGTGGTCAGGATTAATTGCACAAACTAGAAACATCCTGACAAATCCAGGACAGACAGGAAGTACCACGAAATGATTGAGAGGACACTCAGCAGTTACAACCACTGTTTCATGACTGTGATCGATGACATGAAGTCTGACCTTTCGTTAATGATGTTTCCCCGGCATGATGACACAACGATGACTCCTGCCGTAGTCGCCATGATGGCGTGGATGGAGGACACCAGTCTGAGAAAGAGACACACAAACATAACAACATCATGTGAGGTGATGGAGAGGATTCACTGATGAAGATTAGTTCATCGCACTTTGTGGTGATGGAGCATCATGACTGTTGGCATCAGCGCGAACAGGAGATGGACAGGAGCCGTTTGGCGAGGCCTGACAGTGATGGGATGAGCTGTGATGGAGACAGATATTCATGTTTCCTTTCACGATGAATTACTGCAACTCTCACTGGGCTGAGGCCAACTTTGTGCAAACTGCTTCTCTGCTTATTTCAGCTGCACACACAAGATACTTTTTTTTCCCTTTGACATCAAAAATAAATGTTAAGACGTCTGGAGAATAATCAGAATAATCAGAGATATTTTTTTTTAAATAGCCAGGTTAGCAAATTGGAGGCCGACCATTTAACGGCGTTGATGACGTTTGACTTTTGGCTGATCGTCTTCATTATCAATCTGACAAAAGGTACGGTTTATTGACTTTTACAATTTTTGGGGTGCTGATTTTCAGATTTTTGTGATTTTAATTTCTCTTTTACCACCAGGTTATGCAAAAAAGCTGAATGATGATGATTATGTCTACAGACTAAATCATATTTCCTCAAAAATGCACACCACATGTGAGTCAGTTTTTAGGATTTGTTTAGGGCAGGGATCTCAAATTCGTGCCATGGAGGGCCAAGAGGCTGCAGGTTTTCTTTCCAACCAAAAACTCCACCAACTGATTTCACTGATTGCCTCACCTTCAAGCAGAAAGCAGGGACTAACCAGTGAAATCAGCTGGCAGAGTTTTTGGTTGGAAAGAAAATCTGCAGACTCTCTGCCCTCCATGGCACAAGTTTGAGACCCCTGGTTTAGGGGATATGACATCTCGACTTTTGTCCTACCCAGATGATAAACAAAAACTAAAATAAGAATGAAAATTTGAGGAAAAAAAATATTTTTGAACAAAAATAAATAAATCACCATTTAAAAGTATTAAACCCAAAAAATCCTGATTCTTCTTTTTCTTCCTTTGGCGCAAATCGCATCACCAGCTGGGAATAAAGAAACTACAATCCCAAACAAAGAAAGGGGGCTTTTCCCTCCCACATTTTGAATGATATTATTGAGCTTTTGATATAAGATAAATGTGAACCTGGTTAGCTGTTAAATAAGTAAAAGACAAACCCAGATGGTTACAGATAGAGGTTGAAATTTGTGGCGTGTTGACCCAATGGTTTGGTCTGCTTAGTCCAAAAATACTGCAACAGGGTCTTTAACTTAAGGGGTCAATTGGTGGTTTGATCTATCCTAATAAAGGACAGATATACTCAATCTAAAAGGAAACAGTGTGTAACTATAAACTTATTGTGTTTTGTTTATTAATTTATTTTATTTTATTTTTTCTTGCCATTGTTGTTTTATTTCTTTGCTTTGTTTAAGTCTAAGTCCCTCACTTTGTAGGTTAAATATATGATTCTATGTAGGATATGGGGAACTGGATTTGTTTAGTGATTCCATGTTGAAAAAAAATAATAAAAATGTTGAATATATAAAAAATATCAGATTCAGATTTTTTCTCCCACCCTTACTAAATTCTGTTTTTTTTTAATCACTGACTTTATATACATAGATGTGGCCTCTGTGATGTCATCCATTTGTTTCTGATGTAGAGTTTTGAAGCCCATCGTCAACAGCAGCCACACTGAAAATGCTGAACTTAACCTAGCTTTGTTTGAGTTTAGATGAGGTCAAAACTTGAGCCTTCGGTCTCTCTGTAGACAACAACAGGCGGACCACTCCTACACCTGTCAGTCAAATCATCCATGCCCTTATATGGGTAAAACTTGTAAGTTTAAAAACTTTGAAAACAACAAATTCTAAAAAAAAAACTTCACCACGTACAGTTCCTGTCAATAAAAATATTAGCTGCTCTGACCAAAATAATTTTTGTGAGCCAGGCTGTAAACATGTTTGCTTTTGCTGTAAATTATATTTGGGAATTTCTACAGTGAGCCTCAAGTGGACACTTGAAGAACTGCATTTCTGTCTTTCTTTTTTTCTTCCACATGGGCTTCATTTTTCAAGGCCCAAGGTTGCCACTTGGTTTTCACTCACTTGTCCTGAAAACAAAAATTGCTGTTATTTCTAAATTTAAAAATCAGTATATTTATTCACATCAGTTTTTGCTTTCTGAAATGAAAGGTCCACATTCTAATTTTTGACATAGATTTTGATATGTGTAGAAAATGCTGATAATTTTAGAGAGATCGGTTATTGAGCTCACAAACTACAAACATTCAGTGTCGATGTTGACTCTGAAAGACCAGTATTGGTTAGCCCCTGAAGCCAATGTTTGCTAAACAAACACGGTGGTAGTAACTGTTAAGCATGCTAAGCCTGTTAGCATCTGAACTGCTATACCTAAACTAAATACAGACAGAATGACGGTTAACCATCGTCTCTTGTTTTATCATCAGAGTATTTATGTTTTACGCGTCAGTTAGGGATCATTTGATAGGAGACGTCCTGACGGTCTATTAGAGTCTGTCTTTTCAGTGAGAATCAGCTTCATCTCAATACAAGGAGACCTGAAGAATAACACCCAGTTTCCTTATTGATATCAAAGTTACACACAGATTCAACCAGGTGCTGTTATAAATAGCCACACAGCAAAAAGTAGGGCCAAAAAGCTGAGCAGAGAGAGGTTAAAAATAAACATTAAACAAAGACACACAGTTGGAACAGCCCTCGCCAGAAAAATGATCCACATTAAGAAGAATAATGAAGAACTTGATAAAATAGATATTATTTTTTACATTTGTTGTGTTTTACTGTAAATGTTGATTCATCCCCTGATGAGTGAGACACCGCTTATCGTACCACTGATCCAATTTGTTTGACCTACAAGTTGTTTCAGACAAAAACTCTAAGGGGATTTAAAGCCAGACTTTAGTGTTTCTACGGAAGCAGATTTTGTTATTTATTCATCTATTGGATTAGGACTTAAGCTCTTATTCATCAAGAGAAGAGAGGGAAGAGAGACGGAGTGAAAGCAATCAACTGCAGGGACAAGTGCGTATCATCGTTTGTGTGAGTTTATTGTTTGAGAGGACTGAAAGGAAGAAGAAGAAGCGGAACAAATGTCGAAAAGTAGTTGAAAATATGAGTTCTGTCTTGAACCAGCCGCTCTGAACTCTCTAGATCGATCTAGGTCAAGTTTTTCAAAGTGTCCCTTCAGGTGAGCCACTACAGCAGACTGACCTACAAGTTCATTGCACCATCATGGGATTAGCAGTGCCTGGCCTCCTCTTTCCTCGTCTATAAACAGACCTGTGACATAGGAGAACTTGGTACATCTCTATTTTGAAATGCCAGTGTGTGAAGTGGCATAAGACCCACATAACATTCATAGGTGTTGCATTTTTAGAGAATGCTTACGAGCTATGAACTTTTGACATCTAATAAAAAGTCTCTCAGTGATTTAAGACTGTTTGAAGAACTGTGTTGACTGACTTTTCTGTCATTTTATTGAAGAAAACTTGAGAAGTATTCAGCTCACAGTGAGACCGATGTGGCTCCAGCTTCAAAAGTGGCAGTTTGTGTCGAGGTTTCTTATTATATCACCGATTTGTTTAAACCATGAATGGTAGCTTTAGCTCAGACAAGCTTCCTCCTTGGCTGTTTCCCAACTTGGCAGCGCTGCCAGTAAGCTGCTTTAAAATCAGGAAAAACATGTAATTCATTCCCCAATGTTCGCTGCAGCCCCGAGAGACAGTGGCCTCTGAAAACAGCCCTGCATTCAAACGTTTCAACTGCTTTCAGCACCTTTGGGTCGGCTGTGCATCGCCGCCCCCTCATCACCACCTACAGCCATGAAAAGAGAACATGAGTTACCTTGAGAGATTACATCTGGTGCCACAATTACTCAGCTCTTATTCATTACAGATGAGGGGATGTGTAGGTGCAGGAAAATATCCTGAATTTGGTCTCACACCAGGATCTGTATCTTATGAGAACAACACATATCAGAGTAGATGACAGCTTCCCTATTATTAGAGCAACTCCAAGAATTTAATCATATTTGCACAAATCCCTCCATAAGGCGGGACTGGAGCTCCACTTTCCCAAATAGAAAAAGGATTATGAAAGGAACCACGGGCCAAAAGTCAAGACGGAAATACAATCATCTCCTGCACAATTCTTTAACACAATACATGTCAGATGGATGATGAAGGTCAAATGGTCTTTTCACAATGCATGTTGGGAAACAAGTTGGAGATCTTTGAAATCTGGTTGGATGTTAAATGAGGATCAATAATGTAATACCTGCTGCTCCTGTAGCTGATTAAAGGTGTTGAAGGAGGAAACGTCAGCCCTAAGTGCTTTGACTGATGACTTTCTGTTGAGTGAACGAAGCTAAGTTAGCATGTGTTGACAAATGCCGAGTCTTATGTCTCTCAACTTGTTCAATTTCGCAATCTTAGCCAAGACTCTTTGATAAAAGAGACTTTTAGTCTTGATGAAATGTTTCTTGTTAAGTAGAAAAAACTAGGAAGAATATTTGAATTTGCAATAAATAAAGTGACGAAAGCCCCGTTTCCACCAAGCAGTCCGGTTTAAATCAGTATGGTTTGGAAACAGTTAAGCCTGGTCCTGTTTCCTCAACCAACCATACAGGCCCTGTGTAAGCCAGATGCCGATAGCCTCATCAGTTAATCCCTGAAATAAAACCAACGAAGAAGAAAATACGACATGGTTAACAAAGAGCAACAATGGAGCAATTTGCTTTCTTTGTGTTTTCCATGTGGCCCTTTGTTAAAAAGTGCAATCAAGTTTTGTTTCCGAGAAGGCTGTGTGCAAAGTGAGGAATCTTTTGACCAATCAATGGACAGCAGAGTTGTAGCTCCACCTTCTGGGAACAGGGAGGTTTAGGGTCCCAAAAAGTGGATCGACTCGTCTTGGTTATTTGGGGATCTGTCCCAGGATTAGTCAGTGGAAATGCCATAAAATGTGTGCCGTACCGAGACGAACCAAACTGAACTTCTTGGTGGAAACAGGGCCTAAGTAGTCAAAGGGTGAAGCCACCCATAGGGTTTGGGTAACAAATTTCAAAGATTTGTGGAATCACATCCATGTGTGCATTTTGGTTCTGCTTGCAGAAAGAGAAATGTTTGATAAAAATAAAGTTAAAGGATAAGTTCGGTTAAGTTAAGTACGTTTGTCCCTCAAAGAAAGGAGTCAGTTCTCCAGACATGAGTTTTTGGACGATTAATGCAGTTTTAGGAGCTGCGCTGTCTATGCCCCGATGGATCCCATTATACGGACGTACACTGCACGATTTTGGATCTAAATATCTCCCAAAGCACTGCTTGGATCAGGAAAGCCTTCTGGGTGAGTATTTTGTTCTACTTCATTCTATAAACAATGTAAAAACTGTATAAACCGAACTTATCCTTTAAAACCATTCTTGACTGCTTGCCTTCAGAGTCTAAATGTCCCAACAATAAGAGGAGGCTAACTTTTAATCTTGTTATATTCATTACTTTGTTGACTCCCCTAAAATCACAGAGTTGGAATCAAAGATTGTTAAGAACTGGAACTGATGAATAGTACTACTGATGAATCGATGCATCGAAATATTTCCTCGCCCAATTCAATATCGATTCAGCAAATCCTCTGAACTGATTCATCTCCTGGCAAGAGAAGGGGACTGCGTGTGTTTTTTGCGTTGTGTGGACGAGGGCCACGAGAGACCAAACAACAAAAAAATGGCAGCCAAAGCAGCAGCAGCATAAAGCTTGATCCTTCAGCTTTAAAGTCTGATATTTGGGTTGTTTTATTGCTCCAAAAGGTGAGGTGACATACCACATATGTTCACATGGGGCATAAAAATCGATAATCGAAGCATTTAAATCAATATCAAATCGAATCGTAAGGTTCTTAGCAATACCTAGCCCTAGAAAGGGCATTGATAAAATGTAAATGATATCCAACCCTGGTCACTTGTTGGCTCCTACAGAGGAGTGACGCCAAATGAAGGCAAAAAATCCCAGTATTAGAAATGCTGACTCATCTTAACTTTAGATCAGGCTAGAAACAGATGAAGGGCTGATAAGTCAACTCATATGCCCCTAGTAATGGTGATATAACAACCACAGAATTTCTCAAATGAACACATTATGAAAAACTTAACCCCTATATACAAGTTTTATTTTGCTCTGGAATAATGAATTTTAGGATAGGTGTTGATGAGGTTTCTTAGCTTTTAAATCCAGCCTTAAAGGGGCTGAACAGTCACTGTCACGAACTGTCATGTTAGCCTACAGATACGTCCTAGCACCAGGCTGCTAGTAGGGCTACACATAGCCGACTACTGATGTACGGTACAAACTTATGTTTGCTTGTTGTCACATTTTAAAAACAGTAACTGTGCTGATAAATACCTTACCTCGTCGCGTTGTATTTGGTACAAATTTGACTTGAACAAAGAAAATTTGTTTCAAAACAAACACACGCCTGGTTGAAAGTCAGGTCTTCACGACAGTGTGTGTAAGACTCTGGGCCAGAAGGTGGCACTGCAGTCCAATCAAAACAGATCCTTCTCATAGTATCTTAATGTGAGGACCCCAGGAGCTGTAATTTTTAGCATTTCCAGAATGGCTTCATTTTTAAGCTGTCATTTTTTGATCAATACGTCTGTAGTCTTAGATTGAAGTTTCTATTTTGACCTCAAACCACAGCATCAAAAAGTCCCTACAACATGCATTTGGTAGCATTTGATTGAAGCATAAAACAATCAAATATGATTGTTGTGTTCATCCAAGGGACTTGAAAAATTAACCTTCGTAATTACTGAATTAAACCAGCTGGACCTTCAGAGGTCTGTTATAATACTCCATCAATAAAAACACATCTGATCCCAAAAGGACTACACAAGATCTAATCTACTAGGTTGTGTATGGGGTGTTAATTGGACCTCATCATAATACGTTTAAAAAGGGAGCTACTGGTGACGAAAGCACACCACCTGATCAGGGTGTACAGCCATGGATCTGCTCTGGTGTTGCGACGTGTTGTCACAAAGCCAAAATTCTCCAGCCAGTAAAACTGGACCAAACCCAGATCTGAAAAACGTCACATCTTTCTGACCCAGCCTGATTACAGTGCCGGGTCAGGTCTTTGTTAACAGGGACTTAACGGGATCAAGAATTCCCCTAGTGCATAAAAAGTGCCCCTGGTCCTCTGCTTCTCAATAAGCACAAGTTTTACAAGGCTAATAAAGCCGGCCGTCTCTTTTCTAACACCTCCAGCGGCGTGTTGCAAATCCTAAAGTTCAGAAACAAAGAGTGTAATTGTGGAGTTTCCTGCATGAACCTGCTGCCACCTCACACCGATCTCCATGGGAATGCGGCCACGAAACGGGCAATAGCAAGGCAATGAAGGCCATGTGACCAGCAAGTCCTGAAACGATAGGCCTGAGCTGAAAAAGACTAACTGGCCTCTCTCTTTCCCCTGCAAACTCACACTCACTCACACATTTACCCCCACGCATCGCTGCCTTCCAGGCTGTATGGTCCCATACTCCATCACAAGACCCAGATTTTACACAGCCTACTCATTGTTTGTCCGCCAATAACCCTCCTCTCCCTCTCAGTGTGGATGAAAGGTTGAGGTTGACGGGGTGAGGAGCGTGCAGAGTGGAAAAAAGGGAAGAATGCCTCACTGCCTTGTTCGGCAATGTTGTCTTTTCTTTCCTGCTGTGTCAGGCCAGTGAACAACCTCAGCTTCCTTTTCACTACAGGCAAATCTTCCTCTGACTGTTTCGTTTTACACGCACCACTCGCTCCTTCATGTCCTGTCACACACACAGCGTCTGACAGCCACGAGAGGTGGGCTTTTCTGCTCCTTCAGTAAATGGGCTACATAATCTGTAGATCCACTGGTGCAGCAGCAGCAGAGCGGAGGGGGAAAAGTGGCTGCAGAGGCAAAAAAAAGCAAACGGGGTAAAGTGCATTTCGTGGCAAGAAGGAACTCTCGCTCCGCCCTCTGCCTCTTCTTATCACAACCACTCAATCGCACAAATGGATGCAGCTGCATCACTAACTGCACTGTTCCCTAACCACTTCGCTGGTCATGAATAAACAGTTAATCAATTAGACAGGAGGAGGAAATGTGTGGGGATGCTTCTGCTCATCGATTCTCCTCGCATAGGAACTTTGTAAATTTGTGTGGTAAAATTATAAAATTGATTTGGATTGAATTGAAAACAGGATTTTTTAAAAGACTTTTTGGCTCACTTTTGGAAATCAATTCAACAGCATTCAGCTCTTTCTCTGTGTGCCGAAAAAACAGATGTTTCCCAAACAAAGATGAAGAATATCAGCATTTAAATGTGTACTTTTTAAAACTTTATGCTCTGAAAAAATAAAACATTCAATGATGTGTAGTGAGTGTGTGCATTATGGGTAAATAAAGGAGTAAAAACCACAGTCTGTAGCCTCTGTGACATCACCCATCTGTTTATTAAACAGTGAAATGAAGCCAATCTACAGAGGCAACCATATTGGATATGACGCAGGCTTTGACTTTTCTTTCTAACAGCGTGAGCTGAGCTGTGTCTCTGATTGGACAATCAAATAATAATATCTAATACCTTCTAAACTACTGAGTTAAAAAAAAATTCACCTCCCGAAATAAGCGTTTTTTTTAAACCAGGCAGTAAATATGTTTTTTAATGCAGTAAAAGTCTGTTTTGTTTTTATTTAGTGGGGTTTCCATTTTTTCAGCAGCTAGCCACAAGTAGATTCTTGATGAATAGCAACTTTTTGCACTTCTGCATAGGCTTCATTTTTCTAAACCAGATGTTACCCCTTGAGTACAACTGATAAATATGAAATCTTCCAATTTATGTTTGTTTTTATCATGTGCTTATATGCTGAGGTGTTTGGAGTGAGGTAGAAATGACCTTTTTCCCCCTCTCTTCTCCCGATGTTGTTTTTTTTCTATCTATTGCATAAGCTGGCAAGCTCCTAGGTTCATCTCATTTCTGTGTTTCCCCATGTTTGTTTTCTTAAATGTCTTGAAAGGGATGTAACTAAAATGAAATTTCCCCTCAGGAACCAATAAAGTATTCTGGTTCTGGTTCTGATTTTCTCTGATGCATGTGTGTTAGGGCTGGACAATTAATCGGATTTTAATCGTGATTTCAATTTTTTTTTGTAAATTCCCACACTGACTGATGAAATTGCAGAAAGACAAAATTTTTCTTACTTGCCACTAGAGCCGGGCCGATTAATCAACATCGGCCAAAATGTAGCCGATTAAAAAAAATTTTTTGCTCCACGGAGATTTCTGTTCTACTTGCCACTAGACGATTCAGACCATCCTTACATATGAAACTGATCTTATATTCCTCCAGGACGGTCTGACAACCAGGCATTGTTGCTTTTTGCTCTGAGACCTAAAACTCAGGACACTTTATTGGTTGTTTAAGTTAAAACATAAAGATTTTATTGTTTCACATGTTTTGTTCAATGATTTTCAAAAAAATAAGATTGGGACATTGTCAGTTACAAAAAATAAAAATTGGTATACGCAGGTCAGGCTTTCTAAAGATCAGCTACTTGCCATCAGCGCCACAGCACTCTAGATACTCTAATAGACTTAATAAATCCACAACTCAATGTAAACTTCTGGATCTGCAGCAGGGCTGAATGATTTGGGAAAATAATCTGATTGCATTTGTTTGGACCAATATTGCAATTTAGCATGCAATTTTTTATTTTTTTAAATGTATTTATATTATATTATATTATATTATATTATATTATATTATTTTATTTATTTATTCATTTATTTATTTATTTATATATATATTATTATTTTCCCTTTTTTTTTGGGGGGGGGGGGGGGGGGGGGGGATCTTCTCCATTATTCACTTAACTCAAGCAATAAATCACCCTATAATTGGACAAACATGACAAAGGATACTGTCAACATATAAACATGCTGTTTGCCAGGCAGACATGTTGTGATGAAATGAGATGAATTGATGCATGAATTGATACGAATAGCATATTATTTAACTATTATAATTACAGTAGAAGCAACAGTTACAGGTCCTATCTTCCCTCCAGGTCTGTGTGCATGAAACTCTTTTTTTCTTTTTATTAAGTGCAGCATTTACGATTTGAAAATTGCTTCCTGTTACACTGGGATGTCAGTTTTAATTTGATTAATTGCTCAGCCCTAATCTGCAGGGCTTGTTTGCATGCCTTAGCCTGTGCTGCATGTGTGTGTCTCTGCTCTGCTCGCTGTCACAGCTCTAATAAAGCCCTGGCATAACATAACGTGCCTGATTCTTAGTTTGACAAATACTTATGATTTGTCTAGTTCCTTTGTTGTTTCATAACACTTAATGTCACTTTCAGATAAAGAGCACTTTTGTTTTAGTTTTGGCCTGTGGACTTTGATGCTTTGAAATTTTGGCAAAGTGGTACTAAAAGAGAAAATGGCCTTGTTCTTATTATGGCACTGTATCAAAGAAGGCACCAATTTAATTTTTATTTTTATTTATTATCCTTTGAATTTGAATTTGAATTATCTTCGAATATTTCTGAGCATTTCTTGAGCTATCATCCGGACTTAACATCTTATTCTCTCTGAACTTATGTCAGCAAAGAAACAGGAAGTGTTTATCTGGTGGTCACTTTAGCTAACCAGGAAGCACATGCAGAAGATCTAATGCATTCATATCCGTCTTTACATTTCTGCCGTGCTGCTGTATTAAAGCAAACAGTGACTGTGGCCTTCAGACTATCAGGCTTAGAGGCTGCACGAGGCCATGTCGAGCATTATAATCCCTTGTGAAGTCAAGTGTTGTTCTTTAAAGTAGGGTAAAGTCGTCCCTGTACTACAGGAGACTATCAGCTGATTTAAAATGTGAGCATTTTTGGTGCTAAGCTGTGGTTTCTCAGGCTCTGCCCTGCTTTCACAGTTCACTGTTATTTTGGTGAGGTATAAGCAAATCAGGAGAAAAGCCTTTTTTTCCTGCCTCCCAACAACTGCTTTTGAGTGGATTATCTTTTTCTGTGCTGACAGGGGATTATCCTCACCTCTTTTTAGCTTTGTTATGTTATTTACAAACCCGCCATTGAAAAGTTCCTCCATTACACAGCGTCCAAGTCCACTGTGTCACAGCAGAACGGACGAATTAGTTATCCAAAACAGAAACTAGAGTAACATCTTTGTTAAAGCCTGTTTTGTGTCCCTGACTGAAGTAGATCTGAAAGCATGAAAACAAAGCGTCAGAGAGAAGATGGGAGCAGATTCACATCAGTGACCACGATGTTCAGGGCTGCTACACATCAGATTAAGCTGTTTAGGTTTATACCATGGAAAGTGTCCTGAGGGGCTAAGATTCTGCATGTAACCAGCTTAATCAGTCATACAAAACAGCCATAACATCACCAGAACATCTTAAAGTAAAATGGAAAAAGCTTTCTGTGGTCCTCAAATTCTGAAGTTGACGTCATCCCACAGTTTTTACGCTTTGAAGAAGAGAATGTTTTTACTTACACAAACCAACTCCCACAACCTTTATTTTGTTTTGTTTTGTTTTGTTTTTTAAAAAGACAGTACATCTCTGGAATTGGACATAAGGGCCGTTTTCGAATTTGCATACTATACTAGCAGCGCGTACTGATTCGACCAAAATGTAGTATGCAGTATGCAAAAAATACCCGGATGACGTACTGAATCAGGAAAATTCCACAGTATGCATCAGACCAGTCTGTCTCGCCTACTGTTACCCACAATGCAACGCGCCTGGTCCCATATCAGAAGTGAAAATGGCAGAGAGCGGAGCAACAACAACCGGAGTAGCAGAGGAATATAAACGTAGGAGCCATTTCTTTTTTTATCTCTATTTTTTATCCTCATCATCTCCACCACTGAAAGTAAATATAAAATCTCTCTGGCAAAATATTTGCAGATAAGTTACTCCTGGTTTTTTTATTTTGTACATTTTCAATAAAGTTTTTTTGGGGAAAAAAAGTCAGCCGTAGCCAACTTCCGTTTTCTTCCAACTGAAAACCAGCGTAGCATACTACGAAATTAACCCAACTGAACAGTCATACTACATACTGCTTATGAAAGTAGTATGTAGTAGGCGAATTCAAAAACAGCTAAGGTGTTTTCCAACCAGAGGATCCTGGAACTTTTGGTGTCCTGTAAAATGTTCCCAGCAGCAACATGGTTCCTGTGCTACAATGTTTGCATTTTCACTACAAGAAGAAGACTGGGGTAGAATACGCAGATCAGGCCAATAGCCACGTTTACATGGACCCAAATATTCCGCTATTTGCTCAAACGAAAAGAATTTACCCTTTGTATACACCTCATTCTAAAAGAAAAGTGCCAATCAGAATGGACATTTAATCGGTTTCACAGGGGTGGGATATTTCTTTCCCCAAACCGATTGAGGTATCATGTATCCACTCAAACGGAAAGTTGTCAGGGTACGTTCTTTCAGCACATGCTCAGATATCACGTAAGACGCAACTAGAGACGTTCCTTAACTTTAAAAATGGCGGCGAGCCGTCAGCACTGGACTGCTGCGGAAAGTTTGTTTTTGATCCAAACTTTGAAAGAAATGAACATAATTTCAAGACTGGACGGACGACAAACTTGCAATACGGAGTATTGCAACACCGCGATAGACAAACGGTGGTCCTCCAGCTTTGATAAATCTTGTGATGTTTACGTTTTTCTGCGCATGCCCCATTGACTATTCTGTTTGATTACAGCAGCACATGTAGACCAGAGATTGGAATATTCCTTTCCATGTATACTATTGTTTTCGGAAAAGTCATTCGGAAAGATTCATTCGGAAAGACGGAGAACTCTTCATGTAACCGTGGCTAGTGATGGAGGAAAAAAAGGCTTATTGCAACACGCCACGCTAGTAGAGGGCAGTTAGACAAGCAAAAACCCTGCTCTAGCTGGGTATCCACCGACATGTTCAGCTGAAGGTCTCCAGTTTACAGGGTCGCTCTTCAAACTGGAACACCGGGAGCGGACAGAGACACATTCACACTATCTCAGTACCACCCCACAGATAGGGACTTGATTAAGGGTGATTTTATTGCCCCAGAACTGAATTTAGACCCTTGTTCCAACATTTGAAAAGCAAGGCTAACATTATGTTAGTAAATACACTTGTGCTACTTTGAAAACTTCAAAAGATGAAGATACAAAGTTTGTAAGATGTGCGATCATGCAGATGCAATGTTATGAGAATTCTAGGATCTGTTGTTTTGAAAGCTTTACCTATTATATGCAACACTTTTCTCTAACATTGAATTTATTTAACCTGTTTTTATTTTGTTGTATTCTCATGTGTCACCTCTACCCCCTTTGCAACTTAATCAAATGCATGTTGTCATGTGATTACATCAACATGTCTGTCTTATCTCTCCTCCAAGAAGAAAGGCTTGATTCATGATTTTTGAACAATGATTCAGATGTAACATTGCATGCGAAACACACATAACCTCTAAGCTACTTTAAAAAAAAGAAGCATGTAAAACTAATCAGCTGACCATCAGCTGATCGTGACTCTGGGTTATAGTTGGAATCAATGCATGCAGCAATTCAACATGCAAAAACTTGCACAGGGTAGTGGAGACAAGATACCCTCTTGTGAGGTATCAAAGACGAGGCCTTTGGGTATGAATTTGTCCAGGAAGCTCACTGGTTTGCAGTGAGTATGAACCAAATCAGACACAGGCATGATCCGAGCATGTGACCGCTGCGGTGCTGTTGATACACTACAATTTCTAGGTTGGTTTCAGTGGTGAACATGCAATGTGACATCCCTCACAGGCTTGTGAGAACATCCTCACTGAGATGAGCATTAGGAAATTAGTGGAGGCCTTCTTCTGGAGTCCAGTTCTGTGTTTTCCAGTGCATAGCTAACTCAGCAGTCGGCCCTGACCAGAGCTGAGCAGAGGATTAACAAGAGTGACAGCATACAAATGAGCACTGAACTGAGCAAGGCGCACAGCAGCTCATACATGCACAAACTTTAGCTGTTATAATGACTTGTAATGTTGCATGTGTAGCAACTGGAGTGGCTGCAGGTCTGATCAGATTTACAGAGATGTTGCTTCCAGTGTGAGTACACTTAAGACAGGGGTCTTCAACCTGTGGTTCCTTGTAGCTTTAAAATTTATGATTAAAATAAAAGGGGTTTTTAAATTTTTCTTGCAAAGGGTATTGATGATAACAACACAGCCATTAAGTAAAATCATATTACAACATTTTTTTTTACTAAAAATACATCACCTCTTGAAATAAAGCTTTTAATTTTTTTGTTTGTTTTTTTTTCATTTTTTTTTATAATTTTTTTTTTTTACATTTTTGCAAATCAAGAAAAAAAATCCCCATTTTTTAACATAAAGTATTTTTTTTAATTCTTTACATAAATCCCCATTTTTTGCAATTTTTAGAAAGTTTTTCAATACTTGGAAGTTAAGCAAAATTTTGAAATTTCATTATTTAGTTTAGTTTTTTTTTTTTTTGCAAAATTATAACATTTTGTCAAATTTAATTCTTTTTTTATTTTGCAAATTTTTGAATTTGTTTTTTTAATTTTCAACTTATTGAAACTTCATAAGTTAAGTTTGCGAATTTATTAAAAATAAAAAAACTAAGAAATCACAAAGCACACACAAAAGCTTCTCATTTAGATAATTATTCACCATATTAAACACTTTGTGGTCTTAATGTGAAGATAAAGTAGATTTTATGGCTCCTAAAATGACTTTCATCCAGGTGAGATGAGGAAAAGTGGCTCTTTGGAAAGTTAAGGTTGCAGACCCCTGACTTTAGGCCTCTGGTGTGGGGGGAAAGTCTCTAACTACTTACTGGAAGCTAACTATGTGAAATCATGCATGACAGCAGAACTTTTACTAGTTTTTGCACACAATTTATCTTCTACAGGAAGAGCAAAAAATGCACACAGCTAAGTATGTTGTAGTGGACCTGAAAGGGCCTATTTTGCACATAAGGTTCAATATTTCTTGATATTTTTTTACTTTTGTTAACATTCAGATTAAGATCTCGGACCTTGGACTGTCCAATCAGGTTGGGGGTAGGGAGGCGGGCACCCCTTGATAACCCTGTGGACATGTCCCTGTGCTAGAGTAATTTTACATACAATGAGTCTTTTAAAGGCCATTTAGCTTAGTACACAAACAGAGTTGAAGGTTAACATTTAGAAGCTTGTTTATCATCCCAAAATACGCTTTAATAATTCCCAGGTTTCTTGTAACAATATGTTTCTATAAGGAACTACTTTAAGGATAACTTAGCTTGTTCTGGCAGAGCAAACATGACATCTACTAAGACCAACAGCTTGTTAAAAGACTGCCTTTAAGTTGTAGCCTTTAAAATATTTGAAGCATTTGATGTATGGGACTTTATATATAATTTTGCTCATATTTTCCCGTCTGTTTCAGTATTGTACCACTATAGTTAACACGTGATGCTTTAAATTGTCTTTTATTAACATTTTTAACCAGACTTGACAAGAGCAGTGCCCCTTTAAAAGGATTCATCTTTACCGTTAAACCAAACTGAATACAGGTCAGGTAGCTCACTGAGAGTAAGGTAGCATTTTAAGCTAAAGGAAGATGTTAGGTAGGAATAACTCATCTACGGGCGCTAGTTAGCTCAGCTTTGTTAGTTGAAGTGATGAATGTAGTGAGTTTACCTCTCGCTGACCAGCACCACGTCGGCATCGCTCCAGTGTTTGAACACACACGGCAGGATCCTCCTGAAGGCGAGGAAGAGACCGGGGAAAACTACGGCGCCACAAGCTAGAACTTGCAACATCCTGCCTGTATTTTCCAGTAACCCTACCCGGAGACCTGACTCGCTCCCCTCCGTGGGTTTCTCCCGATTATACGCGACGATGAGGCATTTTAGTGAAGCCGGGGTCGGTGTTTTTTTTCACCGGGAACAGTCCACCATCCACACGCACGCACCGCTGAGGCTCAGCAGCAGCAGCACCACAGTGACGAGCTGAAACAGGGAATCGTGCGGAAGTTACCAAAGGAGACTTTCAGAATAAGAGTCCGGTATCAGAGTGAACGACAGCTCACCATGTAACGAATACTGTGGTACATGGTTGCGCTCTTACTTTGAAGGTTAAAGTTTATTTACCTCACTTTGGAAAAGCTGGACCACGTAAAAATATTGTTTGATAATTTATGTAACGGGCTTGTTTTATAACGATTTCTTGAATCAAAGAAGAAAAAAAATCTGATTTAAAAATAATTCTAAGTATCAATCTAAAATGTCTAAATTTGAAAACAGTTTTTTATTCTTTTCGTTTTGCCACAATTTTGTCTTGTTTTATTTACATTTATCATTTTGTCAATTTTCATCGTTCGTTATAGTTCATTGTTCAGTGCTGATCCTTGTACTTATTTTGTTCTTATGTAATTATGTAAATATTGATATTTTTCTATTTTTTCTACTTTTCTGTGTTTCTTTACATTTCTAATTTCGTATTCTCGTCATTCTTCTATTTTTGTCGTTATTATGTCATTTATTGCACTTGTTCTGTAACCTGCTGAGACAAAAATGAATAATAATAACAAAATAATAATAAAAAAAACCCATGGGGATCAACAAAGAATATTCTATTCTATTCTAATTTTAGTTCTTTCATTAGTTTTATCAAATTAATTGTCTACACTTTACATTATCCATGCCATTTTAACTGTTGGCTTTTCCTTTTAACTCTTTGAGATCAAAAAAGAAAAGAAATGAAAAGAAAGAAAAGAAATGAAAAGAAAATCCTTTTATTGGTCCCCATTTGGGGGAAATTGTTTCATTACTGCAATTTAAATAAAGGACGGAAAAAGTGCAAAATGTAACACTACAGTGAGAGGTAGTGATAAAAACAAACAAAAAAAATTATAATAAAGAATCAACATCTGCGTATTCATGACAAATAAAATACAATAATAAGAGTAGCAAAAATGAGTAAGAAAAAAATGTTCTTTTTTTTTTTTGTTTATTTATTTCTTTTTATCACACTATGGTGTGAGTTTTAATACATTCTTCATCTTCAAGCCATAAACACATATGCATCCATACTTTTACAACCCCAATACCATATGTAGACTGCCAATAAAACCAAAATTCAATGCTTTGCAACTCATTTATAGCATTCATCTATGCTTTAAACAGAAACCATTCAGAGTGTATGTAAATAAATAGATAAATAAGTAAAACTGAGTTTAAATATATTAGCATTTTGGGCAGTACTTTGACAAATTTAATTTGTTTTTAAGACCAAAGACCAGATGGGTCATGCTCTGTTAATCCACAGACTCGTTGTTTTTGTGATCTGAATTATTTTGATCATTTTCTTTCTTTATCTTTTTGATATTTTGACGGTTGGTCTGGTTATAAAATCCCTATGAGGGTGAAACTTAATATAACTATTCACAATTTTATTTTCAGCCTCTTGGGGGCAGAGTATCCCACTGTGAGGACTATAACTGACATTGTATCACCCTACAAAGTTTTTTTTTTTTTCCACCCTGACACAGAGCCACATTATAAGTGATCTGGAGCCAAGCTATTACTGCCCCCTTAGATATTCTTTGGGTGTCACAAACTCTGGTCTCATAGTGGTCTCATTGAGTGACTTTCTTAGCAGTTAAACTAAACATTGACCATGTTGTAAAAGTAGAACAATGGAGTCAAAGATGTCGACTGGTGCCATGGAGCTAAAGTACAGCACAGTTTCCTTTGACTGACTCTTTAAATGTGTAACTGAGGCTATCAGCAGGCGCTGCTGTCACCTGTCAGGGTTTAAGTCAATGGACCCGGCTTCACTGGCATTGTGTCTGATGATTATTTGTTAAAGTGTCTGTGATCAAGATTTCCCATGATTCAATTCTGTAGCTGTGACAGAGGACATCCTGATTGAATTAGCACACTTCACAGTGCTCTCAGTGTCAGGCTGTCTTATCTCAGGTCAACAGAAGCTGGAGTTAAATGTTTCCTACCTGCTTTCATGATTAAAAAAAAAAAATTACAAACTAGAAAAAGGGAGATGTACAAAAGGATATGACAGGTTTCCTTAACCTGTGTTGAGAAGTCATCATTATAACATTAAAAACTCTGTATAAGTCTTTTTTTGCCTGTAAAAGCCAGTAGCCAAAATGAATGTAAAACTTATGTGGAGAAACTCAGAAAAGTTTTAGTCCATCCTTCTTTTTTTCCTTTTTTTTATACCCTCTATGGTACACAAGTGATCCCAGTTGATAAAAAAAATCTTTGGGTGTTTTTTTTTTTCTTAAAATAGCTCAAATAGAAATAATCTAAAAGAATTTTCAAAAAAATATTTTTGATTGTTTTTTGTTTTTTGTTTTTTGTTTTTTTTTTTGTCTTCAGGCAACACTGTACCATAATGTTCAGTAATGAAAAAAAGAGTTATCAATCTATATTTTAACACATTTTTTTCCTAAACACATTAATAATGCTTAATGGCCTAAACAGTTTACACTGTATGCCTTAAAAAGTATAAAAACAAACAAAAAAAATCTATAAGATTTCATGTCTGGTCATTGCCTACAGGAAACACTGAACCATTGAGGAACACCCCATTGAAATGAATGGGTCAAGGAGTCTAAATATATTTTTATCCAACTTCGAAAGACTTCACTTTTGAGGCTTTCAGGAGACTTTTTATTGTGGGAGGATATGAGCCTGTGCTCTGTGAAGAAGGCTCACAAAGTTCACTCCAGTAGACCAGAGTCCAAAGTGTGAGTCTGAGCTACTAAAACTAACATCAAATTGATCTAGGTTTTCATGGTGAATCTGTAATAGTACAGTGTTGCCTTAGGGTAGCATTTGCATTTTTACACGTTTCCTTGAATTCATTAGCAAATAAAGTTAATTAAACTACTAGAAATTAAGCTTTACTTATCTATTAATATGAACGTATTTTTTTCTAGACTGAGAAAAAAAAATATTGGACAGTTTTGAGGAGAGAAATGGCTGGGTTGGTCCTTGCAAGGCCATCTGCAAAAAAGAGATTCTGTTTGACCTCCAGAAGGTCACATGAAAAATGTAAAGACTGCGATTGGTTCCTTAAGGTCTTTTCTCTTTTTTAGAAATATTTCATGGAACTGAAATGAATTGTGTGAGTATAAAAGGCCAAAAATGGGTATGCTGCCCAAAGGCAATGAGGTACCATGGAGGGTTTACACTCTAGTATGCTTTTAAATGTCATAAAAGGTCACACTTTAAATTTCAGCTTGTTATACAACCAGATAAAAACTCCTCAAAGGAGTTTTAAAGATCCAGATATTTTTGTAAATACACACCATTATGGGGCAGAATAAACTAATAGTTTTATTAAATAAACAACTAAAATTACAGCTGCTATCTGAGTATTATGTAACTTGATATCCTCGACTGTTTTTGAAGATCAAATAATTACCATGATGACTTTAAATTCTATATTTGTATATCAGCATGTAGCAATAAAATGACATTCTTATCACTGTTTAAATTTACTCAGTCAGATAATCTGATTACGTAATCTTGATGAATACAATGAAGTCATTGAATACAGTAGCTAATTCAAAGTTATCCTGTACCTTCTTTTATGGATGGTATTTCCCTCTTGAATTTTTAATTATTGATTAAACCGAGGGTTTAGGATGTTGAGATTGAACATTTTTTTATGATTAATTTTTTTTGTCTGTTTTTCAGCTTACTTTTTTCCTGTTTTTCGGAGTAATTTTTTTCTTGAAGTATCGAGAGAGGTTCTCGCGCGAAGTAGCTCGATCCTTCAGGAAAAAAAATTACACCTAAAAACAGGAAGAAAAATTACCACGAGAAACAGCAGGTTGAGGTTCTCACGGGATTTCTAAGTATCTCGATACTTCAGGAAAAAAAAACTACACCTAAAAACAGGAAAAAAGTAATCTGAAAACAGAAAAAAATTACTCATAAAAACAGAAAGAATTATAGCAGTAACAAACCATTAAAAAAAATAATCAGAAAAACAAAATTAATTTACACAAAAAATTAGTTATAAAAACAAAAATAATTATAACAAAAAACAAACCAATATAATAATAATTATAATAACAAAAAACAAACTAATAAAAAAATATTAATCAGAAAAACAAAATTAATTACCACAAAAAAAAAGGAATAAATTACTCTGAAAAACCTGTTTTTTTTTTTTCTTCAAGTGAATGCAATACGCTTCCATAGGATTCAGAGTTCAGTTTAAAGCTTATAAATTTTCCATGACTAACGTTGAAGTATAAAAGTTCACCTCTGATAAGTTTCATTTTACTTAAACAACAACCTGACCAGCCCAATCAGGCACATTGCTAAAATGTTTCCTTATTGTTTCAGAAGTGGGAGCTTAAGTTTCCATTTCTTTCAGAGCACAGTGGACATTGAACTGTACGACACGACAGAAGCATGCTAACATGAACTCAGAAACTTAAGCAGGAGTTGCATTTCCCAGTAAAATGTGAAGGATGTGGGATCGCCAGTTTTATGACAGGCAGAGGTTAGTATGACTTCCCATCAAACCATCCTTTGAAAGACCCCGTGTCAAAGATAACTGTCTGCTCGCGCTCATGGGATGAAAGGTGTGGTGAACAAACACGACTCTTTGCATCCTGTATGTTGTCAGACAATCAAATGTTGACACAGGCCATGACCCCTGAGGATCAACATTTAAAAACAGGTTTAAGGTAAAGATAGTTAACGTGTCATTTATTTGTCTACATCAGCTCTACATCAGGCCAGAGGATAACAAAGCCTTTATTGCTTCTTCCATTATCTGTTAAACAAAATGATCCAGCCATGGCAGAAGATTAATCCATGCTAATAATTTATCAGGCTGCACCTTTGACCAAAGATCATAACCATAAATGAAGTTCACAGTATGGTGTAATGACATGAAAACCTCATGCAAAGCACTTCAATCAGTATAAGGCATGTAGCTTTTAGCATTAATAGAGTATCATAGTTTTAATCCCAGGCTGTTTATAGGCTGAACCATTTTAATAAAACACAATATCTGAGGTGAAACTCAGGGATCAATCCAAGGACATTTACATTTTGTTGTCTTCTTGTCGTCTGATTTGTCAGTAGACTTACTGCTTATCTTTTATGTAAGTTGGCGGAGGCATATTTAAGATTTCACTCACATCACTTGTGTGATGGTTCAAGGTTTTGTCCAAATATACGTAGGGTCGTGTTTGCAGATTAACCGTCACAGAAAACTGGTTATGATCCCAGAGGCTTTTACCACCTGTTTTGAAGCTTAATGCTTCCACTTGGCAGCAGTTTATCATGTATTGCACACTGTTGAAACAAGGTTTCTTCCTTATTGTGGTTATTATTGTAAACAATCTTATAAACTGACCAAAAAAATGGATCAACTGAAAGTTCCACAAAGGTTGAAATGTTTGGTTAAACCAATGTTTGGCTCTTGCTGTGAAAACTGTAAAGGCTCCCAGTTCGATACGAAACACACTTACTGTTTGAATCCCACTGAGTCCATAAAGCAGTAAATGGTTTGGCTCTTCACCAGTACATTTCTGAGCAGGTCACTCCGGACTATTTAATCTGATTATGACGGATTATGACATGTGGCAGTTTTTCCAACTGCACCTGGGGGATGATCCAGATCTTTCCGTCATAATCACGTCAGTGTCACAATGTTCCTATTCTTTAATGTGATGAAGCTGCACTTTTACAACTAACTGTCTTAACAAGCTGTTGTCCCATTCTAACTATAAACTCGAAATGGGTCAGTAAATTGCTTGGCATCCGCAAAGGAGAGAGGTCTAAGAAATATACTTTTATATGTTTAAACATCTTTGATTTCACTAGACTGAAAAACTGAAGAGAGGCAAGAAACTTTAGAGGGAGAGCACAAGGAAGCACATGCAAAACCATTGGGCCAAGGACACCTCAAGATACCACATCATAGCCAGATTTGATCAATGTATCTGGATTAAGTTCACCAACTTCTTATGTCAGCTCTGTTCCCTCAATTCCAATATGAGAATGGCATCCTTAAACTATCCACTGTGGTACTTCACTGAACTCAACTTCATTTATAAATCACTCTGAAACAACCACAGCCAAACAAAGTGGTGTACAAGAACATACACTTAAACTCATAGTGAAAGTTATAATCATCCTTTTACAACCTGTATCAATGGAAAACATTTAAAACCTGTACTTGACATCACAGAGTCACCCTCATGGTCCCATATTTCTCACATTCTTATTTTGTCTATGGACACCAAAGCTGTATGTTCCCACAGCCCAGAATGGATTAGAAAGCTAATCAAAAGGGTTTCCTATGAAGCAGAGTTTACAGATGCCAAACCCTTGTTTTCATTTCCTAAAGTCAGAAAACAAGACTTTGAAAAAAATCTTGAAATGTGGTAACACAGAATTGTGGGAACAAAGAGTTGTGGGAACATAGAGCTGTGGAAATATAGAGCTGCGAGAACAGAGCTGTAGGGACATAGAGCTTTGTGAAAATATAGCTTTGGAAAAGCAGAGCTGTGGGTACATAAGACAAAGGACCGTGTGAGCAAAAAGTTGGGGGAACAAAAGGCTGTGATAAATTGTGCTGTGGGAACAAAGGGCTGTAGGAACAGAGAACTTTGGGAACATAGGGTTGTGGAAGCATAGGATTGTGAGAAGTTAAGGCTGTGGGAACATCGAGCTGTGGGAACAAAAGACTGTGGAAACATAGAGCTGTGGGAACATCGAGCTTTGGGAACATAGAGCTTTGGGGACATGGCGCTGGGGGAAAATAAGACTGTGGGAACATAGAGCTATGTAAACATTGAGCTGTGAGAACATAGAGCTTTGGGGACATGAAGCTGGGGGAAAATAAGACTGTGGGAACATAGGACAGTTGATACATACTACAGTGGGAACATAGGACTGTGGGAACATAGAGCTATGTAAACATTGAGCTGTGAGAACATAGAGCTTTGGGGACATGAAGCTGGGGGAAAATAAGACTGTGGGAACATAGGACAGTTGATACATACTACAGTGGGAACATAGGACTGTGGGAACATTGAGCTGTGGGAACATAGGACAGTTGATACATACTACAGTGGGAACATAAGGCTGTGGGAACATAGGACTGTGGGAACATAGGACAGTTGATACATACTACAGTGGGAACATAACGTTGTGGGAACATAGGACTGTGGGAACATAAAGCTGTGGTAACATAGGACTGTGGGAACATAAAGCTTTGGAAACCTAGGACTCTTAAAACACAGAACTTTGGGATCAAAGGCACACTCCTGACCTCACACAATAACAGCTTTTGCGTCCTTAAAGAGTTTGTGAATTTGTCCTGCAGGATGTTGTTATTCTGCAGGTTTCCATGTTTCCATGAAGATGAGTTGCTACTGTGCCATGGTGATGGAGTGTTTCTAGCTACAGTTTGTTGCAAAGCCCACCAAGCAAGGAAACTCACAGACACTTACATATTAACCTTGTTAAAGTCTGGTGTTCAGTGTTAACTGTTGCAGCTTGGTGAACTACAGCTAATAGAGAAGCTAACGGAAAGAAACAACTTCAGGAACACTACAAATCCTTGTAAGTCCATTGATGATCTTTGACCTTTATGTTGTGTGTTTTAATTGTCATATTATTGTGTCATAAGAAGATACAAAAAAGGCCAGTAGAAGGTTGAGGTTGGTTTGGTAGCAGCATAAAAGTTGTTAATAAGACAAAGAAACACTGTGGTCACTGCCAAATTCAGTGAGTTGGGAACTGTAAACTTTATACACAGAGGTCTGAGTACAGAAGCGTCATGCTACTTCTGCTTTTGCCTCTAAGATGAATAAGTCATAACTCATGGATCCACGACAGCTGAATGGAAACTCTGGTTGTTTGGCCAATGTTCTTGTCTTTTTCCATGTCAGTAGCTCTACGAACTCTCTGAATATCCAGAATGCTTGGGACTGGATGACTCAGACAAAAAGGGGCTTTGGGGGACAACTCTTTAGCTTTGTATCATTCTCATTTCTTCTGAAGACTCACACGGCTCATCTTTGTTGAAAACATTAAAACGAGAAGACACAGTACGTACTTCCTGATCAATGCCTACTGAATGTGTTACCTTGACCGAGCCATAAAACACAAATACAGCGCTCTGTGGTGAGCATCGACAAACCTGTAAAAATCAATAAATGCTACGTCTTCCTGGTTGAATTGTGGTGATGTATTTCAGGAGAAACACACACATACACACTTACAGGGATGGGAGGGCTGGAGATTATGGGATGGTGTGGCAGCGATAAGGGGGTCATAAAAGAACAAAACCTTCTGGTCTTACTGGGAAAGAGGAAAGTCATCACTGATAGCTTAACAGGTGAGTAACACAGAGTTTCTCCTTTCAGACTTTTGTTGCATTTGTGTAAAACGACAAAATAATTATTATTTGACAGAAATGGAAGCTGTATTTGTTTTTGTTAATTACTTTTAGGTTTTTAGTCCTTTAACACCAAACATTAACTTCACAGATAATGACTTTCTACATATGTTAATTTATACATCAGTGAGTCTGACTCTTTTTAATCACACAGTGATGAAGCTGTAAAAACAAAGGTGGTTGGAAGGAACAGAATCTGTCTTTTTATTTTTAGAGTTATCTCTACATTTAATTAGATTGACCCCAAACAAATGTCTGACTCTCTAATTATGAATCTGGTAAACTAAAGTGGTGTTCAATGAATCGAACATCAAGGTAAACTTTAAAAAGTTTATTACTGAACATGACAGCCACAATTCATTATGATTACTGTGTGCTTTACAGCTCGCTGTGCAAATGAGTTTCTGAGAGACTGAGGCTCGATGTCACGGATGAGACTCACAGATTATATGTTGAATTTGTGGCGTACGAAAGAGATGAACTTTGGTGCTTTTTTTTGATTCTAGGAGTGCAGTTTGGAAAACTGAAGAGCATCTTTTAGAGACACTGATTTATTCCCTATCAACGCCAAGCTGACATTTACCTTTAGGACGATGTACGGCAAACTTCCTGTTCTGACCCTCTGCCTTCTGGGCACAGGTAAGAAAAACATCCATACTACAAAAAAATAAAATGAAACAAAATAAAATAAAATAAAAATAAAATAAAATAAAATAAAATAACATAAAATAAAATAAATTAATTGAATTAAATATATGAATAAATAAATAAATCAAAAGATAGATAAAGAAATGAATAAAAATAAAAACAAAAATATAAAGTTAATTTTACAAATCAATTTGAATGGCTTTATTTAAGAAAAAATGTACAATGGATTTGTAGATTTTTATTTATGGTGATTCATAATTCATGATTCATATTTGCTGGTCAAAGTGTAAAAAACAAATGTTTATATTGCACCTTGTGAATCACCTAACCTTTAGTATCACTAAGAGGGAATAGAAAATTACAATAAAAACATTAAGTGTTGCTAACTGTCCCATTTGTTTTGTGGGTCATATACAAGGCATTCACATTTTTCTAATATGTTTCACACTTTGCTTAAAAAAATCCTCACAGGAGCTTTAAATAACAGATTTTCACTTATTGGTGAGTTTTTTAAAGCTTGCCTGAAATTACAGAAGGAGAATTTTTATGACCTACAAAACGAAACAAAAGAGTTTTAGTGACAAGACCAACAATTTACTCATTTCTGCAAAACGACAGGTGTCCAACTAGATGTATTTTTCACTTTCCTTTCACAGGAAATGTTCACAGTAGACACACACACACTTACACGACTAGAGGGAAAACTCGGCAGGGATTTTAGGTAGAGGTTTGAAGAAATATGGATACAGCAATATATGGCTATACTTTGGCCTGTGATAAAATATCAATATTTCAACTCTTAATTTTGATATTTTTGTTAAAATAAAAAAAAATACTTTGGTTGAGTTGGAAGTACAATACATCTTCCGCACCTCCACTGCTGTAGATGGCGCTGAAGAGCTACTCCACTGTATGTTGCCCATAAGCTTGCATGAAATACTGCGTCTGACTTTCATTATTTCAAACTCAATAAAATGTAGAAGGTATTTTCAATAAAAATAATTAACTGTGTAGAATATCACAATATTATGATATCGTGATATTAGCGTATCGTGACCCAAGTATTGTGATGCGTATGGTGAGGTTATTGCCAATAATTACTCAGAATTTTGGGAGGAGAATCATTCAAACATAGGAAATACATAATACATGATACATACAAAAAGTTTGATAAACAATGGATTTTAGTCAAGTCTGCTTCTGGTGGTCAAAAGGGATTTAAGGGAAAAATTTTAACGGTCACAAAAGTCAAAGAGTCAAAACATTTTATCAACATAAAGCCCCTTTGTGCATGTTAAAAAGTAGCATCTTTTCACAACAAAAACTTCTTTCAATAGAGAAAACCCAAACTTTGTTACAAAACATCAACGTAACAGGATAACGGAGTTGAAAGTAACAACTTCAATAAACTTAAAAAGTCAGCTCAATGTGTTCAATGGAAACATTTTCATCACCTGAGTTTTGATTACTTTCTTGTGACCAGGAAGTTTGTATTTTGAGAACTGGGTTAGGGAAGTTTAAACTTGATTATTCAGGTTTATAACCATGACCCAGAAATAAACTTTTTATATACTGGGATTAAAATGTCACTTCATAGGTCAGAGCCTAAATAAAACCATAAGGTCCACATAGCGGGCACAAGATTTAACTTTGCTGTGAGCTAAGATTTCACATGAACTTACATATCTAAAGAAGCAAACCATGACTCTGTGTTCAAACAAAGAGTTGAGAAATCATTTAGAAAAGTATGTGACCTCATTTAATGTTATCCACGTCTGTACATCTGTACAGACATGCTCAAAAGTACATAAAAACGAAAGTCTTCCTGCCAACTCGGAGATAAACTTATCTCAGAACTGAAGATAGCTGCTCACGGATGTTGCTTTTCTAAAATAATGCTTTGTATTAATGGCTGATGACAGCAGGAACAGTTGGAAAGATAAAAGCCATAAATTCAGAAAATGTTCTTTAAACAGTCGTAAAAAGTGTTGAAATGTTTTAGTGGACTCTGGTTCAAAGATCACTGGGTTTATTGCCTCCATTTATAATAAAAAAGTCCCGAAGAGGAAAAAAGTTCATCTACGAAAAGGGCTGAACTTCTTTTGGCTGAAACTTGTGACATTTACTTCCACTTCATCTTAAAGACAAATATACCCTCTGCTCTCGGTCAGCTGATGAACATTTTTTTTCCTTTTCAGAAACAAATTCAAAACCCTATCAACCGAGTTTATTAAGTTTTGCATGTAGTTTTTCTAAGTGGTGTTGCCATACATGAATAATACCTGTCTTCATGGATGATCTTGGAGCAAACAGAGATGACATCACTCTCATGAGTCTCTATCAAAACACACACAGCCTTCATTAAAGACCCCAAGATTTGGGAAATGAAGAATGATTCATGACTGAACTTTAAAATAAAATGAATGATTTTTGATTTTTGATTGCATTCCGGCATTGTGAAATTACAAATATAGTTGACATTAAAAAAAGTAATAATAATAATAATAAAAATAATGAAAACAATAATTATATATATATATATATATATATATATATATATATATAAAATAATAATGATAGTAATAAATAATAATTATAATAATAATGATAATAATAATTATCATTATTATTATTTATTTATTTATTTATCTATTTATTTATTTATTTTTGGTACTTAAGCCAATCAATATTCTGTCAATGTTCTGGCTGAAAAACTGTTAACTGTCTAAACTGTTGGGTATGATTTTAACTATAAGTCTTGAACACAACACTTTATTTTATACGTAAGATAATTAATTAATTAAATAAATAATCAAATAAATAAACAAATAATCAAATAGAACAATAAATAGATAAGTTTCAAAAGTTGAGATGCAATTCTTGTTGATGAATTGTTAATGTCTGAGTTTTGTGTCAAGCTTGATAGGTAAAAATATTAAAGAAAAAAAAAAAACAGACAGTAAAACAATCACAGAAGCACTTTTTTGTAGATTTTACCTTCACTACAGCAGATAATGTTGGAAGCAGTGTTTCATTTTAACATGCAAATCTGATTTCAGAAGCCAAATTGTCAAAATCTCATCATTTTTTTTACTTCTTTTTGTTTTTCTTTTGCTTTTACTATAAAAGTGGTGCTAATTGGTGCACAAGACCCAACAGAAGCTCCAGCAACACCAACAGTGGCTCCAACAACACCAACAGTGGCTCCAACAACACCAACAAAGGCTCCAACAACACTAACAAAGGCTCCAACAACACCAACAGAGGCTCCAACAACACCAACAGAGGCTCCAACAACACCAACAGAGGCTCCAACAAAGGCTCCAACAGAAGGTCCAACTGGAGGTTCAACAGAGGCTCCAACAGGAGGTCCAACAGGAGGTCCAACTGGAGGTCCAACAGAGGCTCCAACAGAAGCTCCAACAGGAGGTCCAACAGGGACCTCAACAGAGGCTACAACAGGAGGTCCAACAGAGCCAAAACCTGATACCACATCACCCGAACCTACTGTTGGCAGTGGGGATGGACTTTCCGATGGGGAAATCGCCGGCGCTGTCATCGGCTCACTTGCTGGAGTGGGTCTTATCGGTGAGTCTGTGACAAGCACACACAAACTCCTTTGTATGCCAGCTTCGGTTTTATGCATTTTTTCCCCCTGTGCCGTTTCTGGGCACCGCTGAGCTTCTGTATCTACCAGCAGATTGCCTGAATGTCGAATATTGTTAGCAAGTTTCAAGCAAATGCATTGAAACAAATCAGAAAAACAAATGTTAAGTGTTAAAAGTTACGGTTAAGAATTTAAAAGCTAGCAAAGAAGGATTAACTGTTTCATACATCGATTTAAAAGAAACTTCTGGCCTTTATTGGACAGCTGTGATGAACTTCCACCACAAGACAAAAACTTTGTCTCTAAAATAGCTGATTTCTGACTATGATAATGATCCAAAGAGGACTAAGGCATTGAATCTAAAAAAAAAATAAAAAGCTATTTGATGGTAGTGTAAGAAATCCTGTACAGAAAAGTAAATCAATTAAAAAAGTGAACATTAAAGAGTGTCTCTCTGTTTCAGGCGGTGGTATCTACGGCGTGCTGAAGTACAAAGGGAGGTTCTGAGAGCTGTCATATGAGTTCACATCTACTGGATTAAACCCTGACTGTACAAGAAACCCACCTGCTGATGTTTGACTGGTTCAAATCAAAATAATAACCGTTATGATAATGAAGGAAAAAATGAGAATGAGGACTTTGACTGTTTTGGAAATTTGTTTTTGTCCTGAACTGATCGAAAAACTTAAAAAGAAAAAAATATGTCTTAATGCTGTTTCTTAAACATGTGTTTTCTTAAAAATACTGTGGATATTTGAAAAATCTTCTAATTTAAAAACAAGTTTCTTTTAATGTTCTCTTCATCAAATGTCTGTGGTGTTATGGATAAAAAGATGAAAGGTGATTTATTTGAATGATGTTGTTTTTATATGTACAATTCCAAGCTATGATATACATGTGCAATACATGTGGAGCTTCACTTTTGTGACATTTTTTTAAATAAAATTGTTGTTTTAAAATCAGTTTAACCGAACTCTACAGTCAATGCCGAAAAACAAGAACACAATCAATTGGTTGTTAAGAGCTTTGAAGGTGAGGAGGAGAATCTTGTAATCAATGTGGTATATTCTATCTATCTATCTATCTATCTATCTATCTATCTATCTATCTATCTATCTATCTATCTATCTATCTATCTATCTATCTATCTATCTATCTATCTATCTATCTATCTATCTATCTAAACAGATAGATAGCTATGAGCGATGAGTGATTGAGAGGGGCACATGTAGAGAAAGGAAACCAAAACTTAAGTATCAATCTTATCACCCAAGTATTGATCAATACTGATCCCAGCACTGGCATCAATATATCAATATTTTAGTTTGATCGGCATACCAACCAGGGTATTTACTAGTATGGCAGCACTGGTGGGTGTGAGGGATGGGCAGAGACGGTTGATGTTGCAAAAGTGGAAATAGGCTGACCAAGTGATGTTGTTGATTTTAGCTTTGAAGGACGGGGTACTGTCCTTGACACCACCCAGGGTCTGTACTGTAGGGGAGGGAGGGACTGAAGAGTTGTAAATGGTTATTTAAAAGTTAGGGCTTTGCCAAAGCTTGTGGAGCCACCTAGGTGGACTTTGGTTTTGTTCCTGATGAGTTTTAGAAAGTTGTGAGTGAACAAGGATTTAACTTCAGTGAGGCAGTCATAGAGAGATGAGGGTGGCAGGATGGAGTCAGGTTTGGAGGAGAAGTAGAGCTAGGTGTCGTCAGCGTAGCAATGAGAGCAAATTTCAAATTTCCGAAAGATGTGACTGAGTGGAAAGGGGTAGATAATAAAGAGGAGAGGGCCCAGGACAGAGCCCTGGAGAACGCCAGTGATGAGTGTGGTGAGAGAGGTCTGACTTAAACCAAGTGAAACCAAGAGAAGCAAGTCTGTCACTGAGAGTGGAGTGAGAAGTTGTGTCGAAGGCCGCACTCAGGTCCAGGAGGATGGGGATTGTTAAAAGCCTGGAATCAGCTGCTAACAAAAGATCATGAGTGATTTTGACCAACGGAAACCAGACTGAAACTTGTCAAACAGATTATTGTCAGAGAGATGAGAGCTGAACTGAGCTTTGACAGCTCTTTCAAGTGTTTTAGAAAGAAATGGAAGGTTAGAAATCGGACATCAATAGTAATAATAGCTCAGGTGTTGGTTATATAACTCCTTCAGTGTTGACCTGAGTTGTTTGCTCACCTTATGAGATGACGATGTAACTATCTAACATGCCCATCAGTCACAGGGCTGAGGCTTTGAACGACTGTTTGCAGTAGAAGATAAAGAATCCATCAATCTGAATACAGATGACCCCTAACAAGAGCAGCTGCATGCCCTAACTTTAAACAGAGGTATAATCAGCCAATCAAGTGGCAGCAGTTTAATGTATATAGTGACAAGCTGCTGAAGGTCAAACTGAGCATCAGTAGAGAAGACAGTCGATCTAAGACATGAAACATGAAAGCATGGGTCTATCCTGCCTGGACCAAAATCTCTGAGGAATGTTTCCAGCACTTTGAATCTAGTGAAGATATCGGCCTCTTAAATTTATATTTCAAGGTCAAGAGGAACTGAGTTGTAATGAATCTTAATTTGCATTGAAAAGAGGAAACATAAACACTCTAATGATTAACTTGTTGTTAGCTTATCTCAAAACATAAAACAACAAGTTAATATTCAACACACACATCTCCTTTCAGGGCTTGTTGAACAATAACTTGTAAGCTAATAATCAATTTTATGAAACACGTGAATGTGCGGTTAATGACAGCTAATATAAACCAAAAGGAAGGGCTGGGTGAAATAAAACCTGTCATTAAAAAATATTTGTCAGAGATTTTGATGCAGGAAGACGGGCCACATTGATTCAATGATGTTGGGAGTTTGTTGATTCGGTTGCATTTTATGTAGCCCAGTTTTGCAAATCAAAAGTTAGAGCCAAGTTATTATTCTTTTGGTGCATTTCTGGAGTGATGAATGAAAACTGAAATTAAGACGCTATAAGAACAGCTTGTGTTGAAAAAACAAACAAACAGGAAACTGCAGGTGAGGAGTTAAAGTTCATGGAGCAGCACGGTGAGTGGTAAATGCTTGAGTGCCAGCATCACATTAACAGATCAACATTAACAGAGTCTCTTCAGGTATAATATGAAAACTGACACCAGAGATGTGACAAGGAGACAGATATGATATAAACCTCATTGTCTCCATTTCCCATGAGCACCATCACCAACTGATAAAAAGATTTGACTCATGTCAAGATGTGAAAACAATCGAAACTTGTGAGCCCAGTCTATAGCTTTGTGTACAGAAGGGATTGACTGTTAAAACTGTCAAAGTTACAATAATAATAATAATAATAATAATAATAATAATAATAATAATAATAATAATAATAATAACAATAATAATAAATTATTATTATTATTATTATTATTATTATTATTATTATTTATTTTTTTTTTTTATTATTTTTTTAGATATATTTATTCATTTATTTATTCAAAGTTAAAATAATAATAATAATACTACTACTAATAATAATAAATTATTATTATTATTATTATTATTATTATTATTATTATTATTATTATTATTATTATTATTATTATTATTATAAGAATTATAGAAATTATATAAATTTTATAACTTCATTATGTTTCATTTTAAAAAAAAAGAAAATAAAAAAACAATTCTCTCATGGTCATGGTGGTGCTGGCGCCCCCTATTGGTCCGGGTAACACCATTTTTGAAACACTGTCCTAAATGGATTTGTGTCCTCCTGTGAAAGTCTGCCTTGACCTTGGATACTGAGAAATTTTATTCAGGAATAATCAATTAATGAGACCAATCATCTTGGGATATATTTTGGATTATGAACATGCAGATATATCAAAGTGAGACGGTTTCTAGAGTCATCGGATCAAGATCAAGAAAGTTTTGAGTAAATTTGCATTTTGTGTTTGCATATGAAACTTGTACATTTGGCACGTGGAGCAAAACAAAAAAAAGGTTTTTGATTCTTTCTGTATCTGAACATTACAGGAAAATAAACTCACTGCTTTTAGTCAACCTCTACAACCCAGCGACACTTTGTCATGGACTTTATCCCTCATTAGGCCCTCACAGTTTTATAGTGCAGTCATTAGCTGCGAAGCGTCAACACAGGGAGTTCTCGATAACAACGCTGAGAACAGCTCTGCTGCCGTGCAGGCAAATTACTGCTAATACCCTGAGCGGTGTGACCAGCCCATATGGTGTTCATGGGAGCCAGAGGGACTGAGAGTGTGTGCGTGTATGTGTGTGTGAGAGCAAATGTTGGGGGATGGTTCTGCTCTATCTGTGTGATTCCACTTAGACAATAAATAAAGGGAAAAAAAATATATTTAGAAATCTGGATCTTTATCTTTTTTGAAACCACAGAATTTCTTGTTTTTTTTGAGCGATGTTGGAGCAAGCAATGGGAAAAATGTACAGTTTTTGTCTATCTAACCTGGAAACACAAAACACTTTTTCTTGTGATTATATTTCTGCAAAGATGATTGACTGATTGAAAGATAACATGTCAAATGTTGAAAGGAATTCATCTTCCAACTATACACGTTCATTTGGATCAGTCACATGACTGGGTGTAAACACGATGATCTGGAGAGGCTGAGTCTCTATGAAAACAAACCTGACTCTACAGTGGGAGTCACCACATCTAAAAACTGTCTTTGGTATAACCCATCACTTGCGTCCACAAATGTAGGTCAAGCCTGTGCCATGCATAGAGGAAATCATAAAATGATACAGAAACATCTGACCTAAACATCTGGCTCCACTCATGCTGAACAATGTATCCACAGGGTTTGGAGCTACTTCTGCTGCCGTCAGTTTATGCCATTCCCATGGAAGACCTTAAATGATACGGGAAGATGCTGCAACTACATTTTGTACTTATTACAACAGCATGGCTCTCAAGTAGAAGAGTCCTAGTGCTAAACTGTCCTGCCTGTAGTCCTGACTTAAAACACAGTTCCTGTTAAGAATCAATAAAAAATGGTTCAATCCATCAGTATCATTATCTTGTATCCTTAACGATTCCCTTATCAATTCTTTACGTTACACCAGAGCTGCTGGACCAGTGGCTGCTGGTCAGTCAAGAAGGGGGAGCTCATTTTTTTCCAGGCTACATCATAAATTTGTTTATTCAAGATCACTGACTGGCTCATTTCACTGTCAATCAAAAAGGGATTCAGCCTCAGACAGATCATCCAATCATCATGCAGAAGCCCAGTGTCCAGGCCAGCCCACTGCCTCATAGACCCCCAGAGACGCTGAGCGTCTGATGGGCGGGACAAAGCCCAGCGTTTATCCAATGACCGTCCAGTTTCCACAGTGGAACAACCCACTCTACGCTTCCCCGCTGAAGTCAGAAGACGCTCAGCGTCGGACTGTGTTAAAGCGCTGAGACGCTGCGGGGATGAATAAGAAGGAGGTGGAGCCAGTTACCTGTGATAGGAGCTGATTCTGAACTAAAGATGAAGGAGTTCTAGCTCAGATTTTGTCAATGAAATGTTCACACAGCAGAACATATCACCACTTTTTTAGGGGATATTTTAGGGGAAGATGAGCTTCCCTTGTAGTCTTAAAGCAATCACCACTGTGCTGGACCTTACATCCACTATTCACCCCAGCTATCGCTACACATGTCCTTATTTACCAAAAACGATATCAGGAAAAAAAAGCTAGCTTAATGCTGATATATATGGGAAATTGCATTGATATGCTAGCGGTTAGCATACATTGGTATAACTTCGGTTTTACAGCCAAATTTTAACTTTCATCATAGAAGCATATCACAGTCAGCCTTTTTAAACAATACTAAAAACGCTAAACGTCAAAATACTCACAGGCAAATGAAAGAAAAGCACATGACTGACTTCAGCATGACTACGACAAACTCAATGCTTTTAACATGTATATACTTATAACAAAACAGTACATCAATATCACATGACGTGTGATTTCTACTCATTTTTATTTACTTACATCCAGAGATATCCAGATCTAGAGACCAGTTTTATATTTATTTACTTACAAACTCAATAAAACGTTAAAAGCTACTTTTTGTACAGGGAAAATTCACAGAAGGAATTGATAAGAGAATCGATGAAGGATCGGATCTATAAGCAGAATTGATAAGGGAATTGGTATCAATAAAATCTCCTCAATACCAATCCCCAGTTGCAGGCTTCAAATTTAAAATGAGCTTTTGTTTGTTAGTGTTGCAGTTTCAACATCTGATATGTTGTTTTTGCACTTTTTTTTTAAGCTCAAGATGTTGATAGACAAGCCTGTGGGTGGCTTTAAGTCCTCATCATAAACTCTTAAATTGTTAATCTGACCAATTAAAATAAATATTATTATGTTCATTATTAAAAAATGAACTCCAAAGATTTATAAAAACCTGGAGTTGTGGTTAAATTTGAACACATTACACGTCCAAAAACTAGAAATAGAGAGTCCCAGCTCCAACAACACCCAGCCTGCTCTGTTAACTCATCTTTTGTCCTCACAAATTGGCTCCCTCACTAACAGATCATCTGTCTCAGCCTAGAAACCTAATCACACACACACACACACACACACACACACACACACACACACACACACACACACACACACACACACACAAACACACACACACACACACACACACACACACACACACACACACACACACACACACACACACACACACACACACACACACACACCCCTTCTTTTCCCTCAGGCTTTAACGAGCTCAGCAGGTCAAATGAGTTCAACCTGAGGAAAGGTTTAAAAGGAGCTTTTAACCATAGATAAACTTTTACACCAGAGATGTTGCTGTCGCTATTTTTTTCCAGATATTTTAAATCTCTATTCATGAAAAATATTCTCGACATAAACCATAAAATAATCCAGATTGTTTTTTCTCTAAAATCTAGAAGAGTGCAGCTCCGGATGCAGGAGTAACAGACAGGTTAATGAATATCAACTCTTGTGACAAGCCTATGCACGGCTCCCTCTAGTGGTCAGAGTGAATAACAGCATCTCCATCAGATGGTGTAGTAAAATGTGGGTCAGAGGTTTTCTGACATAATCCAATGTGACTGTAATCTGCTCGTTTGACCTGGAGGTTCACAGCAGGTGCAGCAAACTCTCCGAACTCTGCCGGATACCTCTGCAGAGGAATTTATGACGTGCAATTATAAATTAGTGAACTTACAAAATGTAGAAACATACATGATCCTCAAACGCACCAGAATTTGAAAAGTTATTTTTTTTCCCTTTTAAAACTATATTATTTTTTTCTTTTTTTAATCTTTGAGAAGAATCTTGATTTATTTTTCATAAGGTATTGTCCTCTCTTATTGCTATTGATGAAGGTCTGAAAGGATTAAAGCGAGGATGAAGAGCTTTGAACAGGTTATAGATAACTCAAATTATGACAGCTCTATCTTTATGTTCCAAAGGAAAAAAGGATGTGATTTTCGTCTTGTTATTCCTAGTGTTTAACTCTGGGTTAGGTGTCAGATCGAGTGATTAAAGGTCCCATATCCTGCTCCTTTTCTGCAGTTTAATATGTATCATTGATGTCTTCATGAAATGGTAGTAACATGTTTTGGTCCAAAAAGCCAATAAATCAAGCACAGCAGCATTGTTTCCAGGCTCTCATAGCCCCTCTGTTCAGAACGCTCTGATTTAGTGGGCGTGGCCTTCATATGTAAATGAGCCACCGCTGATACCGCCCCGCTCTTCCACGTCACTGAGAGCGGCGCCACAAGCTCCGAGTGCTCAGTGTTCAGAAAACAGCAAAGCTCGTTTACTGTAACATTACAGGCTAAAACAACAGCAGCTAAAGTTAGCATCCTGAAGCTAACACAGAGACAGGGGGGACACTGAGGAAAAGCTCTTCCATCTGCTCCACAGCACACAGCATTTAAAATACTCACATTTCCAGGGTCCCAGGTTTGTTGGAGGATGGTTGGTAATGCGCCTGGATTCAGGACCAGTCTATTGGCTAGCCCTTTGTTGGACTGTCCAAAGTTGGAAAAGCAGTCGGCCGTGAAGTGACTAGCACACACATGCACAGTTTTACTGAGTGTAGCTGGAACATTTCCCTGATAAATGAACTCTAGACACTTAGCCTGTCTTCTTCTGAGATGGGAAGCTTGAGCATGGAACTATGTGGCTGTTTACAGCCAAAAACAGAGCAGAGAAGAGATTTCTCTCCAGCAGCGGGGATTGGAGTGGGCGGGGAGGGGGTTCTGGGTATCCGCTCCTGTGGACCAATCAGGTCAGACTTGCTCCTGATTAAGGGAATCACTGACGTCGGCAAATCCCCAAAATTCAAACAGCTCGTTTTAGGTCAGGATTTCACAAGCACTACTAAGTACAGGTTTTTTCATGGGCTGGGAGGAAAGAAAAAACCCAAAAATTTTACTTAAATACTTAATAAAGTGATTTTTGCATAATATGGGACCTTTAAATCCAAGAAGCTGAGGTAAAATGGCTCTTCTGAAAGTAAAGGTTTTAGACCTCTGGCATCTGAAAATGCAACAAGTTTGGTGTCAACATCCAACAAATGCAGTCATGGCAGAAAAAAAACTTTATATGACTTAAATTGTATGAAACTTTTTTTTTCTTGCATTCAAAGAATGAAAACCTTGAGTGAAACTGATATTTACAGCTGCCTCTGCCGACCCTGAAGCTATAAAACATCATTTATCTCGGTTAGAGTTCATATTTTTTACACAAAGTTTTTGCATTTAATGACAAACTGATGATGAATGAAACTCTTTTTGCAGTATCACAGAAAGATAAACACATGAGGCAACGTTTGTTAACATTGAGTTTTATTTGTTGCTAGATTTGAACTGACTATAAGAGGCAAAGTCAGCAACATTATTGCTGGAGGAAGTATCGTTTGAGCGTTTATACACAGCTGCTTTGGTTTGTCTGGCTTTACATCAGTACAGATACATTCACTGTGCTGTCCATAAATACTGTACAAAAATAACCTGTGTGCTCTGACACCAAAGAAAGTCGCTCTGTGGGAGGATTTCCACGTCTCTCAGAGGAAACCATAAGGCCATGTTTGATGATTCAACATTTAATAAAGACAATAAATTATATATAAGCAGGTGATATTGAGCCTCCTTTACAGGAAAACATAAATATGTGGAAAGTGCAGGAGAATAAAAAGAAGTTGTGATAAAGTCTGGACGCGGCTGGAGGATAGTTTTCCATCGTTTTGTTCGTCATTCGTGGGTCGTCTCGCACAGTGATTCACAGTTCAAACTGGATTTCTAAACCATCTTCTGATGATAAAGTCTTTTTTTTCTACATCAAGAGTCCAAACGTGCTCTCACATCCTCAAACACTAAAACACCAGCGCGTTCATTGTGCTCCGGCCCACATCAGTCTGTAATGGCAGTACTTCCTCCACCAGGTGGAGCTCTCTCGCAGCAGGCAGTGTCTCAACTCCATCTCTTCAGGCTCAGATTGGTTCGGCTCCTCGCTGTCTACAGGCGGCACGTTTGGTACTTGCTGTGTGAGGAGGGGCTCAGCTCGTAGAAGAGGACGTAGGCGTTGCTGCTGCGCACCTGACTGGAGGACACGGGACTCACTCTGCGAAGAACAAACAGTTTCTAATTTAGAGATTACTCTGAATGCCTTACAGGACCGTGTACGTGAGGAACATGCTGACAGGAAGGGTTTGAAACGATCAACAGATTTATAACTAATTAAATACGAGCATGTTGGAGTCACTCCCTGAGCTGACACACCTCGGTACAGCCAGAGTCAGATCATCTGTGTTTTACAGCACAGCGTAAAGATAACAGCGAGTACTGTGATGATACACGAGCAGATACCTGGAGTCGTTGTAGCTGTACCACTCCCCCAGCACCTGGTTCTTACAGTACGCCGTGTAATGTCCTCCCAAAGCGTTCCCCGAGTGGTTGGACACAGCGTACAGGTTATACACAGGACGCTCTGCAGAGAAAGAAAACACTCATCGTCACTTCTTACTCATCAAACACTCCTGACCTTGGAAAGTGGACGAAGCATCCTCCTCCTCCTCCACCTCCTCCTCTGGTGGAAGTACTCACCGCTGGTCTCTGAGGAGAACTCCCGCAGGTCGAGCTCTTTGAGGGGGAAGTTGACATAAGTGGAGAGTTTGCTCGATCGGACGCTGGAGTCTGAGAAACGTTTCAGGTCTGAGGACAGCGGAGTCAAGGAGTACAGCAAACACTTTTTACTTCTGCTCTATAAAACTCTGCAAGGAAATCTACTCATGAGCCATATTTTTTTATTCGTAACAAAATGACACCAGAATTGTTTCGGCATGAATCAGTTTTAAGACTGTACTCTGCCTTTTCCCTCAAGCTTTGAAGATAAAACCTCCAAAAGACATTTCTTTAGATCAGTGGTTCTCAAGCTGAGACGAAAAATGCAAAGCAAAATTTCAACCTGACAAATTCATTTGATGAGATTATTGTACAGTTTGAACCTTTCAAAATAAAAGCACAAGACCCAACATTTGCTAACCATCGACTCCTTTGCAGTGGCTTCTTGTAGCTTTAAAAAAAAACATTATTTTCAATAAAGAATTTTTATTTTTCTTAAAGAGGGTATTGATGATTGAAGACACTGATACTAAATAAAACCATGCATTAATATTTGGTTGAACTAAATATGCATCACATCTTGCAGTAATGTTTTTAAACTGAGATTTTTGCAATTTTTAAAATATTTTTGAATTTTTTTTTATTTAAAATTTTTGACATTTTTTTCAAAATTAAAAAAATAATTTTTTTTTCTGAAGATTTTTTTTAATTTTCACATTTATTTCTTTTATTTCTGCAACTTTTTAAGAATTATTCAAAAACCATTTTTTGAAAAGAAAAAATCTAAATGTTTGGATTTTCAAAATTTTTGCAATTTCATTTTTTAAATGTTGCTACTTTTTGAAATTTTATTAATTAAGCAATTTTTTTGAAATTTATAACAAATTTTTTAATTTATTTTAAATATTGTTTTTTTTTTTTTTATAAAAAATACAAAACTAAGACATCAAATGTACAACTTTATAAAGACAAAACCTTCTTGTTTAGACAATTGATTACTAGATTTAGAATTGTATTCACTTTTTGTCTCAATTGTGAAGATGAAGTTGATTTTGTGGCATTCAAGTGGCTTTAATCAAGGTAAGCTGATGTAAAATAGCTCCAATCAAAGTAAAGGCTACAGACCCCTGGCATAGAGCAACAAATTGCTGTTTGTTTGGTGAACAGAGACGTGATGACAGAACAAAGAGTTAAAAGAGGCATAAAATCTAAATAATACTGAAGTTTCTGTGCTGCAACTCAAAAAATAAAATAAAATATATTTGTGTCCCTATCTGCAGGATGATATCTATCAAAAATGATCTGTCCCTGATGAAATGATCACCCTGCATTTCTACATCCAAACTGGTTTTGTGTTTTGTTTGCAGCATGTGCGCACAGGAAGGTTCAGGCTAAAAGGATACGAAGCACGAGGATCTGCGGGAACTTCTGGATGCTGAACCTTTTGGTGCATTTCCTCCTGGCTTTGCATTTGTTACACGTCTGTAAGATGAAAGAGAGAAACACAACGTCAGAGGTGAGACACTTCTGCTGTATTTACAGAGTAACCGTGGTGCATCATGGGAAGTCTCTTACCGGTCTCTCCTCTCCGTCCAACACGTCCTCTTTGGTGAAGAGTCTCATACAGTCTTTGAGGGTCACCTCGCCCGAGCTCTTCTGTGGAGACGGAGCAGGAATCAGAAAAGGAGAAACAAAGACGAGCACGGCTCAGTTTTTACAGGGTTAAAATGTTCTGACAGAAACAGACGTCTTCAGGTCTGTCTGTCTGGAAACGTCACGATAAAAATTCTGATAACGACCAATGTAGGTCAAATATATCTGACAAGTTCAGACGCTGAGCTCAGTAGAAGTTACGAGGTAAAGGTACGGCATAATGAGCAAAAATATCCGCAGGCAAAAGTTCCCTGACAGGAACGACATCTCATCAAGAAAATTTATTGTTTTAACCAAAGAAATCCAGGTCTCAGCTTTGGTTTTTAACCCTTAAAAGCCTGACCCAGTGAAAATTCAGATTTCATGAAAATATTGCAATTTCATTTTGTTTGTTATAAATATTGTGTAATATATTTGACACATTGGGTGGTTTTGGCAACCATTATAGTACATTTTTTGGTATATATCCAAGATTTCTTTCATTACATATTTAAGTTAAGTTAATGTTGCATTTACTTTCTCTTTTGAAACAAGTAGGATGTTAATTTATAGCTGGTGTATGTACCTTTAAACCTTTATTGTTGTATTTTGCTGTAGCTAGAGTGCTTATGTATGCATTTTATTTTATTTCATTCTTTCTATTTTTGTATTTTTCTACTTACTCCATCAATTGCTGCTGTCAACACAACAATTTCCCAGTTTGGGATCAATAAAGTCATTCTATTCTATTCTGTTCTATTCTATTCTATTCTATTCTGTTTTATTCTATTCTATTCCATGCTATTCTATTCTATTTTATTCTATTCTATTCCATTCTATTCTATTCTATTTTATTCTATTCTATTCCATTCTATTCTTTCGATGCAGAAAATACCCATTTCAAAAAGTGAGAAACAGTTTAGATGTTATTTTTGCAACTTCTTAAAAAATTAGAGATTATTTTCTTGAGGAAAAAAAGTGCATGGATGATTTTATGTGTACAGCTTTTTTTAAAGGGTTAAAATTTTAACTTCCTGTAGCGGTTTGATAATCTTCAAAGGGGAAAATTCATTTTTTCTAAATTAACAAGTTTTTAAGGAAACTAAACTGTAAAAAATCTTATCAAGTGTTTTTGTCCTATTTTCAGTAGAAAATGTCTCTTTAGACTTAATATGAGACACATTCACCTGGTCAAGTCCAGAAAAATGTCTTATTTCAAGTTATTTAAAGACAAAATGAGGTCTGAATTGCTTGTAGGAAGTTAAAAATATCAGCCAATGGAACAAGAGAAAAGTTACTAGTACTAAAACATTATTCTGATTTTTACCAAATTTTCTTGCATTTTTTTCTTGTTCCATTGGCAGATTTGTTTTTACTTGCCACAAGCAATTCAGACCTTATTTTGCCTCTAAATAACCTGAAACTAAGGGTGCCTGACCTGCCAATACTGATTCTTTTTTTATTTGATTTGAATCTTTATAACTGACAGCATATAAATTCAATGTTCCAATCTTATTTTATTGAAAATCATTGAACAATACCTGTGAAACAATAAAATCTTTATGTTTTAACTTAAACAACCAATAAAGTGTTCTGAGTTTTAGGTCTCAGAGCAAAAAGCAACAATGGCTGTCAGACCTTCCTGGAGGTTTATAAGATCGGTTTCATATGTAAGGATTTCCAGATTGCCGACACCCAAAATTAAGGAAATCAGTACCCATCGATTCGGTGCATGTCTACTTGAAATACAACATTTTTCTGGACTGACCAGCTGAATGTGGCTCATATTGAATATAAAAAGAGAATTTTAACTGAAAATAAGACAAAAGCACTTGATAAGATTTCAGTTTTTGCAGTGTATTTATCATGCTGATGAGATAGAGGTCTTTGAAACTCATCAGCTATGATATGTTTGGCATTAAAGGGTTAAAATCTTGGAATAAGATTTAAGTGATGTAACTGTGTGTGTGATCAGAGAATGATTCATAGGTCAGTGTGTGTGTGTGTTAGTTTCTCACCTGAGCGACAGGTATGGAGAGATCCCAGAACGGATCAAAGACTGTGGAGCGGAAGCCGCAGACGGTGCAGGTTACAGAGCTTTTCAGCTGTCCAACGAATAAATCTGAAAGAAAAACACAAGAGAGATTACTTTAAAAAGTCTCTTTTAACTTTTTCAAGCATAAATAAAAGGATAGATTTTAGTAATTTTGCTTCAAATCGAAACACTTCTTACCAACAACTTTGCTGTCCTCTCTTTCCAGGTACATATTCCACATCCGCCTCCCTTTCTCCTCATCTCTGTGAAGAAAATCACACAAAAACAAATCAAACACTGTGTGTTTTGTCCTCCCAGGAGCTTGGATTCAGAGTCCTCTTATAAAAGCTGAAATCTGAGACGTGTGTCTTTAAATAGACTCATTTCTCCCCCAAGCAGCTTAAAGACAAAGGTGTTATTGTTCAGGTCTGAAGAGTGGGGTGTCGGTGGAGTTGTTGGTGCTCTGTTTGGACACATCATATTTAAATATTTGGCAGATTAAACATGAGGAGCGTGTTTCTTTACACAGTCCGTCAGGTGTTTTTCTTGGCACTGTTTGGTGTGAGGTTATGAGTGATTTATTGGGATCAGAGGTGAGATCTGCAGACTTACGAAAGGTGGTCAAAGTCCTCGATGGAGCGTTTGGGAGGGATGGTCACTCTGTTCACTTCATTGTGGAGACCGTCCAGTAAGAAGCGCAGGAACTCCTGGGCGTCCTGCTGACTGCGGAGCAAATCAGAAACTGTTACCTAACGTTTCCCCGCGTCTGATTGGACTCAGCAGACTCAAAGGAAAGAGGCTTAGAGGAGGGTTAGCGAGGGAGAGGGGACTTACTTGCAGCCCACGAATTTGGGAGCATATCTCTGGATCTGGCTCCTGAAGTCAGAGGGGCTGATGGCCTCGTTGTTCACAGAGGTCCAAAGATTCTGGGTCAGCTTTGCAAACTCTGAAAGGAAAAAAAAACAATATTTGGTTGAATCTGAATTTGAATTGAGTTGACTGCATGACTGCACGGCAAAACCTGAAGTTTTATCAAGTGTTTTTGTCTTATTTTAAATAAAACTGTCTTGTTAAACTTGATATGAGCCACATTCAACTGGTCAGTCCAGAAAAACGTCTCATTTCAAGTTGTTCAAAGACAAAAATAAGGTTTGAATTTTTTGTAACAAGTAAAAACTCTGCCAACGAAGCAAGAAATATTGCTTGAAACACTTGATAACTAATAAGTCATGATTTTATTCTTGCATATCTAAAACTTTAGGTCTTTGTTGTATCTAAGCCGTAGTGCAGCCACCCTCCATTATCCTGGGCAGTAACTCTTAACTCTATTCTTTCCAACTCAACTCAAACTTTATTTATAGAGCACATTTAAAACAATCAAAGTGCCGTCTAGATTAAAAGCAGATCAAGTAACAACAGGTGTCCTGTTTGCTTTGTAGGTCATAAAGGTGCAGGGTGGTTTATGCAAGTCTGATTCATAAGCAGCTCAAAACTTCTGGGAAGAGTTTGACCTGCAAACGGGACAAAGGCCAAGACAAAGGCCGGCTGATGAGGCTGATCTGACCTGATTTCCTGAACTGTGTGAGGTAAGATGTAATCGTCACAAACTCCGGTTGCTTTCCAACAGAGGTGAGTATTGGCAAGAAATAGCTTTTCGATTTTGTTGTGTTTGAAATATGGATGCACCGATCCAGCCTTTCTGGTCCCAATACCAAAACCGGTACCTGGGTTTTGGGTATATTGGGTGTAAGTGTTTAAATGTTTAACAGCATTTTGGTTAAAAAACTGCTTCAGAATTTACAGAAATGACTATTTGATTGTAGACTTTTATACCCTGTAGACTAAATCATAGATTAGCCTTGGTGTCAAGTTTGGACCGATCCTTTCCCACTGATACATGATCCGGCTTTGAGGGCCTGGATTTGTTCCGATACCTGATACCAGAATCGGATCTGTGCATCCCTTTACATCGGACGTCGGAGAGACATGCAGAGCACGTCGGTATTGGGTTGGTCCGTCAAAGACCATATCTAGACGTCAGAGCAACGTGCAAAATTGGCCCAAATTTTGACTTCTAAATCTGACTTTTTTGGACCGAATCTAGATGTCAGTGAGACGTTCAAAATGGATCCAAACATTTTTTTAGATGTTCATCTGACCTCCATATGATGCCCGAAAAAGATGCAATAAAAACTTTCATTCTCCTCTTTCAGTAGACCTGATTTGGACGTCAAAAATTACTTTGAATATACGTCACTTCAACGTCACATTGCGCAGTGGAAAAGTCAGCTGCAGTGTTTCATACATACATACACTTAACTTTAAAACATAAAGTTTGTGAAGTTTGTCACTTAAACTACTGAAGACGTGGTCAGTTAGTGAAACTGATAATGTCACCTGGTGTAAACAATGTTATTCATAAAAAATCATTTTCTCTTTTTGGACTATTTTTTCCTTTCCTTTGTGCAGTTTTGAGCCCAAACTTTTTAGGGCAGGAGGTGCGCAGAGGTGAGAAAGGACTTTTCTTTCGTTGAAAAAAAAACTCTTTAGCGTGGACAGTTTTCTGGAGATTTGTGGTTTTTGTGGAAGTGGTAGTTTCAAAATCATAAAGACTCAGTTTTAAACAATATTTTTATTTTTATTTTTTTATTATTGAGACGTCTGCTGACTCGACATCAAAGAACACGTCATCGAAAGAAAGTTTTTTTTGTTTGGGGTGATTTATGGTTAGAGTATTATTTGTCCCCCTTTGATGTAATGCGGTGACGGACAAAGGCAGAGCGTTACAACATGACTGATTATTATTTTATCAGTCTAGTACTAGGGATGGGAACCTTTCACATTTGAAACTATATGGCACTAATTCCTGGTACCTGGTAATCGGTACCTGTACTCAACGGTACTTTTTTGTGTCTATGTGGTAAAAATATCAATTTGTTAAATAATATAATGTGATTTTTTTTTCAATTTAATGTATTTATTCTTCAATATATAACCTTGTAATGCTGTGTTCATGTCCAGTAGGAAAATCTCCTACTCCTCCACTCGCTCACAGCCTCAAGGATGCATTTAGGTACCTAAACATGGTACCTTTTGATTTTACGTGAATCTATACCCGGTACTTTTGACAGAATTTGGTTGGTACCTATAAAAGAACCTAATTCGGTACCCATCCCGATCTACTACACTGTAAAAATTAAACTTTAAATGATTTTAAACTAAGTGACCCAAGAATAGAGAGAAAACATTGATGTTTACAGCCTCAAAATCCACATCGTCAAGTTTAGGAATAAAATATTTTGAATATACTTTGTGATTATATTTGTTATACAGTTTATGGGAAACATACAGCGGAGTAGCTCTTTGGCGCCATCTACTGCGGCGGAGGAGCAGAAGAATTTTTTTTAATTTCAACCAAAATATCGATATTAAGAGTTGATATTGATATTTGATTGTACTTCACTGATTTTTACCTTGTTTTACTGATTTTTAATCTTATTTTGTTGGACTTTGAGTTTTCTGTGAAATGTAAAGTGCCTTAAAAATAAAATATATTATTATCATAATTTTTATAATTCTATCACAGGTCAAAGCATTGTGATATATTGCCGTATCGGTATTTTTTAACACCTTTACTTTCTAAAAGAATCAAAAGAACTAATCCAGTCATAATGATCTGAAATGTGGTTTGAAAACTGTTTCTCTCTGCAGTCTAACACCTGGACGCAACGACTCACAGCCCCTCTGCAGACCAACCAGTCTGACCTTTTTAACCCACACTCTAAGTTTAGCTGTGATAACACTGACATCACTCTGACCTTGATAAGATGACTCATACCTGAATAAGACTGGATTTGATGTCATCTACTGTCAGCTCTAAACCCAGTCACAGGGTGAAATCATCAGTAAAGGTTTATGTGTTCAGCAGCACAGGAGCAGCACATGAGGTCAGGCCAAGCTTAAAAACTATTTGTGCAAAGTAGGTGAGCAACTCTTTGTACCACACAGAAACATTGTGTAACTGGTTTTTAAAAAGTGGGGCTTCTAGCGCTGAACTGAATGTGATTTTCACCAGCATGTGCTGACACAGAAGAGAGTGATCTGTGGGAACACGCCGTCCAAACACACCCTCCAAACACAGGGTGTGTGCTGCACTAATTAGGTTAAGCTGAATTAAGGAAAGGAAAGGAAGCGGAGCACAGAGTAAATGAGCGCACAGCAGCGTTACGTAGTAAAGGGCTGATCATTGACCGACTATACGTGACCCACTCCTGAGCCATAAAGTGATCTAACAGGTCTGTAAAGTTCCTCGTAAAGCCGCGCAGAGTCTCGCCCTACCTTCCATGAGAGCAGCGTCCACCCGGCTGTTGTTGTTGAGGTCTGTGAGGTGGATGTTTCTCAGGCAGTAATCTCTCAGCTCGGGAGTGTTACTCAGACACTGGAGGATGGAGTTCATGAAACACTGGGAACAAAAACAGATTCAGGCTCATTACATCAGGAAGACTCAGCTGATGGTGATGATGGTGATGATGATGTGTTGTTTTCAGACACTCACTGTGTTGCCCAGGTTCCTCAGTCCCACCAGGCCTTGAGGACTCTTGTTCTGTTCAGACAGAGAAATGGAGACTTCAGCCGACTGTGTTTGAGGAAATTAAAATGTTAACAACAAAAGTATTTAAATGAATTAATGAGACTTTTAACAGAGAGGCAACAGATACTGTAAGAGGATTAGAAATGATTTGAAGCAAGTAAAGTTTTACAAATCTCCAGATTTTAAAAAATCGTATGTAGACTTAGTCCTCCAAGCCACTAGTTGGCGCTATACTGCTGCGGTCCGACACCAGGTCCTATTCAGACAACATGAATGCACCGTTTATTTACTGGTTTGTGTTTATTTTGGATTTTATGTCAGAGTGACTGTGCTTTCTTTGTTCAACATGATCTGTCACTGATAACTGGAATTTTATGCATCAAAAGCACAGAACAGACATCATGCCTCAGCTCACCCAGATTAAAATCATTCTGAAGCCACAATATCTACTTTATCCTCAAAATATAGACAATACAGGAATTGAAATTCTACACATAGTTAAAATCTAGTGAATAATTTTCTATACAATTTAAGATATATTTTTTTCATAAAATTGTACATGTTGCTGTCTTCGTTTTTTATTTTATTATTTTTCCAATTTTTGGCAAATTTTGACAAGAAAGACAAGAAACCATCAAAAATTCCTTTTTTTAAGAATATTTAAGGTTTGAAATTTTCAAAATTGTTTGAAATTTTTCACATTTATTTTTACGATTTTAGTTATTTTTTCTGGGGGTTTTTTTTGCAAATTTTTTGATATTTTTTGCACCTAATAAAATTTCAGAAACTTTAACTTCTTTTTTTTTTTTTTTTTTTTTTTTTTGCTTTTTTTTTAAACTATTGTAAGTATTTTAAAAAATATAAATTAAAAAATTGCAAAATTAAGAAAATGTTAATAAAAATTTAAAAATTTAAAAAATGAAATTTTGTGAATTTTCAAAACTTGCAAAAAAAATGAAAATATTTTTAAATATCTGAAATTTCCAAAGTTGCAAAAAATATTTAAAAAATGCCAAAAATAAGAAAAAAAGGAAAAAAAAATTCAAAATTTTAAAAAATTCTGAAATTTTCAAACCCTTTACATTCTTAAAAAATTGAATTTTGATGGTTTCTTGTCTTGCAACTCATTGAGAATGAATTTTAAGCCAGCACATTCTCAGTTTAATGAATCCATCCACACAGAATTAAAATCTGTATTTTCTTCCAGATTAGTCTTTTTGTAGATGTAGTTATCTTCCCAGGGCTGTAAAACTTGAGGTTAGCCACAGGTGTATGGAAAGTCTTTTTTAATTTGTTAATGTCTTTAATCATCAATACCCTCTGTAAGAAAAATAAAAAAATTTATTTCAGTAATATTTGTTCAAAGCTACAAGGAGCCACTTTGTGTTTGACCGGGTCCATGTTTGTCGCCCTCTCATGTAACCGTTCATTTCTGGCGTTCATCTCCACCTGTGTTATTTGTGGTCAGTGTTATCACCACAACTGTCCTGTTGTACCTCTATATCTTTATCCACGTTGTTTTTATCTTGTTGTTGTTGTTGTGAAAGCACACTGTGATCCTGGACTGAAGTTAATTATTAAGAGTTTATTATTCTTTGATGAAGACATTAGGACCTTTAGTTGGGGTTCGTATGGTTAAAAACTGCTTTAATGAAACATGTTCAGCTGTAATGTGAGCAGGAAATGGATAGCAGAATCTGAACCAGGTTTTAATAAAAAGTACGGACAGTTTCATGTCTTTCATCACATTCAGATGAGTATGAGGTAATGTATGGGTGTGAAGACGATACGTGCAGCACGTTTTTTAGAGTCAGGTGCTTCAGATGTTTTTGTTCTTTCCTCATCCTACTCAGTCTCCGTGTGATGAAACTTCTGCCTGACAGCAGCCCTGCTTCATTCCTCCAGCGTGCAAAAAAAAGTCTGCGTGACCGTACGACATTCACTGGATGCATACCATCTGACTGTCACATTGTTGGCAGTATCAGTGCAGCACTGTGTTCAGGATATCAGCCGCTGCTCGAGCACATGCTTTAATGAAACACCACAGTGTGTCCTGACCTGTGTGCACCGACCAGCTCCTCGGCCCACGTGACATCACAGCAGCATGTGATGCAGGCCGGGGAGAAAAGCTCCACTGAGTCTGAAAACTTCACCGTGATGAAATGTTTGTGTGAGGAGTTTCACATTAGAGCCCGAGGCGGGGATCAGAGAGTTTCTGCTGCATCCGGTGCCTCCGGCGCTGCGGCGTTAATCATCTATGAACCAGACTGATGCACATGCTGAACGCCAGCGGACATGTGCTGATAAAGGTGCTTGAGATAAATTCTGCTGATGGTGTACCAATGAGAAATTCCAGAGTAATCAAAAACATCTGCGTTTTTCTCAGTGCATGACTTTAAAACGACATTCAGACCAACTCACTCTTACGTTTGGCTTCATAAAGGGGAAAAGCCTGATTACCGAGAGTTTCTTCACATTAACAAACTTCTGGATGTAGGAAAAGTTTTACTGAAGCAGCTTCATTTGTTGTAGTATCTGTCAGTCATTACCTCAAACTTTTTCATAACTTGTTTTCAAAATATCAGGATGTCCAGAAGTCTTTTAAACCTTAATCAAAGATGTAATTTCTCTCTAGGGACTGAAAGACTTTTATTTCTGAGTTTAAAAAAAATAAGATCTGCACTGCAAAAAAATGAAATCTTAACAAGTGTTTTTGTCTTATTTGACGTAAATGGTCATGTTAGACTTGATATGAGCCACATTCAACTAGTCAACCTTGAAAAATGTCTTGTTTTAAGTTATTTAAAGACAAAAATGAGGTCTGATTTGCTCTAACAGCTTAAACAAGCAGCCAATTACACAAAAAAAATCTTAAAACTAGAATAATGTCTTAAACAGGTAACTTTTCTCTCATTTTTGTCTTTAAATAACTTGGAAAAAGTCATTTTTCTGGACTGGTCAGGTGATTGTGGCTCATATTAAGTCTAAAAAGACATTTTCTACTGAAAATAAGACAAAAACACTTGATAAGATTTCATTTTTTTCAGCATGAGCAGATACACTGCAAAAACTGGAATCAAAGCAAGTTTTGATATCTTATTTTCTAGAAAATGTGTCTTACTAGACTTCATTTGTCTTACTTCAAGGTATCAAGTGGCAAAAATCAGCTTGAATTGCTTGTAAAAAGTTAAAAAATGACAAATGTGGTAAGAAAATTTTAATGGTTTTATTTCTTACCCTTGTGGCAGATTTTCTTATCCGACAAAAGCATCATTTTGGTCTTCTTTAATCTTAAAATAAGACATTTTTCCAGTCACATCAGTGAATACAGCTCTAAGTAAGTCAAGTAAAACATTTTCACCAGAAACAAACATCAGCACTTGCTTGGAGACTGAACTATAAAAGGGGAATTCACTGCAAAAACTGAAATCTTATCAAGTGTTTTTGTCTTATTTTCAGTAGAAAATGTCGTTATAGACTTAATATGAGCCACATTTACGTAACTAGATGGGAAAATGTCTTGTTTTAAGTTATTTAAAGACAAAAATGAGGTCTGAATTGCTTGAAACAAGTAAGAAAAACGAGGACGAGAGAAAAGTTGCTTGTATTATGACATTATTCTAGTTTTAGGAAAATTCAGACCTCATTTTTGTCTTTAAATAACTTGAAACAAGATGTTTTTCTGGAGGAGGTGAATGTGGCTCATATTAAGTCTAAAAAGACATTTTCTACTGAAAATAAGACAAAAACACTTGATAAGATTTCAGTTTTTTTGCAGTGAATTCCGCATTAGTAGTTCAGTCTACTCTGCAAAAACTGAAATCAAGTTAGTGTTAATGTTTGTTTATGGCAAAAAATGTTTCACTAGAGCTGTATTCACTGACATGACTAAAAAGATGTCTTATTTTTGTGCTTTTGTTGAATAAGAAAATCTGCCAATAGGGTAAGAAATGGATCCATTAAATTTTTTCTTACCACATTTGGCTTTTTTTTTTTTTTTTTTTTACTTTTTACAGGCAATTCAAGCTGTTTTTTTGCCATTTGGTAACTTGAAGTTAGATATTTAAAGTCTAGTAAGACAAGTTTAAAAAAAAAATTGGTATTGAAACTTGCTTTGAATCCAGTTTTTGCAGTGTATATGATCACGCTGCAAAAAACTGAAATCTTATCAAGTGTTTTTGTCTTATTTTCAGCGGAAAACATCTTTCTAGACTTAATATGAGTCACATTCACCTGACCAGTCCAGAAAAATGTCTTGTTTTAAGTTTTTTGAAGAGAAAAATGAAAAGTTACCTGTTTGAGACATTATTCTATCTTTACTTAAAATAAGACAAAAACACACATTAAGATTTCTTTTTTTTTGCAGTGTTGAAGTAATGCCCAAAATCAAGGACTTCTGGAAGCTTTGTTTTGATGGGGACACATTGATTTTAATAAAATGTTATCATTTAAAAAAAAAAAAATCTTTTGTGTCAAAATTTGGAGATTTGAGTCGGAGAGACCCTGAGAAAAGCTTTATGTAAAGAAAAAGACCAGACGTTTGTTGATCTTTTGGCTTACAAACACAAACAAAACTAGTATTCCCAACCAGAAATGATGCAAATACCAGACAAACTAAATATTTGTCAGCGTTAAAATTCAGCTCCCACCCAAGAACTAAAAACGTCAATTGTTTTTTCCTGTTTTCTGTGTAAATATTTGGTTTGACGGTATTTAAAGCTGTTTTAAGTCAAATAGTGGAAATTTTCTCAATGAGAAATCAAAAATATGCGTAAAGTATGAGTATGATTTTCAGATGCTGACAATTCAGACGACCCTTAGCATCTGTGGTGATCCAGACGTTTCTCTGCAGATGGTTTAGATAAAGTAGAAACTGTCCGTCCTCATTCGACACGCTCACTCACATGCCTTGGATAAACTGGCAACAGGAATTTTCCACCTGTTGCGCTTCCAGTCTGATGTTTTCTGAGTATTTACAGGTGACACATCACCTTGTGACCCGTTCAGGGAACATGGTAACAGAGTAACATGAAGACCTAAAGAAACGTCACGCGTCAGTGCCTCTGCTGACGACCGAGAAGCTGCACATCACATACAGTACGTACCAATAACAAACCTTAAACACATTTTCTACGTCAGCTACCTGCATTTCAAGTGAGTTTATTGCAGCTTAAGTAAACAGGAACAGGTAAGCATATGCTAATCTGTAGCTTTTCTGATGAGGGCTCTCTGCAGAGAGGTTACGTGTCCTCAGGCTTTACTACGCTGTCATATTTCTTTAACAACACAGTCAACCCTCAGCCCTCTTGGCTGAAACCTGCCTCCTTTATTCTCCCTTTGTTTATGATCTTCTCTGCGGTATTTGGAGGTGACCATATGGTGCGAGTCTCAATCTGCTGCACTGCTGTGAATACTGACCAGCCGGGCTCAGCACGCGCAGCAGGCGGCCTGTGATTTAACAGACCCGTCCAAAAACCGAATCAGTGATGCGTTGAGGTGCTGTCTGCGCTCTGAGCAGGACGCTCCTCCTCACTGATTGGCACTTCTTCAGAGAAGCAGGAGAACAGAATGCACTAAATCAGCTCTGCATGCCCGGTCAGGGCTGAGCAACATGTGACGAGGGAAACAAACACTCTTGCATGCACATGGTGCTGGATACACCCCTCCTTTTGAAACAATATCAACGTCAGTCTGCTCCATCAAACTGCAGGGAGAGGAGGGTCAGGAAGAGAGGTGGAGTCTTTGGAAAACACTTAGAGACGGGGTTCCTTTAGCAAAAAACTGAATTATTAAATACATGAAAAAAACACCAATAAGCTGTTTGACACTAGCAAAAAAAATCAGGCAAATTTTTCATGGGTACAACCCGTAAATTCATGTCCCTCACAAATATGGCACCATACACAAGGGATGAAAAAATAATAGAGCAATGAAAGGAAACTCACTGAGCCGCCTTTAGGTAAAGGTTGGACAAAGAAAAATGCAGTTAAATCTTGTTTTTAAAGAGGTCTGGAAGATTTTCCTAAAAAAATAAAATGTCAACTTCTACAGGAATATTGGCCTCCATACATGTGTCAGTGTCTGTATCTGCCCTAACTCCCCTCCTCTGCACGTACGTTGATGTTCTGGTTGTTTCAGGACCTTTCTAAGCGGAGAGTAAATGTGCTTACGTCAGTCAATCACAGAGCGCCCAGAGTGCAAGTGACTTTGCCTGCTCATGATTGTGAGTGAAAGCTAATTAGCTAATCAGCTACAGTAGTGGACGTAGCATGGAAGAAGAAAAACACGAAATGAAATAAAACGCCAAACGGGTAAAGCAAAAATTGCGATGCTACAGGTGGTTGCTCACGTAGTTGCAGTCGGAGGTTGGGGGGGTGTGCTGCAGCTGGCACTGAGCCAAGGAGGAGGAGCCCAATTTGGATGTTGTGTTTACTAACAAGTAACAAAAATTCCTCAAGACCAGACCTTTAAACATCTTAAATGCAAAAATTAGTATCACTTCTTTAATAATTTTGATAGAAGATGCAATGTAATAGAAAACTGGAAGCATTTAGGCAGCATCACCCTGGTCTTTGTGTAACTGTACGGAAACTTTTTGCATAATTTCTGGACTATTTTCAACCTAAATGATTTCCAAATGGATGCAGAAAATATCTAGAAAGCTAATCAACAATTACATAACTGTTAGCTGCTGCTGTAAGCTTCAACTTTGCCAAATCTGTGTCACATTGGAGGTTAATGACACTCCTCAAGTCTCCTTCTAGCCAAGGTTTCTCAAACTGAACTTATTTTTCTCCTGCAACACTTGGAAAGCTTTTAGTAATCTCTTGAGTTATGATTTTACTTGAAGAGATCCACAAGATGTGAATTCATTACAACAGAAAGGCTACATCTGTTAGCATGCCATAACAAAATCATATCTCTGACTGTAGCATGAAAAGTATAATCACCAACAATTTAATTACACCAGGAAAGGTCAGAACAACCAGATCTTTAATATCCCGAATAAACACAAGTCTGCATACCACTCAGAGCTGAGCTCCTCTGTGGAGTCTAAAAATATCCCCCCAGTATTAACAAGGACAAAGAGTTCAAGTGTGGCCTTGGAGTGAAGCCGGATAACTCTTTCACACTGACGTAAACACATCAAACCCACACGGACACAGAAATGTGCCACGGGCTGTGGGCAGCTGTGAGTTAACACGAAATGTTCTGAGCTGATGATAAGGTGACAGTCTGGACACATTCCTTATCAGCAGCGCTCCATCCTGTTACGTAACCCACGTCACACTGGTATTGTTGCACTCATGCAGGCTGTCGCTGTGCTTCACTCTCCCCTTCACTGTGCTCACTGTATGAGCTGACAGCCAGCCTGGAGGTCAGGTTTAGACCTCTACGACGCTTTCTATGAACTTTAGGGTGGTGTCAGAGTTTAATAAGGTGTTTGAACATGCCTTTAAGATACCCAAATTCAACATTTTTGTAGAATAATCATCATCTTAAAAGAGAAGTAGGGCTTGCTTGTGCTGTTACTGTTGTAAAACTTTAGGGTTTTTTTAGGGTTTTGTTTTTGTTATGATTCACATTTAACAGAATTGGATAAGGTTCACTTTTTATTCTGGATATAGAAGGCCTAAAATGAAACTTACATAAACAGTGGCCCAACTATCCTTTTTATATGACAAAATACAAAAAAATATAAATGTTATGCACTCTCACATTGTTAAAAATGTTGAGTTTTTAATAAAGTTTGCAATAAGAGACAATGAAATTATTTTTTTATATATAATATTTAACATTTTTATCCAATGATACATTGTTTTACCATCCTGAAATATGTTTTTTTTAAATAAATATTTAATATTTAACATTTTTATCCAATGATACATTGTTTTACCGTCCTGAAATATTTTTTTATTTCATTTTTTTTTATATTTAACATTTTTTATCCAATGATATGTTATTTTGCCGTCCTGAAATGTGTTTTTTTTTATTTTACTTTTTTTACATTTGATATTAAACATTTTTATCCAATGATACATTGTTTTACCGTCCTGAAATATGTTTTTTTTTTAATTATTATTATTTTTAATATTACGAGCCTGTTCAATTACATAATAATCAACTATCACCAATTTTTATCAATTCAATTTGAAGACTTTGAATAAAAACCTTAAAAATATATTAAATTTTTTTTTTGGGCTAAGTCCCCCAAAACTAATACCTGCAGTGACACCCCTGTTAAAAACCCAGTCTGCAGGTATCTGCGTATGAACTTTAAAAAGTCTGTGAAGAGACATTTTTCTGAAAAGTTAGCAAACTCAAGGGTTTCATGGAGACAGGAAGCTTTTAGAAAGTTGACACAGAGGTGTGAAGGTGGACTCACCTTGGCCTGGTTGATTATCAGACCCATGAATGTGGACACCAGCTTGGACCGGGACAACGACGGGGGACTCTTCCGGTGCAGGTCGGGTTTATCCAGGGGAGAAGGGGCTCGCTCCTCCGGTGCTGTAACCGTGTACGAGTGTCGCAGAGTCGGCATGGTTGCTCTGTTGAATGTTGTCCGACACCAGGACGGTCGCGTCATACAATGCAGCTGGACACGGTGAAAACAGCGGGTTGTGTACCGAGGTTGAAGTCCAGACTCCGGGGGGAATCAGTAAATACACACAGCTGAAGCTCCTGGCTGGTCCTGCTGTTTCTGTGGCTGCTCGGTCTCTTCTGTCCCACACCTGTACGCAACCTTCCCGTGTTCAGGAGTAACACAGAGGTGTCGTGTGTCGGAGTTTTACTGCGTGCTGTAAACGCTCCCTCCCAACCTGAGGAGACTGGTGATGCCTTCAAGAGCTGTAGGAAAAAAACTGTGACGACTACTTTTCTCAGGCTGGATGTGAAAGCGGTGGAAGCAGTGGTGGGAAAAGTACTTTGTTCAATGTAAACAAACACATCAGTTAAAGATAGGTCCGCACTGCAGTGAACAGTAAAATAAGCCAAAAAAAAAAAAAAACTATTATTCATCTATCTATCTATCTTACATTATTTTATAGTTCAAACTGTTACATTTCAGACACAATTTCTTTCTCTAGTTTTATTTTTCATCACATGTTTTTGATGTAGGCCCTTTGTTTTTATGAACAGCATTATACACATTGAGGTGTTCATCAGGGCTCAGATTTAGGTCCCCTTCCTCTTTAATTTGGGTCTGCAAGGGTCTGCAACCAGCAGCTCTTTGACTTATTTGCAGTGGCTTCTTGTAACTTTAAAAAATAGTATTGAAATGATAATAAAAAAAAATCATACAGAGCATATTAATGATTAGAGACTAAATAAAGTCATGTAATAACATTTTGTTGGATTAAATCTTCATCCTATCTGTCAATAAAGCCTGCCACTGCTCTACTTCACCTACAACTTTCCATGCACCTGTGGCTAACCTCAAGTTTTACAGCCCTGGGAAGAAAACTAAAACTACAAAAAGGCAAATCTGGAGGAAAATGCAGATAAAGTATCAAAAACTCCCCTAAAGTTCCTTTTAATTTCCAAATATTCTTATGAGAAGTTTCCAACTTTGAAAGTTCCTGAAATATTGCAACCCTAGAGCTGATACCGCAGCACTCCGAGTGTCACCCCTGTAGCGCCTCATCTTCATATCATCATTCATATGTGGCTGTCTTGAAGTTTTAATAGTGTTACCTTTTAAAGCCAAATTTCATTTTTGAACAACAAGGTGACGCAGCTGATGAGTCAAAATCAAGATGAAATCTTTTAAAATTGGGTTAAAAAAATCCCTGAGTACCTTCAGTTTTAGCTAATGCCTATGAGCTAAGCATGCAGGTGCAGTTTATTGTGCTGGGGTCAGCAGACAATGGCATCACAAATGCAGGCAGATGATGATTGAGTAGTAACTGTACTGACTCCTCCTGATCGTGAGGCCCAGTTTTCACAGTCACTGTTCAAACTAAACTTCAAGATCAATCCAGCTTTTGCTCCTCTGCTTCACAGGAGGTTTCTGTCCTCTCTGTGCTCACTTTAAGACGTTGGTGTCACCATTTGACAGGTGTGGGGAATGTGAATCACAACAGTATAAATATCATTTAAATATTCATTTTTTGGTGCCGATGCCTGATGGTGGCTAAGCATTTTTGTACGCACCATGAAGGTTGCTTCTTGACACTGAGCTTTGACCTTTTGCTGCTTGTGCAGCTAGGCAGCATTTCTTGCAATTGTTTTGTCTCTTTTTCATAATCTTTGTACTTGGAGTGGATCATCACTTTGTATGGCTCATTTGTTGGTCATGGTCATGTTGGTCATTTGTTCATTATGTATCTTCAGAGATATTTTTACTAATTTGCCCCTGTGTTTGTCTGGAGATCCTACATATAACCATGGCTGCATTGTTTACATGTGAAATCAGCTGTTAGCAGCCTGTAACATGTCAATTCTAACTGGTGCTAGGCCTGATGTTTCCCACAAGGTGAGAAGGGGGTGAGGAAGTGGCGACATCGACCTGTCCTTCCACCCATTGTTATTGGGAACGTAAGATCTATCTGCAATAAGATGGACGAGCTAGCTGTGCTAACCCAGCAACAGAGGGAATACTAGAAGGCAGAGTAGCATCATGCTATTCACAGACATGGCTAACAGAGCTAACACCAGACACCAACGCCACATTGGAAGAGCTTCACCTGCTGTGAGCAGACAGGATCCAGGAGACAGAGACTGAACAGACTGCTGAAGAAGCTCAGTCCTGGACCCTGTGGAGGTGGAGGCTGGTTGAACTGGACAATGATGGACAAGCATCTATTTTTGCACTTTTTATACACTTTCTTACTTTTGTTTTTCTTGATTCTATTCTATTTCTATTCTATTGTACGTCTAGTATGCAACTTGGACAACATGCAAAAGTTTGCATTATTAGAGCTTTTCTTTCTTGACATTAGAATTGTAGGTTGCACAAGTCTTCTACTTAAATATCAGGTAAATTTAACTCCAAAGGTAAGTTTTTGGTTAATTCTGTAGTAACAGTGTGTTCACATAACTCAACAGTGACAGAGACTGACACCTTCACTCTTTATGGGAAAAGCACGAGTGTCAGGTTTCAGCTCTCCTCCTCTGCTGTCAGCATATAAATGTTGATAGTGGAAAAGCAGTGAAAGCACTAACAGAGAGACCATGTCTGCAAAATGACTGATATGACATAATAGATGTATGGATGTCAGCAGCAACAGCAGCAAAATGAAAAATGTCTCAATGTTTGTTCAATATTAGATAACACATCACACCAAACTGTTATCACATTCAATCAAGGAGAAACCCTTTCTGTGTGATATCCTTCAAATTACTAAAACTCTGTACCAGTGTGTGTCAAATACCAAGACATGATAGGTAACAGCTCCACAAAGGTAGAAAGAACACAATGAGTTGGCAGAAAATAAAAGCTCGTTCAGCTTTGTTTCTTCCCAAAGCTCAGCTCCAGCTCGCAGAGAGTCTCGCTGACCTTGACTGTGATCTCTGGGCTGTGGTTGACACAGAAACAGTTCTTGGCGCGATAAGAAGCTTGATTGCTGCCTTGTAAAAGTTTACAAGTCTTAACGTTTGCTCATTCATTGTGATCTTTGAGCCATTATGGAGGGGGAGGACATGAAGGAGTCCAAGGCTGTGGTTTCAGGATCACGTAACACGTCGTACTCTGCTGATCAGTCAGGTTTTGTCCTCATGGGAGCAGGGGAGTCACATTAACAGCTGAATTATAATCAACAATGAAGGTCTTATTTCTTTAATCAAAGCACACAAATGCTGTTTTAGCATCAATATTTTGTGATGCTAGGATAAAGTTCAAAGGTCATCAAATCTATCCTCTGGAGGCTCTGAACACTGATGTTAAATTTTATGGCAATCTCACCACTGACTAAATTTGGGGCATTAAATTTTAACAACATCTCCACAGAGAAATTATGATAGTGTGTCACTACCCTGATTTCATAATTATATCACAGCAGAAGCGTCATCACTGCCTTGGCGTGCAAAGACACAGTTTCTTAAAGAGCAAATAATCACAGAGACTGAGCAGGATTCATTTTCCTGCTTTAGTTCATTTCTATCACGTTTTGCTGGAGGTGTGTTATTCCAAACACCATGAAACACTTTGTGGTGCTCCTCAGGGTTTGGTTTTAGGTCCCCTAATTTTTAGTAACTGCCTGCTTCCACTTTGTAGAGTTATTGGAAGTCACATTATATTTTTCCTGTTACTTTGGAAATCAAACGCTGTCAGTCTTTGTGAGCCAAACTTCATGGATAACTAGGAATTGTGACATCATTTTTTAAAAAGTTTTTCTTAATTTGTATATTGTAAAATGGGTGCAGATAGATATGAGGATATTTGATTTTTTTGTGCATAACTGTCCTGAAAGGACTAAGCATAGTCCTCCCTGGGAAAAAAAATTAGAAAATTAAAAATTAAAAAAGAAAAAAAGATAAAAATCAAAAGAAAAGTAATTAAAAAGTTAATAATAATAATAATAATAATAATAATAATAATAATAATAATAATAATAATAATAATAATAATAATCAAAAAACAATATAAAGACCAATTCTTCCTCAACTGAAAAATGTTTGCAGGTAATAATTTTCAAATGTACTCAGAAGTTCAGGTTCAGATATTAAAAAAGCTAATCACATTTGAAAAATAAAATAAAATAAAATAAAATAAAATAAAATAAAATAAAATAAAATTGAGTTAATACAATTCAATAAAATTAAATTTAATTTAATAAAATACATTTAAATTAAATTAAATTAAATTGTTAAATTAAATTAAATTAAATTAAATTAAATTAAATTAAATTAATTGACAAGAAACAATGCTTTGGTTTGCTTTTGTTTCTTATTTGTGCTGAAAATGCACCCCTGAAAATGCTATCTGCACAGATCTCCAAGCAGTGATGACGCTTTTACTGAAATAAAATTATGAAACCAGGGCAGTGACCCATAATCATAATTTTTAGCTTGTAAAATGTGCTGTCCCAGAGGCAGTTAACGGTGAGCTGTGTGGAGAGGAGATTTCAGAAGGAGGTCTATTTGGTTTACAGGAGTTAAAGTGCAGGACTGTCACACTGAAGTCACACTCAGGCTGTTGTTAAGTTTAGGTACTAACAGCACTGGAGTTAGAAAGTGGACGAGCTTTTGGTTAAATGTTCATTGAATGTGTGAGGGACTAGTTAAAGTGAGTGGGTAGTTTTTGTGAAATAGTTACTCAACAGGGTGAGACTATCTTTGAGGGTTCCCTCCTGTGGGGAATACATTTCAGGAGGCTGTTTCTGTGTTTGGTCCTTTTTTCTATCTCTTGTCTTCTTGTCCCTGCTGGCGACCAATCAGAGATTAACCACAAATCTAAAATAGATTTTTGCTCTAACTGTAAAATATATAACAAAGAAATCATCCATGACTTCTAGTTATGCTACCATAAAGTTAAAATTCTGCTACAGTGTCAAGTGCATACGTATACTCTACATCAGTGTTTCCCAATCCTGGTCCTGGGGACCCCCTGCCCTGCATGTTTTATATGTTCCCGACTCCAACACACCTGGTTCAAATGATCAGCTCGTTATCAAGCTCTGCTCGAGCCTGATAACGAGCCATTCATTTGAATCAGGTGTGCTGGAGTGGGGTAACATCTAAAACATGCAGGGCAGGGGGTCCCCAGGACCAGGATTGGGAAACACTGCTCTACATGATCACTATGGTTGCAACAAGCAAAGTTGAGGGGCCTTAGTGGCTTTCAATGAAAAGTAGACAAACTTTTGGGGAATACATAGGATCTGTTTTAAAAAAAGATATCATGCAAAGATTTAACAGCTACCTTCCTTAAAGATGCTATCAGGAGGATCTGTTTTACCTGGACTGTGTTGCCACCTTCTGGCCCAGGGCCTCACGCACACTGTCGTAAAGATGTCATTTTTAACCAGGCATGCGTTTGTTTTGGAACAACTTTTCTTTGTCAAAGACAACTTTTTTTACCAGGGACAAGGTAAGGTATTTATCAGTACAGTTATGTAGCGCTGTTTTGTGAAACATGACAAGAAGCTAACGTAAGTTTGTACCGTATGTCAGTAGCTAGCTATATGTAGCGCTAAAAGCAGTCAGGTGCTACGACCAAGCGGCAACCTCCGGTCTAAGAATATGAGACAATGCTGAAGTGCTGAAATCTGCTGTTTCTGGAGTGTCTGCTTGAGGCTGGCTCTGGAAGTACTGGAAATCACAAACACACCAAACCAAAAATAGCTGTTTTCAGTGGTTCAAAGCAAAAATTTACCTATTTACAGCCTGGTTCAAAAAACGTCTCCTGTCTGAATTGCTAGCTTTACTATAAGCACACCTGATACGGGGACCAAACTACTTTTTTCTTACTCAGCAGTTCAGAAAATATTAGGATTGCAAGCTTGCCCAATCAGTGGCACAGCTCAGTGTTACGTGACCGACAGGCGCCCTATAGCTGTGCTTCATTTTCCGTTTCAGAAACAGACAGGTGACGTCAGGGAGACTACGTCCATGTTTTATACAGTCTATGGCTATAACGTATCTGTAGGCCAACGTGACAAGAAGCCAACAGTCAGTTCGTTTAGTAGTCCTCCTTACGTAATGCTGCCAGCCCAATAATGTGTAACGTTAGTAAATTCTGGTCATGTCCTGCCAGTCATCTACCAACCAGGGCTAACATAACCTCACTCTTCATTTTATTGATAGACTCTCAAGTTTCAACAGACCACTGCAGAATAACTGCTGACTGTGGGTTGGAGTCAACACTAGCACAAACACATTAGCCCTTTTAGCCTTTAGCTTGTGCTCTATCTCTCTCCTGTTGATCTTTCTTCTGCTCTTCTGTTCTTTTTCTGTCTGACAGCTAGGCTCCAGTGTTCACCATCCCTACAAAATCAAATCAAGATGCGTAGCAGTATTTGAAATGCAACAAAAAGCAAACCTTGTAAACTCCTAGTTTGTAGCATAGTTTAGATTATGGCAGGGGAGTAGATTATCTGTTAAGAGTCACTCACAGCCAGATACTCTGAGATGTGTCTGTTATGTCAAACATCAGACGTCCTTGTTCCACACAATGGAAATAATTCACGTGCAAATGTTCTACACGCCTAAGTACCAGTATCTGAAGGACCCAGTCTGAACACTGTGTGAGGCAATCCCTTTTTCATAGACCTTATAATTAACCACCCACATGAAAGAAGGAAGAACTTGTCCTGGTTTATTATCACTGGAGGTTCAATGGCACTTTAACAGTTCACATCTTCGTCACTGATATCAGCCCAATGACAGCATACCAGCATGATTAACATGTTCTTAATTTTAGCTACACCCAGTCTTATCCTTGTTGTTACTTTTTCATAATGAGTGTATGATGAGAGCATGAATTTCTGAATGAATTCATGACAATCTGTGTGAATGTTGTGAAAATAGTTAAATGAAAAACTAGATATTACTTGACCTATTTTGCACTTTTCTTTTCCAATACCTCTGGTTAAAAAAGGAGATCTGGCAGAGATTTGTAGTTGTTAATAGTTCTAAAGCATAAAATGATAAAATGGTTTGATTTATTGTGACACTGACCTCAATTAGGGTAATAAACGTCCTAGTCCCACACACTTAGAACAATACAGCCGTTAATCACCTCTATAAAAGCCATGTTATGTAAAAGGACAGCGTTCACACATGCATAAAATAAAACCATCTCTCTGCTGCGGCTGCTTCCATACTCAACCTTAAAATTAAAGGAATTACAACCCACAACACCAAGTTTCCATGATGAAAAAAGCCGATCCCTTCATTCAAACTCACAAACGTGCACTTCCACTTTGGGCCCACACCCCCAGGCGAGGCAGCGGCGAGGGAATACCTCAAGCCATGCTCATGTTTGAACAAACCCAGGGAATCCTGTTCTATACACTTAAAGGTTACTTAAACTTTACTGTGAGTCAGAAGTTAGACGAGAGTTGAATCATGCTTCAAGAAATACCAACAACCTGACATAATCAGGAACAGCTGCTTGGAAACTAAAATATGCTGTTATATACATCAAGAATCAATGTTTTGCAGACTATCTACTGTTTTATACCTGAACTAGCATAGACTTAAGCTGCTACAGAAATTAAAATATCAACAATATACAAGAAGTTTGAACTTATTATGACCAAAAGTGGTAAAACTGAAGTAACACAAGTTTGTAAATTAGACGTAATTAAGCACAGATATAAAAGAGCTAACTATGACCAACAGTTTTACAAACACACAAGTAAAAATGATCAAATCCACCAAAAATTACATAACCACCACAGGCATAAAACTGGCACAAGATCCTTCAGAAACAGAGGCTAAAGTGGTCGGATTACAGCCGAATACCTGGGCAGTGTTTTCACTCCCAACATGTCAACACAAGTCTAAAGGGCACGTCCGTAAAACGTGGCCTGACTGTCCTGCCTGTTACGTAATGTTACTGAACGCACTGAAACATTTGAGTTAGTCACACAGATCCTGACAGATTATCTCATGAAACTGAAATGCCACAGTTAGACCAGTTTTTCAGCTGAATTTAACTTTTCATCAGAGGATTTTTACTTCATCTGCTGAGTCAATCTGCCCTTCATAGGAAGTGCTTTCGCAATCCAATGAGGAAAGGTCATAATCTCTATTCATAGGTTGATGATAATATGCTTCTGATAAGATTAAAGGGCGATAATAGGAGAACTAGCTTGTTTCAGATACCAATGATCAGGTAATTATAGCATTTTACTTATTCCTCAGATAAGACAAGTTATTGACAAACTGGAAGTTCCTAACCAAACCCATGGGAAGGTTTGAGTTTACCACCAGCAAACAGTTAAACTGGAGTAGTTCAGTGACAACTAACCCACAAAGAAAACTAGGCAAGCTAATTACAAAGTAATCCCACGTCTTTTGTAAACCTCGTTAAATCACCTGAGCCCAGCCTGCTGTCTAACCACTTCCCTTTTCATTCATCTTTTAGCTGCTATGAGATGTCAAAGACGTTTGATGGATGACTTCAGTGAACAGGAATGCCTCCGAGGCACGGCCACACGGTGAGTTCACGTTTCGTCGTGGAAAGAATTTCACCTACGCTGATTTTGCAACTTTGGACTGTGGCGAATTTGCAGAGTGTGAAGTCAGGGTGGCTGATCACTTAGCAAAGTCATGAGATACATTTTTTTTTTCTAATTCACTTCCTGTCAGCTCATGAAACAGTGAACAGATCAGATGCTTGGAAGTAATGAAATCTGTGTTTGGTAGATTATTTCTCTTGTATCAATGCTTTATGAAAATAAACATTTCACAGTTGGAAAGCCTGTTTATTTCTCTTTTAACAGCTTGTTCTGCCATTGACTTTTGTTTGGTGTTGATAAATTTGCTCTGCAGACCAGTTTGAAGTTGCCCAATCTGGATCAATGGCATGCCAATTCTTGCAGACCTCTACTGACCACGCTTTGGCATCGGCAAAGAAGGTTTGGCTTATTTTTAAAGGGCACAACCCACATAAACGCATTCTCCTTACAAATGTGGCCTCCTTACTCCTTATGAGCTCGACCATTGCCTGAAATCCTACCGGTGGTTCCTAAATCTAGACTGGTTGCAAAAGGGGACCAGGCCTTTGCTTTGGGACTCTCTGCCAGGGGAGGTGAACTCTGGTCTTGTCCACATGCAGCCAGGTAGTTTCATAAACAAATATCCCCCCTCATTTGTGTCTAAAAATACTTTCATCCTTGCTTATCTGGGCAAATATGTCAATAAGTGCGGCTTGAAACGTGCTAAACCCATATTAGGCAGTGTTTTCAGATGTGAGACCAATGCCAGCCAATCAGAATGAACCACTTCCTTTCAGCTGTGATATTTGAAACCAATCTTCACTTTGGCCTGAGTTTTCAGAAAAAACTGTCTTTGGTGACTTTAAACGGCAGTTTTGTGTGGATGACAGGCCTGATCATACAAATATATATACGGTTTCCCAGATAAGCGGCTACGCGTGGATATGGCAGCGTCATCTTTTAAACTTCTTCTTTAACCCACCATCTCAGCTTTCCAATGCATTAAAAGTTGCATGAGGCAGAGAGAAGTCCTGTGTTCCTGTGACTTGCTGCTGTTTCCACAAAAACACCCAGAGTTCAGAGTAGTTACACACACATATGATGTTATCTTGTGTACACTTGAGCCAAACGTGAATTAAAGCAAACAAAAATCAACAAAAATTATGCCCACCCATCTTCCCTCCCTTTCACCGTGCAAGTGAAACTGCCACCCATATAACTTACGGGGTGTCCACCCAAGTGCCCACGTGACCCAAACCCGCACATAACAACATGGAAACTAGGGATGGGCAATTGGTGCCGGTACTCAACGGTACCAATTTTCTGTACTTTTTTGTGTTTATGTGGTAAAATATGGCAATTAGTTTAATAATCACATATAAAAGATTTTCAATTTAACATATTTATTCTTTAATATATAAACTTGAAATCCTGTGTTCATGTCCAGTATGGAAAATCACCTACTCTTCCACTCCCTCACAGTCACAAGGATACATTTTGGTGCCTCAACATGGTACCTTTTGATTTTACGTGAATTGGTACCCGGTACTCTAGACAGAATTCAGTCAGTACCTATAAAAGTACCTATTCAATAACCAATCCTAATAGAAACCAAACAAAATAACCAGAGAACAATCAATCAACAAAACAACGCCCGCTTTTATTGTTTTGCTTTCTATTGACCTTAAACTCCTTTTACATATTTTTATAAATTGTTTTGTTTTAATTTTGTGCTCCTAACTGTATTTTGTTTTATTGTTAAGTACGTTGTAACTTTGTTTTGAAAGGTGCTGTGCAAATATCGCTGGATTGGATTTATTATGGGAAATAAACAAACCTTGTTACAGTATTAGAATGATTGAGATTTATTGCCAAAAAGCATTGTTGGAAAAATGTCCTTTTTTTCTATTGTTCCCTCATTTAAAATGTATGGCAAAAAAAATAAAAATTAAAATAAATAAATGAATAAATAGATAAAAAGAAAAAAGAACAATACATTTTGTACCTTTACTGCTTATCCAGTGAAAGTAAGTCATTCTCTAAAATATATATTTTTAGCAACATCTCTCCCTGGTTATGCCAAAATGTATCCTTAGAAAGAAAAAGGAGATTCACTTATTTAACTTTGTCGAGGGTAATTTTGTGTAATGACGCCCCTTAATCCAAGAAAACAGCCTAATCTGTTGGTTGTGTTTCCCTGGAGAGACATAATTTGGATCCAATAATTTCGACTCAGTCTGACTTTGAGAACTTTTTTATTGAAGGTTGTGATGGTCCTGTTCTCAAAGAATAAAACACATTTTATCACATTTTTAAACATCAAAAAAGAAACTAATTATTAAAAAAAAGTCACGATATAAACCACCAAACTGACAAGGACTGTACATTTGTACACATAAAGTAGAAAACAGGCCTAACAGGGAAAAACGTCTCAGTGAGCATCTACATGGAAAGTGGGTTACTTCAGGTAAAAACACTGAACGGCTCCAGGAATGATGGATGACGTACTCGGACATTTACAACACGTAAAGTGCTGAACAGGAAGTATTAACCGAAAAGAACAAAACTGTGTTGATGAAAGTACGTCCTGTCTTAATGTTCAGGATCAAATGGAGGGAGCCAACATGAAATATTTATGGCAGGAGTGTTTCAGTTCTGTCTCTAATTAACTCAGAAATGATAGAAATGAAATATTTGAATGGCACACAGCAGCACAATGAGCAGGAAGCTAGCAAAAAATGACTTAAAGCAGAAGAGAGTTGATTCAAAAAGGGTCTTTTCTCACACATAAATACTCACTTCACTCAGAAACTCCAAAACAAACCGTTTATGAAGACATTTCCATGCATGATCTGTGGACTCACCCCAAACCAATACTGGTTTTCTCGGTTAAGCATAATAAAAATATCGACTGTTGCTCTCAAGGGTCAAATAGAGAGTAAATTTGCTCTGCTCTGGTTTATTCTGAAACAAATTCACTGCAGAGCGTTTCTCAAGGCACAAATTGATCAAGCAGACTTATTCAAAGATAATTATCCCAGGGCTTGAGCGTGAATCTTCAAAATTTTGGAGAGGATCCAGATCAGACTTGGCAGATTTGCATATCACAGAGGACTGGACTATTGCTCTCTCCAGCTGCATTCCTGCTGGACGTTATGCAACCACTCATTTAAAATTAACTACAGAGGTAGCGTTTAGCTCCTACACGGTTCATAATGAGCCCAAATGAGAGTTAAGAAATGGTTGGAATTCATAAAGATGGCTAAGGCTGATGCGTCTGCTTTTAATACAAGTATCTGTGGTGTTAAGGAGATGTAATGTAATTCAGAGAAGTTGCACTTTTGACCCAACGTGTGGTGTCAGGATATTTCTTTTCCTTTCTTTGGCGCCATCTACTGGCAGTTTCCAAAAAAGACAGAGACAACACCAATTTAAAAAATAAAAATTTCATGGTTAAAAATTCCATCTTGCAAAAAACTATAGATAACAAGGAGGTGAAGCTGAAGAATGACAGGAAACGTAGGGCTGAATCTCAGATTTACAAACCGACAGTTGCATCAAAATCTGGATTTGACAACGTGTGCATCGACAGTGAACTCTGACTAAAAGACGACCAAGCTACAGGATAATCACCGCTGAACTTTGTGCATATTCAAGTCTTTATGTGTTTTCTTTCTTTGCTCACAGGGTGTTAGGAGAAGAGAGTATAAATACGAGCCAGCAGTATGCAGATCACAGCGCTGATGCTCAGCAGAGAAATCGCAGGTGTGGATTTAGAGCCCGAGCTCACAGCTGGGAAAACAAGAAAACATTAGTTATACAGAATGCACTGTGAGCTTTTCTTATAATAGAAGAAAACAAATACTTATTGCAAAATCAGGCAGAGTCACTCACTCACTCAAACTGATTCAGCCTGTTTGAAGAACTTGACTCATAACATTTTGTTTCACTGTGCTAAAGAAAAAGTCACACCACTCTTAAGCTCACTTATTGGTTGTAAATACGTGGGTGAAGAGTGTTTTGTTCCTCATCATGTATCAGATAAAAAACATAAAAGGTTTAATTTAAGACTGGCCCAAGGCCTTTGAGATTAACTCTGCTATTTTTACATCAGCAGCTGTGACGCAGCTACCCTCAAGCCTCCATCCTCTATCGTATGATTATATCCAGGGTGTGTTACTCAATAATCAACTGTCAGGTAATGTTTTACAGCCTCCTACTGGTGTTTAAGGGAGAGACAGAGAAGCAGAAGACTTCAACATTACAATATAGTAACTTAGAGTAACCCTTTGCTCAGAGGATACCACTGATTTGCCATTACTTGTGTTTTTATGCTAGTTTCTTTAACCCTTTGATGCCTGTGTCTAGATTTTTTGTCTTGTTGTGTTTTCTTCCTAGAGCATTTTATATTTGATTTCTTTTTAGAAAGTTATAGACATGTCTGCTCCTGTGGACCACATAAACCAGGACATTCAGACAACACTTCAGTTGACACATAGTTAATGGTTATTTACTGCTTATTTGAAACAGGTATTCAAAAATAACACTGGAATAACTAAGGAAACAGATTTTTTTTACTTATACTGCAGCCAGCCACCAGGGGGAGCAGTTTTTGTGGCAACCTTGCGTCCAGTCTAGCAAGATGACGTCTATTTTTTTACAGTCTATGGTTCCGTCCATAGATTGTAAAAAAAAACTGGACATCAAAGTGAAATCGACAGAAAAACTGCTCCCCCTGGTGGGTGACTGCAGTATGAGTAAAATATCTGTCTCCCCAGTCATTCAGATGGGCTGTGGTCAAACTTTGAACAATAAATACACCTGGTAGAAATGTTCTCACATCCAATTGTTGTGGTGATCTGAAGATATTTTTTTGCTGCCTTGTACTCAAGTCCTCTCTTCTCTGAAAAGTTAAGTTAAGAATTAGTTGTTGGAGGTTGAAAACAAGGTTTTACAACACTTGCAACCTGCAGCGAACTGGGACTGAACGGCAACCCTGGACTTTGACTCGGCCTAGCCCACGGCAACGGGACACGTCCCCTGTGACCAATTTTTTAAATCACAAAGACTCTTATTAAAAAAAAAGTTTTAAAGTGCATTCAATAAGTGCAATCCACACGTTTCCATATTTCAACTATTTTTATTTATAGTTCTGCACTTTAGTTTGTGTTTTGTTACTGATGAGAGATCAGTGAGATTTTTAAATTTTAGATTTTGATACTCAGTGTTTTTTTTATTTTATTTTATAAAAACGTGGACTCCACCTGTTGACATATTTCAGTGGTTGAGCCAGAGATTTGGTCTTATTCACATTGCTGCACTTTATTTAGTGTGAGATTCATTTTTTTTTCATATTACTGTAACATATCTACAAGGCTTGAAGTTAAATCAATTGGTCAATATTCTAATGTGATTGTAATAGTTAAATAAAGACACATTATTCATATCAATTCATGCATCAGTTTATCTCATTTCATCATAACATGTAGGCCTGGCCTACAGGAAAGTATTGTTTATATGTTGGCAGTATTGTATGTCGTGTTGGTTGTACTACAGAATGATTTATTGCTTGTGTTTAGTGAATAATGTGGAAGATCGTTCAGCCCTCGTATTTTGGCTTCAAAACTGTAAAATGGTAAATGGTGGAGCCACACTGTCCTCTCTATTTACAGTCTACGGTTCCTCGGTAGAGACCATTTTAATTAAGGGAACCAATATGCACCAGAGAGTTAATGACAAATTTCTTTCAATGCTGTTAAAATGCTAATGTGTTGCCCTTTAGGCCTCCTGTACGGAAGATTCACTGTTCTGAATCCTGGGGTTAAAGGTTGGAGAGCATCAGTCTGCAGCACCCAGGATTGTCTGGTTGGTTGATGGGAGGAATTCAAAGTTATGATCAAAGATATGACCCAGTTTACTGAGGTTTTACTAATTTAAATTTAATTTTTTGGGGGTGCTTTTCTGCAAACTGTGACAAGTGTCTCCACTTTTACAAGACTCACACGCCGATCTTTCACCTCTGACTAGATAATAAGTGAGCTCTGGCAGCTCTGGTTGTGAATCAGCCAAATGTTAAGTTTTAAACTCTCTTCTTTGTGTGAGTGTGTGTTCATCCTTACTTCTGCAGCTTCTCCCATTTGAGTGCAGCATCCCAGTCACACAGCTGCAGATGGGTCCGGATGCTTTACTGGTGCAGATCTGCTCACAGCCTCCGTTATCCTCCTCACACCAGTCGGACTCTAAGAAACCATGAAATGTGAGTCACTGCTGTGCTGGAAAAACCAGAATAAAATAAGCAGAAACGTCTCTTCATCTTTAAAAATTACCCACCTCTCCTTCTGATGGGCCCCACACTCAGTATGTGCTCTTTGTGGTTGCCGTCCTCGGAGTACATCCTCCTCTTGTGCGGACAGTTCTGGATGGACGGCACAAACACATTAACACAGAATCCACGGGTTCATCACCTCTTTAACTTCAGGTAAACATTTCTCTCACCACTTTGCAGGCGTTGGTCTCTGAGTCACACAGCGAGACGTCACAGTGGAGGTGGACCTCGTCGTAATCCCCGATGAACTTGAAGACGGTGACGTGGAAGCGGCAGGTGAGCGACACGCCGTTCTCCGCCATGCCGATGGTGTTGTCCTTGATGTTCGGACACCTGGAGAGGAAGTAAAACCCATCAATGTGTCAGAATTTAAATCTATGAAGTTTGAATATTGTGTAAAGTTGTGTCAACACTCAGATCTGCTTCATCCACGGCTGGTTGTGTGTTTGATCGTGTCGGCCTACCCTCTCTCGATGATGATGTAGCGCAGTCTGTCGCTGCTGTAGCGTGACGGCGTCGCCCAGCACATGTTCACGATGAGGATGAGCTGGTTTTCATCCGCCCCCTCCACGAACACGCCCACAAACAGGATGTCTCTGGTACTCAGCACCACCTCGCCCTCCCTGTACGGGTTGCGGTACGAGCTGTTCTTGTACAGAGCCATCTTGGTGATGAAGTTCCCCTCCTGGGTCGGTAAGGTCAGGTTGATCACACTGCAGGAGAAACGAAGTCTGTGACATGTCTCCTACCTGACTTTAGTACAGCACAGGTGTGTCTGTTCTCTGTCTGACCTGAGCATGGGTTTGAGGACGGTCTCCAGGGAGATCTTCAGGTCCAGTTCGTAAGCGCAGGAAAACTCCACGTTAATGGTTTTATCTCTGGTGATGACGTTCCCGGTGTTGTTCACGCTCTCTATCCACACCGTGTTTTTGTACATGATGTGAGTGCCGTTCGACTGTCGGACAGGAAACAAAACATTGACATCAAAAAATAAGAGAGGAATGCTGGAGAGCATCAGTTTGGAGCCTTATTACAGTTATTACGGTAATTTAGATATTTGGGACACATGATAAGTTTATTCTCTTAGAAATTGTGGGGTTAATGATGTTTTCTTGTGAATAGTCAGTTGTGTTTCCATCATACAAGCATCATTTTATAAGCCTTTATATTAACAGAAATGCTATTTTTTTTCTAAACTGAATCTGTTATTAGCAGATACAGATGCACATGTATACTCTGCATGATTACTATGGCAAAGGCTGCACTGCAAAAAACTGGAATCTTATCAAATGTTTTTGTCTCATTTTAGATGAGAATTGTCTTGTTTTACTCAATATGAGCCACATTTAGCTGATTAGGTCAGAAAAGTGTCTTGTTTCAAGTATTTCAAAGACAAAAATGAGGCCTGAATTGCTTGTAACAAGTAAAAAATATCTGGAAAAATTAGCTTGACAATTTGCTTAAAACAAGAATAGTGTCTTAATACAAGTAACTTTTTTAATCATTGGCAGTTTTTTATTTTTATTTTTTTATTTTAACAAGCAATTCAGACCTCATTTTTGCCTTTAAATAACTTGATATAAGACATTTTTCTGGACCGGTCAGGTGAATGTGGCTCATATTAAGTCTGAAAAGACATTTCCTACTTAAAAATAAGACAAAAACACTTAATAAGATTTCAGTTATTTGCCATGTGAAATGAGCGAAGTTAAGGGGCTTAAGCATAGACTAAAAAAAATGGACGTCCGCTTGCTCGGCTTGAAGTGAGTTCTCCACAAAAACTGCTCACCCTGGTGGATGGCTGCAGTATAGGTTTAAAAATACGGCTTTCCAGCCATTCCAGATGGGCTGTGGTCAAACTTTAAAAAATTATTACACCTCGTAGAATTTTTTTCTCACATCCGATTGTTGTGGTGATTTGAAGATATTATTTGGCTGTCTTGTATCCAATTCCTCTTTTTTTCTGAAAAGTTTCGTTTTCATTAGTTATACGAGGTTAAAAACAAGGCTTTATGTAACGTTTAACGATGATTGACAGATGCCGTTCTACTGTATTTTTTTCGGGGATCGCAAAATATATCGGGAGGTAGAGACAGGAAGTGATTAGACTCTCGAAAGAAAAAAAAATAGTTATCATTTTTGTCATCCAGCTCCACTCAGATTCTCCCAGAATCCCTCAGTCTCTACTGCGCAGAATCTGGCTACAAACTGCTACAATGGTGGCGCCTGAGACGGTGATATTTTGGCTTCAAAACCGTACAATGATAAATGGCGGAGCCACGCTGTCCACTCTATGTACAGTCTATGGGCTTAAGTAGCTTGTCATGAAAAGTAGACAAACTTTTGAAGAGTGCCAAGGATATGTTTTAACACAGGTATCATGCAAAGAATCAACAGCAACCTTCCCTTAAATGCTGTAAGGAGGATCTGTTTTAAATGGACTGCAGCGCCGCCTCTGGCCTGGAGTCTCATACACGCTTCCATGAGACAGTGACTATTATACCAGACCTGTGTTTGTTTTGGAACAAATTTTCTCGGTTCAAGTCAACTTTTAACTGGATACAACGCGACGAGGTAAGGTATTTATAAGTAGAGTTACGTAGCACTGTTGTTTGAAATGCGACAACAAGCTAACATAAGTTTGTAACGTACGTCAGTAGCCGGCTAAATGTAGCGCTACTAGCAGCCCGGTGCTACGACGTATCTGTATGCTAACGTGACAACAAGCTAACTGTCAGTTCATACGTAGCGCCGTTCATACGTAGCGCTACTGACAGCCCGGTGCTGTGAGACGTTTCTGTAATGTGTAACGTTAGTGACTTTTTCAAGATCACTTTCAAACTCCTCACAGCCCCTCTAAATTAAAGATAGCGAGTGAAAACAAACTGACCAGGACGATGGAGCCGCAGTGGCCCTTGGTGTTGTTGATGTGGAAGGAGATGAAGTCCTCTCCTTCGATACCGGCGCAGCGCTCGTCGTTGATCCTGACGTCCTCTCGCTCGAAGCCCAGCTGGAAGAGTTTACACTTTGATATGGAGACCTCCATCTGAGCGTGTTTACAGGTCACCTCCGCCTGGATGATGTCATCATCACCTGCTGACCACAGACAGACATTCACAGCTTGACCTGATAATATGAGATCAGTGGTATTGATTACGAAAGGTGATGCTTTTGATGCTGGTGTTAAGACTTTATTTGTCCCCCCTGAGAGTTTATGACTCTTCACAGGCAAAGGCACTTTTTTTTTTTTTTTTTTTCTGAAATATCTTGAATTTTTAAGGCCAGACTTATTTAAATTCATACTCAGCTACACAAAATTTCAGGGGTACTATTTGGAAGCCTTACTGTAGAAAAATAAAGTTCAGAGAACAAAGTTTTAGAGTTGTCAACATGTTTGTGACCCTGAACGTAAGGAAAATATATATTTTTTATTGGCACAGATATCACGTTAATAGTTCTTAACAAGTGACATATTAATGGGACACTGCAACACAGAAATTTCTTTAAGTATCTGCCCAAAATATCTTCAGCCAGGGGTGTCCAAACTTTTTCAAACTTTTTCATTTAATTTGATGGAGCTGCTTTACAAGTAACTGCACTTTAACAATTTTACCTAATTGAGTATATTTTCATGTGAAGTGGTTCAAATACCAGGAACATACATGACTCAGATATATATGATAATCTATCAATGAAACGCGTTGAACAGATGTTTCCAGGACTGGGATGATATGCTATCCTCCTAATATGCTTCTTGTGATTATTCAGATTTCTGAGGTGCCAATTCGTTTCAAATTGCGATTCTTCGATATTTGCAATTCTTGTGGTTTTTAGTATATTTTTTTTTTCCTGACCATGTGCAAAAGTTAAATGATGATGATGTCTACAGACTTTATCGGGAGCCATGCTTTCCCATAAAATGCAAATCACATGAGTCAGAGAAAAACGTTTCGCCCTCTGCTGGAGAAAAGTAGCAACTTTTTCTGATCCAGTTAATGAACAAAGACTGAAATGAAGAATTTGAATTTGAAATAAAACCTTGATTTTGATATTGCCAAAAAAGAAACCCCAATTGATTGTGTGACGATTTCTTTTCTTTCAGGTGTTTCTGAAGCGCTCACCTCCCGTGCTGGTGGGTAACTCCGGGCAGCCGCACAGGTCCCCTCCGTTCTCCAGCTCACAGGTGAAGTTTGTGCAGATCTCTCCTGCACAGGGGTCGTAGATCCATTCTGCTAAAGACAGGTCCACACACAAGGTTAGCTGTCACACACAATGCTAGCTAACTTAATGTAAACATATAATGAGAAACCAAGGTAAGAGCAAACATGGACTCGGTATGAAGAGTAAATAATACGTTAAATTATAAATTATGATTAACAGAAACAGACTTTAAGTTCAACACAGAGCTATTGTATATTATCAAACTATTAACCAGTCTAATGAGTAATCTTAAAATGCAAAACCATTAGTTTTCTGATATATTCAATCAATCAATTCATGAAAAAAAAAAATTGGAAATATAAAGTTTAATGGAGAAATATGGAATAAATTTGACTAAAAAAGATAAAAATTTTAGGGGGTTTCGGTTTACTAAAACTGGACTAAAACTTTACACTGCAAAAACTGAAATCTTATCAAGTGTTTTTGTCTTATTCTATGTAAAAATTGTCTTATTATACTCAATTTGTGCCACATCCAACTGATCAGTCCAGAAAAATGACTCATTTCAAGGGTTTTAAAGAAAAAAAATGAGGTCTGAATTGCTGTAACAAGTAAGAAAATCTGCCAATTTAACTAGAAAAAATTTGCTTGAAAGTCTCAAAACGAGTAACAGATTTTTTAAACTTATTACAAGCAATTCAGACCTCATTTTTGTCTTTAAATAGAATTAAATATATTGAAATAAGACATTTTTCTGGACTGGTCAGGTGAATGTGGCTTATTTTACGTCTAAAGAGGCATTTTCTATGAAAAATAAAATAAAAACACAGGATAAAAATTCATTTTTTTGCAGTGTAACATAAGGAAATTACTAAAATGTGACTGGAACTAATTCACAGTTTTGTCCAAAACACTAAAACTAAGACTCAGACGGCTGCAAAAAACAACATCGTTTTAATATAAGAAACAGAGATTTGAAATAACCACAGTGAGGATAAACTACTGGTCTAAGTGGTGCCCCGCGGTGCCCTTACAGCAGTTCTCCTGTGTGATCCACTTGGTGGTGAGGGTCCCCAGGGAGCGGCAGGCCTCTGCGTATGCAGCCAGCGAGCCACAGACCTGAGCCTTGCGGTGGTTGTAGCAGCCGTCCAGGTAGCAGGACTGGTAGAACGGTCGAGGATCCAGCAGGCCGTGGCAGGGCTGGAAGAAACCCTTCAGCTGGGTGAGCTTCTGACAGGCGTCTTCGCCCTGTAGGGCCACCACGGCGGTGTTATCACAGGACTGAGCCAGAGCGACGTACTGGGTTTCATCACAGCTGGAAGAAAAAAAAAGGAGTTTTACATCATCTATCCAGTTCTTCTTCTTCTGCCCTGGGTTTCTTCAAACGTCGAAGAGAGCCAGTTTTACTCTAAGGACGACTGATGAGATTCCTCCTTTGCTTGTTCAGGTCTGACCCACCTGTTCTGCATACCGTTGGTTTTCCAGCTTTGTGCGAGCTCCAAGGCGCTAACGGCCGGTTTGCCCCTGGAGGTGATGTAGTCGTCACTGGGGTCTCCGTTGTAGTTCCCGCAGAGTCCGCACACCTTGTTCTGGAGCCGCTGACCCATCGTGATGCTGAGGGTGTTGAAGTGGTTATACCTGACCTGGATGTCCTGAGGCGTGTCGATGACGATGAAACCTTCAGATGTGGACAGACGGGTCATCAGGCCTGTGACGAACGGTACTGACACCGGTGTACCGTTGACCTGTACGGGCAAGAAGAGGGAAATCCCAACAGTTTGAAGTACTTGACAACAAAGATGCTTGATTAAAGTATCAGGGCCAGTTTTGAGCTGAATGACATTTACAAACACAGAGGAGGCTTTGGATTAATCTGTAAAAGCAGGAATGTAAATGATGGTATCATCTGCGTAAAAAGATTTCTTAGTAGCCAAACCTTTGAACTGAGAGGCTTTATTTAAAGGCAGACAGCCCAAAGCAGAGATCATGACAGTCTGAAGTGGAGCTCTAATTACTCTGTGTTCCTCTGAAAATGGCCTCAGCCACTTGAACTCATTACCTCTGATAGGCAGTTCAGAAAAAAAGAAAAATGTCTGTGAATGACTCGCTTAGATAAAGCCGGATAATGACTCAATGAGATCCAAAGCTGAGGGCAATCAGAAAATCATTAAGTACCTCTGTGAGTTCACTCAGACTGTAATAAAAAGGCCCAGGGACTGAAACACAGGAGCTGCACTGGGCTATTTGTGGTAATTGGTTATTTGGACGGTAAAAAGTCCTCGAAGGTTTTCTGGAGAGAAATGGAGGTTTGAACAGAAAGTGTTTGTTGAGTTTCTTGGAGGGAAACAGAAATGGTCTTATTACGATAACAGGTCTATTAGAGGAGGACTGAAGTATTTGAAAACAGACCAAACACTGATATCCTCATAGAAGTAAATTCTCAGACTCAGACTGAGAGGTCACTGATAAAAACTGCTTTTTTTTTTTTTGTGTGTACTTATAAGTTTGCAAAGACGAAGATTAATTTATACTCATGAATTGGTATTTATTTGACACAACAGATGACTGAAGGACTTAAGAGACACATAGTGCCCCATGATTCATATATTCTAGTCGTTATTATACTGAGAAGGGCACTGGCAGCCAGTAAGAGGTCCCAGTACACCAGGGGGTTTCAGTTTTATAGTTGGAGTACAGCAGACAGGAGTGTACTGGTCTAAATAAAACCCTGGTCTTACATTAACAGCCCATCTCTGCCTGCTTTGAAAAGCCAAAATGTGCTTCACAAAGAGAAACCTGCCTTGCTGTGATATGAACTGCATTTCTTGGAGTTAAAGATATTTCACTGCAAAAAACTGAAAATCGTATCAAGTCTTTTTTTGTCTTTTTTCAGTAGAAAATATCTTTGTGACTTTAATATGAGCCACGTTCACCTGACCAGTCTGGGAAAATGTTGTGTTTCAAGTTGTGTACAGACAAAAATGAGGTCGGAAATGCTTGTAAAAGAAAATTTTCTCATTCAATTGGCAGATTTTTATTTACTTGTTACAGCAATTCAGACTAGGGATGGGTACTGAATTAGATACTTTTATAGGTACCGATCGAATTCTGTCAAAAGTACCAGGTACCAGTTTGCATAAAACCAAAAGGTACCATGTTTAGGTACCTAAATGCATCCTTGTGACTGTGAGGGAGTGGAGTGGGGTGATTTCCCATACTGGACATGAACACAGCATTGCAAGGTTATATATTGAAGAATACACATGTTAAATTGAATTTTTTTTAAACTATTTTTTATTAAACAAATTGATATTGTTTACCACACAAACACAAAAAAGTACCAAAAATTGGCACCATTGAGTACCGGTACAGATTGCCAGCTACTGATTGCCAGGTACCGGGCATTGGCCCCGTATTGTTTCAAATTTGAAAGGTACCCATCCCTAATTCAGACCTCATTTTGTCTACAAGTAACTTGAAATAAAACCTTTCTCTGGACTTATCAGTCGAATGTGACTGATATTGATTATAATAAGACAATTTTTACTTAATATAAACAAAAACACTTGATAAGATTTTAGTTTTTTGCAGTCTACTACATCCTCTCTTTGCATAGGACTCTGTCCCACATAACTGGCACCCTAAATAGTGCAAGAAAATGAAATCTTATCAAGTGTTTTGTCTTGTTTTCAGCAGAAAATGTCTTTTTAGATTCAATATGAGCCACATTCACCTGGCCAATCAAGAAAAATGTCTTAATTTAGGTTATTTGAATACAAAATGAGGTCTGAATTTCTTGGAACAATTAAAAAAAAATCTTCCAATGGAACAAGAAAAAAAATTCTTGTATCAAGACATTTTTCTAGTTTGAAGCAAAGTTTTGAGCAAATTTTTTTTCACTTGTTAGAAGCAATTCAGACCTCATTTTTGTCCTTTAACTTGAAACAAGACATTTTTATGGACTGACCAGTTAAATGTGGCTCATATGGAGTATAATAAGACAACTTCTACTTAAAATAAACAAAAACACTTAATGAGATTTGAGTTTTTTTTGCAGTCAATTCAGTAATCAAAGTTTCACAACTTGTGAAAAAGTGTAATCTTGTTTAATTTTGGCCACTTTGGTGCTGAACATTTTTTGCATGTTTCATCAGTTATGTCATGTTTGCACCTTTATCTTCAGTTCAGACAACTCATGTTTGAGTTGTTTATTAAGCAGCAAATACATTAGTCTGTTTCTCCTCTTGTTTCAGGTCACTTAACTTCCTGCCTTAGTGATTGTGATCCCCATCCTTCATTTTTTCCATCTGTGCCTCTTCACTCCAGGCAAAATCTCTGTCTCCTCTTGTCCTTTTTCAGATCTCTGTTCTGTCTTCAGAAACTTTCTGCACCAGTTTGATGCATAAATTATTTTGTTCACTTTGATTTTTTAAAGATTTTCTCTGACTACTTTTTATCTTGGTGTTTTTCCAGCTCATCAGTGATATTTGTCATTCCCTAGTGTTTCGTTTTAAGGGTTCAGGCTGCAAGTTTTTTTTCTTACAAAACAGATTATTTCTGTCAATCCTGTGAGTTGTGTGCTTGGGTCTTTCCAACCAACCATTGTCAGCACTAATAGCTTAATGTTGCATATGTTTGATTAGGATTGGCTTGTGTTAAAGTTTACTTTTAGTGGTTTTATCTGAGCTTTGCTCTGTAAACTGTTGCCTGCTGGACTGATGTACAGCAATGGGAGAAAATATTAAATCTGTAGATCTTAAAGAGGAAGTTGATTTTTCTATGTCTGGGTTTTATGAAGTTTGCTACTAGAAATTAGAAAGTGTTTTACCAACACGGGCTGTTGAGAAAGTGGCACAATTTTTGTTTTTTTTTTGGTTGGGAGCTAATTTTTTTTCCCCAAAACCCTCAGGCCTGAACAGCTGATGCACTGCAGGGGGGAGGAAAGACAGTGTGTTGCTTCAGGCAGCAAACTGTCTTTCTGGTGACAAAGTTGAACCCCAGCGTGAGTCTTTCACTGATTTCAATGTTTCAGTCAGCATTTCTTGGAATACGTCTATTCTAGCAGATAGTCTAGCTTCAGAGATGGTTCCCGGGGCGGTTTCCTAACTAAGGAACCAAATGTGCAGGAATTCAATAAGGAGTGCAGATTATTTCTGCATGAAGAGAAGATTCAACAAAAGAAAAAGATGAGCTTAACTTTCAAACTGATACATCATCAGACCAGCTGACCTTGACCGTGTTGCCTGAGATGAGAATATTCTCCTCGTTGATGTAGAGATACACATGAGATATGGTGGTGAGGTTGGGCGTGCTCCATTTATCAAAGTTGGCGATGAGCTGGAAGGAGAGGTCAGGCAGTTTGTGGCAGTTTGTGGACAAGACGAAGGAGCAGGAGGCCGGGAGTCTCAGTGATGCCCCGTCAAAGGTCCTGAACACTCCACCGCCGGACGCCACGCAGTGCTGGGAGCGCCGCGCAAAGCAGCCTCTCACTCCGTACCGCAGGGTGCACTCCTCCTCTGCTTTACAGCGCCGGGGGTCGCACTGGATCAGGTTTCGCCCGATGCACTGGCAGCGTTTGGTGCAGTCGCTGTTCCAGAAGAGCTGTTTGGGCTGAAAGGAGGAGAATTGATGTTAAAACAAGGGATGAAACAGTCTCTCAGCTTTTCCTAAAATGATCGGAATAAGTTGAAACTGGTTAAAGTTTAATTTATTCAATGGAAATCTGAATAGTTTATTTAAAGTTGTACATTTGTTCCAAGGAAACGATCATCATTTTCAGTTTCCATCTCTACAGTTAACTCCTGAAAACAGCGCTTGGATGCTGGATGTGAGACTGACCTCGTAGTACTTGCCATCAGTGTAGCAGCCACAGTTCTGAGGCAGGATGCAGCTCTTCCCATTGAGCACGTAGCCCTGGTCACACTGGCAGCCCTCCACACAGTCCTGGCTGCAGTCTCTCTGTCCCCGAGCGGGGGCGCACTGCGGCGGGCAAACGGACACACAGCTGGAGTAGTGGCTGTTTGGAGGACAGCTCTGGACTGGGAGAAGGAGGAGGGAAACATGGTGGATTAACAACAATCTAAATCTGTTTAGCAGATGAATCCTTTATGTAGTACTGCTTTACAGCCAAACGTCTAATCCTGTTGGAAAGCCAGTTTATCTCCTTTTAATTGGTGCCACTTTTGTAAGAAACATTTGTCTAAAGGATGAGAAGCAGAGCTGAGTTTGTGGGTTGCATCCGTGAAAAATTTGCCAAATCTTCTCTGCCAATGCCAAACATCTCAGTCTAGAGTTTGACCCTGGTTTGGTGGATTTTATGATTACAGTCTGAAGAAAAGAGGCATATTGGCAAGGTAGGCCTGGGCGATAAAACGATAACGATATATACCGCCAAATTACTTTTCCTGGATGGAAATATGAGACATTGGTCGATAGAAGTTCAACAGAAATCATTCAATCATTCATATTTTGACAGATGTTTGATTAGCTAATCATATCGGGAAGGAGGAGATTCAAATATAATCACTTAGGGTTTGCAGAGTGATTTATCAAAGCTGAAACTGTTATTGGTCGCTGTTTTTGCATCTGTATTTAGCATGTTTGAGAAGCAGGTGCAAACTGGCACAGTGTTGCACACAAACAGCTGCAGTCGTTGTAACGTAGAGGTGATGAACTTTCATCTCCTGCGATCTTTGGAGAGCACAGGAGATGAACCTCCATTTTCATCCCACTGCCACTGAATGACCTCTGGACTGTTTCCAGGGCATTTATGATCAATGTCAGCCCAGACTCAGCACCGACCAGCTGCTTCCTGTGCACGTCGATGGCCCGGGAGTCGCGGCACTACAATGGACACAGCTCTCACTTCCTGTGCAGCAGCCTGTGACACATACATCTGATTTCTCCACCTCCATGGCTTCAAACTTCATTTTTCGTTTACGGCCACTCTTCTCTCCAAAACTCTCCAATAGTTAGCACTCACTGAATTCTAATAGTTGGTGTAAATTAACCACTTGCTTGATTGTATGTTTAAAATACAGTCATTTTGCATTTTGAAACACTTTCGAGTCCACTATGAAAACCGACTCTTGCCAGTGTGCTGGATTGGAAATCAAGTAAATGTAATGAAAAGCTCTTTAGAAACTTGTTTTCTGTAATCCTCATTCAAATTGATACCACACTGGTGCTTGTTATGTATTTGTAGCTATGATGTAGGGAGAGAACATTTTCAGTCAGACTTTGGTGAATTAGCTTTATCCACAGATCTGTGGCCTTCTGCACGGTCTTAAGTCTTGCAGTCTAAGTCACTGCACCTGTATACTTTAATTTTATTTTATGCAAAGGGACATGTGAACTGGGATGTCTGCATGCTTTTTTCTGTTTGAAATGGATTGGACAAAGGTGTAATGGTATCTTTGGCTGTTTTTCAAACCGCCTACTACACTAGTAGTACCTACTATCTTGGCTAAAAATTCAGTATGTAGTAGTCAGTATGGGAAAACTTGCAAAATCTGCAGTATGCCAAAAATCTCTGGATGTCTGCATGCAAAATACCTGTCTACCTGGTCTACTGTTTCCCACAATGCATGGCGCTAATGCCATTTGTCTATGCAGGTATTAGGTTTTGGTGAATTACCGCCATCTACTGGAATGAGTTGGCATTACAACTACAATACAACAACACAGCTAATGCTGGACGGTCCGTAAGATAGAAGTTAAGTGAATCTTGTTACTTCCTGTAATAAAATGGGCTTTAACTTCTTCAAATTCATTAGCCCATATAAACTAGGGATGTCCCGATACCGATATCGATACTAGATATCGAGCCGATACCAGCCTTTTTTCAAGGTATCGGTACACGTGAAGGCTGCAGATACCAGCAGCAGATACTCTAGGCAAAAAAAAATCTTACATCGAGCAAGTCCTCATCGCCACTAGATGCTGCTAATTGCTGCGGTTTAACACCACTCCATGTCCTGTTTAGACAGCATGAATGAACCAGGGACAAAAAATAGTTTAACTGTTATATTTTGCACTTAAGTTCACTTTAAAAATACCTAAACTCGAACAGTTGCTAGTTTTATTGTGAACTTTATTTATTTATTTTTTTTATTAATCAAAAATGATAAACTCAGAGATAGTTGTTCGTGTCTTATTTGGACTTAATGTCAAAGTGACTGTGCTGTCTTTGATCAAAATGATCTGTCATGATTAATTAAAATTTAAGAATCAAAAGTCGAGTAGTATGGGTACTCGGTATGGTGAATACTCAAAAGGGAGTACTCATACTGGTATGGTAATTCACTTTTTATACTATACGTGGATTATATAGAAGTGGTTTGTCCATCAGCTGTAAAAATAAAAATCTTCTCCTGATTTATTTTGGATAAACAATGTAACTTTAGGTGTAAGATTAAAAACCAAATTTGATAAATCTGCTTTGATATAACTGACAAAATAACTAAAATCCCAAGATCTGCCTGAAGTTTGTGCTGTACATTTATGATAAAGGCAAATTAAAATCCATCGCCTGTATTTCCCTCTTCTGGAACTGAAAATAATAGTATACAACAAAAAAGACCCAACAGAACAGTTATACTACATACTGGAAAACAGCCTTTGTTTTGGATCATGGCAGCAGCAGCAGCAGGATGATACAGAAGATAAAATTAAGTGTGTCAGAAGGGACAAAATAGATTAAGATTGTGTTTTTTCACAAATATATTTGGTTTGTGAAAAAAACATCAAGAAAAGTGACACATTTTTGTTTTAGCAAGAAATAAATTCTTACTTTTACTTTTCACTGGACCATTTTGTGAAGAAAACCTGTCAAAAAGTGTTGACACTGTTTACTAGGAGAAGTTAGACTTTATGGGGAAATAACCACAACTCTGAAAACCACTGTGCCAGTTTCAGTTGGATGCTTTTTCTTTCTGGGTCTAAACACAGTGGTGCACTCACCACACGGCGTGTCGCTCCTCCAGCCGGTAACAGGCACTCCTTGGGTCTGACAGGTGCTGGCATAAATCTGCAGCCAGTTACAGATGGTATCCTGAGCCCCCTGATCCAAACAGGTGTCCTGCAGACAGCTCTGATAAAAGAATGCTGGCGCCACCTTGCTGTGACAGCGGGCAAACACACCGGCTCGATCCACAATCAGCCCACACAGCCTCACAGCTTCAGGCTCCACAAACACGTACAGTCCGTCCCCGATGTGGAAACGCATGCCTGTGTTGACCTCACCGCCGCCGTTGTCGTCGTCTTCGTTCATGTTCGCCTCGGCCACCATGAGAGGAGTGTCGTTTAATTCACTTTTGTCTCCCAGGCCGCAGCGTGGGCAGGAGTCCCCACAGCCCACCTGGCAGAAGGTGTCCCTCTCGGCCCACACCATGCCCCAGTCGGTGGTGGTGAACAGAGGCGGGGAGAAGGGCATGCCCTGGCAGATCCCGCAGCAGGTGTTGTAGAGGTCACGGGGCAGAGTCAGCAGGAGCAGAGTGTTCCAGTCGAAGGCCACCTTCAGGCCAAAGTCTGTCTCCAGAATGAGCTGCATGCCCAGGGTGAAGATGTTGATTTTCCCTGGACCCAGCTTCAGAGGAAGGTACAGACGCTCTTTATTCACCTGAGTGAGGAGAGATTCATCAAACGTGGTTTAATCTAAACTGGATCACACACATTCCTAATGAGACATTTCTAACACCATGTCAGTTTCTATTCAAACTGCACTTTGGGGAAAAACCCGGGACAACATTAAGACTCACTGACAGAACTTCATGTGTCTCTCATATGATCTAATGAATATGAGCGACAGAGACGGAGGGAATAAAAATGTGTGTGAGGTGGGTTATGTGTCACTTCTGTTCCTCCTCAGATCTTTGAGTCGGTTTGTGAACCCGGTCCAAATGTCGCTCAGGGTCGGAGGTTTGTCTGAGCCAAATCCAGCCCGATAAAAGATGCCCATTGAAATTAGATCCACCTTAAGCCAATCAAAGAGGAATTCACCCTCTGCCTGGTTATTCTATCGGCTTGATTAGAAATAACATGTCCTCGCAAATACAACAACTGTGACCTTTGTGGGTCACAGAGGAAACCAGGAGGTATGACGTTCTTGTTATACACAGAATCCAGCTGGACTCAGCCCGCATTCTGCTCCACAAAGTCAGCCTGAGATGAAATGGCATATAAAATACATGTGTCAGATTCTTGTTTAGTTACTTTGAAGTTTGTGTGAGAAACTTTTGGTTTGTGTCGATTTTGGCGCAAAATGTTTGGCGTCAAATGTATCAGTCTTTGTTAAGATTCATGTCAGCAAAGTATGGAAGAGGACTATGGAAGAGGACTAGGGCCACTGAAAAAAGGATAAAAACATCCAAATTGTTACAATGTTTTCTTATTGAACTTAGAATTCAGACTTTTTTTTTCCTCATAATTCTGAAAAAGAGTCAAAAGTCAGACTTTTTTTGTCTAAAAAAACAGAAATAAGATAAAAAATTTAGTTTTTCTTTTAATTCTTTTTGGCCCTAGTCCTTTTCTGTAGAAAAGGCTTTACCGGTAGTTTGCAGTTAATTTCTGAACTGATACCCCACTTCCAGTTTGTGGTTTTGGTCGGACATAATGGATCTAATGTTGGTAAACAAAGCAAGAATTTCAAACCATACCAATGGTTTGCCATTTCAGAAACCTCAAACAGGTGGAGAGTCCTCATCCTTCTCTACTGTAGCGCTGAGAATACACCACACGAGTCTAGATGAAGCCACAGAGATACGTGGCTGTTTGGATAAACTACAAACAGAACTACACAAACACAGTGTGTTGTCTCAAAGATCATATCTTGGAAAAGAAATTCATCATCTGACTTCAGAGCAAAAGTAGTCAGCACCAAAATCAATCCTAGAACTGTAATAGAGTTCAACAATTGACATTAGCCTTTCAAATGTAGTCAGAAAAAGTTTTCCCTCATAAAATGCTCAAGCAAAAACTTACCTTTGAACAGTAAATGTACATATTTATTATCAACAATAAATAGCTATCTGGTAAATCAGGTCAATAGATGATGGAGTTACAATTGCAGATTGCTAATTCAAACATTGACAATGCCAACATGATGGAGACATTAGCCCCGTTTCCACCAAGCCATTCAGTTCGGTTTGGCTTGTCATGGCATGCATTTTATGGCATTTCCACTGAGTAATCCTGGGACAGATCCCCAAATAACTGAGAAGAGCCGCCCCAGTTTTTTGGACCCTTCTGTAGAGATGCCAGACTAAACCAATCCAACCCCAGAAGGTGGAGCTACAACACTGCAGACCGTTAATTGGTGAAAGACTCGTCACTTCCCTAAACTGAACTGCTTAGTGGAAACAGGGTTATAAGAAGGTCAGCCTTCTTATCAGAGACCCTTCACACCCTGGTCAAAAACTGCCCCCCTGCAACCCACCCCTACCCCCAAACTTGCCTCTGGAAAGAGACACCAGACAATCAAATTCAACACAGACTCTGCCTACCAAACCTCAAGCTGTGCTCTCCCTGCCCAGATAGACCTCCAGTAACACTCGTTAGTGCAATGGATCAATCAAAATCAGTTACACCTGCTGTGAACAACTCAGGTGTCAACAACTTAATCTGAGCACACTCTTCCCTGATAATTCACTATGCACTCACCGTAACAGTGTTTTTGTAGCTTCGGGACACTTCAATCTCAAACCCGTACACCTCCAGTACGAAACCCCTCACCCAAATGGCCTGGCCCGTGTCCCTCTCCTCGTTTCGAGCCGCCAGTTTGAACCGAGGGAAGGTTTCACTGATGACCGTGGGGTCTGTGCTATCTCTCCCACAGTCAGTGGTTGCCATCCTAAGAGTACAGGAGCTCTGCAGCTCAAACGGTACGCCAGCAAAAGGGAGGAAATGCCCATAACCAGCCACCACACACAGGGCCTCAGTGCGCGGCTGGCAGAAATACAAGCCGTCACTCTCCTGACAGTATTCCTCTGAGTGACAGGGTGCGAGCTGACAGTACACGCTGTTGTCTGAGCCGTTGCAGTAGCAGCGCTCCTGGCATTCCCAGTCCGTCCAGAAAGTCTGATTAGTCGCCAACTGGCGCCCGTGGCTCATGCAGCCACAATCACTGCGCGCCACACACAGGCCGTCACGCAACGCAAAGCCTTCCTCACACTGGCAGCCCTCCTGGCACGGCAGAGGACACGGCTCCTCTGGTTCATCCAAGTTGGAGCAGGTCAGAGGGCAGGAGCTGGTGCACTCGTCAAAGTGACTGTTCTCTGGACAGGGAAGAGCTGAGGGAGAGAAAAGGAGGTAAGAGATGGAAGAAGAAACCAAAAAAAAAACAGCAGTAACACTCATTTTAGAATAACAATCCATTAAAAAACCTCTACTCTCAAAACTGAATGGTTCTGCACTGCTAAAGCAAGCGTTTACCTCTTACTGGTTGGTAAAAATGGTCTTATTAGACCACTTGTCACTTGTTATCTGACAAAACCAGAAAAACGTCTTAGTTTAGGTTTTAAATAAACAAATATGGCATCTAAATTGGTGAAAAGAGTACAAAAATCTGGGGTAAGAAGAAGTCACTTGTTGAGTTGATGAGTCAGTTTTTTACTTAAAAAGGACTTAACAATTGCTTGCATTTCAGTTTTCCATTTTTTTCAGCTTGTTACCTGGTACAAAAGTTACAAGACTGAACATTTTCTTTAGTTATTACTGAATCAATGGATTTCCTTCTCTATGCTGAGCTCCTCTTCATGTTGTCTTCGGTAGCATTCAGGCCTGGCTATTCTGGATATTGACCCAATTTTTTTTGTGGTTAAGTGTCTCATCTCCAGTCTAAGTCGATTTGCCCTGTGGTGGAGTGAAGCACCAAGCTCGAGCATCTGGTAGAATAAAGAAACCATGCTCAGGAGTACAGTTGCAATTGCTGGTAGGTGACAGGTGATTTGCGAAAGCTACAACACAAATGCGAAAGCCACAACACAATGGAAGTTAAGAGGATAGTTATCCTAACGGAAAAGAAAAATGGGGAAAGTAAGTAAATGATTGTTTTCTTTTTTAACATAGCCTGTGTTAAATGTTACTTCTTTGATAACATTATTCATTCATTCGCTTTGGACAAAAGCGTCCGCTAAATGTAACTGTAGAACTGTAAATATAAGATGACATATTTTTCCGGTAAATAGAAAAATACAAGTACTATGAAGGATATTAAAAGGTCCCAGATATTGGGGCTCATTCTTTTGGGACCAGCGCTGCAAACTTTACTTGCGATCAGTATAAATGCTGAACTGAAAAAAGCTCCTCTTTGGATGATTCTTGAGAAGTGTATGACCAAAGAACTGTGTGATCTTCCAGAACGGTAAATTTTGAATGACGTATTTTCCCGATAAATTAAGAAATGTAAGTACTTTGAAGGATATTACAAGGTGAGACCCCCTATGGAGCTTTATTTGTCACAGATGAAGTTAAAAAAGATAAACTTTTACTTACTATAGCAACTTTTTTGTGCCCCTTGGGATAACTAACCCCTTTTAACTTCCGTGTTGGCCGTACTTCGGTTATGTTGTGGTGTTTGCATTCTATTTTTGCTCATGCATTTGTGTTGTGGCTTTTGCAAACCATCCGACACCCACCAGCCACCGTACAGGGGCATATACACAACTCAGTAAACCACTAGAGGCTCACACTTTGATGACCGACAGAGCATGTATTTGGTAAGAGTTTTGGGTAAAGCCAAAAGTTTTCAGATGTAAGTGATGAAACTGGTTTCTTGAGTTATAGCGTTTATGTCACATTCATTGCATGTGAACAATTGTTGGAGCAGAGCCATGTATGTAAGCATTGATTCCACCTATACTTTTCCTTTTGGCTAGTCAAAATGGCTCATGTGAGAAAGATTTCTGAATTAGATGATCTGATGATTAAGAGCTCCTAAGGAAGCAAAAGACAGGAGCGAAAGGAAAAACTGCTAGCCAAGAATTTCGAAGAGGACTATCTTCCTCGATTCAGACTTTACCTCTATCTACTGTATAAGGTCTTAAATAATACTTTGGATTTAATTCCAAGCAATCAAAATATCAAACCACTCCCTCAAACCTGGGATAAATCTACTCACGGCAGTTTGTGGCACTCCTCCAGGAAGCATGACCCACTTGAGCGTCCTGGCAGGCAGTGGCGTAAGCCTGCAGTGAGGAGCACAGGGCTGAGCGGTTCCCTTCCTTCACACACATGTTATAAAGGCAGTTCCTGAAGAACGGCGAAGGGTTGACCACTGCATGACACGCCAGAAATGAACTATTCCCAGGATCATTAATGTTCCCACACATCCAGGGACTCTGGTATAGACGCAAGTCAGTGCACATCCGATACAAGTCATCACAGTCACCGTTACAGGAGAGGTCATCAGCTATGGCCCTCCAGCCCTCAGTGAACTGCTCAGTAGACTCCGCGAGGCGTCCATTTGGAAGGCGAAGGTCATCGGAGGAGTTGCTATTGAAGACGCCGCAAAGACCACAAGTGACGTTGTAGAAGATAGTGGAGAGGGAGATGTTAACGAATCCCTGCCGTGTGTAGTGAACACGAAGCAGTCCCCGGGACTCCACCACTGTGGCATTGCCTGGTGCTCTGTAGATCATCATCGTCTCCATTGGATTAACATACGGCAGCGCCACTAGCTCACCGTTCACCTGGAACACAAGAGAGTGCAACAGTAGGAGGTATTCAGCAGCTCAAAGAGGATCACAATATGATTTTATACTGACCTTCACTGTCTCAAAATCTAACCCTCCCATCTGAGCTTCCATGTTTGCAACTGTGACTACCACAGGCCTTTTCCAAGTGGGGCCTTTGTTCACCAATCGCCTGCCTATCTTCACCTCCACCATTGAACCATTCGCTGGAATTGGACCACACAGCTTTAACAAATAGTACGAGCTGTCGTCTGGGAACTGCAGGAAGGTGCCATCGAAGGATGACGTCACTGAGTTTTGGGTGATGGAGCACACCCCTTCCCTTCGAGGATAGCAACCCAGCAAACCAACTTCTGCAGCGCACACCTCGCCATCCTTGCACGACTCGTTGAAGCAGGTGACTTCCCCAGCAAGCCCACAGTTGCAGCGGAGTGTACATTCACCTTCCTCACCACCGGGACCAGCCCAGAATGTGTAATTGAGTGGGTAGTAGAGGTCGTTATGCTCACAGCCACAGTCTTCACGCTGTACACAGTGGCTGCCGCTGAGGACGTAGCCTGGGTCACACTGGCAGCCCTCGGTGCAAGGGTGGGCACAGTACAAAGGAGCAGTTAGATCTGAGCAGGAAGCTGGGCAGGCACTTGTGCACACTTGGTAGGTGCTGAACTCTGGACAAGACAAAGCTAGGAAGCAGGAAAGGAGAAATAATTACATTGAAAGAAAGTTAAATGATGCAATGTGCTGACTAAATCCAACTGAATCTCACCGCAGAAGGTTCGAGATCTCCAGGGTCGTATTGTGACACCAATGGCCTGACAAGCCAAAGCATAAGCCTGGATTGCCTGGCACAGTGTTGTGATATTATCTCTGTTGTTGCACATGTCAAATACACAGCTATACACAAAGGCTGTAGGGTCCACTACAGCTCTGCAGTCCCTGAAGGGTCCATCAGTTTTGTTTATGAGTCCACAGTAGTCTGGGCGGAAGTAAAAGGCCTCTGTCTGAGGGTCACACATGCTGCAGTTCTGAGCACAACCATCTGTACATCTCCAGTCTGTATCCTCTGCCCTCCAGCTGCCCCCTAGTTCCACAACGCTCTCTGCGAGGGAGCCATCAGGAAGCACCGGATCGTCAGCTGGGTCATCGTTGTAGTTACCGCAAAGACCACAAGTATTGTTGAAGTAAGAGCTGGGGAGGGAGATGGATGCATAGTGTTGGCCATCGTAGGTCACCAAGAGCCCAAAGTCTGTTTCTAATGCCACAGCAAGCCCGGACTGGTAAACCCTGATGGCGCCAAGCTGGAGCTGAACTGGTAAGGTCTTCATCAAGCCATCCACCTGGGACGAATAAATAAAAGAACACAGGAATTATCCAAAGAGGAACAATGAATGATGGTAGAAAACAAAGCCTCCAATTCTGCGCAAGGTACTCAAAGAAGGATGTCAGAAGCAGTGTTTAAAAAATGAAGGAGTTAAATTGCCCACATTTTAAGATCATCTTCTTAAACTTCCAATTTGTACAAGCCAAAATCACCCATTTGCTTGCTTTTGTATACTGATGCCAGTGTTTGGCATTAAAGATGCTAAAGTTCTCGTGGATCTAATTTAACTTAATCTCACACCAGTGGAGCTGTTTGGGGGATCTTGTCCAAGACGTGGACATGCCAACTGAAGGGGGCAGGAATCCAAGTGTTGGTCTTGAAATCAATTAACACTTGGATTTCTGCCTCATGCAGGACCTGAAACCTTCAACACCTTTTCCCAGGAGTTCCCCAGTCCAAGGAAAAACTGCCTCTGAAACTTCACTGGGGTGGGTTAGTGGAGGGATGTACAGGATTACAACCAAAATCAAGTGTAAGTCCAACTGAGGAGCAACATAGTATGTCTTGATTCCCACCTGGACTCTTCCGAAACTGCCCTTGGGTAACATGACTCGATGGCCGTACACATCCACTGTGACATCTCTAAGCCAAGAAACAGATGTGACTCCACGGTTTTCATTTTTGGCTTCCACACTGAAGAAAGGAAGCCCCGCAACCTCCCAGCAAGGCCGAGCCAGCAGGTAGGAGCAGGTTCCCTGAAAGTGATAGAGGAAGCCATCGAAGGTGTGGTAATGTGGGTCTCCGAACACCACGCAAGTGCTGGTGCGGGTAGGCTGGCAGTAAAATGCCCCATCCTGCTGCTCACAGATTTCGAGTTGGCCACAAGGAGCTTCGCTGCACTGAACCTCGTTGTCGACGTCGAGGCAGCGGCACCTTTGGGAACACTGGTCAGACAACCAGAAGATTTCTCCTCGTCTGTAAAAACGCCCTGTTTGGGTGGACAAAAATAATGTCATATATTCCAGTCTTTTTGGGATCATTTCTAAAAAAGCACAAGGTAACTGGTGGTTAAACTTGCCATTGTAGCTGCAGCCATTTGCCGGATCTATCAGCTCAGTGTCCACACGGAAAAACCAACGTCCTGGGGTATTCACATTAGTCGTCTGCTCAATATTCACCACATCATTGGACCGGGATCCTGGCAGGTTGAAGAAGTGACCAATGTCTCCTCCATTAAAACCTGACTGAAAAGGGGAAAGGTGTGAGGGAGTGAGCTGAAGTGTTTTATCTCAACTCTACAGTTAACAAAAATAGATTTTCGAGATCTCTATGTATCGATAAGGTATTGTGAGCATACCTGAGCTGTTGTTCCACCCAATCCTGTCAAAGGATCTCCACCACTGGCTGTCCCTGTGCTCCATGTGATTTCTCCATAGTTGAACATTGAGAAGGACGAGACGCCGTCTGAGATTAGTACAGTTTGGAATGTGTTCACCTTTCACCAAACGAGAGGAATAAAAAGTTTTACAAAATGCAAAACATACATTTTCATAAAACAGAAACATCAAGGAGGATAAAATTATTGAAACTTATGGGGGTTTTTTAACTGCCAACAAGTTGCCCAACAAAAGAATTGGGGAAACTTTCAAACACTCCACTCGAAGACTCATGTGTATTATGAATTTGTTAAGACAGGTTAAATTATGGGGTAGAGCTAGCCTTTTGACGAGTGCCTCAAACAAACCCACTGAAAAAATGTAAATACCCCTTTAATGTGCTAATAAAGCTATGTACCCAGATTTCTGCCTAGACTTTGACTCAGACTTGTGGAAATTATCGAGACCTTGATGCTCCGATCCTTACCGGGGTTGTCTGGCTCCCACCATAGAAGGTGACTTGGTGCCATGTTGCGATAAAGAGCCAGGTGGCGGTGAAAGTGGGCATGTTTTTGAAGTACTTCCTTACATCCTGTGTTGCTCTTTCCAGCATTTCTGGTTCTGTGGACTCTCGATAATAAACATCACCTCTAATGCCGTTGTGCACATCTGCCCATAATGGAGCGATGAATGACCGGCTGTCACTCAAGGGGAAGGCCTCTGGAGTGAACTGGCTGACTTGTACGTTGAAGGAGATCACACCGTTGTTGTTGACCTGTGAAGGGGAATTACAACATTTGCCTTAAAAATTAAAACAATATTTACCTTATTGTGAGATAACTAGAGTCTGAGAACTTTGGTAAAGGCTTACATAGATGGAACGGTACGGAACATTGAAGAAAATGAAGGAAATGAGCAAATTTATTTCAGGAGAACTCCCATCATCCATCTTTGGTGTCTCTAGATCTCTGGTGCCAGGTCCATATGGGTACAGGATCTCCTGAGTGCTAGCTGAAAGGATTACAGTGTAAAAGAGCTCAAATATTGAACAACAAACAATGAACTTGGCACCGTCCATCTTTGAACATCTTTGACGTCATACCTCGTGTTTGTACAAAGATGCTGAAGAGGTGAAGCAGAATGACTGGACAGCCTGGCCTGACCATTCTGAAAATAGGAAGACAATAAAAGAATGACTAGATTGAGTATCTGAGTATCTGAGTGGCTGTTACCTTATCTGCCTTACATTTAGAGCTAAAGCTAATGAAATATCAGGCAGACATGAGTCATAGGGCAACTTCTCATCAGCCATCCTGTTAGAAAACGTGGAGTGGAGGGAACACCATCAAACCAACGTCACGTTACTTCTTTAAGATCAGGCTCCCAGGTCTCCCCTGAGGAGCCCTGAAAAGGCTCCATTATGCATGCCAGAACAATGTTACAGGATCACATTAGCCTTACAGTCCCATGTGAGTCAGCAACAGTGGAGTACTGGCCTCTCTGTACCTGGGTTCCCTGTAGCTGACAGAACTGGCCCGCTGTGCTCTAGCGTCTCTGTGTCTCAAGCCGCAAGGCTGCTTAGGACCTCATTACCACTTTTTTTTGGGAGCAATCCATGCCTTGTTGGCTGAAGGGCGAAGAGCGTAAACACTGGGGCACTAATGGCTTAAAGTGAGCAGGTTTCAATTGCCAAGGTCCTTGCTTGGCCCTTTGGGGCTGTTCAGTGCCTGGTTTGGCAAGCTTCCCATTGGCAAAGTTAAGGTTTCAGACAAGTTGTCAGAATTAGATTAAATGTTACCAATTAAACTGTATTAAAAGAGTCACACTTCAAAAGATTCTTATTATACATTTAGTGAATTTCACCATTAACTGCTCTTTACTGTTAGTTTTTCCCCACAGGACAAAAATGTGACTTCCAACCAAAGCTGAATCCTTTTTCATTTTTTAACAGACACATTGTTATTTTTAGTTTGGACTTGTGACACTTTCACTAATTGCTCAGTCTTGCATTAACAGACCAATAACCAGTGAACTGAAGCAGTGATGGAAACGTCCTGATAGATCCCATTAAGGCAAAACAAGAAAGTCTTGGTTAACAGGATATTTCTAAACCATTTAGAAGCCCTGAATGCAGAATATAGCTAACGAGTGTTATAATATGATGAGCTTATTGGAAAATTTGCGTTAAAGGCTGGACTGTTATGAAGTAGAACAAATCGTTTTTACTTTCCCTTATTAGATGAAATTTTAAATTAATGCCTCTCTATGAGCTAAACTATCAGTCAGGACCATCAAAACCAGAACTGATAATTTATTTATTGTAATTTTGTAAAATGACTGTTTTGCAGGAATTGGGGGTTAAAGCACCCTGCTGGGGGAAAAAAAGCAAATATCGACAATGATTGATACCTTCAAGTGTTACAATCAGAAGGATACGTTTTTATGTTAAAAAAAGCTCTTTGAATGTACAGATGTAAGCAAAGTGATAGGAAGCACTGCTTTTTCCACTGGGGGCGCCAAAAGCAACACAAACAACAGCAAGAAGAAATTCTCTCAGGAGCTTTAATTTGAAATCTTACATATTTTTCTTTCTTTTAAAAAAAATAGTTTGAGTGTATCTTTTAGTTGTGTTTATTGTGTTATACAAAAAATAAAAATCTCATTCATAGTTCAGAAACTAGATTTGGTCATGATTTGAGATGCTATCACTTGATACCGTTAGACAAAAACTTTAATTCTCCAGCGGACCGTAGGACTGTTGATATGTGAGGTATGTTAATCCAATTAAATATTCCTCTAATGTGTGAATTCCATTCAGCCTGGAGGTAAATTGTGCTCAGGTGTGCCAAGGTTAGTGAGCACTGGTGAAAGACGTCAGCTCTAATATCATCAGTCTGCCATCGAACATTGTCAACACAAAGATTAACAGTCAGTCTGGTAGCACACCATCTTATCTGAGCTCTGTCGGGTTTGTCTTTTAGCAGAGCGATTTAGATAAACCTGAGGACTTCAAGGATGAATGAGACACTTAAAGAAGTTAAGACTAAGGTCATACTGAAAGAGAGACAACCAGTCACAAGGAAATAAAACTCTAAAGCATAATTTAAGTAAGTGATTCTGACATTAGTAGAAATAAACCTGCTAACTGTCACTTTGTGTCAACCAACTTTGGGTTTGGACCAAACCCAAAAATGTATCACCATGTGGTACACAAAATGGAAAATGAATAAAGATAAGGTCAACTTTATCTCAGCAATCTTTAAAGATGGACATCAAGCCTTCAAAGATTTGTAACCTGATGGGTTATTGGTTGCTTAAACTTGTCAGAAGTTTTTTAATGAGTCCACAATTCTCAAGAATGAAGCTACAAAGTTTGGGAACACCTAAGCTGAATATTGTCAAACATGTTGGACAAAACACAAAACTGACTTGGCTTGACTATGGTTAACCTGGATTAAAAAAATTCTGACAACAAGAAAAAAAACCTTTGCCTCCAAAGATTGACTGAAACACATTTAAAATGAGGAATCTATCCATGAAATTAGAGAGGACATGATGCACCCACCTGCTTTCAGAAGACGGACATCTAGCACCTCAATCGTCTAACCTGGCAGCTTCCACGCAGCCGTGTCCCATCCAGCCGAGGAGCATCCACAGAGTGGTGAGGGTGATGGAGGTGTGAAATGACAGAGGAAGTGATACTAACTGAAGTGATGGAAAGAGACGAGGGTGAGCTGGATATCCAGAGAGAAGAGCACCTGTGGTCCAATTTAAGATCCACTCAGAAACCAGCAAACGCAGAAACAGTCCAAAAGTCTGGATGTTTAAATGACGTCCTCAGAGGAAAAAAGTGGAAACTAAAGAGCACCTTTTTAAAGATGTGGAAGTATCTTTGCCTGAAGCAGCAGGTGCAAACTTTACCTGGGATAGTGTTCAACTTAATCTGAGATCAGTGTTTGGGGAGGGGGAAGGAGGAGAGGAGGAGAGGGCAGTTGAGGGGAGGTACAGCAGAGGAATCTGGGGGAGAGAGGGGGTAAAAACAGAAGAGGGGGAGACAAGGTCAGAGATCGGGGATGATGGAGCATTGGGGAAAGGGAATAACTCCTTCTGGACATGTTTTTAGTGGAGGGGAGAAGGAATGCTGTGCACAAAGAGAGACTTTCATACAGGATGAGTGTCATGCCTTTGGGACAGGATCTGTCATTGACACCTGCAAAGTGCCAATGATGATAAAAATGTCTTTTGGGGGGAATCAGAGGGAACACTGTGACCTTTATCCTCTGGTCACGATGACTTCTGAAAACCAAAGGTCAATAAATGAGTGCTGTTTGTACCCTGATGAAAATTGGCGGTGTCTTTTCATGCCAACTAAATTGTTGGTTGGCATTTGGATTGGGCCTGGATTGCGGTAAATACCTTATCAGGGTTCACTCAGTGCAGTTAAAGCTCAGGGCACCTGAGCACACACAAAATCACCAAAGTAGTTCAGTGTTTCTCTGGGGCATTTATGGACAAAAAGCAGAAACACACACACAGACTGAAACCCTGCTTTTCAAGCTCTGTCCTAGGTAGAGTTACAGAATTAACATCAGTCACTTTGGATTCTCTGTGTACTCCCTTTATTAATTAGGAACAGCCTCATTTACAAGGTTATACAAGACACTTCATTTCCATAGATGCTGGGGAGATACGGGAGAGAAATCTCAGGTGGATCCACGCTGATAGGGTCTGGGAAGGAGAGGGCAGTCAGTTGGGTCTTTGTTGCAGCAGGACAGTGGAAGTAACTGGAGAGGCGGGGAGCAAGATGTGTGAAAGGCTACAGGACTGAGGGCAGGCCCCGGGCTCCCATTAAGCAGCACCAAGACTCTCTGCGGAGGCTTCTTTTATACCGCCCACGTCTTGTTGTGTAAATGGATGCATATTCTTAACTAACCCGTGAAAGAGAGTGTCACATAAAGACGGACAAAAAAAAGAGGACAAACCAACGGTTAGAAGATAACGCACTGAGCCAGGGACGCTTCCTTATCTGGGGTTTATGTTTTGGGAAATGTGTCGGATAGAGAAGTGGTAAAGATTCGCTGATACAACTGATATCTTGCCCCAACACCGTTGCTTATCCATTCAGCTACACCCTGAACAATTCATTAGGAACAGATAACATGATAGGAAACAAAAAAACACTTGGTCTATACCAAGGGTCTGAAACCTGCAACCTCATGTGGCTCTTTGACTCCTTTGCAGTAGCTGATTGAAGCTTTAAAAGAAATATTATCGAAATAAAGATTTTTTTATTTTTCCTGCAGAGGGTATTGATAATTAAAGACATTGACATTACGTAAAAAAATGTTGACATTTTGTTAAACTGAATATGCATTACATCAGTAGGCAACAAAGCCTGCCACCGCTCTACTTCACCTCCTACAACATCAACAGCCCACCAACTTTCCATGCACCTGTGGCTAACCTCAAGTGTTAAACACCTAAATCTACAAAAAGAAAAATCTAGGAAGAAAATACAGACTTTTATTTATACATTTTTTTTTGGTGGATGGATTTATTTGGCTGTCAGTGTGCCAGCTTAATATACGTGCTAAATATGTGGCCAGAGATTGAATAACGACAAAAAATGATGAATTGAGCAATATTTTCATGTTTTGTTATCAAATTCAAGTATTCAGTCAAAAATTATTAATTTTTGCAATTTTTTCTATTTTTCAATTTTTCTTTTTTTTTTTGCATTTTCTTTAGATTCCAAAGTATTTTTTGTAATTTTTTTGCAAATTTTTGAAATTTCAAAAAGAACAAAAAAAGTACTTTATTTTACATTTCTTTTTTTTATTTTTTGTGAATTTTTAATTTTTTTTTTCAAAATTCTTAACTCCATTTTTTACATTCTTTCAATTTTTTAAAATTTGTTTTTAAACTTTTTTTTTTTTTAATTTCAATTAGTTTGAATTTTTCCAAATTTCTATTTTTTTAATTTCAAAAACTTGTAAAACTAGCAAATTTCTGAAATTTCAGAGTTTGAAATTTGAAAGTAAAGGTTGCAGACTCCTGGTCTATACCAAGGTTTTCAGCATACAGAGTCCCCTCATTGTAAATATTACATAAGGAAAGAATTAAATGAACTCATGTGTTGTGCAAGCGATGATATCTTTGTGTAGATTCTGTAAGAAACACTATTAGTTCCTGATAAAACATTTTCAAGAACTTACTGATTTCTTTGGTCCATTGTTATCTACGTTTCCACCATAGGCCAAAGACCTGGGTAGATAATCTGAATCAGTCCAGTGATGTATGGAAAAAATAAAAAGCTAATTGCAACACATGGCCAGACTAGTAGAGGGCAGCTTGACCACAACAAAAGTTATTCAGCAAAAGTGACAACATAGAAGAAGGTGGAAGACTTTCTGGTATCACTGTGTTAGCTTGCAGAAAGATTTGGTGAATCAACACTTGAAAGGAGTCAAGAGCTGGTGGCAAAGCCAAAGCCGGTCAAAGCCTTTCAAAAAGACAGAAAAGTTTCTCAATTCATTAACCCAGAACTAAAATCCCTAGTTCCTGGATTTGAAGAGCACAAAAGGTCTCTAGTTCCTGGGAAAAGTTCAAAAGGGGGAACAGGCCCTCCTGCTCCCAATCCCAAAACTAGCAAAGATTCCCTTTAGATGGTGTTTCCAAATAATCACTCATATCTCTAGACTGCAAACGACAGTAACACATAGGAACAAAAGTTTTGACAGGAAGAACTTTATCATGAACTCCTGGATTCACTTGAAACCCTGAAATGTGGCCATCGTACCCACAGTCTGTCCTTCTCATTGGATATCAAGGTGTTGGTTTCAAGGTGGACTGTCAACAAACACAGAAGACAGACATGGATGAGGGCAAATTTTCCCCTGCAGACGAATCACCTGAGATGATTTGTAGAATTTTGTTGAGAAGAACACTGATGACAGTCTGTGAGCTTGGTCAAACTTTCACTAAATAGTTGAGAGGACTGTCCAAACAGCTGAAATGAGAAGGTTTGATGTCCATTTGATGTTGAAACAGTGACTAAACAGAGATAAGAGTATTTGCTCAGACAATTTGGGGACTGGCCACAGAGAGTTGTCCAAACCAAGAAGTGGTTGCACATCTTCTTGATTGTTTTAACAATGGAGTAAATGAGAGAATCGACCAATCGTCCCTGATGTGTATCAACATCCATATTCAAAATGTCTTCAAGAGACAGAATTTGCATCAAAGATCTGATACCATGTGGGAACACGGTCAAAGAATACTCTATCCTAAGTTCTGGAGAGTCCATGAAGCCTGACCTTTTCAAAGAAGGTCCTGGACAGGATACCCGCCTAGCTCTGTTCAGCGGTCACCTAATCTGTGGAGCGGGCCACTCTAATTCAACCTCCTGCCCAGCAGTTGGCTCTGCCCTGCCCTCCTTTCCTTCCTTTCCATTCACAACAGTGAACCCTCCTTGCAGTAACCCAAACCTCCTTAGCCCAATGACTCTTTCCCCTCAGCACACAATAGACCCCGTTCAGCCCTCCTGCCCCCAATTCCACTTCATAATGCAATGGGGCAGATCAAGGGCAGATCGTAATACCCGCTGTGTGGACAGGTCCCGCTGTAGGTGCAATGGACGCAGTTAAACTACCGCTACCCCCGGTCTGACCAGGCGTCAGCTCAACCTGAAGTGTAAGAGCCACTTTTGGATTGGAGGCAGGAAGCTATGTCACTTTAGGGTCAAGCTCTTTGGATGTAGTAACATAAGATCAAGAACAAAAAAAGTTTCTCTTGCAACTGAGTCAAAAAAGAAAATAGATGGTTAATAACTAAAATCCCAATTAATTCAGTCATTTCACCAGTTCCAAGGTTTCAAATTCTGTTCCTTGTTTTAAAATGAATAAATGTTGAACATGTAAATGTCTGCAAACCCCTAAGAGGGTGGTCCCACTGGAGAGCGCTGGGTGGTGGCGGAGGCGGTGGGTGGCATAGATATCCCACACAGGATTAGCACGATGCTGTTGGAAGAGGAGGAGGGCAAAATAGAGGGAATGCCCCAGAAACACAACACCGCCTGACACGTATGGAATGGACTCTCTGCAGGTCGACTGCCAGAAAGAGAGAAGATCTGCAGAATCCCTTCCCCTCCACCGCCAAGCGCTCAGTCAGAGGAGTTCACAGCGAGCTTGTGGACATTCAGCCTGTAACATGAGCAACGCACCATACCATCCTTTATCTTTCCATCCGGGCTGTGAAATGCTTCATAGCAGGTAACAGGTAAAACAGCCAGCTCCTTAAAAAGGCCAGGGTATGGTTTAAGTTAGCAACAATACATTAACACACACAGGTCTGCCAAAAGTCAGCAGCTGAAGGAGAACTTGTACTCAAAAGCCCTTTTCACACATTCACATCACTCCTGAAAATGTCCTGACATTACCCTGGATCTGCAAGTGAGAATGCCAATGTCTTAACGTGTTAATCCGGACTTTAAATGGGCTTTAACTTGTAAGACCTCTTGTATAAAGTGGCTGTAAAGCCCTAAAGAGCTGTTTGAAAAGAGGCCGTTATCATCAAAGGGAGGAAGGTGTGTGGACAGTGATCTTCACACTGGAGGGATTTTAGCTGACTCATGTTCTTTGAACTTGGTCCTACCGCTCGCCCAAACCAAACGATGCATTTCCAGTAGTCCATAGGGATGAGTGCTTTTCAAATTCATACAGTACCAATGCCCGGTACCTAGAAATCAGTATCAGTTCTCAAAGGTTCCAATTTTTGGTGCTTTTGTGTGTGTTTATGTGGTAATTAATATTAGTTTAATAATATGATCTCAAAATGTTTAATTTCTTAATGCATGAACCTACAATGCTGTGTTCATGTCCACCATGGAAAATCACATTTTCTTCCACTTCCCCAAGTCACAAGGATGACAGTATTTGGTTGGTACCTATTAAAGTACCTCGTTGGTACCCATTCCTAGTAGTCCATACACTGCAATAAATTGAAATCTTATCAAGTTTTTTGGTCTTATTTAAAGTAAAAGTTGACTCGTAATGCTCAATGTGAGCAATATTCAACCAATCAGTCCAGAAAATATCTTGTTTTCAAGTTGTTTAAAGACTAAAATGAGGCCTGAATTGCGTGAAACAAGTAAAAAAAAATCTGCCAATGGAACGAGAAATTTGCTTGAAACTAGAATAACATCTTAGTACAAGTTTCTCTCCGTTACATTGGCAGATTTTTTGACTTGTAATGAGTAATTTAGACCTCACTTAAGTCTTTAATTAACTTAAAACAAGACATTTTATTTGGCTAATCAATTGAATCTGACCCATATTAAGTCTAAAAAGATATTTTATACTGAAAAAAAGTCAAAAACACTTAATAAGATTTCTGGGTTTTTTTGCAGTGTAGCAACCTGTATCGGTACTTAACGGTACCAATTTTTGGACTAACTCGTGATCTTTAATCTTTTAAACTGCTGAATTATTAAATACAAAGTTCATCCCCTATAGACTGTGGTGATAGAGAAATGAGGTAATTGGACCCCAGCAATCTTTTCAACCAGGCTGTGAATACGTTTATTAGTCCCATTAAACCGGTTTTGTTAGCTGAAATCTCAAAGAACTGCGGTTGTGTGCACTTCTGTGTGGCCTTATTTCTCTTGTCTGAAGCTTGCAACAACAACAACAAAAAGTTGTAACCCTCAGATTTTGTTTGCATTATTACAATAGTGGATGAATTTTGCCATTTTTTTTTTATCCTAATGGATATTTAAAGACCCCCCTACCTGTTTCCCAACCCACACATTGGGAACCACTGTTCTAAGGCCATATTCACATTTAGCCGGGTATTTGGGAAACCACATATTTTTATATGATTAGGCCTGTCGTCCACACGAAACTGCTGTTTTACGTCGGAAACTGATGTCTTCTCAGAACTCCGGCCAGAAGATTTTGGAAAACTCTGGTTTTGTGTAGACACTGGAAAACAAAGTTTTTGGTTCTCAAATGTCACAACTAAATGACAGTGGGTTCATCTGGATTAGCCAGATTTGCTTGGTGCGTGTGGATGAAAGTATTTTTAAAAACGAATGGTGGGGGGATATTCTGTGTGTGTGCAAGGCCTTGATTAGGTTTCACACCCACAACCCAATTACAGGCAGGCAAAGGACAGGACTGGACAAAGTCAGGACCTGGTTGTCTGGAATTCATATGTGAAGTCGAGGTTTTCCTCCCTTGATAGTTGATAGTTTTGCATGTGAGCTGTATGAGGAAACACAATAAAGTGGGAAGTTTCTTCAACATGCTGAATGTGGTACACAATCACCACCTGCAAGCCAAAACACTGAAGATAGAAGATGCCAAGAGCCAACAAAGTTTGGCAGAAGTTGTTAAATTAGAACCAAAGATTGCTGAGTGATTGTTTTCCATCCGTACAAGTCCACAGAGTTTGGGGTGTGTATGGAAATGTCACACATGAGAGCAATGAATTTCTTTTAATTTATTGTTTTAAGAGAGGTAAGAGCACCATTATACTTGACAGGTGAGGAAATAGCAATATGATCTCAAGAAAAGAAGAAAAATTACAATGAAATATCGAGATACATAAAAAACTACAAACGTGATATAAATTAAACCCATACTTTAAACAGCACAAGGCAAACTGAGAGCATCACTTAGAGTTTCAATCTGTCAATAATCTTTGTATTTGGTATTACTGAAGGAAGAGGGTAAGAGAAGCTTAGATTATATCTTTAAAGTGTCAAAATTACAAATGCCCACAACAAACTTTGTTCCCTGAAATGACACATCTGTTACGCTTTTTACATCCAACACATCAAGAGAGAACATGCAAAGACCAACTCACCTACTGAAACAAAACAAGTCACACTTACCCCACAACTCCCCATGTCAGCAACTTATGTATATTTATATATATCATCAAGTGAACTCCAGACAACAACCCCCCAAAGTTTAGATCTCCAGTTATTTCACACACTCAGTGGAGAGATGCAGGTTCCAACTTTAAAAAAGTTTCAAACAGCTTTTTTCAACACAAGGTTAGTCCACATTTGACTGGTATAATGTGTCCTTTAGCTTCAGAGCTCACTTTAAAATCTCCTCCACACTCATGGCACTCTAATTCATAGGATAAAAAGTCTCATCTGGTAACTTTAAAAACTTTTCTTTTCTTCAAAAATGTACGACAAATGGTCAAATTTACACTGAATACATTCAACGCATTTTGACACATATCAGAAATATTCAAAGTCATGCAGGCTGGATCATTTCCCAGCATGCACTAATAAAAAGAGAAGAAATATTTCATGTAGAGGCTCACATCAGTCCCACCTTCCTGTTTTTTTTCTCTGCACAGGAAAAGAAAATGCTTCTGTCTGTGAAGCTACACAAACTCCTTCAAGAGGAGCCTGAAGATGTCAAGATTTACACATGAGGCAAGCAACAAACTTCAAAAATTTAGCTTTTGTTGAGATATTACCGTAAAAACATTTTTTTTTTCATGAGAAATGACAAGCTGCAGATTTGTTTGGCTGGTTTAATGCTAAGCAGAGCTGTTTAGGGAGGAGTTTTCAAGTTTTTCCACATCAGTCCGAGCCTTTGAAATCCTGGTGAACAGATTCTACATATGAATGCGAAGACTAAAGGTTATGGAAGCCCATTTCCACTTGTGAAAAAAAAACAAAACAAGACTAAAAAGTTGAATTGATGAGATAATCAAGTCATAATTATGAGATAAAAAGTCAAAATTAAAGCTGAAAGCAGCGTTGGACGGGTTTCATCCCTTTCTGACCCTCTTAGTGTTGAAACAGTTGATATTATGTATTATTTCCTCTGCTGAGTCACATGACCAGCTGCACGGAACTCCTCATCAGTGTGACATCATCAACTGCAGCAGAGAGTGGAGTGAAATTCACAAAAGTTTTACAAACAACTCCTCATAGGGGCCACAATGTTGACCTAATGGCTGTAAAAAATATGTTTTTTTTTTGTAGGGAATTTTGCCAGGAATCCATCCATGTTGTTTTTAAAGCTGTCAAACGTTTACTTTTTTATCTAAAGGCCCAAATGTGGCAGCTTGCATGGAGCTGGAAGCTCCAGTCCTATTAATTCTAATGGAGGGAGCTGAGAGGGCTTCTGTGGGGTCACCGACTTTGAGGGCTTGTTATTCAAAAAACTGAGTCTGAAATTAAAACTTCTATAAGAACTTTTATAGAGCAAGGTCTAGTCTGTCATGCGAGCAAATTTCAAGCCTTTACCATTTACGGTTTCGGAGGAGGTACATTTTGCAAAAAGGGTAAAAATGTGGCAAAATCTTATTTTGAAAGGCACATTGCTGGCTTCCTGTTGGAGATAGATCAGGGGTGTCAGTGTATGATTTTTGTGTCTCAATGAGAAAAACATTTTGACATTAGTTTAATCTCTCTATGATATTCCTACTGGCTGCTAGGGCCATTTTAGTGTGCCTAGATGGCACTAGAGAGCATATTATGGGATGTTGGGGGGTCAAATTTGGTATCATATCAAAATTTTTGCCAATAAGTAAGTATGTGCCAATTTTGGTGAGTTTTTGTTGCATGATTAGGGGGTCTCACAAGCGGTTTAGTGGCGATTGAATAAGAAGAAGAAGAAGAAGAAGAAGAAGAAAGAAACAGACCAAATACAATAGTGCCCTGGCCCTTTGGGGGAGAGCACATGAATCTCATAATTAAACTTTTTGTCTCATTTTTGTGACTTTTTGTGTCCTAATTATGACTTTATTATCTCACAATTTCAGCTTTTTTTAACCCTTATTATTACCGACGGAAATGGGCTTCCATTGAAGACACCTCTGTGGACAGTTTTGGAAAATCTTCTGGTGTTGGGGGTGTTCAGGCTCCCGTTAGACGTCTGCCGTCCACAAGACTTACGGCTAGCCCTGGCTAAATAAAGGAACATATTTACATTTTTATCTTTAGCACAATTTCAAACAATTTATGGTGATTTTTTTTATTAATTTCTTTCTCAAAAAAAAACAACAAAAAAACGCTACACTTCATTTCTTATAATTTGTTTACAGACACTGTCTCCCATTTCTGAGTGAATGCTTGTTGTCAGAAGAAAAAAAGTCTCGCTGTATAACCACTGGTCAGCTCAGAAAAAGACTGTTGCCTACATAAGATGTGTCTTCAATGGACTCAAACTACCTGTAGTAGCTTTTTGCACAATTGTTTTGCAGAAGCATCTTTGATTCAGGGAAAAGCATGATAATAAAGTCTCACATTGCTCAAGAAAGATCCAATTCTGGAGGCCCATGTTGGAGTTGCACTACAAGAGGCAGTCCGGTGCGTTTTTTAACTATTCTTTGATTTTGAAAGTAGTCAAAGTCAAAGTCAGCCATTGTTCCCCCCACCCGTCCTGTGTTTCCTGTGAAACTGCAGACACTGGAGGTGTCAGGTTTGTAAGGCGGATGTAAAGGAGAGACTGAGGTGAATGGGTGAGGGGCATGAGTCTGCTGACTGAACCCTTTCTAACCCAAATGCAGCGGAAGTGTCGGTGACACAGCGCCTGGTGTGAGGTTACCATACAGACCAGGCTTCGACGTTTCTCAGCTCGCAGGGAAAAAGAGGGGGGAGGAGTAACTCGAGCATCGACACCTCTCCTCTTCCTCGTCCCAGACCCACGCTCACCTCAGACGTGTCTCGTCTTTCTGCCAGGACATCGTGACTGAGCAGCAGCTATGTGCTCCACGTTATTCCCAACACACACAGTTTGTGTTTTTCAAGCTCGGGGTTATCTTTAGATTTCACGGCCGAGAGAGAGTGACGGGCAGAAGCAAGGCGAGACTTGTGTTGAGCTCAAGTTCCTGGAAACGAAACGCCTTAAAGAGTCCAGGTTAGAAAAACCCGGGTTAGAAAAAGTTACTTCAAAGTTAGCCAAACATTTACACCACGAAACAGTTAAATCCAACTGATGCAAATGTACAATAGACTCAGTTCAGTGTGAAAAAGCCATGTAGAGACTAGCAGGAAGTAAACCGAGCTCACCAGGCCTTGCAATAAAAAAGGAAAACAAGCTTCTGAATATCTAGCTGACATTTCAGAAATTCAATCTTACAAATAATAGCTTCTTTTAAATCACCAAATTTTAACTCTTTTTAAGAAAATCTGCGCATGGTGCAGCAGAGACACCAGCGACTCAAACAAGCAAAGGGACGTTTCATTCTCATCTACTTCCTGAACCCACGGGGATCAAACACTACTATTTAAAATGTTTTAGATTTTAAATCAATGTGCAATTTGTAATTGCTAGCGATGGCAGCTTTTTCTCATAGAGGACTAATTGCATAATATTTTTTTAACCACTGAGGTGTAAGCTGCAGTTTTGGCTAAAGCATCTATAAATCTGTGATCTTTCTGACTGCAGATTCTCTGATGTGCAAATACATTATTGTATACGTTTGTTTTATGTGGTCGACAGCAAACATCTTTACATTCAAGGCTGAAAAAGTTCCTCTTTAATCTAAAAAGGCTCAAGTCAATACTTGGTATCCAGTAGGTGTTCCCGTTTTCTCCGCCAGCAGCAGGATTCTGGTCTCAAAGATCCGACGAGCTGCTGCGGCTTTTCACTCGCGGCACCACCAGGATCTCGTCCCCGTCTCGGATCCTGTAGGAGTGCAGCGCCCGCGTGCCGCACTTCAGCTCCTCGGGTCCCACGACCGAACACATCTCCCGGTTGATGTAGAAGAGCCGGATCCCGTTGCTGGGCAGCTGAAGGAGAGCTTTGAGCTGCTTCTTCAGGTCGCCCACCGTCTGCTCCAGACGCAGGCTGACGGCCTCCACCTTGTCTCCAAAGCGGACATCCACCATGGTGCAGCGGGGGCTCAGGTCCACCTCCGCCAGAGGCGCCAGCTGACCGTACTTGGATACAAGAGTGTGGTACCTGGGAGGAAGTAGAGATCAGTTCAGATCTATGAGATAGTTTATGTTTGGTGTTGATGTATCTACACCCTGAAAGCCTGCGGCATCTGACACCACAAGAGGAATGAAGAATAGTTGCACCCCTGGTGAAAATTTGGTGCTAGGCAGGAAGAAATAAGGAACTGGTCCCCATGAGCAAAGCCCTGTTCCCACCAAGTGGTTCAGTTTGGTTTGTCGCTGCATGGCATGTACTATACCGCATTTCCACTAAGCCTGGGACAGATCCCCGAGTAATCGAGGTGAGCCGTCCCACTTTTTGGGACCCTTTCGTAGAGGTGCCAGGCAAAACATAACTAGTTGAATCTCGTTCTCTTTTACTCTCACTTTCATTTTGTCCCGTGACCAGGAGCAGCCATCCTCAGGTGTGTGTGTGAGGACAGAAAGAGCTGTGTTGATGCTGGAGATTCCGGTGATGCTGTCAGCAACTTTTTAAATTTACAAAATAAGAGACAATGCTTAGAAATGTTAATGCACACATGTCTTTTAATGTTCTAAGTTCATCCTGTAAAATCTCTTCCTGCTGTTTGATTGCTGTTTTCTCCTTCACTAAACCTCTAAATCCATTTCTGTCTTTGTGTTTTTCTTCATTTAAAGTGTTTTACTCTTAGCATGCAGTAAATTAGAAATAACTCCAAGTATTGAAAGTTCAAAGTACCCTGGACCAAAAACTGGGCAAAGCATTTACTCACAGGACATTCTTTGGCAGTTTTATAGTCAAAATAAGCAAAAAGGTCCAGGCAGGCATTTTGAGGTTCAAGTGTTAAAGGGTAAACAGGCCTTATGCACAAGTGAGCATGACGTATATCCATTTAAAAATCCGATGGCATCATCCAAAACAGTGCATTTTCGTTGTTGCTGTATGGTTAATATTAATAGTTATGTTCATGTTTTTAATTTTGGCTGATTTTTTATGCGCTTGAGGAGATTACATGTTATTGTACATAGGTATTCTTTTCAAGACGGGATGACAGCTCTTTTAGCCGTCTCCAAACCGCTGCTGTGTGCTGTAGGAGAGATATAACACGCTGAATGGACTGAAAATGAATCTCTTGTGAGGAGATTATGTACATATGTTGGTGTGTTCACTGATGAAAGTTGATAATCCGCTGGAAAAAGTTTTATCGATGTATGCTAACCACTAGCATATTAGTGGAATTCCTGATGTACGTTAGCATCAAGCTGGCGCCAAGTGCTCTTTATTGTTTTTGGTACATGAAGAGCTGTATAATATGTTGAATGGATTAAATTTGACTCTCTTGTGTGAGACTATGATACTTGGTGTGTTTACTGATGAAAGTTGCTATTTTGCTGGAAAAACAAAGCTTTATCGATGTATGCTACCTGCTAACATATATCTCGTAAGAGAGTTCTGTATCAGTGACTCTCAGGGTGATCTCTTGTAGCCTCGTTTTTACCTTATGCTTTCATAAAAGTACAAACAGATGAAGTGAGAGGTATGTACACATGATTACACTTACTTTAAAGTATGATTTACCTGAAACTCTCAACTTTCAACACAAGGCTTCTAGCTCAGGCTAGCTAGCGTTAGAAAATTACCTTCAAAGCTCCAAAGAAATGAAGACATGTACATTTTAAAGCCTCTATACAATGTGCTACATGGTTTTTTAGATACCTGGAAGATTCTCTGTATATCATTAACAGAAATTTTAGGCAACTCCAACATGTTCCCTGTGAACAGAGGTGATGTTTACTAACTATGTCAAAGTTTTATTATTAAAATATTTCTTATTCTGCACAAGAAACAAATGATACATAACAAATGTGATAAGAGTATGCACCATTAAACTGTAAGCTACTTCCAATACAGGAGAAAGTTGATATACTCAGCATTTAGGTTTGTGGAAAAAATATTGGTATTGGTATCGGCTGAATGAGAGTTGTAAAATATCAGATATCAGTAAAAAATCAAATGTGCATCCCTTATTACGACCAGGATTATTTTATTACATTTGTGCAAAGAAATATGACAAATTTACTCCTGAAATTCTACTTTTTGTTGTTATACATTGAACCTTTCAGCAGTTTTTGCATTAAAAAGTAAAAGTGTGAATTCATCCCTTCTAGTCGTGAGGTGTTTTTTGTCTTTGACTTAAGTACTGAGGGGGCTGAGATGCAACAAAAGCCCGGCCCTGGACTAAACCCAGGGACATTGTAGTTATGCAATCTCCTGTTCTTTCTGGTGGAGCAGCGGCCTGCAGCCAAAAGAAGAACGTCCGGTTTTCTCATCCGTAGAGGCGGCAGAGGCAGCGCTGTGGTCTGAACAAACAGCTAATCAGTCGATATTCAAACTTCTCAAATCGATCCGCACATTCCCAACCAGGCAGTAAATTAAAAACCAGCATGAAAACACGTGGATGGAAACGCACCGCGATCTGTGCCGAGGAGGCAGAGAAAAACAGAGCCCTCTGCCTCCTGCTCTGCCGTGAGAAAGCTCTCAGCCACCTCAGGGGAATGCGTGTTCGAGATAAGGAGCAACGATTAAATAAAATCCAGGAGAAAAGGCCTGCGCTTTCAAAGCTACTGTAACAGCTGGGCCAATCAAAGCAATTTCCCGAAAAAACTCCCCCACAAAGCCAATCCCCCCCTGGCCGAGGGGCGCTGGCCAAAAACTTGTGGGAATTCTCCTCTAAGGCCACGGTGCACAAAGTGCCATTCTGAGAGAAGTCATTTTGCTAAAAGGCGTCATTTAAGCTGGTTTTATGTGGCAAATAATGCTACGAGCATTCCAGTTAGTGGGTCCAACATTCTTTACCAGCACAGAAAGATCTGGATCTGGAGCACAAACGGACTTTAGAAATCTCCTGTTTGGTGCTTATTCCTTCCTTATTCACTCACGTCTTCATCGAAGGACGACTAGTTTTAAGATTAATAATTTTTTCAATACCGTTATTACCGCGGTAAAGCATTGTTGCACATAATTTAGTCCAAGTAGTGGTTAATCTATGTGGGAGATTTATTTCTCTGGGCGTGAGAAGACACGTTTCTAACCCTAACCCTGCCGTTCTGAAAATACACCTTTAAGTCCAGTAGCACCGAGTCAGTGATGTGATGAAGTAAACAGTTAACCTGTTTCGGACACAGGCTGTTCATCACTATAGGTAAGCTTCTATGGTCAAACCTCAAAACCTAAAATGTGATACAACCATTTTTAACAAAAGTAGTGGCATCAAAATAAACGTTTTGAATCAAACTGAAGCCGTAGTTTGCGGACTGTGAGCCGCTACATTTTTCACACGCTTTGAACCCTGCAGCTGAAGCAATAGTGCGGCTAAATTACAGATTTTATGGTCTAACGAGCTTCATACCCTCGTAGCATCAAAACTAATACTTTTCCCGATTATTATCGTTATCAATAAAATACGTGAAACAAAAATATGAGTTTTGCAGAGCTTTGACAGAGTTTAGACATAAATAACCAGACTGCTCCAGTGCGTCCGAACAGAGTGGCCACTGTTATGTTAGCAGGTGTTTCTGCCGATGAAATGTACAAGTGTTGTGCTAGTTTGCTTTAAGTTTGTTTTCACTTTTTTTGTCCAATAAACATGTAGCTATGAAATGCCTTTGATAGATTCTTGTTCAGAGGATGAAACCAGAGCGCGGACAGGTTGTTGTTTTTACTCCTTGTGGGTGACGATGGTAAATATCTTAAATATCTTAAAACAGCATTAAATGATTCAGGAATCCTACTTTGGATTGATAAAGCTGTAGACCGAGCAGCTGCCTCAAAAGTTGTTGTTTCTTTGGTCGTGGTTCAGGCTCTGAGTCCAAACTCTCGCCCTCTGTTCTTTAGTCAAAATCACTGATCTGTCAGTATCTCTGTGTCTGTTTGTTGTCCGAAAAAACATGATGGTGGCGTAAAAACACGTCATCGAAACTTTATGTCTCATGCAACAGCTGTCTGTATTACAGCAGCAGTGTTAAGAGGAATAAAAGCTCAGAAACCTTTAGTGCTTCATTAGACAACCTTACAGGCTTCAGAAAACAGACAGAACATAACTTTAGGAAAACTCCTGTAACAAAAAACGAGTCATATGAATTTTTACAAATTTATTGGCATCCAAAATGTTATTAGTCAATTGCTCACCCTTTTTAATAAACTACAAAAAGTTATTTGTGTCTGTAAATATTCTTCTTTCCCCAGACCCAGTTTGCTCACCAGTACAGTCATTTCAAGCTTGAAATGGGATAAGTTTCTCTTCCAAAAGCACAGTGTGGGCAAAAGTCTTTTTCTAGTACAGTATTACAGTACAGTACCGTGATATAATACCGTTATCGCGATATGAAGGAAAAATACTGCGAAAATACTGCGCCCACCCCTAGATCCAGTCCTCTCTGAGTCTCACTGGAAACTCTCAGATTTCTTTCCTTTCCTTGCTCCTAATCCTTCCTCTCTTTTCTTCCTTAACAAACCTGCTTCCTTGTACCAAAATCCTTAATCTTCCCTCAGATTATAACATTTATCAGCCTCTCCGTCTGATTTTTCAGCATGCGATGCGTTTATAGTTACCCAAAGCTTGGCTGGATAACATTTGTGAACCTGAGAGGCTGTGACCCTCCCTGCTGCGCTGTGATCTCTCAGGGTTGCGAGGCCACAGCTCGAAAGAGGATAGTGGTGTGTTCACTGCCCATCCAGCGTGTCGGACACCCCTAAAACACCCACACGCAGTCAAGGTGATCCCTAACCTCAGACCTATGCTGAGAACCTGGCTGCAAACCAAGACCTTGAATGCAGAGTTTAAAACAGAGAAGAAGAAAGCAGACGCAGGAGGACACTGGGTGTTTGCAGCAAAGCATGATGGGTATGGTTTAAGATATGCTCAGTGCAATCAGAAAACACACCTCGGAGCTTCTTTCTGCTCTGGGTGTGACAGTGACATAAGGATCAGATCGATGTGTCAGCGCGAGGACAGGAGAGGAGTACACATAAGGAAAAAGAAAATCATCCTGCTCGCTGCTGTATCAGTTTTCCAATCAGAGAATTCCCGGCACAAAGGACTCATTGAGCAGGCAGAGACTGGTGGCATTGTCTCCCAAAGGTTAGTTTCCCCCAGTCAGGGACTACACCTTCCTTCACAAATCCTTCTCCAACATTCTGCCCAGGTTAAGTGGAACGCAGCCGGAGAAGAGCGTGAGCAATTATTTCCCTGCTGTCAGCCACAGAGGAGGGCTTTTCCATTTTTATTATTCGTGTTCAGGTGTTAACATTTCTTCAGGCGTCATCAAAGGATGACAAACTTTTCAGGCTTAAATGAGAAATCAGTTGTTAACAAAAACTGAAATTTTGGAGTTAGTTCTCATCATCAAACCCTGGGGATGCATGATAACTTCTTTCTTAAACCAATACCGATAACTGTAAACACATGCAGACATTTAAATATTTACCTGTGATCATGACATAAATTTTATAAACTATATTCTATCCATTCATCGGCTTATGGTTCCATTGAAATGAAAATTGGGATGCACTGAGGTGAAAATTTTGGCCAATACCAGTATTAATATTGTTGTTATGGCTGATAACCGCTATTTACCGATATCAATATTGGTGAAAAAAAGAAAAACAATCTGAGATGATGTGTCGAAGTAGTTCACAGAGAAAAAGGGCGAGAAAAAACGACCATGGAGCACCCGGGATGAACACAATCAGAAAAGTCTGTTTTGTCTGTTTTTTTGGATCAAAAACAGGAAGAGAGACATAAAGGAAGAGAGTCCACTCTTCTTAGGTAGTTTTAGTGTTTACATAGTCAGAGAAAACAAGATTATTTGGGTCTTGAACAATCGTTCAAGATGCTCTGAAAATCCCGGCAGCTAATGAGTTAATATCGGCCGATACCGATATTTAAGAAGGCATGGTTTGGTTCAGTTAAGCCTGATCCAGTTTGCGTTTCCAGGCGGCGTATAAGCCAGATGCTGAAAGCCGCAGCTGTTAAATAATAGCGCGACGCTGTAGCAGCGCAACACAGTTTACCCCACTAATAAATCCAACAAAGAAGAAAAATGCGACACAGTAAACAAAGAGCATAGATGAAGACTTGCAGCATTTCGTCCTCTCTGTGATTGTCATGTAGCTCTTTGATACAAAGAACAATCAAGCTTTGTTTCAGAGAAGTCTGTGAGCCACCAGGAGAAATACAGCTGCTGTCACACGGTAAGTGATGATTCTTTCGACCAATCAACAGTCTGCAGTGTTGTAGCTCCACCATCAGAGAGCGGATCAGTTCAGTTCGGCACCCATACGAAAGGGTCCCAAAAAGTGGGACGGCTCCTCAGTTATTTGGGGCTCTGTCCAGGGATACGTCAGTAGAAATGCCACAAAATGTGCGCCGTACTGAGACAAACCAAACCGGTCTGCTTGGTGGAAACGCAGCTTTAGTCCCTTTGGCTTCTTTGCAGCTGGCTTTTCATTACTAGTGTCTGTGAGTGTCAATTAAAGTCAGTAAGAATCCAGAATTATGACCGAGTTAACACGTTTTTTCCCGACATGAGGGGTACTCTTAAATTTTCCCAGTCAAAAAGTGTTTTTTTTTTCTTTTCTTTTTTTATGCTGATGGGACTTGAACGCAGCATTCACTGCAGGCCGTTCAGGTCTCATAGTGGGAGTGGCCATGCTGTGCTGACAAAATTACAAATGATATCTGGACTAGTCATTATAGTATGGGACGCCATAACTTCCTGTGACTGCTGAGCACCCCTATCAAATCATCATCTTCTCCACTCACACTCACATCCTTATAAATATGAGAGATGTGATAAACCCAGAAGTGTCAAATTCTTGAAAAAAAGCAGTCCCTCTTCGTTAAATAAGCAGAAAAATGCTAAACCTTGAGTGTGCGTACCTCTCAGGAAGATCCTGCTCCGGACAGTCCTGGTAGTACCTGATGAAAAACCTCTCAGCGTCCTCTCTTTCTCCATCAGACACCTTCCCGCCATTCAAGACCCCGACAGACGGCAATCTGCAGACGGGCAGAAAGATTACAATCAAGGAAACTTTTGATTATCTGAAGAATAACTTGTGTTTGTTAAAGCTCTTGGACTAAGGACGTTTCTGGAGAAGTTTAGAGGCAAAACTGTCATTTCTGTTCATTTCATCTGAGTTGTAGGGACTCATAAATCAGCGCAGAGCTGAAAACATCTGATCTGCGTGTCATGATTAAACTCACTGCGCTAAGAGGAGGCAGCGTCTCTCGTGGGTGGTGTACGGCTGCAGTAAGGGAATCCCCATCGCTTTGACCTCCTCCAGCTTGGGAAAGAAATTCAGCCTCGCAATGTCCTCCCATTTACTGAGCCCTGAGAAACAGGACGTGGCAGAGATTTAGAGCCACACCGAGCATCAGTCAACGCCATAAAACAGACAACTGGACGTGGATAAATGGATCGTCAGACCTGAGTTGTTGAGGTTGATGCTGCGCAGGTTGGGGAACAGACGCTGCAGAGTTTCCTTAGAGTCATTCACAGAGTCTAAACAGTTGTTGGCCAGAACCAGCGTGCCCAGACCCGGGTACATCCTCCCAAACTTCCTGACTTCAGCCCAGTCCTGTAGCTGGTTGTCTGTGATCTGCAGCAGGCGTAAGGATGGACAGGACGACTGGGACTCGGACACCATGTTGTAGTCGTTCAGACACAGGAAGAGCTCCTCCAACCTGCAGGATGTAAAGAATCATCTCAATCAGAGACGCTTTAAAAAGGCTACAGAGAAAAACCAGCCCTCACACTCTCCGTGACTTACTCTGGAGTGTGTTTAGTGAGTGTGTGCACCGTGTCCCAGCTGACGTGTGTGTTGTTGAGAACGAGCTGCCGGACTCTGGAGAAAACGTCGGCCATGCTGGGCTCCAGCTTCACGCTGCTCAGAGGGTTCATGCTCAGGTTGAGGAAGTCCAGGTGGGGGATGCTGGAGACAATGGTGCAGACCTGGCAACCGAAAAAAAAGAAGAGGAAACATGAGATAAAATGACACTTTTTGAACATGACCTATTTACAGTAAAGAAAAATCTGTTTGTGGTAAAGAGGTATCAACCAAGCTTGGTACAACTACATTAAGGGCCGATCCCAACTGTCATTCTTAGCCTTCCTCTTGGTCCTCTGTTTTAAGGGCCAAGAGGAAGGGGTAAAAAAACATTTCATAGACACGAGACACCACTTGATCCCCAATACGTCATCTCACCTGGACGCTCGCTGGCTGTTGGAGGCAGAGCGACTGTTTCTTCACTTTCAAACCAAACACATTTTTACAAACTGATAATAAACTAATGTCAGATTAGGGTGAAAATCTCACACCAAACAGACACCACCATGATACACCGCGTCACATGTGTAATAAGGCAGCTAAGCCACGAAAAGTGAACGTTAAGTAAACATTACAGTAATCAGGAGCTATTTTACGTAGCTACCGTAACCGCAGCGTTAGCAGGGTTGCCACCTTTGAGGCAGTAAGGAACACCCTCGGCAGCAGGGGAGTTAGTTTCCTGTCTACCGATAGCAGAGTGGGGCACCAGCTGTGGTGATGTATTAGTTAAGTTTCATGTCAGTAAGTAAGAATTTTAAAGTATTTTTTCAAAACGTATTCAGTCCTCTGTCCTTTGTATTATTTTTTTTTCTCCAAAGTCATGAATGCTACAGGTTATCAATATTGTATTAAACTTTTTTCATGTTGTATTTTTGAAATACAGGGACGCGAGAAGTCATTTATACCGGGGGGGCTGTACTAGGGGATACTAACGCATGCGCATGCAAGCAAGCGAAAAATCTGGACTTTTTTCGGTTTTCTACGGGTTCTTATTGAGCCTGCAGACAGCTAAATAACCAGACATTGTGTGCCAACAAATCGGGATCAGGGGTTTATTTCAAACCAATTAAACAAAATATTATTGCACCACAGTCCAGGCTGACAGACTCTCTGGGTCTCACTCTCTTCTACCCATCTTGACCACAAAGGCACAACACGACAAGACACAACGTGACGTCTTTTACGTATACGTACGTACCTAAATGTATTTTATTCCCCAAAGTTGAATACATTATTGTTTGTTTTAATATGTGTGTGAAAAAAAAGCAGTAAAAAAAAATCTAAATATAGTTTTTCCCCTCTTCCACCTCCAGGGGGTGCTGCAGCACCCTCAGCACCCCACTTCTCACGTCCCTTTTGAAATGTCTGTATTCTTCGTGGATTGACAAGAAATATATAATCTGAGAAATATAAACACTGTGGTAGCTTAAAAATAATTTTTAAAATCTCATTCTGTTGATTCTTTTAGTAGAATTAACTTTTCCAAAGTAATCAATTTTTTTTTAGTTATTTATAAGCTTACCGTATCCATGACCGACTGACTGTCACTCACACTGTCAAGTCATTCATTTAAGCTTTCTCACTCACGTCTGTTTTTGCATCCTTTGCTTTTCAATGGGGCACGAGGTGGAGTCCCAGATGCAGCGACAGACACATACATGTTTACTTCTGATTTTCTGTGATTTTCTCTCACCCAATTAAAGATGAGCACTTATTCCACGCTTAAAATCAACCAACCAACTGACGTTTTAAGTGGGAAGATGCTATCTCATGTTGAATTTGAGTAGAATGGTGCCACGTTCAAGGCAAACTGAAAATACTGTATTGATTCAAAACGGGGCGCAATGATTAGGTGTGAAATACGGGACGCTTCTGTATTTCATGGGACGGTTGGCAACCCTAAGTGTTAGCTAGAACATTGAAACAAGCGATTGCAACAGTTCAAAACATGGCTAATGTTAGCATGAAGTAGCAAAGGATTGGATATTGGATAAAGAAAAATTTCAATATCAGGAAATTTGTTATACCCCTTGGTTTTAAGTGAGGTCTCGGCTTGTCTTTGTCTTCCCCTTGATCTTACGGAGAATTGGGACACCCCTTCATTACACGTACACACACAAAACCAAAAGCTAGGGGGTAGAATTAGGATTGTCCCTACAACTACCTCTAAGGTTTTTGCCAATCCCACTATCCAAGTCTTTTTTGCCACATTAACCTGAAGCTTCCACCAACTCTAGTTTTGATATTTCCCCAGAATTAACTAACCTCTTTTTAAATTGAAACAGCTTTTACAGTTTGTGACAGCTAACAACACACCATGGCACCTATGAAGATTTACTTTTTGAAAACTAAGACAAGGAAACTCTACCTTCTCTAAAAAAGATGTCAACCCCATGAAGCAGCTACTTTCTGAGGCTGCCTGTGATGGAGTGAACACAACCACAGCTGGTTCAGCCAGCACCAATGGAAACACAGAGTTGTTAGATTCATGAGGTCATTATTTCTCCAAAGTTCCAGAAACATGACGTAAAACTTGGCTCCACTTGTTTGACTTTTCTTCTTAGCATGAAGTGTTAAAGGAAACACACCTCGGTCCAGTCACTGAGCTGATTGTGGGACAGGTCCAGCTCCACCACATGACCACAGAAAGCTGCGATGTCTGAGCGTTCACCAGCTTTAGTGATTCCACAGTAGTTGAGTACGAGTATGCTGGGCAAGAAGAGACGATCTGCAAACAAACAGTTAATTATGACATTTTATCTCTAATTACAGAAAATACAACGACCCTGGGTTTTTATTCTCTGCATCCCCCCGTACCTTTGACAGGAGATCCAGGTGGGCTGGGCATAACCACTACTCCCTGTCCATAAGGAAAGTTCTCCGGGTTGTATTTCTCACTGAGGACCCGGATGAAGGTGCGTTCCTCCTCTTCGTCAGAGGATGACTCCATGGTTTTAGCCCTGAGACGGTAACAAGAAGAGATAAAGAGCAGAGCGTGAAAACAGCATTTAAATTCTTAAATCACACACAAACATGTCAGTAATCACAGCTGCTGAATCAGGCTCTTACATCACTTTTAACCAAAGATTAAAGTCTTTAAAAACAGGTCATAAAATACATTTTTAGCTTTTAGAGCTTAGCATTCCACCGCAGCAGCTGGGCACAGATTTTTTTTTTTTTTGTATCACTGCTTAAAAAGGAGACGCTTTATCTGTCAGGGTCTATTTTTAGCCTCAGATTTGATGCTCTTGGGAGTATTTAAAGCAACAGCTCTGACATGTCAGATCAACATGACAGCAGCTACAGAGACTGTTTTCATGGTGATGTCTCCAACGACAACACTCTGAGTCATTGATGAGTTTTTAATCGTTGTTGGAAAACAATGGAGCTCTGTGGCTGACAGGGATAAACACCAGGAAAACTTCTTAATCACTATTTCAGATTTTAAAGAGGGAATTTTTTGCCTTTATTTTCAACCTTTAAGACCAGATTTTTGCACCAACTAGTCTCAAACATGTAAATCTCCAGTTTCTTAGTCAGGTGTGTCTGTTTTATTGTCTCTTATCTCTGAAGCGTATTCAGTAACATCGTAAAAGATCTGAACACTCTCAAACAAAGGTTTGTCTACTGTGGACCTTTAGGTATCTTTAGTTCACTGAGGCCAGCTCAAACCAGATTACATGACTGCAGTCTGTTAGATATTATGCTCCACAGCTGGGGGACTGCACTGCTGGGCACATATGGAGTTGTTAAGTCCAAGGAATGTGATTCTCCAACGCAATCTTTCACTGAATTGTCCGTGTTTTTTTCTTTTTGTTTTTAATTAAAAAGGAAAGAAATGCTCAAACTGGATTGTGAGAAAGATATTGGAGAAAACACTGAAGAACAATGGTGGTTAGGGACTTTTGGGATAAATAACATCTTTCATAAATGAGCTTTATCACAAATCTCTGACCAAAACTCTGGCACTGTGTACGTTGAGAATTGTTCCTAGTTAATTTAAGATATGTGATCTGAAAAAAACACGATTCAGAATTATTCTCAGACAATAGAAAGCAACCTCACCTTCATCCTTTAAAAACTGGATCGAATTAATGATCAGGGCCCGTATGCACAATTAGTCATTAAACAGACGGGACCATTAGTCCTAACTTTTTGTTATGGAACGGCCTGTTTGGCTGCAGCATTAGCCGCATGCATGACTGCAAATAATCGACCAGGTTACTAAATACACTTTGAAAGCAACGCAGGTGAGATTATCATCATATTCTTTCATAATTTTTGATGGAAAACCCCATTAAAAAAAAAATCAAACTGCGCATGTCTACCACTCATAAACAGTGTTAACCTGGCAAGCAGTAACGATGTGACTGAGAGAAGATCGAGAAAATGTTTTTCAGCCAGAGAAATGTAGATTTTATTACCAGAATTCAAAACGGGCTGTTATCAGTGAGTCAATCATGTAAACAAAGAGAAAGAGAAAGTTTGGCGATCTTGAACAGAGTGAATGTGTGTGGTGTTTCCGAGCCCACAGCAGAAAACCTCAATTATAAAATCAGTAAAATGAAAGATGCTTTGCAAAACAAGTGTTGCAGCAATGCCCCAATACCTCAATAAACAACTTTTAAAGCAGTTTATGAACTCCAACATTTCATTACATGGATCTTCAGAGGACCCAGACATATAATAGCAAAAAGCTAATCAAACTTGTAAAACTGACAGCAGTGAGCCTCGCCGGTTTGAGACTTTGATTGTCTACCTCATCTCAACTGTTCACTGAAAAATATTGTGTCTCCTACATCTAAATTTGCTGTATGGCTACACATCATCATCTTTCCAAATGATCATCCATTGTCTTTGCATATTTCTTCCAAAACAGAAACGCATCCCTGATGTCTGCCTTTAAACAGCCAAACAGGTGCTGTTATCCTGGCGTTAGCGACTGTAATAGTTGGGTAAACCTCCATTAAATCTGGTCCGTTTTCACCGTTAATAGCTTGTCATGCATTCGGGCCACGCATAACAAGCTATGAACAAGTTATGTATCGACTAGCTGGAAACCAGGACTCATATATATATAAATATATATATACTTATTTATTATGTCAATCATTAATGTATTTATATATTTCGTTTTTTCCACAGTCTATGGTGGGTATGTAGGAAGAGGGAAGGGAAACAAATTTTCCCTTTTTCTTCACAAATTGTTGTCATCTGCAAAAAAAATGTCACTTAAAAAAAGATTTGGAAAAAAATTATATTCTTTTTAATTTAGAGGAGAAATCACTAAATTGAGATGTGTGTTGTGATATAGCCAAAAAGTATTGAGATATTAGCCCGACCCGGGATATCCAGTAAACTCTCCAAGACCACACCTGGGCTGTGCATAAGTTAAAGCTCTGTACATTCAGCAAAAACTCAACAACTCTTACAGCCGATGTCTTTACATGAATGGATTAATCAGGATGTGAAATTGTGCTTCATGATCATTTAGAGTTACTGTGTAAACTGTAAACTCCTTGATAAGCAGTTACATTCCTCTCCCTGTTTTGGAGCTTGTCTCTCCATGTCTCCCTCTGTGCACGTGCCAGATAAAAAGGTCTTAAATTATCCACCTGTAAAAATAACCCATCAGGTCCAAAAATATCCCATCACATCATAAACTAACCTTAAAATAAACAGGAGAGAAACGTGAGAGGCAGAGCAGCACTGACAGGAGCAGGTGTTCAGCTGACACCATGTGCTCTTCAAGTCAAACAGAGAGACTGAGTGTAAAACCGTATGAGTTAAGGATCACAATAAAAGTCACTCCTTATGGCTAGGCAATTATTTCTATGACAAAAAGTCTACTAGTGCCAGCTTCCTGTAAAGATAGAAGCAGTAAAATAAGTTTATTGCTGAAATTCTACCTGCATGACAGCATTCTTCATCAACCAATGAGAATGCAAGGATGATTTTGGAAAGATTTGAGCAATTCCCCAATCAAATCTTTCATAACAGAACACATAACCTTGACCTGACATGCCCCCACACTGCACTCAGGTGTCCAGGACCCTGATCAGGCCTATCAGTTACACACAGACTGGGTCTGATCAACTTAAACTCAGCCCCACCTGGGGTGATGGGTCTACAAATTGAGTGAACACTGTGTCCGGACTCTGTCTGAAGTTTCTGTCATAGACAGTTTCTTATTTCACAGAACATGATTTATAGCTCTGATGTAGCAGAGACCAAAGGAGAGGCTGTTTTCAACAACACATCAGATCACTGCTCTCCTCTCCTCTGCTGCTTCTGCTGAGAGAAAAGTGTGAGAGACGACTTTGGAAACCACAGAAAGCGTGCACGAGTAAACATAATGGTTTTTGAGTTGAAGAAAAGCAAGAGTGAAACGTGAGGGCTGACAGAGGGAAGGCAGCGTGACAGCTGTGCTCCTTGTAAAGGAAGCGGTTAAGTATCTTGGATTTAATCCAATTCAGTGTTGTAACGACAGCTTTCAAGCATTTGAAAAGCTCTGTTTGACATATGCTGCTCTGCAGTGACATGATACTCCCTTCAGAGAGCAGACCATTCATTTAAAAACTACTCACGTGGAGAGACCGCTCTGACATAATTACTGACACCTCCTAACACCTTATTCTTTGACAGGAGAGGGTGTGAGCAGACATTGGCGCTTTTAATTCAACATATTCCTGCTGTCAGAAACATTTTTTTTTGTATTAAAAAAAAAAAAACTTAACCTTTTTATCCAGCTATTTCAACATAAAAAGCTCATTTTCTCATTTGGCTTATTTTCTTTTTATTACTGAAATGCATGTCTATCAGTTTCAACACGTTAACACGCTTAAATTATCTCATTAAGTCCAGATAATGAGGCATGTTTCCCAGAGATAAGGGAATAGCTCTCTGACTTTTTTTTTAGAAAGCAGAACATGCTGGTCATTGTTACTGGACAACATCTGTGACATGCCTGTTTTAACTTTGGCAAACACAAAAAGAGTAAAGACAAGGGTCAAGCGTTTTTTCTTGTTTGTTTTGTGCTTTTGTAACTCGGGGGTGTTTGGATTACGGACAGATCTCATTAAGATTCTGTACACAAACTTTCCACCACAGGCAAAAAATACTGAGATAATCAACTCTAAGCGCATGTCTGTTTATTTTTCCAAATTAATTAATTTAAGTTCTTTACAACTCGCTACTGCCCTCCACGGTGTAGTTTGGCAACGATGGTTATCGTAATCTTGCTTTGCACACAGACGCGATTAAATACTGTTAAATTAACACAGCCGAATTAACAAGGGGCACGAATACTCATTTGAAACCGAAAATGAGAGAGTTTTTGACAGTCAATTCGGCTCACAAGCAAGATAACACAAAATTTAGTCGTTTTTTCAGCGAGGTTCGGTGACCGTAGTCCGTTCTACACACAGCTCCACTCCAAGGCCTTGTTGCACAATGACGATCCAGCGAAACAACACGTAAAACAACACTTTTGTAGCCGACATTGATGAACCTGCGACGGGGTTATTTTTATTCACCATTTTCAAACCCGTACCCAGTTTACCTCAAGCTCGGAGAAGAGCTCGAAATACAACAGTTCTGCATCAAGCAGCAAAGTGCCCTGTATGTTTACATCGGTGCTGCTACTTTAATCGAGTTAATTTCAGATCCTACAAGCGGACACTGGGTCTGGTTAATCATACTGTATTTTTTGACAGATATGGTTTATTTTAAGACCATTGCACTCACCGTCCCCAGAACCCCCCTCCGTGCTCTGTTTGTTTTTGTTTTTCTTCGGTTAGTTGTCAGTCTTAGGTCCGCCCACTGTACAGGAAGTGACGTAGTTTAAAAGTCTTGTTATTTTCCGTCTTTTTTTTTTTTTTTAATGTACAAATTTAAGAACAAGTGTACCCGTAAAAACCTGATAAGACTTTTGATATATTATTCTAAAATAAAATTATTTTAAAATAAAGTGCGATTTTACATTAAAAAGGCACTTTTGAGGCACTCAGCTACCTGCGGAATTTCTTCAACAGTGTTTCGTGCAACAGCTGAAACCTACCGTTTGAAACCACTTATTCACTAAAAATCAATTAGATCATTTGTTTTACACCGTAAAAAAGGGAAGATAACATTTTCAGAATCAAAATAGACATAATCTTGTTGACCTGAGTGGGGGATCAACAAAATTAAATAAGAAGAAAAATAAGATAAATTAGTTTTTCTTTTTCTTGTCTTTTTTATGTGCATTATGAAGTCTTGTCGATCAAAGTTAGATTAAATGTGCCCTCCTTACCATTTTTTTAAAAATACTTTTTATTTTTCATTTTTAAGAGTGTACACAGGATAAACCTGAATTATGTTGATCTGTATAGCTGAAGAGTACAATTATACTTTCCCGTAAAATACAAGTATAAGGGTACATACACAAACGAGAGTTCATCAAACAAGAAAGATTTTTGTACAAGTTATACACCAATTTAACTTCATAACTCAGGTAAATCTTCCTTACCATTTTAATTTAGGTAGATCAAAATTTATACCATCTAATTTTATTTTTTAAATTTAATGAATTATTTTATTACTTAATTTAAAAAGCAGAGTTGATTTTCTAAATAAGGGTCACACACAATATAAATGTTCAAAAGCAGTTTTAAACATATGAAATACAAGCTAACTGCCACCAGATGGCAGCCAAGTAACGTACAACAAAAAGAGAAGTTTCACAGGATCCTGTCAAGTTTTTTTCTTTCATTTTTCTTTTCCCTTTTTTTTACAATCAGAAAAAAAAATGAATGAATGAATGAAGTCCTGTTTACAAACTGTATTTATTTACAGGTACAGAAGCATCACTTGCAAAAATCGTAGATAAAGCATTCCTGTGCAGAAAAAACCCCCAGAGTATTATTTCATAGTTTGGGTTAGTTGGTATGGAGTTGGTTTTATCTGTTTTTACACTTTAGTTAAGAAGGGAACGTGTTTTTTTGGCAACATGTTATATTTATATTAAAAAAATCAAGCTAATAAACCTTGTTATGAATTTTAATATGAAGGTCAGTTAAAAATATGTGTAGAGCCTGGGCCATACTCAAGCTAGCAGACAAATTGGGTTGCATCATATGAGTAAAAAAAAAAGAAGATTGAAAAGATACTCAAACAGTGCTGATAATAAAACATAGCCAGTTTAACTGACGTGAATTGAAATTAATACCCACAAAATTACTTGCAATCCTATTCCAATCATACAGTAATAGCTGATCAGGGTCCAGTCACAGGGCCTGCCTGAAACACAACAGATGTCAGACGAGAAATGAAAACACCACTAATTTAAACCCCTACTCCTCATAAACTCTTAACAAGCAAGCACTGAACCAAAAGTTACAACCTCACCCTTTTCACTGAAACAGTACCTGCTCATCTTTTAATTTAACATAACCTGACAGAAAACCATGACTTCAGCTTCAAAATGATACTTCAGCCAATATCTGTGTCCACCCCAAACTGAACCATGATACAGTATGTCTCATGATGTTAGGATTTATAGCAGCTCTCTCTGAAAGATTCCATTACATCCAATATAGACGTGTAGTTTTCAGGTCACTGAGTGTAAAGCGCAGATTGATTTTGTGCCATGGAGCTTTTTAAAGCTGACGTTTAGACCGAGGAGGAGAAGCACAGGTGTTACTGATAGCTTTATGACGACAGCCCCAACGGACTGTTTACTTTACACAGCAGCCTTTATCAAAACCCAGTGTCCGGATAGCCCTGAATATGTGTACAAACCCACTAGATGATCATTTAAACATACTGAATTTACTCTGACACCTGCCATTAGCTAAAATCTTTAAATATTTTATTATGATTTCACAAAAACAAAACAAAGAGGAGCAGTGGTAAGGGCAGGACTGATAGAAGGAGAAGGCCTCAGGAAGTTTTAAGCCTTTCTCTCTAATCTTCTGAAAAAAAAATGGTTTGGTGATTGGAGCATCAGCGAAATGGTGACATCTAGTGGCTTCTAAAAGTATGGAAACCCTCTTAGAAACAATGTACTGCACCATCACACATGACTGACCAAATTTGAAGTTGACATAGCAAGAAGAAAAAGGTATTTCCTTTAATTTAGTTCCTCTTTAGATGAGCAGTAACTATGGATCCACCTACCAAGAGGAGATAGGAGGGAAACTGACAGAGCAGTTAGTGAGGATACCAGGGAGCTACCTTTAGGGAAGTCCTCTGACAAACTTTGTTGAGGAGGTCTCCTTAAACATATCTCCTTGTTTCTTCCTCTCTTCCTTCCCTCCCATCTCCCCATTCATCTCTTCATTTGGCTGAGAGGCAAGTCAAAGGACCAAGATGTCAGACCAACAGATGGGTATCACCAACATTTGTAAATGGTTTCTGATGTTTCCAGAATGAACTTGAAGAGAAATTTAAACTTGTGACAGATTACTTTAGGGTTAAGTTTTGGGGGTTTGAGGCTGAAGTTAATGAAGATTAACTTCAGTTATCGGTGTTGTAAAGATGACCGAATATGCTGAAAGGCCTGTGACTTCCTCAAACACACATCCTATATAGTCCACATACAATGAGACAGTCAAATCATCTAGATATCTGTTTTGTTGATCTTCAAGATGAGAAAGCCTGACAGGATGATAACTCTAGATCAGGGGTCTGCAACCTTTACTTTCACTGTAGCGATTTTGCCTCAGGTCACCTGGATTAAAGTCATTTAAGGGCCACAAAATCTACTTCATCTTCACAATTCCGTGGAGGTGGAGGCTGGCTGACTGGTCAATGGTGGACAAGCTGTCATCATCTATTTTCTTATGGACCTTTTTGCACTTTTTATACACTTTGTTACTTTTGTTTTCTTGATTGCTGCTGTGACTTCAATTTCGTTGTACTAGTTATAATGACAATAAAGTTCAATTCTATTCTATTCTATTCTATTCTATTCTATTCTATTCTATTCTATTCTATTATATTATATTCTATTCAATAACAACAATAGAGTGTAATAAGTTCCAAATGTAGTTAAAATCTAGAACATAATTATCTAGAAAATACATTTTTTTATTTATAAAATTGTACATGTGATGTCTTCAGGTTTTTATTACTTGTAATAAAATTTGCACAAATAAAAAAATTGCAAAAATTTGAAACAAAGAATGTAAAATTTTTAAAAGGAGTTTTAATATAAACAAAGAAACAAAAACAACAATAATAATATTATTGTTATTCAAAATAATAATAATAATAAAAATAATAATAATATAATAATAATTAAATAATAATAATAATAATAGTAATAATAATCTTACTTATTAATTATTATTATTATTATTATTATTATTATTATTATTATTATATTTTATAATAATAATAATAATAATAATAATAATAATAATAATAATAATAATAATAATAATAATTATAATAATAATAATAATAATAATAATAATAATAAAATTCAAAAAATAAATGAAATATAGAATTTTCAAAAATTGGTAAGGATTAACAAAAATTTTAAAAAAAAAATCCCAAAAATTACAAACCAAAAAAATAAAAATAAATAATAGATGAATGTAAATGAATGAATCCATCCATCCGAAGAAATAAAATCTATATGCTCTTTGAGATTTTTTTTTTTTTTTCTGTGGATTTAGTTTTCTTTCTACATGAGGGTTTTCATTGCTCTTCTCTTAGTGTTCTCAGTGTACATTTTCCTTTTCTAGAAGCTTCTTAATTCAAATTACAGTGGTACAACAGTGTTACATGTAAGGATGCATGACTCTGGATTAAGATGTCAGGGTAAATATACAATCAGGTGAGGGATTGAGAAGTCCAGTGTTTTCTCTTTGCGTATGTGGGAAGACTTTCAAAGCTCTAACATTTTTACACCAACTAATTCACATTTCACAGATGATAAATGCTCACATTTCAAGATTAAACTGGTCAAAATGGATGGTTTTATAAGAAGAGGAGCGTGGGAGTTTTTTTGTGCCATCCTGAAAGTGTGTTCAGCTCAGGGCCTTCAAAAATGAGCTTGGCTCTGATTTCATCACAAATAGTTTAAAGTAAAAGAGTCTAAATTAGGAAAATTATCTAAGTATAAAACCAGTTGTTTAGTCTAGGACTTTCTCTGAGCTTCAAAAGGAAATGATGTCACCAGACACCTCAAGAAGACTCTCATAACTGACCTGAAACAATCAGGCTAATCCTCATGCTGTTACTCCTGTGCCAGGATTAACATGTGAGGGTTTCTATAAATACACAAAAAGTTAACAGCACATGGATCACATGACTTCAATTAGAGGGCATGTAACGAGATTATTCAATAACATAAACATGACATAGCACATAGAAAGAGTCAGGTGAGATAAGGAGTAAAGAAAGAGCCAGAAAGACAGGGAAAGGCGAAGAGGCGTGGCTAAAGATGGTTAATCCAGAATGATCCTCTGAGTCAGTCTTAGTCCTGGGTACTTAAATCTAGCAGGACCTCACTAAGGGGACGTAAACACAGACAGGACAGAGCTGAAGAAGCTGCTGAGTAGATACTGAATAAACATTCAACTTGAAATCATCCTTTTCTTACATTTGGATTATTACCGGCACAACGGGCGCAGAGAAACATGGCGCTGCTGAGGTCTGGCTGGATTTGGAGACAGAGTGAGTACAAACAGGATCTGAATTCACTTTTAAACCTGTGAAGAGGTAAATATTTTTAGATCTGGAACATTCGCACAAATTCCTAATGAATTATTCTTTTTCATAAATGTATTGAATAAATATGCAAGCTTTAATTACTGCAATGTGAAGATTTCCAGCTTTTATATTTTATATTTCACAAGTTACTTTGATGTGCAGTTGTTAACTTCTTCAAAAAGCTCTAACTTGGTCAAAAGAAGAGATGAAGGGATGACGTCTTTAACTCTGGATACCTTTCAAATTTAATCATGAAATGATGGAAGGTGGAAAAATCATCATCTTGGTCTGATACAGCAGCTGCTTGACACTAAGCACATGTTGTGCAACATGAGCAGAAGGCCATGTGTCCACGCAGAGCAAATTTACATCATACCTCACGTCCTCGTTTAGTTTTTCAAAAAGTTTGTATCTTCAAAAACTATTATATTTCTACTTCGATTTTCTAAGAAATTTCTCTGAAGAAAATAAAAATGTTACGAAACAACCTGTCCCTCATAATCCCATTAATCATCCATGGCCATGTCTCTAAATGGCTTACCACCATCAATGGAGCTGAATCTTCCAGAAACTAAAGGAACAGTTATTATTAACCTGCTTTTAAGGACAAACCAACATGTCATGGATGGGTCTGTTTCTCTTCTCCAGCTTCTGTTCTGAAACGCTGGAAGCTGAACTGGTGTGACCTTTGGATCGACGGGAGTCTCTGCTTCTACAAATCTGAGAACAGGCGAGACCTGGAGCATCGAGTCAGTCTGAAGACATCATGTGTGGGTGTCAGTTCTGGACACGAATGTGGAGGTAAAGCAGCAAAGTTGGAGTCTTGTTGCTACGTTTCTCAGTTAAATGAAGCAAGTTTGCTCCTACAAACTTAAATATTAACAACAGTCATTCCGGAGCCACAAAGTCTATTTTATCTTCACAATAACGACAATAGAGTATTTAAAATTACAAATGTAGTTAAAATCTAGTAGGCTAAATAATTATTAACAAAAGACGTTTTTTAATGTATTTATAAAATTGTACATGTGATGTCTTCAGGTTTTTATTTATTTTTAATAAAATTTGCACAAATTAAAAAATATTGAAATGTGGAAAGTTTGCAAAAATTTGAAACAAAAAATGCAAAACAAAACAACAACAACAACAACAAAAAATAATAATTGTAACAATGAAATAAATAAATAAATGTATAAATAAATAAATAAAATGAAGCAAACTTAAATGTTAAGACTTGATCGGTAAATACATTTTATTATCAATTATTAAATTAGCAAAGTAGTTAGATACATGAATTATCAACTATGCCTGACTTATTTATCAATTTGTTCATTTATTTAGATATTTTGTATTGTTTGTTTAACAAAACTTTATTTAAAATGGAGGAGGATCTGTTTTAATTGGACTGCCTCGCCACCTTGTGGCCCGGAGTAGCACACCTTTAGCGAGGTTTGCGTTTGTTGTGGAGCAAGTTTTCTTTGTTTAAGTCAATTTTTTACCAGATACAATGTGACGAGGTGAGGTATTTATCAGTACAGTTACGTAGCGCTGTTGTTTGAAACGTGACAACAAGCAAATGTTGTAATTTCTACTGTTCGTCAGTTGCTAGCTTTAACGCTACTAGCAGCCCGATGCTACGGCGTATCTGAAGGCTAACGTGACAACAAGCTAACTGTCAGTTCGTACTGGAGTTTAGTAGCAGTCCTTATGTAGCGCTACTGACAGTCCGGTGCTGTGAGACGTGTTTGTGACGTGTAATGTTATTAAATCTTGGTTATGTCCTGCCAGTCATCTACCAATCAGAGCTAACGTAACCTCACTCTTCATTTTATTGATAGACTCCAAGTTTGAACAGACCACAGCAGAATAACTGCTGACTGTGGGTTGGAATCAACATTAGCACAGTTTAGCTCTCATGTTAGCCTTTAGCTCGCGCTCGTTCTCTCTCCTGTTTATCTTTCTCCTGCTCTTCTGTCCTTTTTCTGTCTGACAGTTAGGCTCCAGTGTCCACCATCACTATAAAATTAATCACAGAAATCGTTTCCAGCAGAGAAAAACACAAATCTCTTTTCTCTCTACTAAACTTCATCATCCAGCATTGTGTTGTCATAGAGACTGTGACGTGCCGTAAATCAATCCGGTCCTGCTCTACCTGATCATGAAGCCACAAAGTAGCATTTTGAAATAACCTATGGCGCTGATAAACTAATTTTAAAGTGTGGATTACGATCAGTTATATATCTAGAAGGGAGAGGTCTGCAGCACATGTCATAATAAATATTTCTCTTATGCCACACACTGTACAAAAGAGTGAATTTCTTTTTCTATCTCAGCAGTTCCGCAGATATTAAGATAAGGAGAAACAACATATTAACTCAGGATGTTTCACTCGTACCAAGTTACTCTAATGTTAATCATTTCTATATATGTTTTTGTGCTGTAGATGTGAATCCACCGGAGAGTCACCCCAAAGAAAACTGCATCGTAGTTCAGCTCAGAGACGGCTCCAATGTTAACCTTTGTGCAAACAGTGAGGATGAATCCATGTAAGTACTCTCCTTCCTTCTCCTCAAACCCCTCTGCTCTGCCTCTCCTAACAACCATCCACCCACTCCTCATCCTCATCCATGTTCTTTTCTTTCAGAGCGTGGAAACTGTCTCTGCTGGAGACCAAGAGAAACCCAGTGAGTGATCTGTGCTCTCTGTACGAGCTGAAACGTGACCTCTGCTCTTTCTGCTGTTCAGTGTCTCAACCTCAGAGCTTCAATCTGTGTTTTCTCCACGCAGGTTTTCACATATGACCCCTACGATGATAGCTACCAGGAAATCCCCATCAACAGATACCAAACGGTCTACATCACACCTGGAGCTGGTCCAGGTAAGAAACGCAGAAGCAAAACTGCGTCTTTGAGTTCATGAAACAGACTCAATCTGTGAGAAGTTCAGACAGATTTATGCATAGGAGGAATTTTCTGACCTGAAGCAGAAGTTAGATACTTCTATTAGAAAAAGACAGATAGGGTTTTGTTCAGGGACGATACCGATACTGGTTATCAGTTGTCAAGGAAGCTGATAACCCAAGATTTTGGGGCCGGTATTCATTTGCAGTAAAAGTGAAAAGACCGACGTCAAAATTTGGGATAATACAAACTCCAGCACTTTGTTTAGACGCCTCTAAGCTCAGCAGCATCTCTTATAAAGTCAAATAAAAACTTAAAAAATACAAAACTCCCTAAAGTTTTCTACAGTTTTCAACAAAATGTCTTTGTGTCACCAATCAGATGGTGCTGTGGGTGGGACTATGCGAGAGACAGAGTAGCGACTGTAAACAGAGGCGCGGCTGTATTGAAGCCAAAATAACACAGTCTGAAATTTAATTTCTTATTGGCTGCCAGATTAAAAAGAAATTATAATAAAATAAAAATAAAAAAATAAAAGGCAGATTCCAATATGCCTCAAAATACTAAATATCAGCCCAGCCGATAATCTGTCTATCCCTAACCTGTATGCCAGGTAAATTAGGCTGGAACCCTAATCTCAATCTTCATTAAAAAAAAAAAAAAGAAATCATTATTATTATTTATCTGATAAATTCATAAATGATAGTCTACAATGTTTGTTTCAACGAGGAGAAAGTTTCTCGGTTAAACTCTCATTTCTCACCTCAGAACTTTTGTTCTTCAGCAGAATAAACAAACTCATTACATCAATTTGCAGACTGTCACACCTCTGCAGGTGGTGTGTGCATGCATACATTAATCAAACGCAATCAACACACAAAGACATAGCATAACCCAAACAATGTGAACAACACCACCTCCCATACATGCAGGAAACTCACCTGTCACCTGCAGAGCCTGTACCTGCCTCCTCCTCCTGCTCTGTGCTGTCGATGGTTTAAAACAAACATAATTCACTGGAATCAAAGTTTTAAGATTGATTAGCATGTTTCTTCGTGCTATGATCTCGCTTTCCACCTCCACACATTAATTTTCCCAATCCACGTTCACCTCCACTCACCTGCTGAGCGTCTGCCTAATTTAGATGGGGAGCGTTCCATTTCGCTCGCTTAGCTGCACGCTGGGCGGTGTGTCAAATCTATGAATGAGTGCCTATGATGAGTACTAAGAAGAGAAGTCTGAGTCTAATAAACCATACCGTTTTCTAAAAGTGTAAGAAAAGAAGATAAAATCACTAAATAAATAAATCAAAATAAGAAAAGCAATGTTAGGAAAATTTCTGTCCATTAGAAACAGGATAGTGCACAAGGCTTTTAAATAATAAAAGAAGAATTTAACCTTAATGATGCTACAAGTATCACATATTCAAATATTCAAGCGATAAGGGACTCAATGAAATAACGACCATCAGGGGGCGACATCTCATGTTTCTGGAGTTTAGATTCCATACAAAAACAAATAGAAAACTTTATTTTCAATCATCAACAGCTTTAAAGTGTTGTCCAATAAAGTTTAATATTACATTTTTACAAAACAGTGCAATTAATTGTAACACAGGGTACAAATTTGGAAGTGCAAAATTTGTACCCTCGTTGCTTCTGGGAAACATCCCCATTTTTGGCCTTTTACAATCACACTATGCATCCCAGTTGTTATTAAATGCTTTAAGAAAAAGAAAAAAGAAAAGACCTTAAGGAACCAATAGCAGAGTTTGAATTTGTCATGTGACCCCCTGGAGGTCAGACAGAATCCCTTTTTGCAAACGTTCTTGCAAGGACCAACTCAAGCAATTCTCTCCTCGAAACTGTCCAATAACTTTTTTACCGAGCCTTTCTAAGTCTAGCAAAAATATATTCATATTAATGGAGAATTGAAGCTTAATTTCTAGTGGTTTAATTAGCTTGATTTGCTCATTAATTTAAGGAAACATGTAAAAATGCAAATGTTGCCCTGAGGCACCGTACCGTTACAGATTCACCATGAAAACATGTTGATAAACTGTCTTTGGGTTTACAGACTGTTCAAAAACAAACTGGTCATTAAGTTTTTGTTGGACTTCTCCAGTTTTCACCTTAATAAATCTGATGTAAGTTTAAGTTAAGTTCAGACTTATTCTGTAGGCTCTGGTCTACTCGAGTTAACTTTCTGAGGCTTCTTTACAGAGCTCAGGCTCATATCCTCCACACATTTTTTCCCACAATGAACAGTCTCCTGAAAGCCTCAGAAGTGAAGTCTTTTGTTAAATAGTTCATGTAAAGTTGGATAAAATATGTCAAGACTATTTGACCCATTCATTTCAATGGGGCATCCCTAAATGTTGTTTTCAGGCAACATTCAGATATGAAATCTTATTAAAAGTTTTTTTTTTTAGTTTTTACTAGGGCTGTCATTTTAACGCGTTAATTAGATTTATTAATTACACCGCAAATTAACGCATTATAAAAATTAATGCAGATTAATCTGGATCCCAATCCCACGGAGCGTTCAAAGACGCACTTATTTTCAAATGTCTGGCATTTACAAACCGTGTGTCCTACTTGGAAAAAGTGGTGTTCTCGTCAGATTTTCAAATTTCCGACGTTCCCTGAATGTATCACACTTGATGTCAGCAACATGCTTTAAACTGGGGGGAAAGCGAGAGACTGCTGTCCACATCTTGTTTATTCACACGTCCTTTTTGAAAATCTTCAGAAAATCAACCGTTTGCTCTAGCTCAATTCTGTAAAAAACAGACAATTTTACACTCTTTACTGCTTTAAATAAGCTCTGAATTATTTATATATGTCCTGTTATTAAATCTAAAGAATTCTTTGAAAATTTCCTTCCATCTTCCTGGTGTCATCTTTCAGCTTGGGGCTGCTCTGCACCAATGAGCAACAGTTTGTGTGTTCAGAGCATGTTAAACTGAAAATACTTCACTTTTCTTTGATCCAAGACTTGAAAAAAGTGTTTTGTACATAGTTCCTCACAGTTTTTAGCCTTTATCCCTGGTTCTCCTGACCTCATAGAAGTATAGAAGTTCATATTGCAGTGAAAATTGAGTCAACATCGAGTAAAAATGTGACAGAAGCAAAAACTGTCCTAAAAATCAAATCAGCTTATCTTAGATGCAGGACTGTGTAGATTTTCTAAAGATAGAACCATAAAACTTTTTTAATATGTTCCTTATGCCTCAGGGTACCTAAAAATGTGTTGTATATATTTCCACCTTATTTTTTAAAATGTTTTTTAGTGTCTTTTAATGTAATTTTTATGTCCTGGAATTCAAATTCTTTATTTTGGGACCTTAAGCAGATATGAGATTAAAATGCGATTAATTAGATTGATTAATTACAAATCCTGTAATTAATTAGATTAATTTTTTTAATCGCCTGACAGCACAAGTTTTTACAGTCTTTATGTCATGCATTATAAACTGTCAAGGCCATCAAGTATTATCCATGTGTTTTGAAAAAAAAAAGTGTGTTGAAATATAAATAAATAACTCTTTTTTTCATTATTGACCGTTGTGGCACAGTTTTGCTGTAAGGCAACAAATTCTCAAAAAGTGCCTTAAACTTTTTTTTTTTTTTTTTTTTTTTTTAATTTATTTAGATTATGTTTATTTGATCTAATTGAAGACAAAAGAACATCCTTTTTTTCTGACTGGCATCACTATGCATACCACAGAAGGTTAAACGTGGTAAAGGGAGTGGTGAGCAGGATTTAATTTTCAACCACAGATGACCTTTTCCCTCCGATGTGAAAGTCTGAACTGCCCAATCAGGGGCAGCACCTCATTCAGAGGTCACACACCCACAGAGACCCCCACACTCTGAGAGAAGGGGACAGAGCTGCACAAAACAGGGACAGTTTAAGACCCATACCTTTTCTTTTTTAGTCTCGTGTCAGACACATCAGTATTTGGTAGTTTGTTTCCTCTGCTATCATGATTCCCCACACATAGATGTTGACCATCCTGTGTTTCCTCTCAGGAACCCATCAGGTGATCGTTCAGAGGGACCCGTTCGATGGCGTGATGGAGAACCTCGCGCTGGGATTACTGGCCGGCGTAGCGGCAGGGACAGCCATGAGGTCCTTCCTGTGGATGCCCTTCTTCTTCTGCTGAGATTATCTTCATCACGAACACGATGACACCGCACACAGCCCGTCTCTCCACATGGACCGGATGTTCTGGGACGTCTGCGTGTGTAGGAAGCCTTGTCTCTAGATCTACCTCTAGATGTCAGCGCTTTGAAACTCTGTTTGCTGCTGTTGTGTTTCAGTTTCTTTGTGATATGAGACTGAAGAAGCTGAAAGTTATGCTCTGTGATTTAATTTTTGATTGTATATATAAAACACTTCCTGTAAGAATGTTTTGTCTGATGCCTGAATTTTACACTTTCTAAGCTTTGCTGAAGTGTAGTTTTTAAGCTGCGTATCTTGTACATAAGCTAAGGCAGCAAAAAATGCGTAGTTTTTCAGATTATTTTGTGCATATAAAAATAAACTATAAAGCTAGTTTCAAACATTTGCTGAGTTTTTGATTGTATTATTAAGTCTGTACAAAGATGGAGCCATGCACACAAAATTCATTGGTCGTCTATTCCAAAGTTTTCGCTCTACTTTTTAAAGTTTCTGGATCAAACTTGGGTGAATCTCTTTCACAAAGGCTTTGCAATGCAGATAAGTTTAAATAAATTGGTTGTAAGTCAACCTTGACCACGGATTATTGTTTTAATTTTTATCAAGGGAGATAAAAAAAAAGTTTAAGAACTCCGTGATTGAATCAGTTTTTCACCAAGGATCTCTTTAACCTTGAGTTATGTTTGGTTTGGTCGAAACTCAAGAGTCAACTCATATAAATACATTTTTTCACACATAAAAACCCAGACCAAAGGGATATTTCAAAGAGATAGAAACATCATTTTTAATCTTTAATGTTTTCCAAAGTGTCTGTCAGCACACTGAAAGTGAAGGTGTTGTTTTCTTCTCATAAAGCAAACACTTGAAGAGACAGAAAAAACAACATGAACCGTGTAATTAAAACATAACTAAAGAATGTTATCTTCCTCTTTCTGCGTCCACGTTCATCCACAGCAGAGCCTTGTTTACTCGATAAGAAACTAAAGAAAGCTGAAGTTAATGGAATTAACTCGAGCGTAGCCTGATCACTGATTGTTCACTGCAAAACAACGCAGTGCAATTATGATCTGGATGTAGAAAAGTAGTAGTGTCCCAAAAAGGGCTTTCTGAATTGATTCATTACAAAAAATAAAGTCTCTTCTTTCATTTCTGGTGGAAAAAGCAGATTATTTATCCACAACAGTCACAAAATTAGGTCCTTTGCACAAATGAGGAGCCGTGTTTTTCTGGGCTACAATCCTCACACTCAACCCTCAAACTTCCTGTTTATCATCAAAAAAAGAAAAATACCAAATTTGTTTTTATCATATTTTATTTTTTCTTTTCAGGGTCATTTTTTGGACTTTTGTTTCTTGGGGTGGGCGAAAAAACGATGTATTGGTATTTTTTGTTCAATTTTTTTTTTTTTTCAAATTTAAATCTTTCATTTTATTCTTTGTTTATAAGCCAGGCTGGAAAAAAAGTTGAGATGTCAGATCCTCTGAATAAATCCTAAAAACTGGCTCTCATGTAGGGATGGGTACCTTTCACATTTGAAATGACATGGTACCAATGCCTTGGACCTGGCCACTTCTGTTAATGTGGTAAAAAAAAAAAATCATTTTTTTTAATAATAAAAAATATGTTTTTTCAAATTAACATATTTATTCTCTATTATTTAACCTTGAAATGCTGTGTTTATGTCCAGTATGGAAAATCACCTACTCTTCCACTCTCTCACAGTCACAAGGATGTGTTCAGGTACCAAAACATGGTACCTTTTGGTTTTATCTGAATTGGTACCCTGTACTTTTAACAGAATTCGGTCAGTACCTTAAAAATTTCCTAATTGGGTATCCATCCCTACTCACATGTGATGTGTACTTTTTGGGGAAATATAGCTCCTGATACAGTCTGTATCCAATCATCATCATCCTCATTCAACTATTTCACTTAGTCTGGTGTTAAAAAAGCAAAGTGAAAATCAGAAATATTGTAGAATTACGATTTCAATTAAAACAGAACCCAAAAATCATAACAGAATCGAATCTGGAGACGCGCATATCGTCCCAGCCCTAATAGTCAGAGGACAGGACTGTAGGAAGAGCAGGAAACTGGTAGAGAAAGGGGGGAATGACTCACAGTGAAGGGTCACAAGACCAAACCCCCTTTACACGGGGGAAAAAACCTAACAACAGGCGGTCCTTTAGTTACGAATGAGTTCTGTTCCTTTGACGCGTTGTCACCAATAATTCTGGGTAAGTCTGATTTTTGACCCTAAATACACTCTAAATAACTATCCAAATATATGTCTTATACTTCATATTCATGGGGAAAAAGAACTAACAATCAAAATAGACATTTTAATAAAAAAAAATTAATGGATTCGTCCCCTTCATCATCTGCTTCTCCAATTCAATCAGTTCCTTGATGATAGCTCTTCTCCATGAATGATGCTAATGACTGTGTAGCACTGTGTAGCTGAGTATTCATATTCACACTGCGATAAAAACTAGTTTGCATGGTAGGAGCTTATGAACGGAGCAGCTTCGAAACCTTCTCTATTTTCTTACATACATATATTTATTGGCGATAAAAAGTCGAAACAACTTAAGTCGAGGACCTCCTGTACTGGGCCAAACTAATCTCTTTTATAACTTTCAGACTCTCTTCAACTCTAGATCCTCTTTTCATGACTTTTTCTTCCGCTGCTACTCTGAATTTCCTGGTGACATTTTTTTTCCCTCTAATTTGCATCAAAAGGCACAAAAATATGTTGGAGAAAAAGAACTGAGCATCTACTACAACAATCACATTCATTTTAAACCTAACTGAAGGAGTAAATCTCTATTTTTCCCTTTTAAAAATAGAGGTGTTAAATTGTTTTTTTAAAAACTCAGTCTGAATTCAAAGTGACAAATTAATTTTACCCCAAATTAACATGAGATGTGCAGCATTTCCTGAGGTCAACCGTGAATACATGCTTCTGTTACCATGAGCAGTTCACCATCAGTTTAACCTAAACCGAGGTGGGCGTGCCTTCATATAAAAAACTGTTTTTTAAACCAAAAACATTCTTTACTTTTGTTTTAAAGCAGTGATAAAGATCTGATTCCAGGTAAATTTTAGTGACATAATAATATTCTTAGAAATAACTTTTTGTTCTGGCAGCACCAGAGTCGTAGTCCGAGCAGGAAAAGTCTTAAATAGGAACCAACCTGTCCAGAAATAGGATAACTGTAGTAGTAGAGGCCTTAAGCTGAAACAAACCTTTTTTGGGGCGTTTTATCATAATGTAACTGGATATCATATACTTGGTATCGACTGTTACACAAGTTTAAGGAACTGGATCTGTATCAAAATAGGGAAAATTACTTGTGAATATGTTTAAATTTAGTGTTACTGCCCTCCACAGTGACTGTCAGTCTCAAGAGAGACATTCCCAGGTTCCACAGGGGTGTAAAACTCCAAAAGAAATTAAAAAATCTGATAAAAGTAAAGTAGAAAGGTGGAAAAAAAAGGTCTTATCTTTTCTTAAGGATATTAAACAGTGCATCACACACTGTTGGGTATTATCAAGATGAAACTTTTGTAACAGACTGGGTGTAAACTCAAGATGTAAATAAATCAACAAACAGAATGTCTGGCTGTCTGTCTCACTCACACACAGGCTGCTCAGGTAGAAAGTAAAGAAACTCCAATGGGTCTGTGAGGTGTTTTGGGGGAAGAGGTTTGTGATTTCATTAACCTGGTAACAAGGGTCAAACAGAGGCGCTACAAACAGCCCCAAAAAGGCTGGTTTTACTCTCGTACTAATGGTGAGAGCGAAGAAATCATAATTATTTCGATGTAATCTCTGCAAAGATAACCCAAATGTCAGTCTGCTCCCTGTGCCTGCCTAATGCCGTGGGAAATGTTAATCCTGTGGCTTCAAAGGATGTCACACACAGGACAACCATCTTCTCATCTCAAAGCAGCTCATTTAGCAAGAAATGAAATGATGCCATTTTGTTTCCCAGCTGGAGATTTGTGAATTGTCTCTGTGATCCCTAAACTACTCCTCCTTACAGGTTACTCCTCTCTTGGTGTGTCCGTTCACCTTCCCGTTTCCTCCTAACTTCCCTTCTTCTTGAAGCTTACGGATCAGGTCGTGGGGGCCCTTCCCCAGCAGAGCAGAGGGGTACCTGTAGGAGCCCCCCAGGCGGTCCCACAGGGTGAAGTACTGTCCGTAGTTGTAGTCGAAGAAGAGGTGGTGGTCGGTGTGGTGGGCGGAGCCGTTGATGACGCTCTCCAGACTGTTGGGGACGCGGTAGTCGCCATCGTGGATGGAGATGGTCCAGATGTTGACAAAGATGTAGAGGGCCAGGTAGAGCACCTTGTGGAGGGGGAAGAGGAACGGGTAGATGTGGTACGGGAGTCCCTGGAGGAAGCCGTCGACTGGGTGGAAAGCGTGGCTGGCGAAGGGGGTGGGGATCTTCCAGACGTGGTGGGGTTTGTGGAAATACTGGAGAAGATGGGAGGAGACGGTTACTTTATTCATCCATACCAGGGATGGAACGGTTTCGGTTCGGTTCATGTTTTTCTTTTCTCTTTAGTTTACTACTCAGTTTGAAGTGAGCATGTAGCTCTGATCATACACTGCAAAAAACTGAAACTTTGTCTTATTTTTAGTAGAAAATGTCTTTTTAGACTTAATATGAGCCACATTCACCTGACCAGTCCAGAAAAATGTCTTATTTCAAGTTATTTTAAGACAAAATGAGGTCTGAATTGATGTAACAAGTTAAAAAAAATCTGCCAATGGAACAAGAGAAAAGTTACTTGTATCAAGACATTATTCTAGTTTCAAGCAAAATTTCAAGCAAATTTTTGTTGTTTTACAGTAGATTTTTTTATACTTGTTAAAAGCAATTCAGACCTTTTTTATTTTAATAACTTGAATCAAGGAATTTTTCTAAACTGATCAATTGAATGTGGCTCAAATCAATACCATAACACACTTTTTACTTAAAATAAGACAAAAACACTTGATGAGATTCCAGTTTTTTGTTTGTGTTTTTTTTTCTTTATTTTCATTTCTGATCTCCTCAGTACATATGTGCCCGGTCGTAACCTGAGGCCCTCAGCCGAAGCTCTGCTCGCCTCTTTTAAAGACACATTTTTATTGATGTGCTTTTACTGGAGATTCTAGTTAAGGGTGTTTTAATCGTTGAAATGCTGCATGTATTTTATTTTATTTGAGCTTTGACTTCTTTCTTTCACAGTACATGGGCAGGATCTTAAATTCTTATCTTTTGTAGTTTTAATTTGTTTGAATTGTTTTTGTTTTTATTTATTTTTTTGATGTCTTCCTTTCCTTTATTTGGTGGTGGTTTTTAGCTTTATATGCTATCATTTATTTAGTTCCTCACATTTCTCTTTTTTGGAGAAATGCTTGATGGACAAGCTGTCAGCATCAATTTTCTTATGGACCTTTTTGCACTTTCTATACACTTTCTTTCTTTTGTTTTCTTGATTGTTGCTGTGACTTCAATTTCATTGTACTTGTTACAATGACAATAACGTTCTATTCTATTCTATTCTGTTCTATTCATTTTGTACAGAACTTTGTAACATTCCTTTTGAAAAGTGCTATGTAAATAAAGTTTATTATTGTCATTATAGTTAATTTACTCGGTTTACTACAGTTTGAAGCAAGAAGGTAGCTCCAATCATACACAGGCGCACCTTGAGGTAAAGGAGAACAGCTGGACACTTTGTGGGGAAGTGTGTGTGTTGTTTACATGTCGAGCAGAGAAGACAGAGTCAAAGGGTGTACCTGTGGCGTTGTGGCATTTTTAGATTCAGTGTGAGCTCCGATGACCACGGTAAGAAAGAGAAGGATAAAACCACGACTGAGTGTTGCCAACTTAGAGACTTTGTCACTACTTTAAATGACTTTCAGACCTTCTGGTGACTTTTTTTTAAAAGACGAAAAATTTGTGCAACTTTTCTGGAGTTTGGAGAATCTGAGGTTAAAGCGTGTTTTGATAGCCTGAATGGTCAGCGTGTGCTTTGTGAGCCCCTCCCCTATCCAAAAAGATGAATTCAGGCAAGTGTGTGTCTCATTATGGTCACTTCTGCTGGTCCCCAGCCCAGATTAAGGAGGAGGGTTGATATTTAGACATAAAAACAAGAATGGACAGAAGAAAGTTAATTTGTAATGTAAACATATTTATGATGTTGTGTTTTACCTGCTTTCTGTCTCTCCGACATTATTTCTCTCTCCTACAGAGTTCATGACTATTTCATGCTAATGGATTATTCTGCAGATTAGACAGCAGCATCATTTAGTGGCTTTTAGTGACTTCAGGGACAGCCAATAGTGGCTTTCCTTACTGAGGTGTTGGCATGTTGAAACTGTCAATGTTTCACTCAGCTTTAATGATGTTTGAATGGGAAACAGCCTCATTCTTTCAGCTTTTTTATGACTATAAATGACAGAATTGATTACAATGATTTGTTAATGGTGGATTATTAGGCTGTATGGTAATCTGGGCTGTTAAAAACAACAACAGTGTACACTGAACTGAACCGAACCGTGGTTTTTGTGAACGTGCAAGTTTTCAAAATCTTTGAATCGTTATTCAGTATTTTTCACTGAACTATGAAATCAAACCATGCTTCAGCCTTCCTGACCTTATAGATGAGCTTATGATGTAAAAAGCGGTGGATCCAGTAGATACACATGTCGGTGAAAAACAGGAAGGAGATCATACTCAGGAGGAGCCCGGGCCAACCTGAAAGCACAAAAAAAAAAACAGTCATCCTCACCTGGAACTGTGTGTGCTCGGGGCTTTTTAGCCTGAAGACAAATCCACAGAAACAAGGAGACAACAAAACAACTCAAAGCAGGTTTGTTCAGTCTGCAGCTCACCCAGAGGAGAGTCGCTGACGTTGTCGTACAGTTTGCTGTACCCTCGCACCTCGGCGAAGAACAGAGCCACAGTGGGGATGCTGATCCAGGGGAGAGAGGTCATCGCATATTTGATTTCTCTCTGGACTTGATTCTGGGTGCACAGAGAGGGAAATAAAATTTAAAATTAATAAAATAAAAAAGGCACACAATTTGGCAGCTGTCCGCAATTTTCTTCAGAACACGTTTCGATTATTTGCGATGTAAGAGTGTCTTTGTTGCTGCTACTTTATGTGTTAGCTCTATAATTTTCACTCTAGTATTACAGCAGGAGTCAGTATTTATTGCATAACCAGAGTCCATTTTACTCAGCAGGTTGTAAATGCAAAGTTCAATTGATTACTCAGAGCTTGGCAGCGCTAACGCTCACTTTATTACAACACGGATCGTAAAATACGACACAGGCTTTATACCTCTAAGAAGTGTGGGTGTTTCATGAGCTTGTGGTCAAAGATGAAGAAATAAGCGATGGCTCCCAGGCCCAGGTAGAGGACTGCAGCCCCGAGGTTTGTCAGCACCAAGAGGCTAATGATCTGCCGCAGGGCACCGTCCTCTGACCACGACGCAGGGTACACATACGGAGTGAGGACGTAGTGATCAGCAACGTCCAGCACAAGATCCATGATTGAATCTGTGAAGACAGAGAAATAGTTATAAACATCACTCAGAGCCTTGAAAAGAAGGAAAAAAAACCCACAGTACTACATTTCCCAGAGGCTGTGCTGCCAGAAGTTATTTCAAATGTCACCTGCTATTAGTGTTTATTTTACAGTTTAAAATGTACTCCTCCAGGTAACAAGGAAAATGATTTTTTATGTCATGTTAAGAATAAACTGAGGTTTTCAGGGCTGATATTGTATAAAATGTGAGCCTTAAATATGTTTACCCATGCAAACTCCAAAAAAAATAAATAAATCAGAGAAAAGGACAGATCTTGCATCACTGCTAATAGGGCTGATGAATTAATAAACCTGAAACCGACATCACAATGTAATAGAATTAGGGATGCACCGATGTAAAAATTTTGGCTGATACCGATAGCCAATTTTCATATTGCTGTTATGGCCTATAACCGATATTTACCAATATCAATATTGGTGTTGAGGCGCAATCGTGAGCAAAGACGACGGAGATCATGGAGAGGATCAAAGGATGGAGCGTCCAAGATTAACGTAATCAAAAAAGTATGTTTTGTCTGTTTTTTACAGCTAATGAGTAAATATCTGCCCACTTTTACACAAATCGGCTGATTCCGATGTTGATACCAATCTGTTGTGCATCCCGAAATAGAATGCAATTTTCAGATCACAACTACCCCAGTTTAGAAAAAAAAAAAAGTTTCATATACACAGACCTAGAGGGGATATGCTAACTTGTACTTGTCCTTCCTTAAAACCAGCAAAAGTCAATGTGCTGTTTTTTTCTGGGAAAAAGAACCCTGTGAGCTACAGAGATCCATACATACATACTAATGGAAGTCAGTAAAATTTCACTGTTTCTTTTTTAATTTAAAAGTGCAGGACAAAAATGTTCATATGTTGAAAGTATCCTTTGTTGTGTTGATTATACAATAGAATGACTTACTGCTTGTGTTTAGTGAATAATGCAGAAGATAAATCCCCCCCCCAAAAAATAAATAAATAAATAAATAAATAAATAAATAAATAAATAAATAAAATAAAATAAAATAGAAAATAAAATAAAATACATAAATAAATAAATGAATAAAATAAAAATAAAATAAAATAAAAATAAAATAAAATAAATCAATAATTAAATGAAATAAATACAAAATAAATTGCATGCTGAATCGCAATATTGGTCCAAAAATATCGCAAATAGATTATTTTCCAGATCGTTCAGCCCTACTGCTGATCTTTTCCGGCTGATGTAGTGTTACCAAAGACTCAATCGATTGGCCCGGTTGTCTACAGATACTGAGAAACAGTGTTTGGAAATAACCAGTTTTGCTGCAGATTATCTCATTTCAAATCACAGATTATGTAGAGGAAAATATATCAATGTGGGATTCTTAAAATCACTTTTTAAGCAGCTTTCTTTGACTGCTAACTACAAAACTTTAACAGCATGCTGCAATAACGTGTATATGTCAAGTAAATAAACCTAAACAGAAAAGTATAAAACTTATTAACCTAACCTACATTTTCTTCCCCCTGTTTAATAGATTAAACTCTTTGAATCCCTTTTTATGTTTTGTAATCGGATATTTATTAACTCAAAGGGGATCTGACTATTAAGTGTGCCAGGCAGTTTTATTATTGAATGCTACATTTGTCAACTATTTTACCAAGAATCCTTCCACTAAAATGTAAACACTCATATATACAATTCTGTTGCTCACTTTTAAAACTGTAAAACAACATTTATCTTATGCTAAAGCTGTGACACACCTAAAACAACTGCTGACTAGTTTTGTACTAATCACTCTTTACAATGTGAATAAACCCTGACTCCAGTGATTTGTTACGTATTTCACATCTGCTTTTACAAAGTAAATCCCAGATTAGCTGTTAAATGACTTGAATTCATCCTATTAATATTGAAAAACATGAAAAACACACACCTGATGAGTAATTATGTTCCTATAAATGAGAGGTGAACCAGATGTTATATTTATGTAACTTCCTCACCGACCGTTGGGCACTAAAAGTTCACGAAAACGTCACTTTTATTGCTGCACTAAAATTGCAGAATGCTTCCTCGTATATTCACACTTTCATATAAGTAAATAGTAATGTCACAACTTTAAAATATAGTTAAATTTCTCATATTAAACAGCACTGTACCTGTCTGCTGCCTGCTCTCTGCTCCAACAGTGAAGGGGTGTGTACAAAGATAAAGCTAAGCTAGCGACCAATCATGGCTAGCTCCCGGGTTAAATCACAGGGACGGCAACCAATGAGCGTGGAGATTCTCATCACGGCAGGTCTGTTGTGATCTCTGATTGGCTGATGGGGGTATCTGATCATGGTGGTACAGGAACAACGCTACGGACACCCATAACAGGCGGAACACAACACAACCCAGCAGCTGTTTGAATGTGAGTCCAGCCCTCTTTTAAAAAGCCGGTCAAAGTCTTGTTAATTCGCTGTTTTTGTACCACGAAGATTTTATTTAGGGTGTGTGTGCCCAGAGAGTTCAGGTTAGACATTTAAAGATATGCCTCATGGGAAAAAGAGGGAAGCAGAATCACATCCACAGAAACAATCATTATCTACTTCTCTTGCCCAGTATGAACACAGCTGGTTGGCATTTTCAGATATTTGAATTTCTTTTTATATTCTTTTGGGATTTACCAGGTTTCACCACTTTTTTTCTCGCTGGTCATTGGACAGTCTTTTTGCTTCACCAATGGCTCCAGAAAATCCCTAAGAACCATTTAGACCTGTGTGGTTGTTATTAGACCAAACATTTAAGTATCACGTGATTTTAAAAAAGAGCCAACATGCATATATTATCATAAATGTCTTCACCTTACCACTATCTCCAACTAAAAGAAACTTTTTCACATTTCACATTTTCCCCCATAAAACTGGTCAATACCTCTCGACTTCTGCAAGGGTATGTAAACTTGTGAACACAACTTTAAGCCTTTGCAGAAATTAGGGATGGGTACCTTACACATTCGAAACGATACGGTACTGATGCCCGGTAAAAAATATTAATTTGTTGAACAATAATATATATATTTTTTTACAATTTAACATATTTATTCTTCAATTTATAACCTTGAAATGCTGTGTTCATGTCCAGCATGGAAAAACGCCCACTCTTCCACTCCCTCACAGTCACAAGGATGCATTTAGGTACCTAAACATGGTACCTTTTGACTACATGAATCGATACCCGGTACTTTTGACATAAATGGATCGGTACCTAAAAAAGTACCTAATTCGGTACCCATCCCTAGCAGAAATAGACCCATATTCTTCACATGTATTTACTGTATATCATTAATTTCTGATACTTTATCAGATCATCGCCTTACCATATGATCCAGGTGATCGTAACTCATATTCTTAAAATGCAGAAGTGCAATGCAAATGTAAAAAAGTAGATTTTAACATGCCTCATTGATGCAAGTGATAGCATGTGCTGGTGGGGCGTTGTTTACATTTATTTGTTAAAAGGGGGAGAAAGGTATGTTTTTCCGACATGGACTCAACAGCTTCATTATCATGGGACAAAAAGAAAAAAAACATCAATAACTTGAAAAAAAAACAAAAAACAACAACACATAGAAACTTAAAAACACTGGAAAACAGAACTTTTTTTTTTCAGGGCCGCTCCAGCATCACTTGGACTTTATGATGGTTGCTTATAACTTTGCTTAAAAAAAAAAAAATAGAATAAAATAATAATAAAATAAAAAAATCTCTACTGTTCAGTTCAATAACGCAGTGATTAAGATATAAAAAAGTAAATAATAATAATAATAATAATAATAATAATAATAATAATAATAATAATAATAATAATGATAATAATAATAATAATAAATAAATAAATAAATATTAAAAAAAATATTTGAACGGCACTTTTCAAGCCCCGTAAGAACACCGTACAATATAAAAGTTGAAATACACAAGTCCAAAACAATAAAAAAAAAATACTTAAAAAACAATAAGTTCAGAACAGGGCCAAGTAAAAAAAAAAATGTAATAAAATAAGAAAATTAAAACATGGAAAATAAAGTATGTGTCGTGATATTCAGGCTAAACCTATAAATATTTAATTTTCAATAATTATCTTTTAAAGCCCCATTTTCCTCTCTAATTAAGAGCAGCCAGTGCTCTTTACTTTTTCCACTTGGATCTAGTTGCTCTCTTTCAAACTTTACGTGTGGATAAGCCAGAAACAAAAACTAATTGACCCTCCAGTAATTTTTTTTGTTATTGTCTGAAAAGCATCTTTCAATTATTGTACAATGTATAATTTGTTTTTTTTTTCTATCTGTATCCAGCTGGTGTTTTTCCATCTCTTTGCTCCCAAACAGAAGCCACTGCCAATTTTCTTTCTGATCAATTTTCATTCTGATGTTTATGTTGCCACCAGGGATTGAAAAACAATTTAATCCACAGTCTTTAAATCGCCACAAGGGGCCCTTGATGAATTTAAAGCCCATGTAAATGAGAGGGTTTGATCGCCTCTTCACTTTCTGGAGTTAAGATCAAGTTCAGAGTCAGGACAAAGTCAGTCCGTGCTGCTTGTTGGACTATAACTATTTTAAATACTCTAAGACCATGCTTTAAAATATAAATGTTGTACAAATGGGTTTTTAGATGAAGGGATTGATATGAAATTAAAAATCCTCTGACATGTGTTTAATCATTTTGTTGATGTATGGCAGAAATCACGTATCAGAATCACCCTCAGCTGGCCTGACATGTAGCTCTGCTGCCCTTTCAGCATCACACACTCCTCTCCTCTGCTCTGCTCTGCTCCGCTTGTGTTGCTGGAAGCAGAGCAGATGGCCAAACTTGGTGTTTATTGATACAAAGCTGTCTTCGATCATAAATACGACTTCTTCTGTTTATGCATATGCCCAGCGTTTGATAGCCATATGTGACAAGTTTGAAGAGCTTGAGTGATCGTAAATATAAAGATTTAATGGCTTATTATCATTATTCAGGGTGCTTTATGCTCCTTATTCACACACAAACACTCCAAGCAGCTACTTATCATGCAGTGTGGAGGTCTGAAGCATGAAGAGAAATCTGGGAATCACTGATTTGCCTTAGGACTGATTCAAGAAGATGATGAGGTGCTGACTGGAAAGTAGAAATGTAAATAGATGTGTGCAGTGGAATAAAGATTGGCTTCATTTTTTCCCTTCAAGTTCCAGAAGTTGATCTATTGTGAACTGCTGTTGTAGTAAAGTTAAGATCCAATCTGACAGAGTCTGATCCAGTGGGTTACTACTACAACCCAACAGGATGAAACAGGAAAGGAAATGATTTTGGACAGTACAATACAATATGATACAATACAGTGAGAAGTGATGGTCCAAGCACATCTTTTATTGAGTTAGATCAGTCTCCAAATTTACAAATGTAAAATTTGTGTGTGTAAATGCATCCACAAATTTGTGAGTCAATCCACAAATGTGTAAACAGATTTGCAAATGTGTAAAATTTTTACAAATGTGTGCACAAATCCACAAATGCAGATGCAAGGATTCACAAATGTAAAAAAATATTGTCATTTGTGAACCTCGCTACATTTGCATGTGGATTTTTGAGGCTCCCCTGACGTGCTTAAGTGCATTTTTTTTTCTTTAAGGAAAGTCTGTAGCCAATCAGATGTCTCCCTCCTTTGCAGCCAATCACAGTCCTGTAGATTCAAGGGTATGTTTTATTGTGATCAATAGCCACAGTTACATGAAGAGTTCTCCGTCTTTCCGAATGGAATCTTTCTGAATGACTTTTCCGAAAACAATAGTATACATGGAAAGGAATATTCCAATCTCTGGTCTACATGCGCCGCTATAATCAAACAGAATAGTCAATGGGGCATGCGCAGAAATACGTAAACATCACGAGATTTATCAAAGCTGGAGGACGACAGTTTGTTTATCACGGTGTTGCAATACTCCGTATTGTGAGTTTGTCGTCCGTCCAGTCTTGAAATTATGTTAATTTCTTTCAAAGTTTGGATCAAAAACAAACTTTCCTCCAGTGCTGACTGCTTACCGCCATTTTTAAAGTTGAGGAATGTCTCTAGTTGCGTCTAACGTCATATCTGAGCATGCGCTGAAAGAACGCATCCTGACAACTTTTGTCTGAGTGGATACATGATACCTCAATCGGTTTGGGGAAAGGAATATTCCACCCCTGTGAAACCGATTAACGGATTGGCACTTTTCTTTGGGAATGAGGTGTATACAAAGGTTAAATTCTTTCTGTTTGAACAAATAAATGGAATGCAAGCGGAATATTTGGGTCCATGTAAACGTGGCTACTGTTGCAGCATCAGTCTGTGCTTCTGATTGGGCGAAGTCGCAACCTTGATAACTTCTAAACTACCGAGTTAGAAAAATGTTCACCTCCTCCCAGTGTGTGCTGATAGTGATATTAGGGATTCAGACAGGAGACGTTTTTTGAACCAGGCTGTAGATATGTTTCCTAGTTATGTGTAAACAACCTTTTTGTCTTGGTGTGTATGTGGCTCCTGGTACTCGCCAGCCTCAAGCAGACACTCAAGAAACAGCAAACTTTAGCACTTCTGCTTTGGCTCATAATTTTTGACCGGAGGTCGCTGCTTTGGTAAGGACAGAGGAAAACAGCACCATCTAGAGGTAAACAAAGACAAAATAGAAATAGCTCCTACACCAAACAGTACTACATGATATGAACTGGTACAACATGATACAGTGCAGTACTTTCATATGATACAATACAGTATGATGCAATAAGACGTACTACAATGCAAAGAATATGGTGTGATATTAGGGCTGGGAGAAAAATCAATGTATCATGAAGGATTTTTTTTTTTTTTACAAATTTAAATCCTTCATCTTTGTCTAGGTTGGAAAAAAGAAGAGCTATCAGATCCCCTGAATAAATCCTAAAAATGGACTCATATGTGATGTGTATTTTTGGGGAAAAAAAGGCTCCAGATATAGTCTTTAGGCATCATCATCATTAGGGATGTCCCGATATTACATTTTCACATCCGATACGATACCAATACTGCAGCATTGAGTATTGGCCGATACCGATATTAATCCGATACGATATCAGCATTAAACATGCATACTTTTATTACTTATTTTGTAGTATGTCTGCCATGTTAGAAAAGGCTTGATTAAGTGATATTATTCAAAGAACAGTTGTCAGCAACAGTAGGTATGAGGAAAAACTGACCCATTTATTATTAACCAATGGGTAACAGAAACTGCTCATATCTGAGATTTTAGATGCATTCCGATATGATACCGATACTTGTTTTTTTGCTGATATCGGACCGATATCTGATATCGATATCAGACTGGGACACCTCTAATCATCATCATTCAACTTTTTCACGTGGTCTGGTGTCAAAAAAGTAAAATAAAAATCGCCACAATCAGGAATATCGAAGAATCACAAATTAAATTCAGCTGGTACCCCAAAAATCAAAAAAGAATCGAATCGTTCCAGCACTGCTAGAGAGCATTTTGACTGTTTGAGGTTTTTTAGTTGTGGATATTTTAAGTTCAACTTTTGTTTTTAGCACTGATATATTTCAGCAAACCACTCTGACTAATGGCGGTGAAAACACTATTTAAATAGATCCAGTTCCCATTTTACTCCATACTTTCATTCGTTTGTGGGAGCTGAGGGATCTATACTTGAGAAGAAAGTTCCTCGAGCAGTCTAACAGCCCTCTGTGATGGCGTCTCCCTCTGAGCACAGACACAAATCAGCCAATCAGGATCTCTGCAGAGAGAAAACCCTCACGCTGAGCTGCAGATAACCTGCTGCTCATCATCTCCTCGGTGAGCCTCCACACTGGATGTGTTGCTTTGGGAATGCAATTAGAAGCTGGAGAAACTTGTCACAGGTGTCTCTTTCACAGAGACACGATGAGTGTTCATGGATGTTCAACTTCTTCAACCGCCATAGAGTTCATTTCCTTTTATCACCAGGGGGATGAGACCAGAATAAGGTGTGTTTTATTCATTCAAAACACCTTAACTGCTCATAGGCTACAGTAAAGGAGTGATTCTATAACAAGGGGAACAGTTCAGGTTTACAACAAAGTGGAAAAAAATGCTTTTTTGCTTCATATTCTATTTGTTTGCAAAGTATATTCCTGGAATATACTAAATTCATCAATTGGAAAGCTCAAGCTCTAATGAAGCCCAAATTAAGAAGAAAGAATTATGGCTCAAAAATGTCACCACCTGACCTCCGTCAGCTCATATTTCTGCTCCTTTTCTTCACAGTTTGCTCTTTATAACATCTATAGTAAGAAGAGCAGAAAATGTTGGTAACACAGTTGATGAACAGTTAATGCGCCCCATGTACAGACAACCATTCTGATGAAATATTGATGAGGAGGAGCTGAAACATGACACACTTACTTCAGCTGATTTAAGTCATGTGTCTTTGGAGCAAACCATTGCTGATTTATAGGGGTTTTTTTTATGGGTAACACATTTAACACAGATTTCTCAGACACACACAAAGTGGATTATTTTATCTAAATTACTTATTCAAATAATTTTTTAAACCCCTTTTGTCATGTTTAATGATTATTTCAAACAAATACTGAAAAGTATAAACACAAACATGTATTATAGTGTTAATTTGAAAGCACAAACTTGACATTTGAGAAATCATTCAGCACAAAAACTGCTAATTCCAACACGTGATTTGCATTTTTTGCCAAATGATGAAACCTTTTAACTTTCTGTATTAAATGAAAGTGAAATTGGTCATTAATTGAAAATAATATTTCGTAAAACTGGTAAGTTTACCCTGGACTTGGAACTTAGTTTGAAGCTCTTTTTGCATGGCTCAAATTGAAGTATTCTTTCAAAATTTTTGGAATTTTTGCAATTAATTAAATTTTACTTGACTTCGAAATTTTGCAATTTTTTGAAACTTTAAAGTTTTTTTTATTTCTTATTTTTAGAATTTTTTAAAAAACCTTTTTTGGCAAATTAATTAAATTAAAAAAATATTGAAATTTTTGCTTTTAGATTTCAACATGTTTTGAAACTTTGAATTTTTGAAGTTTTATTTTTATTTTTATTTATATTAAAAAAATCATTTTTTTGAAATTTCAAAAATTATTTAAATTTTTACATTATTTAAATTTAAGGAAAAAATAAAACTTAGAAATGAATTGTTCTATTAAAATTGATTACTTGAATACTTTTTAAAACACCTATGTCATGCTTTAAATTATTATTTTTAACAAATAATACTGAAAAATATAAACACAAACTTATTCTAGTGTTAATTTCTAATTTCTAAGAGCAAACTTGACATTTGAGAAATAGGACAGCACGTGATTAGCATTTTTTGCTAAATAAATGATGGAAGCTGTAAACTTTCTGAATTAAATGAAAGTGAAATATCACCCACTGTAATGAGCGATATTGATGCTGAACAAAGTTATCCAATGTTTTCCAAGTTAGGCATGCATAAAGCAAAACTTGATTTGTTTACTGTCTTGTGGGAGAATAATTTAGGAAATGAGAAGCTGCTGAATAAAAGAAAACCGAAGACCGTAAACTCATCAGGAAAATGTTTTTTAAATATTTGATTGAAATAAAAGGAGTAAAATCTCTGAACACACACTAAACTTAAAGCTGACCATAACAGATAACTCAGGCACACTTTTTTAGCACCTACATATTGATAGCATGCACACCTGGATGCTGCTCAGCACATGCTGCACATGCTACCTGACATCCCCATTTTTCATATTGATGCACAGTCTCCACACTTACAGCGCCGCTACCTCAAGGCCAGCACACATCATAAATTCATGGTTTATTGACAAAGAAGAAAAGCTCTGTCTATGTATAAAACATAAGGTAACATACATGCAGTAAAAGCAGAATTTAGTTTTATCTAGGTCCAGAGACGGCCCAGTCAGGAATCTGTACGGTTCAGCCTCAGCTGCAGCTCTTTGCTCCTTTTGGGGTTGCATCTGCTCATAAATCAGTCTCATAAAACTTCATGAAATGAGAAATAGCTGCAATTTATGTTGTATGAATACTGCAAAACTCATTTTCCTCTATCATGAAATAGTTTTGGTGACAACAGCACAAATTTGAGGCCCATTTGAGGCCCTATCTCATGTGCAGGGGAGCTGATTATTTACAGTAATCATTCATGTTTATTGACAGAGCGAGCACAGAGTGTGCACAAAGACTGTGAGTGGACTTTTTCCACTGCAGCTCCCTCCTCTGTGGGGTTTCTGGGGGCAGCTTAGGATGGGAGCAGACAGAGACAGAGCAAACTGTGAGCTGGGATCCAGGCGAGGGTGTTGTTGGGTGTAAAGAATCCATTCTGATTAAGGTGAACGCAGCAGGTGAACCTGTGTCTGTCAGGACGGTAAGACACTGTAGAAACACGGTGAAGCAATTACAAAACAGTGACTGAACATTTTGTCTCATGACTTTCTTCTTTTTTGATCTCATAGTTGATACCTCTCTCATTGTTTTGTTTTTAATCCTGTTAAATGCTTCGAATTGATTGAAAAAGCAATTATTTTAAATGATGACATTTTCCATTTTTTCATGCCTGATCACTTTTGACAACTTTGTTTGTTGTCCAACTTAACTTAAAGATATGGCTACCTTTTAAACTACTGCTACTACTAGGGATGTCCTGATCCGATCACATGATCAGGAATCAGGGCCGATCATGCTGTTAACACACTTGATCAGAATTGGACATTGAACCTGATCGGGACATCCCTAACTACTTGTAGTATTGCTACTACTAATCATATTCAGCACTAAATGTTGAATGTTGTTGAATTATGATTGTTATTGACGTTGAATTATTAGTTGTGGATCCATCATTTTAGCTGGAATTTAAAAAAGAAAAAAAAATGCACTCCTTCTGACACTAGATGGCAGCACCTGCAGCCAGACTAACCTAAGGCACTTTGTTCCACTAACTAAATTCTTGCCTGTGTTGTTTGTCCCTTTGGACAGAAGTGATTACTTAATGAAATTGTAGAATTGTAAAAATGAAAAAGAAATTTTAACCGTCAAGTTTCTTGAGTGAAGAAACAAGAAAATAATTAATCCACTGGGGGAACTTCAGCTTGTTGCAGCATCACGGACAAACAGTGAGAAAAAAGTTGAAAAACATAGGATTATTAAATAAATAAATGAAAGATAAATAAAAAAAAATAAAGTGTCAAGAAAAGACGCATATAAAAGATCTACAAATGGAACTAAAAAAAGAAACTCAACGGAATTCATTTTAGAGTGTTACTTGAATGGCAATTTTGCTTAAAATATCTTGAAATAAGATTTATATCCAAAGATCAAATATAAAAATAATGAAAAAAAATAGAATAAAAAGAATAAATAAATAAAGTAAATAAAAAGAATAGAATAGAATAGAATAGAATAGAATAGAATAGAATAGAAAATACTTTATTTATCCATGAGTGGAGATTCAGGTGGAGTCACAGCAGCAATCAAGAAAACAAAAGTAAGAAAGTGAATAGAAAGTGCAAAAAGGTCTATAAGAAAATAGATGCAGACAGCTTGTCCATCATTGTCCAGTCAGCCAGCCTCCACCTCCACAGGGTCCAGGACTGAGTCTCTTCAGCAGTCTGTTCAGACTCTGTCTCCTGGATCCTGTCTGATGTTTGCTCTGTTAGCCATGTCTGTGAATAGCATGATGCTACTCTGCCTTCTGGTATTCCCTCTGTTGCTGGGTTAGCACGGCTAGCTCGTCCATCTTATTGGAGATAGATCTTACGTTCCCAGTAACGATGGATGGAAGGACAGGTCCATGTCGTCACTTCTTAGCTCACACCTGAGAACCAGCACGTCGTCCTCACCTTGTGGGAAACATCAGGCCTAGCACCGGTTAGCATTGACATGCTACAGGCTGCTAACAGCTGATTTCACATGTAAACAATGCAGCCATGGTTACATGTAGGATCTCCAGACAAACACAGGAGCAAAAAAAAAGTAAAAATATCACTGAAGACAAAACTAGTTTGGTGTCCATGACCAACAAATGAATCATACAAAGTAATGATGCACTCCAAATGCAAAGATGATGAAAGAGAGATGAAAAAATAACAAGAAAAGGATAAAGAAGAGAAAGCTGCCACAACAGTCAATTTATATTTGACTGTAGTACACAGGGATTATGGACAAAAACTTGATTAAGACAAAGACGCTGCAAAAATATTCATTAATTTTATTCTAGATAGCTGCCAAAGAATTTAAAATTTGTAACCTCTTCATACATTGATACCATTAAATATTTTACAAGAATATGTCGGGGACAAAAAGCCTTTACATAATTTTGAGAGCACAGCTGACTAACCAAGTTAAAATCCAATGGTTAGAGGTAAGAATTCAATACTTTTAATGCATTTCAAATGAAACATCTTTTATGCCTTTTTAACCAAATTCCCTCCTCCCGAATTCACCTCACACGTCTGATCAGAGCTTCTCTATCAATGAGGATGTGAAAACTACCTGAGCCGGGTCGTCCAGGTGAACGTAACCTGGCCCCACTTTAAGGCTCCATTAGCCCTCATTAGAGTCTCTAAACATTTTGAACCTCCCAAACGGTGTTTGTCTCCTCAAAGTCCCCCCACGCTGTTGAATCAAACACCTTAAAGAAATGAAAATGCAGATTGCCTCCTGGACACGGCCGGCTCCACCCTCTCCACTTTGATGATTAAAGTTCACTCATCACGCAGGTGGCTCCTCCGTCTCTTTGAAGCCGTCCGTTTGTAGATCCTTCCACCCTGAGAGGAGCCGCCTGATGTAATTCTTCCTCAAAGACGGGTAAAAGGAAATGCTTTTTGGAGGAGGTTCTCTCCAGCTTTTTAGGAGCAGAGAGATAGCTGCTTTGTTCACTTTGCTTTGTACTCCCTCAGTACTGAAGGCCAGCTCCTGCTCCAAACATGCCAGCTTTTATTTTCACTCCAATTTGAACTAGCCAGGTAATAAAACCTCTTTTCCTCTCCTTTTGTCGGGGAAGGTAAAGGTTTCCGCCTCTGACTTTAGTGTTTTGTGTTGCTCTTTGGATGTCTAGCAACGAAACACCTGTTGAAAGCACCTGAAAGAGCAGCTTTTCCACAATTTATCAGCTTTTTTTTCTTCTATTAGTGAAGTTTCTCTTCACATCCCAGAAGCAGTTATTAAACCAAACGCTCTGAAAAAAACAGAAAGAGGAAATCTCCTACCAGTTTTTATGTGTGTGCAGAATTTTGCTCAGAGACAACACGTTCTGGTTAAAGACTTCATGTAGACATTAAAATGACTGTTTTCCCAGCTCTTATTTTCAGCTAATTTGAGCTCCTATGTTTTCTTTGCTCCATTAAACATTCTAATTTATTTCTCTTCTTGGAAAAAAAAGAGGTGAAAGGAAAACTCCATTAAGCCCTACAGCGATGTCTTATCTCCTGAAATTGTTTATCCTCACTAAATGCCGTTTGTTACCTTCAGCATAACCTCACACTAACAAAAATCTTTCACTTACATAAAGATATTTGCATTTTTGTATATAGCGGACAAAATGTCAGGGGTTGGTCTTTGGTTTGTGGATTTTCTTGTGTCTTTCTTGTGGATGTATCTTAAGTTTCTTGGAAATCATTCTTTGAGATTCTTGTCTTGTGTTTCCCTGAGTTTTCTGTGTGACTCTGTTTTTGCCCCTGGTGGCTTCAGTTTGGCTCATGTGTAAATCTCTTTTTTTTGGTCTGGGTTTTGCATTTCTCTTGTCTTTGTATTTAGTATTCCTGTGCTTTTGGTTTAGTTTTTCCTCCTTGTTTTGTGTTTCTTTCCTGTTTGATTGCTCCTTTGTCCATTTAGGCTATGTCCACCATAGACTGTATAAAAAAATGGACGTCATCTTGCTCGGCTCAAAGTGAGGCCATAAAAACTGCTCCCCCTGGTGGCTGGCTGCAGTATAGGTCAAAAAATCCATCTCCCCAGTCATTCCAGATGGGCTGTGGTCAAACTTCAAAAAATTAATACACCTCGTAGAAATGTTTCTCACGTCCGATTGTTGTGGTGGTTTGAAGATATTATTTGGCTGCCTTTTATTTAACTCCTCTTTATTTCTGAAAAGTTTCATTTTCATTAGTTTTATTAGGTTAAAAACCAGGTTTTAAGTCACGTTTAACGATGATTGACAGCTGCTGTTCTTGTGTATTTTTTTCAGGGATTGTAAAATATGTCGAGAGGTAGAGTCAAGAAGTGATTAGACTCCTGAATTAAAAGAAATAGTGATTTTTTTGTCACCTGGCTCCACTCAGATTTTCCCAGAATCCCTCACAGTCTCTACTGCGCAGACTCTCACTTCAAAACCATACAATGGTCAATGGCAGAGCCACACTGTCCACTCTATATACAGTCTAAGATGTCCACACGAAGCCCCCATTCTTTTTTCAATTACTCTCGTCCACACGCAGCAGGCAAATCTGCAGATAAGTGCAACTCTAGGTTTGGCCGTGTTTTTCAGTGGTATAACCAGTGCCAGCCAATCAGAAGGAGCCCCTTTATTTCAGCTGTGACGTTTGAGAAATGAAAACTCCATTTGCCAGCATCCACACGAAACTATGAAACAAGAGTTTTCCAAAATCTTCACTTTGGCTGGAGTTTTCAGAAAACATTGTTTTAAGTGACGTAAAACTGCTGTTCTGCTACCTGTGTGAGTCTGTGTAACCTGCAGTCAGAGAGGATCTCATGCAGCGTCTTTGGGTCAAACCAACTCCAGGGAGGGTGGGATGCTTTTCCCGGCACAAGTAGCCGACTTGTTTCGGCTTGAAAAAATATCAGAGATGACTGGACCAGACTTAAAAATAAGGGGTTAATCTGTAGAAATTACAAGTCGGGAGTGGAGCTGAGACGAGGTTAAAAAGTGGCAGAATCCCTCCTACATCAGGAGAGTTGGCAGGTCTATCTGACCTGGCTCGCTCGCAAGGAGTAATTCAGTTACTAATTCACTTACTTTTTGGGGAAAGTGATGAGTATCTCTAATTAATTTTTTAAAGTAAGTTGTGTTGATTACCCCTATGTCTATATAGTCTGTGTGTTTCTTGAGTTCCTTGTCAGTTCATTGTTGTTGTCTCGTGTCGTGTCTTGGCCTTCATTTCCAGTGTTTCCTTTGTAAGTTTATGCTAGATTTTTTTGTCTTTTGGATCCCTTTTGTGTGTTTCTTTTTTTTTTTTTTTTTGTTTTACTTTTGAGTCGTTTTTGTTAAATCTACACTTAAGTCCCTCATCCTCTTGTGTTTCCTGGTGACTCATGACACAAAAGCCCCGCTTTCAACAAAGCAGTCCGGTACAGATCAGTACTATTTGGTACAGGGTAGCTCAGTTAAGCCTGGTCCTGTTTGTGTTTCCACAGCCAACTGTGCCTTTTTTGGTAGGTGGCGTGTAAGCCGGATGCTGATAGCTGCGTCAGTTATGCAATAGCGTGACACCATGGCAGCGCGTTACAGTGTACCCTGCTAATAAATCCAACGAAGAAGAAAAACGTAACACAGTAAACAAAGAGTAACAATGGAAGACATCCAGCAATTTGTCACACAGGAAAATGACAATGCTTTCAACCAATCATTGGACTACAGTGTTTCTAGCGCCAGCTTCTGGGGGTCTGATCAGTATGTCTGTCGCCCCAACAGAAGAGCACCAAAAAGTGGAATGGTATGGAATGGTAATTTGGGGATGTGTCCCAGGTTTTGTCAAAGGAAACCCTACAAAATAGGTGTCGTACTGAGACGAAATGAACTGAACCGCTTGGTGGAAACCGGGCTTTTGAGGCCTTTCAAAAGTCAACAGCAGAATCAGCTGATTGGCATCAGGAGAGAAGATTTGGCACATACTCAGCTCTGCTGCTCATCTCAAAAATGCATATTCCTTACAAATGTGAGTCCATTTAAAAAAGAGGAACAAACACGCTTGATAACAGAACAAGATTTGTGGCCAAAGAGCAGTTACAAAAAATAATCTACCAAAAACACAAATAACTTAATGTTTCTGCTCTGTTACACTGTGAGAAAATGTTGAGAAGAAGCTCAGATGCAATTTTCACATCAACACAAACTCTGTGTGTGATACCACTGCCCAGGTCAGCATACATAAAAAGATCTGCAGGTCCAAATGTTTCTGTCACTGCTCCTTTTCCCACTTTCACCGAGTGAAAGTTAGAGTTTCTTTTGGTTAGATCTGTAATCACTATCCAATTCCCCTGGAGGAGAAGAAGAAATTTAATTTGACAAGGAGGTAATGAACCCGTGCAGCCATTATCTTAGATAACCCATTTGAGAGACTGGTTGAGCACTGATGAAAATTCTATTAAACATAGTTGGCTGATTTCTCTATTTTGTTCAGTGGCAGAGGAGCTTTCTTTTTACTCTTGCCAATTTACTTTGAACTCTCACAGTTGCCAAGGATCATTATATCAAGGAGCTTCAAACACTCACCCTTTACTTAACGATTCAAAGGCAACAACCCCAGACCGAGGGCTAATAACCTCTGTGATGCATACACAAGGCGCCTCGGCAAGTTCTTTCACTTTCAGCTTCTTCTGGAGTCAGAGCCAGATTCTGGTCCTGGATAAAACTTTACTGCATCTTTAATCTTTCTTCTTTTAAAATTCACTTTTGTTCACAACGGTTGTGGCCTCAATTAAAAGCGGACAATCTTTTTATTCTTTGCTTCCTGAGTTTTTTGTCTTTGTGTGGTTGTTATTTTCTTATTTTCTTATTTTCTTATTTTTACACCATTAACTCATTTTCTGTGATCCATATTCAACAGCTCAGATTGGGATGGACTATTTTCTTATATTATCAAGCATTAATTACATTTCAGGCTTTATTACTTGTTTTTTTTAAAGCTGCTGTGAGGAGGATCTGTTTAAATTGGACTGCAGCGCCACCTTCTGGCCTGGAGTCTCACACACACTGTCGTAAAGATGTGACTTTTAACCAGGCGTGTGTTTGTTTTAGGACAGATTTTCTTTGTTATGTCAACTTTTTAACGTGGCAACAAGCTAACTGTCAGTTGGTAAAGTAGTTTAGTAGCTGTCCGTTTGTAGCTCTATCAGCAGCCCGGTGCTGTGAGACATGTCTGTAATGAGCAACGTTAATGAATCCTGGTTCTGTCCTGCCAGTCATCTACCAATCAGAGCTAATGTAACCTCACTCTTCATTTTATTGATAGACTCAAGTTTGAACAGACCACTGCAGAATAACTGCTGACTGTGGGTTAGAATCAACATTAGCACCAACAGATTAACTTTTTTAGCCTTTAGCTCGTGCTCTATCTCTCTCCTGTTTTTCTTTCTTCTGCTCTTCTGTCCTTTTTCTGTCTGACAGTTAGGCTCCAGTGTCCACCATCACTACAAAATTAATCACAGAAATCGTTTTCAGCAGAGAAAAACACAGATCTCTCTTCTCTCTGCTAAACTTCATCAGCTGGTGTGGTGTTGTCATAGAGACTGAGACCCTACATTTGTGCTGATAATCTCATTTAAAAGTGTGGATTAGGATCAGGCAGATATGTAGAAGGGAGAATATATTCAAGATCACTTTCAAACTCCTTACAGCCTATTTAACATGGTAAGAAATCCACAAAGCTGTGGGTTAGCATGAAAGCTTGCTGGTGTTAATATCCGACTTATGTAACCAGTGGAAGTCGCAACTTGAAAGTTAGGGATAGTAACAACAAGTGTTTTGTTTTTTTTCCTCTGGAGGATTAGAGCCACGTAAAAAAAAAAGTCAATTTATGAGATTAATCTCATCAATTTCCGAGGTATTAGCTCTATTAGCTATGTCTGTGAATAGCATGATGCTACTCTGCCTTCTGGTATTCCCTCTGTTGCTGGGTTAGCACAGCTAGCTCGTCCATCTTATTGGAGATAGATCTTACGTTCCCAAATTTAAGGTGCTCTCCTGATAGCTCTAGGCTATCAGGGAGAGCGCCCGTACAAAATCAAAAACATCAAAATGATTTTACACATGTGATCCCACATTTTTCAAATTACATTTCTGAGATCCCTTGATAGCCTATAGCTTTAGATAAAAAACATGTCTTTATTCTTATAAATTTATGACTGAATTCTTTAAATTTATGATTTTCCCCCCATACATTTCTGGGATTAATCATATAGATTAACTTTTTCCCCCCTTAAATATAGCCCTAATCCTCCACAGTGTTGAAGTATTCTGGGTTTAAAGCATTTTGCCTTTTTTTGTTTGCATCAAAAGCACCAAAAACTTCTGTACCATACAACCAAAACTTAGCAAACTAGTTTTGCGATGCAGCTTTAAAAATATAACAACATAATTTGGAGCCAAGGCGTGCACATAAAGTCATCACACCAGTTTTGAGGGCTAATACAAGCAATAAACTGAATCTGTTTGAAGTTGGATGGCTGAGAAAGGATTGAAAACATTTGAACTAAGGTGACATCCTCTTTTTTTTAAACACCATTTTTTCAAAACAAACTAAATAACTTATTAACTCATTCACCAGAATCAGTGGAAGGAAAAATGATGTGAAGTGCGATCAAATTTTCACTTTTAACCCATGCATCGTCTGTTTCATCCACAAGACCACTGCTGCTTCTCAAATATTTAATTATCACCCTTATTATTAATCATCATAATCAGTGCTTTTTGCCGTTTGTCACATTTTTATCTGTTGCAGCTCATGATACAGAATAAAATGTGAGCTTTCTCCACACATTTCACATGAGAAAAAACTAAGATTGTGATTGCCTTGCTCTATACATCCCTGATTACCTTTGATCCGACTAATTTGATGCACTTTATCCACAAAGAAAGGCGAATTGGAAGAAAGAGAAAACATACTGGTGGCATTTGTCTTTCTTGTTTCTTTCCCTCGTGACTGAAGTGGGAGGATGCGAAGACAAACAGGCGTGTGGGAGGAGGATTTAAAGAAACACATTAAATGAATGAGACGACGTATCTCTGAATGTCAGCGGCACAGCTGGGTGCTATACAAACAGGCTCATAAACGCTCTGTATATACACAGATCAGCGAGGGAAACGTCTGTGGGCAGATAATTCAATGAGGCAGCCGTGAAAATATGCAGTTACAGGTGTGAATACAAACAGCGCTTTGGAAACTAAAACTTAAAGAGCTTACAGCATCCATCAAGCAAGCACACGGATTAAATTCTACACAGCGTGATGTGCTGATGAAATCTTAGAATATCTTTATAGTTTGACGGCTGTTTGCTCTTGTTTTGGGTCTGATTGTGGAGGTGAGCTGTCAGCATCACCCGTAACTCTGAAATTTTCCAGTTGAAATCTCTGAGTTTGGCAGTGGCAGTGGTGTGATGTCACAAGTTGTACACTGCAAAAAACTGAAACTAACTCAGAGCACATTGATCTGTTATGAGTTTGACTGCCATTCTAGTGCAGTTTCATGAGTTACAGGTGGGAAAAACAAGAGTAACAGGTAGTGCTGGAATTTAGCATTATTTCTGAGATGTGTGATGTGTAAATACAAAACTCTCATCTGTCCATCATTTGAATCATAAACGCAGCAGCCTGTTAACTCCAACTCTGAGTAAAGCTGTGACTCATTGAAATAAATTATAAGTTAAACCATAACAGTGTAATGTACAAGCTGACACAGGGTTTAATAAATACAGCTCATACCAAGGATAGCTGGGCCAGCACATGAGTCATTGTGATTTAATGTTCCAGGTAACACTCACTGTTTAAAAATGATAAAGTCAGTTTCAGTTTATGTAACCAGATAATGACCTGAAAGGATCTTCACACAAAAATACTGATACATGAGATTATATCTGCGCAGATCCTCCTGAATCCAGAAACTAAAACAATCATTCAGGTTCCTGAATGTTTACACCTGTCAGTATCAGCCTAACAGACCTGATCACATGTGGACGCCCTTCCAAGTGTGAAGAGGGGAATTATTATTATTTTTTTTTCATACCAAAAGTACTTGTTGGACGAAGCGTCTATTGTTGTGATGCTTGAGCTCTATCATTTTGTGTTGAGCTACCCAAAAGAAACAGGCTGTTTAGTTTAAAAACTTGAAAATGATCCCTTTAAGGTAAATTTGGAAAAGATGAAAAATGTGTAATCATTTTGAGATTAATCCCCAGTTAACAATGAACAATCATATGATTAATCGTGACTGAATAGTTTAATCCACTGACAGCCCAAGTTTTTGGAAAACATCTTGCGCTAACACTTACTGTGATTCAGTGCAATTTTAATTAAGAGGTTTTTATTCTCAAATCTATAAAAGCCTGATGCCCTTGCTTGAGCTTTAACGGATCGAACCATGAAAGATCAGGTTTCTGAACCTTCATCTGTCTTTTGTAAAAACACAAACCATAGATGTTAAATGCAATTGGCACAACGGTACTTTAAATCAATCATCTCTTGAAAAAAAGCTTTTGATTTTTTTTACTTTTTAATTTTTTTTTTAACATTTTTTCAAATTGAGAAAAAACATCAAAATATTTTGCTTATTATTTAAAATTATTCAAATTCTATTTAAAAAAAAAAGAGCAAGTTTAGATTTTTTTTTTAATTTTTAACAAAGTTTTAATATTGTGGGTTTTTTTTTTACATTTTGCAAATTTATATTAAAAAGTAGGGAAATTTTTTCATTTTCAAAATTCTTGACATTTTTGCACATATTTTAATTCTTTTATTTATTGAAAATTGAGCAACTTTTTAAAATTTTACAGTTTTTTGAAAATTTTAACAAAATTTGAAAATTACTATTTTTCTATATTTTGCAAATTTATAAAAAATGGCAAATTTTTAAATTTCAAAATTCTTAAAATTTTTGCATGTATCTTATTTTTTTTATTTTGCAAACTTTTGAAATTTATATTAGAATTTTTTCATTTGTAGAAATATTATAATATAAAGTCGATTTTTGTGGCCCCTGAATGACTTAAATCCAGGTGAGCTGAGGTAAAACGGCTCCTATGAAAGTAAAGATTGCAGACCCTTGTTTTGGGTAATTGTTGTGAAACAAGCATTCATGCAGAAATACAACTTTTAAAGCAGCCATGATAGTGACCCAGACTCTGGTAAAAATGCTGCATGATCTTTCTTTTGTAATAAATGAACCGAAGCACATTTGTCTGCATGAGTCGAGATCACACGTGAGAACATACGGGACCAAGTTTCACTTCTTGACAGACTGCATTAACGACAAACTTCCCACAATTATACCATCACATGCAGTATTCATGACCCCCATCCAAAGCACAAATATGATGTTTATGAGGAACTTTTGGTCTCCACACATGGCTGCTCAACCTGTTTGAACCCAAGATTAGACCTTGGCTTGGGGCCTCGCAGCTTGAATGCTCAAATTATGAAATGGTAAAATCCGTAGCCATGTGTGCTCCATTTAATATTCATCAGCTCCTAGATGCATGTCAGTATTTATTTGTTCCTGGCCTCCTTGTATATTCATGACATGAATAATGCCGTGTTTGTTAATCAGATGGCACAGACCAAAAGCAAGAGAGTCTCAAAGCATCCTTCTGGAAAATCAATCATCTGCACAGCCTCCTCACCATCAACTAACTCTGCAGCTCCCCAGACGGGATCACAGCAGAGGAGGCGAGCACCATTTTCTTTTTACATATCGCTGGACTAACCACAGGCACTGATTAGCTGCTTCCCTCCCCCTGATAGATGCTTTGTGCTTAGATTTAATGAACTGCTTTGCATTAGTGAACCCTTCTCTCCTCCCTGCACATTTGCCTCTGCTTGCTCTCTCGCAGCCTGGTGAACCGAGCTCGAGCTCCCGTGTAGGGAGGAAGAAAAAAAAAATCAGTCAACACATCTATCAGTAAGCAGGCGGCCAGGCGTACTCTGAGCCAAGACAGAAATATTGACGAAATGTCTGCTAGCCATCTTATTATCTTGCCCAGAGTTGCAGTTGGCGAAATAGCACATGCTAGAGGCAGCAGTGGTGTTTCCATGTGTGTGTTCTGTGTGTAGAAAAAGCCAATGTTTATGGAGCATGCAACCCCGGCGCCCCGTTGTTGTGCCGCTGAGCTTTGAGTGCTGCGCCATCATCTGTGGCATTAGTGTTTCTGGCTGCGGCGGGAGTTTGAAGCAGATACCAAATGAGAAACACATCTGATAATGAGTCGCCACATTTCAGCTCGTGGTGCGACTTGACAGTATATTGCTGCGGCAACGCCAGCCAGACACCAGTTGCTCGCACCAGTTGCTCTGATGAGAGTGTCCAAGAAATTTAATGAAATGAGCACAATGTCAAAGTCAAAGGACAGAGGAGCGGCAGCCACGGGGCCAGGAAAAGGGGGATTGTCTGACACTGAGAGCAATAAAGGCAGTGAACCAGACTGGCACACAAGGGTGGTTTTGGAAATTTTCACATCTCCCTTCAGAAATAGAAAACCACAGATTACTCAGATATCAGAGAAACGTTACAGGCAATTTTGACAAGTCTGAAAAGTTTGAGAAGTTCCACAGCGAGCACCAACTAACTCGAAATTGGATTGAAAAACAGTGAAATAAGCTTATCGTATGACGTCAACCCGCCAGGGAGCTCTTTTCCTCTTCTTCTTCTTTTCTCTTTTTTTAATCATGTTGTTCAGTTCTGTCTTTCCAAAGTGGAAGGAGGATGGAAGTGTCTGATCAGCTCAAGTTAAAACATGGTCTATGCAAGGACATCACTTTAATACATTTATTTTCCATACAAAAACACGACTTTGGTGCATTAAGGGCTGAGTAATATTCACAAGACAGTTCAGTTTAGATATCTGCCTGATCCTAACCCACTCTTTAAAATAAGATCATCAGTGCCAGTATAGGTTGTTGGTGAGAAGAGAAATCTGGACTCTGGAGCCTAACTGTCAGACAGAAAAAGGACAGAAGAGCAGAAGAAAGATAAACAGGGGAGAGATAGAGCACGAGCTAAAGGCTAAAAGGGCTAACGTTACACATTACAGACACGTCTCACAGCACCAGACTGTCAGCTGTGCTAGATAAAGACAGCTAAACTACTGAACAAACTGACAGTGTTTATTTGTTGTCATGTTAGCCTACAGATACGTCGTAGCACCAGGCAACCGATAGCACTACATATGTAGAGCCAACATTTACTTGTTGCTATGTTTCAAACAACAGCACCGCGTAACTGTGCTGATACATACCGTCATTGTATCCAGTAAAAAGTTGACTTGAGCAATGAAAAGTTGTTCCAAAACAAACACACGCCTGGTTAAAAATCTCATCTTTAGGACAGTGTGTGTGAGACTCCGGGCCAGCAGGTGGCGCTGCAGTCCAATTATAACAGATCCTCCTCATAGCATCTTAAAAGCAGCAGGTCGGGCATTAACCTGTATAAAATATCTGGTTATTTTATCAAGCATAGCGTTAGTTCAGCTGTCATCATTGGTGCAGATCAGTTGATTGATCGGCTGACCCCCGTGTCCGCTTCCTATTGGAAAATTGTATTCAGAGCGGGCTATTTAAACAGCTCTAGCACAGCCTCTTTCCTTTTTCCTCTGCTGGCACTTTGCAACCCACCTCCACCCCAGCTTCTCCTGTCAATGTATTCATGTCGATTGCTCTGCTCTGTCCGGGTTTTTAATTTTGCTGCTGCTCTCCCTGCTTATGCTGTTCATGATGGCTCGTGATGGGCAGGGGGCTGTGCTCTTCCTGCCTCAGGCTGTCCACGCAAGCAAGTGGAAGAGCAGGGAGTCCCAGGACAGAACCATACCGCCAAATGAATCTGTGCAAGTTTATAAAGATTATTTTGACAAAGTGGTCCTGACTGACCAATATTTTCTAACTATGCATGCCTCCTCTGACCTAAAAACGATGGAGTTTTTAGTGTGTTCAACAGAATCAATCAGTCATTTTTTCACTAACGTTACACATTACTGACACGTCTCACAGCATCAGGCTGTCAGTAGAGACACATATGGACGGCTACTAAACTACTGTATGAACTGACAGTTAGCTTGTTGTCATGTTAGCCTACGGTGCTAGCAAACAACAAACAACAGTGCTACATAACTGTACTGACAAATACATCTCCACATGGCATTGTATCTGGTAAAAAGTTGACTTGAGCAAGGAAAATTTGTTCCAAAACAAACACACGCCTGGTTGAAAGTCACATCTTTACGACAGTGTGCGTGAGACACCATGCCAGCAGGTGGTGCTGCAGTCCAATTAAACCACATCCTCCTCATAGCCTCTTTAAAACAGCAGGTTGGGTATGAAACTGTATGAAAATATTTGGCTATTTTCTATATTTTCTTACTGTGCATGCCTCCTCTAACATGAAACATGATGGATTAACTGTAAAGTGTTTAACAGAATCAATCAGTCATTTTCCACTAACATAAGTTTAGTTTGGTTTAGTTTATTAGGTTATTTCGATCATATTTAAAAGTATACCAACCAAAGCAACACCTCTGAAAACCATGTTGACCGAAAAGATTTAGGCTGAAGCAAGCTCAAATGTGCCTAACCTTCTTACTGAACAACATTTATACTGGAGCAAAACTAAAAGTCAAACAACACAATCTCAAAAACTAATGAATAATTAATAATCTAAAAAAGAACTGAAAAGAAAAAAAAACAAAAAAAGAACAGCAGCAAATCTAAAAGTAGCAAATACAAAAAAAATCCTGAGGAATTTCCAATTATCCCCTTCTTTCCTTCCTTCACCGTTTCCCCTTTTCTTATTTTCTTTTTTTATTCCCCTTCTTTCTCCTCTCTCTTTTTTCTTCTTCCTTCCTTCTCTTTCCTTTCTTGACCCTATTTCTCTCTCCCTCCTTCATCCTTCCCTTTCCCTATCTCCTTTCCTTCTTCTTCTTTGCCCTTCCCACTCCCATATCTTTGCCTTTCTCCCATTTTCACAGTCCTTTTCCTTATCCCTTTTCTTCCTTTTGTTTTTCCTTTTCATTCCTTCTCCTTACCTTACCTTCACTCCACCCTCCCCTTCGTAACATCAATCCAATCTATATTTCTGACACATAAAGTGCTTTAACTGTAGCTAATATTTTTACTTTCCTTAATAAACTCAGGCAAACTGTTCCACAGTTTAACCCCACAGACACAGCATTGGGCTGTCAGATACATATGGACGGCTACTAAACTACTTTATGAACTGAGAGTTAGCTTGTTGTCACGTTAGCCTACAGATATGTCACAGGACCAGGTTGCTAGTGGTGCTAGCAAACAACAAACAACAGTGCTACATAACTGTACTGATAAATACCTTTCCACGTGGTGTTGTACTTGGTATAAAGTTGACTTAATCTAATAAAATTTGTTCCAAAACAAACACATGCCTGGTTAAAAGTCACATCTTCACGACAGTGTGCAAAGACTCCAGGCCAGAAGGTGGCACTGCAGCCCAATTAAAACAGATCCTCCTCTCGGTATCTTTTTAAGAGCCCTGTTGCCTAACCCTAACCCACTTTTTTTAAAACAATGATCCATTACTGTGGTTAAAAAATGTCTTTGTTTTTCTTCTTTTGTTCTGTGACAGTTAATATTTGGAACCAAGTGACAAACTCAGATCTTAAAATATGAAGCCCACCTAAAATTTACAAATTGCAGTTCATCGAGTGTCCACTAGAGGGTGGCTGCAGGAGCAACAATAGCCACATACACACCATAAGCAGTCTTTACATCGAAAGTAAACATTTTTTTAGCCTGGTTAGTAATTAAACTTAGAAGCTTTGGCCTTATAAGGTCATGACAAGATTAAATTTCATGCAACTTTTTGTTCTTACATTGTGTGTTTCTTCTCAAAACCTACTCACAGTGAAATTCAAACCACAGTTAACCTCTGAAAATCCCAATTATTTCACAAGAAGAGGTAGAGAACATTTTATTTGACATATTGATTCAAACAGTCTTTGTTTGGAGATAATGCTTTAAAATTTTATGTTACTTTCTTTTTACTCAATCATCTTTTTCACTTGACCCTCCATGACAAATCCTGTTGTTTTCTTCCTCTCTGCTTCATTTCTCATTTCTAAATAAATCATAAACATTACCAAAAATGTCTGCCATATTTATACCAATTGAAACTACTGGCTGAAGTTTTTCTGGAGCCAAAAGTGTTTTAAAAAAGTCACAGCAAAGTAGAACTCATTAAAGTCAGGCACAGTTTGAAGTTTCTGCCGAACTTTCCAAACTGACAGTGAGTAAACATCCCGACATGAAGACCACTTTTAGCTACAGCATGTTCTTACTCCCAAGTTGTATTTTTTCATTTTTCCTCTCAGTGAAAAGTGTTTGGCTGTCAGTGAAAGCATCAGAGCATCCTTGATGGGCAAATTGAGAGTGTCTGGACTATAACTGTGTTTCCTTTTCACGCTGACCCTGGGTTAGCAGGAAGTGCAGAAGAGATGCCCTCCAAACTTTATGTACTTCCTGAGGCCAGAGCTGAAAGGGCAGCTTTCTCTTTCAGAGCTGCTGAAATAAAATGTTCCCTTCTCTTCCTCCTTGACACCTCTCACATTACTTTCACCAAAACCACAGAGTGAGGAGCCCGAGCTGAGAGAGGTCAAATCAACACCCAAACAATAAAAACGGAGGGGTGAGTCAGGGTCCAGGACTACAGAAAAATAACTGAAAAGTGTCTTTCTTCTGCTGTTACGCTGAATATTTTTCCTGATGAATCTTTCAACAGTGTATCCCTCAAACAAACCAGATAAATGTTTGAAAAGGGTCGGCGGAGTTCAAGGGCTGTTTGGCTTACCAGCTGAATGAGAATGTTATTTAAAAGAGGAGCAACAAACTGCATGTGAAATATGTTTTCAATCCCAAGTTTTAGAAAGCAGAAAAATAGTTAAAATATCAAAGAGAGATGAATCGGTATTACACCAACACAGTGACAAGGTATGTCAAGTACTTAAGGAAATAATAAAAAAAGGTGAGTAAAGATATAAAATGGTCTCACATTGTTCAAACATGGCACCAAAACGGACACAATCTGTGCCGCATAGGAGGTTAAAACTGGCTAATCGCTGAACCATTCACTGTTTAACGCTTGAACAAAAGCTAGAAAAAAAGTCTCCCTTCTAAATATATTTGCCTGATCCTAATCCACACTTTAAAATGAGAGTATTAGTGCCAAAATTACAGGTCATTCCTAAATGCTACTTCTTAGCTTCTTGATTGGGTTGGGCAGGACCAGATTCATTTACGGTGCAACCAAGTCTCTATGACAACACCACGCCAGCTGATGAAGTTAAGTAGTGAAAAGAGAGATCTGTGTTTTTCTCTGCTGAAAACGATTTCTGTGATTAATTTTGTAGTGATGGTGGACACAGGAGCCTAACTGTCAGACAGAAAAAAGACAGAAGAATAGAAAAAGAAGAGTGATAGAACATGAGATAAAGGTTAAAACATGAGCTAAAGGCTAAAATACAGGCCAAAGCTTTAACACAATCTATCAGCTAAAGGATAAGCTAAAGGTAAAGGCCCAAGCTAAAGGCTAAAACACAAGCTCAAGGCTTAACACAGGGAAAAGGCCATAACACAAACTATGAGCTAAAACATGGTTGAAGACTAAGACGGGGCAAAATGCTTAAACATGAGCTAAAGGCTAAAATAAGAGCTAAAGACTAAATCACGAGCTTGAGGCAAAAACACAAGCTAAAGCCAAAAACAAAAGCTAAAGGCTATAAAACTAGCTATAGACTAAAACAAGAGACAAAGATTAAGGCACAAATTAGAGGCTAAAACAGCCAATAACTAACCATGAGCTAAAGGCTCAAGCCCAAGGTAAAGGCCAAAACAGAGGCTAGATGCTAGAACATGAGCTAAAGGACAAAAGATAGGTTAAAGGCTAAAAGATGAGCTACAGTTTCATTTAGCACATGCTTTTTTCCAAAGCTTAAACATGAGTTGAAGGCTAAAAATATGGGCTAAAAACTAAAACATGGGCTAAAGGCTAAAAAAAAAAAAACAAAGACTAAAACACAAACTAAAAACTAAACCAAGAGTAAAAGGCTAAATTACAAGCTAAAGGCCATATCACAGGCTATATGCCAAAACTTTAGCCAAAGGATAGAATATAGGTGAAAGGCTAAAACATGACCTTCAGTTTCATTTAGCAGACGCTTTCATTTAGCGATGTACAGCACAGGCTTAAAGCTAAAACACAGGTCAAATGCATTAACATGAGCTAAAGGCTAAAAAGAAGAGCTTAAGATTAAAACATGGGCTAAAGGGCTGAAAAGAACTTAAGGCTAAAACACAAGCTCAGAGTGAATGCACAAGCTGAAGGCCATAACACCAGCCAAAGGCTAAGACATGTGCTAAAGGTTAAGGCATAAGCTAAAGGCTTAACACAGGGAAAAGGCCATAACACAAGCTAAGAGCTAAACATGTAGATCATTTAGCAGACGCTTTTGTCCAAAGCTATATACAACACATGGGTTAAAGGCTAAAACAGGGGCCCAATGCTTAAACGTGAGCTACAGGCTAAAATAAGAGCTAAATACTAAAAGACGAGCTTAAGGCGAAAACACAACCTAAAAGCTAAAACAGAGGCTATAAAACTAGCTGTAGACTAAAACATGAGGTAAAGATTACGGCACAAGCTAAAGGCTAAAACAGCCAATATCCTACCAAGAGCTAAAGACTAAAACCCAAACAAGGCCAAAGTGCAGGCTAAATGCTTAAACATGAGCTACAGTTTTATTTAACAGACGCTTTTGTCGGAAATGATCTACAACACAAGCTAAAGGCTAAAACATGGGCCAAATTCATAAACATGAGCTAAAGGCTAAATATAAGAGTTAAAAACTAAAACATGGGCTAAAGGCCAAAAAACAACTAGAAGCTAAAACACAAAGGGAAAGTTAACGCACAAGCTAAAGAGTAAAACACAAACTAGTAACTAATAAAGGTTATGACACTAGCCATAAGCTAAAACATGAGCTAAAAACTAAACTACGAGCTATAGGTTAAAACACAAGCTAAAGGACCAAAGCACAGGCTAAATGCTAAAACATGAGCAAAAAGATAGAACATAGGGTAAATGCTAAAACATGAGCTACAGTTTCATTTAGCAGACGCTTTTGTCCAAAGCTATATACAACACAAGCTAAAGGCTAAAACACGGATTAAACTGTTTGTGCTATTCTATTCTGCAGCGGTCTGTTCAAACTTGAGACTCTATCAAACAGCGCTGTTAATAAATGCCTTTCCTCCAGTAAAAAGCGTTTCAAGCAAAAAATAAAGTTTCAGTCCGATGTACATAAAAAAACCCTAAATGAATAAAAAAAGATAAAGAGAAACTTTAAAGATAATTCAGGATTCATCCTGACAGACTAAACCAGATATCTTCTGTTGAGTTTGTGCCAAACAGCAACTCAGCGCGCCCCTCTGCTCAGTAGTTCTGTGGCTGCTTCTCAAGTTTATCAAGCACAGACATTACTCATCTGAAGCAGCAGTTAAAGCAGAACTTGATGCCATAAGTGTATTAAACCACAGGCAAAGTTTTCACATCAGTGCACCTGTCTGCCTCGGTCAGCATATGCTCCTCAGGTTTGTGCCAAGTCTCACTTTGGGTCACGACGAGGGAGCCAAAAATGCAGTGGTCAGGTTGAGAAAGACACACAAATATCTCCTTCAAAGTTTTTAAAGCCACTTTTCTCTAGTTTAATATTTTCACACCCCTGCCTCTCTAAATTACTTCATATTTCTTATGTAGATCAGTGAATCAGTGAAAATTATTCGGTAACCAACCCCTGAGACTGTCTAATTATTATTCCTGCACTTTTCAGACTGTCACCTCCCTCCACTAACTCCTCAAACTGAAGCTCAAATAGCAGGTGAAACACAGACGAGACAAAAGCACCACAGGGAAGTCGACAAAAACTACAGTAGATTTTAAAACAGCAGAGGGAGGCAGCATTAATTAGGGAGATTTGTGACCTTCCCACAACTTCCTCCTCCTTCCTTTGGACGCCAGTCACTTCAGATGTTTGATTCCTGTTGGGAAGCTGCCGAACGCGGCGGGGATACGTGAGCAATTTACAGTCTGATTGTGTCCCTGAACAATCTACAAGTGTCGTCCACTCGCTGCACGGTCCTGCCGAGAGTGGAGCTGTCAGTACATTCAACAAATGCAATAAGATGAAATGTTATTGATTCCTAATGTGGGGAAGCGCATTGTCGCTGCGGCTACGATGATATGATACAGCAGAGAAGGGGAAGAGAGGCTGCCTGGAAACATTAGCCAACTTCTAGCAACAAAAACAACAACAAGACACTACAGACGGATGACATATACAACCTGTTTGCATCAGTTTTATTTAATGGATCTTCTTCAAGCACTTCCACTTTGTCAGTGAATGTTAGCCTACTAACTCGACAGCTACATGCTAGCTAATCATGAGCAGCAGAGACTGTTAACAGCAAACTGGCATCAACAGGTTGTTTAACCATGTTGGGTACAAAGTGCTCGCTCACTCCACTGACAAAGCATCAAATTAAACCACATTGAGAGGATTAATTGATCCTTGTTGGGTCATTTATCACTTAATATTAGTTTTGGATTTCAGTTGAAGTCCTGTCCCTTGATGTTGGTGTAGTCAGTTATCTAACTCGGGCTTTGGTGACTGACAGATGCAGCTGCTGCGAGTCTGAGCGGTGATAGCGCATTTATTAAAACATTTTGGTGCTCTGCTCCATTATTTAAAGTTCTTGTAGTAAAAAAAAAAAGTAATTTATGGTGAAAAAAATGTTTTATCACTTTTATTTACGTATTCATTGAGCTGTCAACAGGGATCTTAGATTAAAGCCTAGTTGATAGCCAAAAATAAATAAATAAATAAATAAATAAATAAATAAAATGACACACAATAGTCATGAAAGAAGGCTTTTTATCTGAGTAAAAAAAAAAAAACAAATATCGCCCCTTTGTGTGGTCCATTTACACGGAAAGTTTCAGGGTCGCGTTTAGATGAGGAATTAGTGAAAGAAATTTTGTAAACAGTAGGAATGGGAGAAAAAAATCATCACATTGTTTGATGTATTTTTTGTTAAATCGTGTTAAATCGTTAAATCGTGACTTTTTTGTCAAAAAGCCTTCCTTTTTTTCTTGAAATCTAAGTCCTTCATTTTAGTCTTTGTTTATAAGCTGGGTTGAAAAAAGTTGAGACATAAGATCCCCTGAATAAACCTTAAAAACCAACACACTTAATGTGCATTATGCTTTTTTTTTTTTTTTTTTTAGAAAATATGGCTCTTGATATAGTTTGTAGACATCACCATCATTACTTTCTCACATGGCCTAGTTTGTAAAAAGCAAACTAAAAATCGCAAAAATCTGAAATAACCAAGAAACCACATTTTAAAGTGAATCAGCACCCTAAAAATCGTAAATAAATCGAATTGGGAGAAAAGCATCATCTCAGCCTCAGTAAACAGTGTAAACAACTTCCCCTTCTCTAGGTTAGAACTGTGGTAGACGTGCATTTTGGATACACCGCCCCCTGCAGTTTGGGAATGAATGCTGTCAAGAGTGTCTAAAATTATAAAAGCAACATGGATTCTCTCAAGTTGTTTTTGTGCGTCTCATTTCCATGCGTGAAGTTAGTGTGAAAAGCATAGACTGTATAAAACATTGACGTAGTCTCGCCGACGTCACCCGTCTGTTTCTGAAACGGAAAATGAAGCACATCAGCTATAGCGGCCATATTGGTAGTGGCAAAGGCTTTGCGTACTGCCATAGGGCGCCTGTCGGTCATGTGACCCTCAGCTGTGCCTCTTATTGGAGGAGCTCGTGATCTTAATATCCTCTGAACGGCTGAGTTAGAAAAAAATTCACCCCTTTGGCTTTTTTTTGGCTTGGTGTGTATGTGACTTCCTGAACTTCCAGAGCCAGCCTCAAGCAAACACTCGAGAAACAGCAGATTTTAGTACTTCCGCATTGTCTCATATTCTTAGACCGTAAGTTGCTACTTGGTGGAAAGAGTAGTACCTCCTTTAGGAGGCCACCAGTTTTGTTGATTGAAAAACAAGAAAAGCTCCCTTTGGTTTTATTTAGACTTTTGTATTTATTACAATCACAAGTTCAAATAGCCACAAGAAAATCAAAGTTAACTTCCAGATGAATTCTTAGACACAAACTCTGAATCAACATTTTTTGACAAAACCTTTGACTTGAACCGGTTGCTGTGCCCTGGGATCAGTCCCGCTCTGTAAATAAAGCAAACCTCATTAACTTATTGCCAACTTAGTGTCCGGCGTCCCTGTGTTAACTGGAGGACAGCACAGCTGACACAGACTATTTGAATACTGTACACATGGAGGCAACAGTGCAAGCGGAAAGCCATGGCTGCTGCTGACGAACAATTACCATTATCTGAAACAGACATTCTGCTGTCATAGCGCTGCAGCACTGGGACTAGTTGTAGCCTGAAGGCTGAAAAAATGAGCCTGCACCTGGAAAGTTGCCAGCTGAAAAATCCCCAGACTGCCAGAGAAGGCCTGGGAGGAGACAGTGAATGACTGGTGTTTTTCTGTGTTTGTGTAGCACACAATACAAATAAAGCTTAGGATGAATTGGACCTACTGTGAAATTTGATTGGGATGAATGGACCTTGATGTTCTTTCTCTCTGTCCCCAATCTCTTTTAATTTACTGCTGTTGTGGAGGATATGGTTCTCATCATTAATCAGCAAGACAAATGAATTCCCAGCTGCCTCGGGGTGAGAGAGCACCAGACTCAGAGAGAGGAAGAGGTGGAAGACGAGAGGAAGGGGCGGGACGTATAAATCAAGTCTGCTTTGATTAATTCACCTTGGTCTGGAGGACGTGGTTAATAAGATCCATTAAGCTGATATTCTGGATTCTGGCGTATTGTGCAAAAAAACGTCAATAACAAACATGCTGGATTGTTCAGAAGCGTTACATACGACAGGGTCAGGGAAATCTTTGCATTTGGCGACACCAATTAGCAATAGTCGAGTCAAATTACAGTCATTTTCAGAGTGGGTAATTATCTTACAAAGGGTCTGCTTCATGAGTGGGGTTTGTGAACGTGAAGTCTCGTAATGAAAAGATGACTGATTGATTCTGTTAAACACTTGACAGTCAATCCATCATTTTTGGGTCAGAGGAGGCATGCACAGTAAGAAAATAACCATTCATTTTAATACAGTTTAATACTCAACCTGCTGCTTTAAGACCTGTAATTAAAGCTACGGGAGTTTTCATGTAAATATCTTCTTTTAGTCAGCTGTAGTTACACCCTAAAGCCACAGGTAGAGCGTTAAATGCCTGTTATAAATCGGACTAACGGGCTGTTTTCGTCCGTATTACTGCATGTTTCCATAAAGCTTACGGATACAGACCAAACAGAGCAGTACCACCGAAAACCATGGGGGCAGTGTTGCTGTCACTACCCGATACAAAGCTTTAGTGAGACACGAAGAAGAAATAACAATGGCGGAACTTTTGCCTTTCATGCAAGTGGTACATTATTAAAATCTCCTCCACAGTCGCCATGTTTGTTTAGAGTTTGTTGTTGTCATAAACTTTTGACTCTGGGCTGCCCCCTCTGGTGGATGTATTGGTTAACTGCAGTGCCAGTGTAAAGGACGAAGGGAAGTATGTGAGCAGTGACGTAGCATTGTTTAAAATGAACAGATACTTTTTCAGCGGAGATCTCTCAAAAGCTGCTTCATGACAAAACAGTTATAGCACCACCTACAGGCCTGGCATGCTCACTACAGCGTTGTCAGCCCCTCGGTGTTTCCGTGTAAACGTTGATTTTATGCACTGCGTTTTAGCGTTTTCAGATGAAATGTTGTCCACTTTATGACAAACAGGAGCAAACAAGCCCCCATACTAACATTTACAACTTCTTTAGGGAAACTTTTTACTGATGTATCTGCTGCCAACTGGTCAGTGTCAGACAACGTGAGTTTAAGTTTGCTGTTAAAAAGCCTTTTCAAAAATTCCAGACAGCACACTATGATCCATCATTGTACTCTTGACAATTTAGTAGATACAGGATGAGATTTTTCAAAAGAAAACTTCAATGAAGGACATGGACAACAACAACATTAAAAAAGTGTTCGAGGTACCACCAGAAGGCGCCAAAATCAACACAACCATAAAATACAGCACAGTAGCTTTTTATTGTTGTTGATTTTGTTTGATTTGAAGGTTGTCATCAGAATCTTGCTGAATTTCTGAAGTTCCATTGCTGATTTAAATTTTCTTTTCTTTTTTTTCTTTTTTTTTTTTGATGAATAATACTTTCAGAGTTTTATGCTGGCCTTATTTAGAGAGTGCTATAGCCTTTCATGTGAGGTGGGCAACCTGCAAATACCCATACAAGCAACTTTTAAACACATTTTTTAAAATCTCATGTTAAAATTATGAAGTGGTTAAATTAAATTCCATTTTTTTTTCAAGTTTTTTTGGTTGACAATAACAATGTAAAATGTTTCTTACAGCATCTTGATTTTAGAGTGAAATAAATGGGATGAAATGCTCTTCATGATCGTGAATGTTAGATTAATTATTCCAACTTATAAAAACTCTGCTTAAGGAGTCAGTGTTTCATCCACAGGTCTGAGATGATCCCAAAAAACACTTTTTAAGATTTAACCCGACTGGGTTTTCTGTACAGTTGGAGCAGGCCTCATGTGGAGGAAAAAGGAACTGCAGGTGTGTTTGGCATCTGTGTCCTAAATGCTGCCATGATGATTTAGACAGATGAGCTGAGTCTCTTCTCAGGTCCTTTAGGCTGGGCACAGTCTGAATGACTTTTTAATCTCAGCTAGTTTCCAAATCATGCAAGCCCAAACATATAATCTACATTGTTTACATCTACACTTCATAAATCCTACACTGATCAGTTTCTGATAACTGACTTATCAAGCTTGGAAGGTTATTATTTATTTTATTTGTCTTATTTATTTATTTATTTATTTATTTGTCTTATTTATTTATTTATTTATTTTTCTATCATTGTTTTTTGAAAATATTATTATTATTATTATTATTATTATTATTATTATTATTATTAATAATAATAATAATAATAATAATAATAATAATAATAATAATAATAATAATTAATTAATTAATTAATTAATTAATTTAGAATTAAATGTGACATTTGAATGCTCAGTGGTGTCAGTATTTTCCACAATCAAACAGCAGGAAGTGGAAGATTTGAATTGCTTATAAGTGGTACTTCTGTCATCTAATGCTGTGTCAGACATTTCTCTGGTGCTCCTAAGCAGTCTTGAAACTGAAAATTTAATTCAAAAAGATTTGTATGTATATAAAAAAACAACTACAAACTTTATTTGGATTAATAATATTAAAAATTTTCAGCCCAGTCTTATACTTCCTGTTCTTATCCCTGAGATTTCAAACTAATTTCTGTGTATTTTGATGTCTTGTTTACATGTTTACAGGAAAACAAAGTTGCCAGTAAATAATTAAAATCACAAACATGTCACTCATTCTTTACATGTCTCTTTATGAACATGTTTTCATAACTTTATAGCTGAGAAAATGTCACTATGGTGCACTCCCTAACCCGGCCACTAGAAGGCACTCCAGCACCTGCCTGAGAGCTGGTGTGCGGCGTGTCACACAGGGAGAGGCACTTCAGATGAAGGTTTAACAGGCAGGAGGAGGGCTGCAACATCTGAACAAAATTTGCATTCCAAAATAAAAAAATAGACTTTGGTAGAAAACAAAATCTCTTCTTCTTTTTCCAAATCTGTTTATTTCTCTCTGTATCTGCTTAATCAGACAAAGGAGAGGAGAAAAGAGCGACTGATTGACATTCACGGGAACCTTGTATTTAAATTTTAACACAATATTTGATGAGTGCAATTCTCCCTCGGTTGTTACCAGCCCCATTAATAAAAAGGTCAATATGAGCTCAGTGAGAGGAATTTAAAACAGCTTTATCCTGATGTAGATTCAAAGAAAGAGAGAAAATAATCCCCTTATTGAAGAAGAAGAAGAAGAAGAAGAAGAAGACACATTAAATTTGATCCGCTGCACAAATCAATAGAAGATAGCAAAGGCCCTGAGTGGGCAACAGAATAAGCCCATACCAGTGAATGAGTGACAGCATTTATGATGCCATGTATAATTTATGATTGTTCAAAGGAGGCAAACAGATATTTAAACTGTACGGCATACTTTAACGACTTATTATTTAATTATTTTCCCCTAATGCAGGAATTATACGTCAAATCCATCAAACAAAACATGAACATGAAGTATGGATCCATGCGTTAGCTCCTACATGTGTTCGAACAAAAGGTCAGTAATAAATCGACACCTGGCGTCATACGTGTTTTTACATGTGTGGTGATGGATGAGAGGTCAGGAGTTGAGGTTATTGACTTCATTGTGCTTCGGTTTCTGTTCAACAGTATTGTGCTTCTTTAGAGTTAATTCCAGGAAATCTTCCCGCCGTGTGTCCATGACTGTGTTCACATGCTTTGATTTCTGTCCTGGTTATGAAAAGACTCTTTCCCACAGAGCTGTTTCCACGACTGACGAAGGTGATAGTTCATGTTCACGTGTACTCGAGGTATTCAAACTGTAGCCACATCGATGAAGGCGCCACGGTACCACGGCTCCATCTGTTTCTAACGCGCTGTATCTTCCCCTCTAAAGAGGTCGGCGTCATTCACTGTACGTAGCTTTAAGGTCTTTCTCTATCTGCTAGAAACAACTATGTTTATCCCTTTAAAGCTCCCATATTCTGCTCCTTTTCTGCAGTTTAATCTGGATCATTGATGTCTTCATGAAATGGTAGTAACATGTTTTGGTCCAAAAAGCCAATAAATCAAGCACAGCAGCATTGTTTCCAGGCTCTCATAGCCCCTCTGTTCAGAACGCTCTGATTTAGTGGGCGTGGCCTTCATATGTAAATGAGACACCGCTGATACTGCCCCGCTCTTCAGCGTCACTGAGAGCGGCGCCACGAGCTCCGAGTGCACAATGTTCAGAAAACAGAGAAGCTCGTTTACTGTAACATTCCAGGCTAAAACAACAGGCTAACCGCAGCTACAGTTAGCATCCTGTAGCTAACACAGAGACAGGGGGGACACTGAGAAAAAGCTCTTCCATCTGCTCCACAGCACACAGCATTTAAAATACTCACATTTCCAGGGTCCCAGGTTTGTTGGTGGATGGTTGGTAATGCGCCTGGATTCAGGACCAGTCTATTGGCTAGCCCTCTGTTGGACTGTCCAAAGTTGGAAAAGCAGTCGGCCGTGAAGTGACTCGCACACACATTTACAGTTTTACTGAGTGTAGCTGGAACATTTCCTGATAAATGAACTCTAGACACTTAGTCTGTCTTCTTCTGAGATGGGAAGATTGTGCATGGAGCTATGTAGCTGTTTACAGCCAAAAACAGAGCAGTGATGGCTCTTCAACTTCAGCATTCTCCTCCCCGCTGCTGGAGAGATTTCTCCCCAGATGTGTGGAGAGGAGTGGGCGGAGAGGGGGTTCGGGGGTATCTGCTCCAGTGGACCAATCAGGTCAGACTTGCTCCGATTGGTCAAAAAAGGGAATTGCTGATGTCGGCAAACCCCGGAAATTCCGAACAGCTCGTTATAGGTCAGGATTTTAAATTCACAAGCACTACTAAGTACAGGTTTTGTTATTAAATATCACATTTTGTGGGCTGAGAGGAAAGCCAAAGACCCACAAATTTCACTAAAAGACTTAATAAAGTGATTTTTGCATAATATGGGACCTTTAACGACCTCTCCTTTTAACCCTTTTATCTTACATTTTTTGAATGCAAGTGATTTTAAGTCTATTCCATTTTTATTTTCAATTCAAATAATAAAAAATTTGTCATTTATCCCTGAGGGTCAATAAAAGGCACATAGAGCAGTAAACAGTGTTAACAACTGTAGACAAAGATAAAAAAAAAAAAAAAGCAGCAGAGTTCAGCACATTAAGGGCGCGGTCACACTGGCCGTTGACATTTCATGGATTGGATCATATCCTCTGACTCCTATTTCACTAACTTCTTGTTGTTGATTTTTCTTGTGCAGTTTTTTTGCTTGTATTGATTTTGGCGTCCCTTTTTGGACAAAGTGATAAAGATAAAATCCTTTTAGTGCAGTGAAAAAATAACAAAAAAAAAAAAAAAGACAAAAACTCAGAAAACCAATGAAAGACTGGCTCTTAAACTGGTGTCCATCGTCCATTCTGACATCCTCCCACAGCAGCTATAAGTAAAAACAATACAATACTAATCATCATCTTATAGCTGATGTTCTGTTTGCTCTTGTAGGTCATTGACACATATCTCTTTTGATGACTTTATTCTGTTTCATAAAAAAACAAAAACTCCCCATAGGCGCTTTCAATAAGTCATAAAAGGAAAGATTGCAACTGGTTCTTCATGCACGTTGTGGGTAAAACACCAGTTTCCCTAGAGATGATACAATGAACCATGTGCAGAGGACAAATCATCACAGGGAGCCTTACTTTGAAGGTAGGGTCTGCAGGAGTTTTTGTTACTTGTTAGTGAACACAATATTCACACTAGGCTCCTCCTCCTTGGGTCAGTGCCAGCAGCAGCACACACCCAGCTTTCAACTGTGACTACATGAGCACACCCACTAGCCCCGCAACCACCTGTGGCATTGCGTTTTTAAATGGGAGAGACTCGAGAGCCGTGTACCAGACTTGGAATGTTAGCACAAGCTAATCACAGGTATTTGACACATACCTGATTAGCTAAAAGCTAACTCACGTTGCTCTTTGTCCCATGCTGCTCCACAAGTTCCTGGAAGTGAGTGAAAGTCGAGCCAAGCTTCACAATTATTTAGTAAAAAGCAATGTCTTCTTCCGACCGGAAACGTCCTGAAACAACTGAAACATCAACATCCAGGCAGAGGACGGGGTTGAAGCAGACACTGACACTGACACTGACACACATGTAAAGAGGCCTAGAGGAGACAATTGAGCAGGGATATTTGTGTAAAAATTGACATATTTTAAGGAAAGTCCTGGAAAGACTCGACCTTTAATTTCACAAAAAGCCAAATCTTCAAAAGTTGTCTCTATAATCTACCAAACTCGTTGCCTTGTTTTGGCCTCACACATCATCTGACTGCTCGTCTTTCTGCCTTTGTCCAACTTCTCTCAGGAATGTGTTTCCCCCCCCCCCCCCTCCTCCAAACAATTACTTTCACTGGCTTTTAAAGCTTTTTGCTGAAGTTTGGAGCTTCAACAACATAAAACATCTAAAGCACTTACTGCCTCCAAAGCACAGGACAGTCTGACAGAAGAGTCCAGGCTGCAAATCCCAAAAGTGGAGAAAAGGCCCTAGCTGAACCCAAAACGCAGCGTCTCGGGAGGCCGGATCCATCTGAACACCAACAGACGAAGGAAACGTGTCAGTAACAGAAGGAGTTTTTAAACCTGCTGTTATCAGTCAAAATTAAAGAAAACAGTCTTATCTTTTTGGAGACAATGGAGCTGCAGTGAACCAAACTGACCAATAGGAGGAGCAAGATGCTGTAGATAATGAGAAAGTGACACCATACCAATGCCAATCAGATCAGTACAGGTTGAATCATGGACAAATTTGTGTCCTTCTTGATCTACTTTCTGCACATTGACTCGTCACAGCTCTGGCATGAGGGGGGAACCGACCCTCCAGAGCAGTGGGGGGCAGCTGGACCAACACAGAGCAGATCCAGTGTAAGTTAATTCAATGGCTTGAGTAGAAACCAATATGGTCCAGAGCTGATCTGGAAATGCACCCAGTGTATTTTTGGCATAAAAATTCCTACAAATAAATCCACATGTCCAAACACTCAGAGCAGTTTTTTAAAGAATCAAGAGGAGAAATCCCTTTAACGTTGGTTATTCAGTTAAATTTTATTTACAACCACAAACAGATTCTTTCAAAACTTTCCTTGTAAATAACTTTCTATTTCCACGATGTGTTTTATCCTTACTTTTCTTCTCTTTTTAAAAAAATTTAATATTTGGATGCACTTTTTGCTATTTTCATTTGATCCATGACTTACGATTCAAATTTTTTTTTGTTTTGTTTGGGGGGTGATGGGGTGGGGTGGTGGTTGTGTTTTTAATCTGGTGCAACAAACAATTTTGATTCTATTTTATTTATTTATTTTTTTACTATAAATAAATAAATAAATAAATGAATGAAAATAAATAAATAAATAAATAAATAAGAAAATTATTTAAAAAGAAATATAAAAAAAAGTAAAAAAATATTTTCAAAGTTAAAAATAATTTTAAAATGAAAAAAAAAAAGATTATAAAAAAAAGTTCTGAAAGGTTACCTCCTGCAAAATCTTTCAAAGATGTTTTTCTATTGTCAATTTTTTAAATTTGCACCTAAATTAACTATTGAATGTGTAGGTTTCATTCCTTTTATGACTCTAAGTGTCATCCTTTTCTTTTTCTTTTCTTTACAATGACTCTAGAAGAAAAACTTGGGATTTTTTTTCTTCATACAAAATTTTGAAAAAACAAAAAAACAAAAAAACAGTAAAAACTCTGTTACAAAAAAGTAAACAGAAAAATAAAATTATTTTTTAGCATTTTCAATGAAAAAATGATCTGATTTGATTTTTATTTATCTCAAACTTGCAGATGAGAAGTAGAAAAACAAAAGAGCACAATTTGTTGCCTAAACAGCATCGATGTTACAGTCGTCCAGTCTCTAATGACAATGAGAGCAACAAGCAAGAAAAAAATGAATAACAAAATAATCATCCCTGCAATGTTAGAGAAGTGGAGGAGAAAGAAAAACGAGAGGCATTGTGGGTAAATAACTTCTATAAATCCAAAGTTCTTTGTTTTCCAAATCCTCCATAGTCGACTGGCTGTGATTGTTTTCTTGGACTGAATCTGCATCTTTTATCTTTCCTTCATGATCTAAACATTAGCTAAATAAAAAATACAAAAACAACAACAACAACTTTAAGTTCAATATGTTCATGAGTTTAAACAAAACTGAACCACGTCACCCCTGAACCACATTATTATACATCATATGTAGTTAAAATTAACACATTCATCATAAAGATTAAATAAAGCAGAAAAGGTCAAGATATTCATAAACCATAATTCATCTTCTAATGTAAAACATATGCAAACCTGCACAAACAGCCGCCTCCACTTCCAGCCTTTGTCATAAAGTACAATCGTATAAAATAAACATGAAAAAGCATCAAAATGACCCACTGAGCACAAATTGCAGTGGAAAACAAAGCAATCATAACAAATGCTGAATGGCACGGAGCAATTTTGTGCTGGAGTGAAACAAACAAACGTCTGGGTGCTGTTTTAACAGGTAAGTGGCTGCTGCTATGATTTCACAAATCACAATGACAGCAAGTCAGAGAGGAGGGGGTCGAGTTGTGTTTCAACACCAAAACAAGCGTCTTTGTGACAGAGGGCTATTGTCTGATTCCAGAGCGGCTGTTTATTTGATCCTCTCTGTGACGAAAGGGAAAATCTCAGGCCGGTGGATTCAGAATAAAAACAGGGACGAGGAGGAGCAGCGGGCCAAGAGCGGGGTTAGGAAAGTTGATAATGTGGTTCATTTTTTGATGAGTGGGGTTGGATGGAGCTCTAACAGCAGTGAGTGTATCACCAACAGGATGTCAGTCAGCTCAGCCTCTTTATTCCTTTGCTCATCATAAAATCTAGACTACAAAAGATTCAGCTTTTTACCACAGATTATAACCAATTTTATGAAACTTGGGCCACTTACATCTTCCTCCTTCTCACTTGCGACGTGGCACTCTGTTTGGTTTGTACCTGCTCCTTCAAACTAAAATGACGGTCAAACAAGAAAAAACTCATCCACACAAATTTAATATTTCATATATTGGGATATAAAACCGGTCTTCTGGCTTAAAAACATTGACAAGAACAGCTCCTGCCTACCTGGTGTCCCTCATCCAGGTCTACACTCCTTCTCGCCCTCTACGCTCTGCTTGTGAAAGACGCCTGGTGCTCCCGGCCCAGCACGGCTCCAAATCTCTAGCCAGACTCTTCTCCTCTGTTGTTCCCAAATGGTGAATGAATTAACCTAACTCTATATGATCCACAGAGTCCCTTTCTACTCTAAGAGATGTCTGAAGACTCATCTGTTCAGGGAACACTTAGACCCTTAATCTGAGCCTTCTCCTCTTTGTCCTCAGGGGGAGAATGAATTGTTGGTTATAAGACTCAGCTCTTATGATTTTTTAGCACCATTGCTGAATGTTGTTGAAGTTTGAAGTATACTGTTGCATCAATTTATGGTGGTTTGTTGGCTTGTTGATTATTGTACAGCCCCCCCCCCCCCCCCCCCCCTCAAAAAAAAAACAAAAAACAAATTTGCACTTAATGGCAGCACCTGCAGCCGAATAACTTGTAGCACTGTTGTCTCACTAACTAGGTTTTCCTTCTGTCTAAATTCTTGCCTGTGTTGTACGCCGCTTTGGACAAAAATGTCTGCTAAATGAAACTATAAACCGTAAGGCTGGGCGTTTCCCTGGAGTCTGGCGATGTTTTTCAAGTGGTAAAAACAGGATTTTGACAGATGTTTGATGTGATTTTCAAAAGTTGGGTGAGGGTCCAGTCTCACACCAAAGTTGGTGACGGCAGATGAGACGGGGATAGATTGTCCAGAGAAAGTGATGGTGGTTAGAGTGATAGTGGTTAGAGAGAAACTCTTACCTAAGTTACAGGATTTTAAATCCTCAAGATCTGTAAAAAAAATCTGGGCGTGATTTTGGACTCTGAGCTCACTTTTATTCCACACATTTAAAACATAACAAAGTTAGGTTTTTACCATCTTAAGAATATAGCCAGAGTCCGGTTTCGCCGGTTTCTCTCTCAGGCCAGCACGGAGGTACTGATGCATGCTTTTATCTCCTGTCGTTTAGACTATTGTAATGCCCTGCTCTCTGGTCTACCCAAAAAGAACATGCAGAATTTAAAATTATTACAAAACTCAGCCGCACGCGTGCTGATGAGGACCAGAGGGCGGGAGCACATTACGCCTGTTTTAAAATCACTGCATTGGCTCCCCGTGCGTTTCAGGATCGATTTTAAGGTTCTCTTATTAGTTTTTAAGTGTCTTAACGGTCTTGGGCCATCTTATCTATCTGAAATACTTTTACCCTATCAACTCTCGTGGACCCTGAGGTCCTCTGGTGCTGGCCTTTTAACAATACCACAAGTAAGAACTAAAACTCAAGGGGAGGTGCGATCTGTTACTATGGTCCCGATTGTGGAACAGCCTCCCGGAGAGCCTCAGGGGCGCAGAGAATGTTGATATTTTTAAAAAAAGGCTCAAGACCCATCTTTTTAATCAGGCTTTGAACTGACCAGTTAAACAACTCTTAATCCTTTTTATGTTTACCCCTATTTTTACACTTTTTTTTAATCATTACTCTATTTTATACTTTTGTCATTATTTCTATTTTATTTATTGATTTATTTATTACAAGTTTATCCTGTTTTATTATGTTGTTTTATTTAAGTGTTTTATTTTGATGTTTTAGTCAGGGTACAGTTTTATTTTATTTCACATGATCTATTTAATCTCTACTGTTTTATTCGCTCAGTTTTAGCTTCTATACCTTTAATCTCATTCTACTATTTTAGTCCCTTGGTTTTCCAGTGTTTCCTCCTGGGGGTCTGCCACACCGGGAGGTGATTCTGGTCCACTGATTGGGGCGCTGTCCCATGGATGGCTCCGGCCCTGGTGGCTAGTGAGCTCTACACCTTGGTGTGGAGCCTCCTGTCTGCCTTGGCTGGGGTGGTCCCTGTGGTGGCGCCCCTTTCAGCCATGACTCCTCCCGGTCTGCGCAGCCCCCAAAGGTAGCTTTTTCCTCACCTCAGATCTTGGTGCCCAGTCATGTCTCCTCATCAACAGCCTGTGTGTGTGTGTGTGTGTGTGTGTGTGTGTGTGTGTGTGTGTGTGTGTGTGTGTGTGTGTGTGTGTGTTTGTGTGTGCGGGTATGTATATCTATGTATGTGCGTGGGTGTGTATGTAACTGTGTTGCAATGGGTATGTTTGTGGGTATGGAAGGTTTGGGGTTTTAATGGTATTCCTTTGTTTCTTTTTTCTTTTGTTTGGCTTTGTTTTTTGTTTTTATCCTCTGTGAGGCACTTTGTGTTGCACAAGTGCATGAAAAATGCCATATAAATAAAATAAAGTTGAAGTTGAAGTTAAAGTTAATGGAGATAATTGGACCTGGTGAGGGGTGCCAGTGAGTATGGCTTCTGATTTGGAGCAGTTTAGTTGAAGGAAGTTATGACTCATCCACGCACTTACCTCCTATAGACTGGTGGTGATGATGATGATGATGATGACAGCAACGGATGAGTTTTGATATATAGCTTGTTAAATGTCACACAAAGCCTAATTTTTAATTTCTAATAAGTAATGAAAACAAAATAACTCAGAAAAAAAGAGGACATGAGTGAAATGCGGCCCAATAATATCTTCAAATCATCACAACAATCAGATGTGAGAAACATTTCTACCAGTTGTATTAGTTTTTGAAAGTTTAACCACAGCCCATCTGGAATGACTGGGGAGAAGGATTTTTTTTTACCTATATTGCAGTCAGCCACCAGGGGGAGCAGTTTGTGTGGCACTCTCACTTCAAGCTGAGCAAGATGATGTACATTTTTTTTTTCACAGTCTATGGTCTAGTGTCGTGCATATTTTTTTTCATCCTGGTCCCGTTTCTTGTAGAACATAAATATCGTAGCAGATTAAATCAGTGGTGTAAGGATGTGATATGTAGAGGCCAAAGGGTTGAATGCACATTCATAAAAACCTCTAATGAGTTCCTCAACGCTCTGCGACTGTAAATACATGGGGGAATAAAGACGTATTGAGTGTTTCTCGCTGCATGATGAGGACCTGGTCTGATTGCAGAGAAAGCACAAGTAGCTTAATTGTTGCTTGTTGTTACAGGTGGCCTAATTTTCTGAGTGCCCTTAAGGGTCGCCATTACCACAAGGGTTTATGGGTCTGCTCTTTCCTGCCCCTTATAATCGCACAATCAATAAATCATTTGTAATCACGCCTGCGTCACATGGGAAGGTTGTGAAGGTTGGCTTTGCAGAGCCTCTTAGGGATGTAAAAAATAAATGTTAACTCAGACTCTTTCTTTCTGGGTTTATTGGATCAGTATCTGTCTTAACACATGGTAAACAAATGATGCAGGATGCCGCATCTTTCTTTTCAGCTCGCAAGGTTAAGACACAAAGACGAGTGTGCATCACTGAGTTTTTCATTACCAAACACAAACAAACACATGCTTACACTGTGTCTGTAGCTCTGCAGCCAGTTAAAGAGAAATGACGAGGATTCCTTCAGAGGATAATGACTAATGAGTCCATAGACGCCAACCAGCTCACGCGTTAAACTCAACAGAACATTATATGACTGATAGCTCGCCTGTGGTCGGCACATTCCTAATCAATAGCAGTATCACCTTTACTTATTTAAGATGTTGGCTCATTATGTACAGCACTTGAGCTATAATGAGAGCCCGAGGTGAAAATGTAATTAAAAAGATAATATCTTCCTCCACTCAACTCATCGTCTGAATACTGAGTATTACAGGTGCGCTGGTGTATAAAGCAAAGCATTAAATATAAATGGAGAGTTCATTTTTCTCTGACAGCTAGCTCGCCGCACATCAGCTCCATCCACTGTGTTGAAATCAATACGACCATCTCCATTTATTTAAGATCTTAGTTAAAAAAGGTTTGGTTTGCTCGTCAAGTGGGGGAAGCACAGATTGATTTTCAGAGAATAAATCCTGTCAGATTAATTCAGGCTTAAAACTGCTCCTCCAGATATTCCGCCGTTTGGAGTTAATAAGGATTTCTTGTTTTTTTGCTGCATGTTTAACCTGGTTTCTGCATCCTGTAAAGATTTCATGATGTTTTTGCCAGCCAAGGTTCACTCCGTAGTTTAAAAAAGATTCAACCCCTCATGAGAATCTCAATTTTGTTGCGTAGCGAACTGATAAATCAGAGTTTCTTTTGTTGGTATAAGTTTCAGGAGAGGATATATGGCCATAACAGTATTTATTTCCCCTTACCTGTTCTTATTTGTGTCACTTACCTTTGTAAAACGCCTCCTTCAGTCCCTTAAGACGCTGCTTCTCTCAGTTAGCTCTTCTTTTCTGCTTCCACCTTTATCAGAATTCCCCTTTTACATTAAAGTGCTGTACTTAAGCTGTCAGTGAAAAAAAAAGAAATTGTATCAGTATCAAGTATTCTTTCAAAATTCCCTTTTTTATATACTACAGTGTTGGTAATTTATTTGATTTCAATGTAATTTTAAAATTTCAAAATTGTTTGACATTTTTTTAAATTCTTGGAATTTTAGCTTTTTTGAGGTTTTGCCATTTTTTTTGTTAAGTTCCAAAAAAATGAAATCTTTGCAAATTTTAAACACTTTAATCTTTTTTTTCTTCTTTTTTTGCCCATTAACTTAGCCTGGTTTCTGCATCCTGTAAATATTCCATGATGTTTTCGCCAGCCAAATGGTTCACTCTTAATTAAAAAAAAAAAATCAATACATGTTAAAAGTTTCAAGTATTCTTTCAAAATCATTTTTAATACATGTTTGCTAATCTATTTGATTTCACTGTAATTGTAAAATTTCAAAATTGTTTGACATTTTTGCACATTCTTGAAATTTGACCTTTTTTGGTTTTTGATTTTTTTTATATTTTCAAAAAAAAAAAAATTTTTAAACATTTTGGAAATTTCAATTTTTTTGAGGTTTTGGATTTTTTTTAAAGTTCAAAAAATTAAATTATTACAAATTCTTGATATTTGACTTTTTTTTAGGTTTTTGCAATTTTTGTTTATTTTCAAAAAATTGAAATTTTGGAAATTTCAATTTTTGTGAGGGTTTTGCATTTTTTTAAAGTTAAAAACAAAATAAAATTTTGCAATTTTTTAAATTTAATCTTTTATTCTTTTTTCTTTTCTTTTTTCTTTTTCTTTTTTTTTTGGTGCTTGTTTACTTAAACTAGTTTCTGCATCCTGTAAAGATTCTTTGATGTTTTTGCCAGCCAAGATTCACCCCTTAGTTTACAGGTCCCGTATTCTGCTCCTTTTCTGCAGTTTAATCTGGATCATTGATGTCTTCATGAAATGGTAGTAACATGTTTTGGTCCAAAAAGCCAATAAATCAAGCACAGCAGCATTGTTTCCAGGCTCTCATAGCCCCTCTGTTCAGAACGCTCTGGTTTAGTGGGCGTGGCCTTCATATGTAAATGAGCCACCGCTGATACCGCCCTGCTCTTCCACGTCACTGAGAGCGGCGCCACGAGCTCGGAGCGCACAATGTTTAGAAAACAGAGAAGCTCGTTTACTGTAACATTACAGGCTAAAATAACAGGCTAACCGCAGCTAAAGTTAGCATGCTGAAGCTAACACAGAGAAAGGGGGGACACTGAGGAAAAGCTCTTCCATCTGCTCCACAGCACACAGCATTTAAAATACTCACATTTCCATGGTCCCAGGTTTGTTGGTGGATGGTTGGTAATGCACCTGGATTCAGGACCAGTTTATTGGCTAGCCCTCTGTTGGACTGTCCAAAGTTGGAAAAGCAGTCGGCCGTGAAGTGACTAGCACACACATGCACAGTTTTACTGAGTGTAGCTGGAGCATTTCCCTCATAAATTAACTCTAGACACTTAGTCTGTCTTCTTCTGAGATGGGAAGCTTTTGCATGGAACTATGTGGCTGTTTACAGCCAAAAACAAAGCAGTGATGGCTCACTAACTTTGGCCTCCTCCCTGCGGGGAGAGGAGTGGGCTGGGAGAGGGGTTCTGGGGTATCTGCTCCGGTGGACCAATCAGGTCAGACCTGCTCCTGATTGGTCAAAAAATGGAATCACTGACGTTGGCAAATACCCCAAATCCAAGCAGCTCGTTTTAGGTCAGGATTTTACATTCACAAGCACTACTAAGTACAGGTTTTGTCATTAAATATCACATTTTGTGGGCTGGGAGGAAAGCCAAAGACCCACAAATTTCACTGAAAGACTTAATAAAGTGATTTTTGCAGAATATGGGACCTTTAAAGTAAAAAAAAAATGAAATTTTTGCACATTTTCAAAATTTAACCTTTTTTGGCCCAATTACTTAACCTGATATCTGCATCCTGTAAAGATTTCATGATGTTTTTGCCAGCCAATGTTCACTCCTTAGGTTAAAAAAGACTCAACCCCTTTGGAATCTCAATTCTGTTACGTAGCGATCTGATAAATCAGAGTTTCTCCTGTTGGTATACGTTTGAGGAGAGGAAATATGGCCGTAACCATGTTTATTTTCCCCTTACCTGCTCTTATTTGTGTCACTTACCTCTGTAAAATGCCTCCTCCAGTCCCTTTAGATGGCAAGATTCATCCTTAAACACATTTCTTTTTATGCTTTTCCGAGCAATCAGTTCAAGTCTGCTGCTTCTCTCCGTTAGCTCTTCTTTTCTGCTTCCACCTTTATCAGAATTCCCCTTTTACATTAAAGTGCTGTACTTAAGCTGTCAGTGATCTCCTCCCTTGCTGCCTTACAGCTCACCTGAAAGCCATGATGCAACAGGTGCAATCTGTAAATTTCATATGCACCGCCTGAGTCTGCAAGAAGAGGAAGTTATTATCATCATCCCCTGATCCCGGCTTCAGGGAGCTCACTGTCTTCTGGAGAGGAGTGATGAAGTCAGAGCCAAATATAATCTCTAAACATATTCACGATGTAATCCGCCACGAGAGCTGGCTGACAGAGGAAACAATATTTGTCAGGATTTAATTACTGAAGCTCTATTTTTTAGAGCCGGAGGTCAACAGAAGCTCAATAAACGGTAATTAATAACACAAACACTTTGATTTCACCTTTTCAACTTTTAAGCTCGGAGAAATTGGCAAATGGTATGCAACGTTTCACAAAGAAGTCTCAGGATGTCATCCTGACGAGACAAATTAATTTCTACGCTGCAAAAAAACTGAAATTTCATCAAGTGTTTGTGTCTTATTTTATGTAAAAAATGTCTTATTACACTTGATATGAGCCCTATTCAACTTATCAGCTCAGAAAAATGTCTTGTTTCAAGTTATTTTAAGGCAAAAATGAGGTCTGAATTGCTGTAACAAGAAACAAATTTGCTTAAAATTTTGCTTAAAACTTGAATAATGTTTTAAGACTAGTAACTTTTCTCTGGTTACATTGGCAGATTTTTTTTTCAACTTGTTACAAGTAATTCAAACCCCATTGCTTAATATACATGCTAAATATGTGGCAAGACATTAGCAAACAACTAAAAATGGTGAGTTAAGATAAATAATCTATAAATATTATCAGATTCAAGTTTTTTTTGCAAATGTATTAAATTTCATTTAGTTCATTTTGAGGTTTCATTTTTTGACATTTTTGCAGATTTGTAATTGTTTTGAGGTTTTTACAAATTGTTGAAATTTAAAAAATTTGAAATGTTAAATTTTTTAAAATGTAATAAACGTTTTGTTTTCTTTTTTTTTTTGCAAATTTACTAAATGTCATTTTTTTTTAATATTGTAAATTTATGATTTCTATTTTTTGTGATTTTTGAAAAATTTTGCAACTTTTGAAATTTTTGAAATGACAGTTTTTGTTATTTTTGTAAGATTTTGCAATTTTTAAAAAATTTTAGCAAAATTTTTGAAATCCGTTTTTTTGTGATTCCTGTAAAATTTTGCAACTTTTTTTTTGAATTTTTGCAATTTTTTAAATTCCAGTTGTGATTTTTGTAAAAAAAAATTTTTTTGCAACTTTTTGAATTCTTTTGCAATTTTTGCAATTTCTATTCTTTTATTTCTGTCAGCAAATGTATTTAAAATAATAATAATAAAAAAAAACTCCAACATCACATTTACAATCTTATAAATGTAAACAACTTCTCTTTTAGATAATAACTATATTTTCCCATGTAATGAAGTTTATACACTTAATAGTCTTTCTTGTGAAGATTAAGTACACTTGTGGCTCCTTAATGACTTTAATCCAGGTGAGTTGAGGCAAAATGGCTTTTATGGAAGTAAAGGTTGCAGACTCCTGGTCTGAAGTAAAAAAAAAAAAAAAGAAGTGAAACCATGTGCTTGGCATTAATAAAGTCATGTTAAAAGTAATGAATCATACCAACACTGATTATTTTTGGACATTAATATCTTTTCTTTTTTATTAAGACAAGAACTCTTCATTGTTTTGTAAAAATGTCTATTTATGAACCAATACAAAATGTGTATGGGAATGTGGAACTCCTCTTCTCCATTGATACACATTAACATTTCCCAAGAACAGCAGAGAGACAGAAAAGAATCAATCTAAAACAATGACTGGTGAAACAATCAAACTTTTTCGGGAATCAGACGAGCTTCCAAAGGCGGTGGGGTGTTGAAAGTGACAGTAGTATACAGCCACAACAAGTTTCTGATCCGGCTTCATTCCAATAAACAGTGTTCTCTTATGATCTATGTCAACACAAAGCAATACTCAACACATCTTTTACAGTGCACCAAATATTAAGAAAAATACAGAAAACATGTACAACATATATGCAAAATATCACCAATTTTCCCTCTTGGATCTAAAATGATGTGTTGCACTCGATTGGATGACGATGCATTGTACTTTCTAGCATGTTGTTGAAAGGTGGGGCCTAAACTTTGCGTTCTACCTGAGGTGCGATCACATCGGTGAGCAAAGCATGAACCAGACAAAAACGCTGTAAAAAGAACTCAACGTGGAGAGAACTACATCAGTAAAACCGTGAAAGCAAAGTCCTTTTATTAGCATCACTGGGCATCAAATGAAAATACTTCAAATAACCTAAGAAATCAAACTTCTGTTGGAACTTTTCTGTCATTTTATTTATGTTCCTTTTTATATCCAAACGTTTGAAGAGCAAAAACCATTAAAGAAACATCCCTGCAGTTCAACCCCCCCAAAAAAGTTGAATATTCACTAATAAAATACCAATGCATCAGCCTTAAGGGAGAAGACGATATTCAGTTCTGTTTCTTTATTGCAAGTACATATTTTGAAGTCTGGTTTAAATGGAAGCTGCCACGTCACTGAAGCGAAATAGTGCTCACTGTAAAATACATATCACACAATCTCAGTCTTACAGATGAAGTGACATCTGCTCTGTGATTCATAAAGCAACGATAACAAGTCAGTTAATAGTTTCATCAGACACCAGACTGAAAACATCTAAACTAATCTGAGCCCCCTCCCCCACCCCCCACCCGTCCACGTGGGCAAAACACGACAAAAACAGTGTCATCAGCATACAGTGTTAACTTAGTGGTAATTCCTTTGTGAGTACAGAATTTCAACTTAAATCAAGTTTGTTTTTTAATCACAGAAGAATAAACTGTTGGAAAGAGTTAGACACAGCTGACTGGATCTTTGTAACAGCCTCAAAACCACAACTGCTGCACATCCTGTGGAGAAGCTCAACGTATCTCCCACCCAACCCACTCGCTGTTTTTAAAAAACTGCAGAAAAAAATATTCAGCAACAGATGTGTTACGCTCCAGAAAGTTTCAGTATGGACAGACTGGATGCTGTCTTCATGCATGACTATGATATATTAAAGCTATCATATTGATAATGTGTTGCAATCTGAGGTGCACGTCGACGAATTACAACAAAATGCATGAACGTGGCAAGAAAGTCGGATAAATGTCCACACAGCAAGCAGCTTCGCTACGTCCCAAAGAATCGATTCAGTCGACCACTGGATGATGAGAAACCAAAAGACTGTGAGTAACAAACAAATGGATCCAACTAATGATGGTTGATTTTGGGGCTTGTCTTATGATTTCAGTCGTTTAAAACTCAGTCTGATTTTTTTAAGACAGTCTTTGTCTGGTCTTGGCGTTTAACACAGTTTTATTGCAGAAGTTTGCTCTTTCCTCATGTAACTTGTGTGACTCTGGCATGAACACGATCAACAACCAACAGGAAGGCTTTCGCCAGAGTCAAACAGGAAGCTTAAAAATATAGAAATGATGGGAAGGTCAAACAACGTGCATTCGAATCAGGCTGTTATTGTAGCTGTGGTCTTGCAGAAAACCTGCTAAATCTCCAGGTTTTGCAAAATCTTCAGTCAGGGTGTCAGACGTTGGTCTTTTAAAAGTTGATTTTCAGTCTTGGAGAGTATCGAAGGTGAGATTTGACTCAAAGAGAAACAAAAGAGGCTTGGAAGACCAAACTGTGTCCATTTCAGCATCTCAGTAAGCTTAGATTGTTATAAATATTTATTGTATTATGTTTTCATTTTTAGAAGGGGAAGGGGTAATTTTGTAGGTTAAACAAATTTCATTATGTTATAATTGAATTTAATAAATTTTTAATACTTCAATATATTTAGTTTTTCGAGATTTATGTTTATGAAATTTTCTTCCCTGTCCTTGTAAAGTCGTGAAAATGACCTGTTATGCCTCAAATACACCAGATACGTTGGCGTTCACTGACTCACCCGACAAGCCCCATGACTGACGGACAGCTGGAGTCACAGATTGAGGATTTCTTGCTTCCCACTCCTTTGATCAGTCTCTCTTCATTCCTGTTTGGCTGTAAAACCTCAAACCTGTTGACTCCTGGTCTGGCTCTGCTAGTTATGTCTGTTTGTTGTTGTAGTCAAGCTCATCTGGTTTTAACACGGTTTGTTTTATTTTGAAAGTCACAGGCTGTTTTAGATTGTTTCTGTGCACTACTCCCTGTCCCGTCGATCTTCTCTAATGTGAATTGACCCATCACAGCTCAGGTATCTGGCAAAAATAGCACGGCTGTGTGTTAGCTGAAGCAATGGAGCGGATTGAGTACAAGTCGTCACATTGACCTGACTGGAAACTGATCTGATCTGGATCTGGTGCAGAGACGGACTGGAGACACACCTGGTGTATTTCAGCTGTTACTTTACCAAAAGATTGAAGAGATTTTGGGCCTGGAGTTACTTCCTGTTTGCTTTCTAATTCACCAACAAACACATATTTTCTGAAAGTGGCTACAGCTACAGCTACGAAACTTTTGGCCAAATTCTAGTTTCAAAGACACAGTGACAGTAACAGCCCTTCAAATGAACTTGCTAATAAGATGTATGTCTTTCTTTATATGGTATCCAACAACAGTGGACTGAAGGATCCTCGACAACCTAACAAAGAATAATCATTATCATTATTTTTTTTAAAAGAGGAGGTTCATTAAAGGAAAAAAAAAATACAGATATTAAATGCTTATCTTGAAAAAAAAAAGGTTTTGAAAATGTGACCTATTTAATTATTTTGGAAGAGGATTAGGGCCATTTAAAAAAAGGAATTCCATATTTTAATTTTTATTTATTTATTTATTTATTTTTCTGAGAAAAAAGTCACAATTCTGAGATTAAAATCTAAATTCTGATATTTTTTCTCTCAATACTCGGACCTTAATCTCAGAATTCTCTGGAAAAAAAAGAGTCAGAATTATAACTTTTTTTTCCCTCGTATTTTAGGATTAGAGTCAGGATTCTGAACTCTAGAGAAAAAAAAGCCAGAATCCTGGAACTAACTTAAGTAAGAATTCAGACTTCAATCTCAGAATTTTGGGATCAAAGTCAGAATTCTGTTTTTTTTTTTCCTCAGAATTCTTAGATTAAAGTCTGAGTTTAGACTTTCTGAATTTAATCTCACAAAAAGTCAGAAAAAGTCAGAAATCTAAGAAAAAAAATCAGAATTCTAAAATTAACTTAAATGTATGAACATAATTTCATCCAGAATTCTGAGATTAAAGTCAGAGTTCTGACTTTTCCTCAGAAAAATAGTAAAAATAAAGGAGGTCCTGCAAGGAGGTGAGTTTTAAATCTAAGCTGCAGCTGAAGATATAAATTGAAATGTACAGAGTATATACGAACACGCATGTGTGTCTGTCCAGCTCATCCTGACACTTTGTTTGAACTTTGGATGCAAACACAGAAACCCAGACCTCCACCTTAATCCACCCACAGCTGTCACACGGAGCACGGGGCTCATTAAGCGAGCTGCTTGCTGTGTGAACACATAACAATGACAAACAATGCCACCAGTTCAACCCTCGTTGCCATGTTAAGAAGCCGGGGCATTAATGCAACCCACCACCGAGCACAACATGTGTATTAACTTGAGTTACAAACAATTAATTACTTTTGGCATTCCTCAGTGCTCCCAGCTGGCGCGGCAAAAACAGATCCTCATTCAGTTTTTGGCAGGTGATGCATAAAGCAAGACAGAGAAGCAGAGGGAATGACTTCCAGCACGTACGCACATGCAAAAAGAAAAAAAAAGGTAAGCACTCAAGCTGCTGCGGATTCAGAAGGTGTGATGGGCGCGGGAAGCCTGGCCTGGTCTCTCTTGAAGTTTCAGTTTCATTTCCCCAACATCAGCTTGATTTACACTTTGACGAAACTCACGATGAGCGTGATACCATAAAATCCACAAAGGTACTCCATTGTAGTTCTAGTAAGTTGTAAAAAATATTTCTTAGTAAGGATTAGTGTACAATACAGCAGTGATTCCGTTGGCTTGATTTACATTGGATTGTGTTTTCATGACATAACGTGACCCTCGATGGGAAACCTGGACTGCAATGACCTTTTTTTTTTAATGTTTGTGCAGCGTGTGTGTTCCAAAAATAACTTCCACTGTGTTTCATCTCGGGGTTGTTTCTTCTCCTGGTGTTATGTACAGTGAAGCAGCATTTTTTGGCTGCTGGTGGCCGCCGATAACGCCAATTTCTTAATGTTTTATTTTCCCCGCAGCCTTTTATTACTGAGGCATCTTCACCGAGAGTCTGCCATAAAGCTTTTTTTTTTTTTTTTTTTAAAACAATTTACATTTCTTTACTCTCCCATTTGTAAGACAAAATATTCTGGAGTGAGAGCAGATGGAAATCATTTGGATGTCATCACTACAACTCAATAAAAGCTGGAGGAAAAAACGCAGCTTCCATTCAGAGTACTAGAAAGAAAAAGTGGCGAATTATAATAAAATGGCAGCACAGAGAGGAAAAATAATGCTTTCCTTTGCTTTACGAAGACTAGATCTGAATTAGCTGAATTTTCCCAATGAATGTTTCCAAATTGTGTGCTGCCTGTGTGTCGTAGGAAGGGGAAGTTGGCGTGTACAGTACATCAAACCTGTTTCTCATTTATGTCCTTTGTACAATGATATGTAAAGCATTCCATGCATTTTTGGAGCTTTTTAAAATATTCAAGGAAAAATAATAAAAAGAGAAGGGGAAGTGATGGCTTGAGACGAATCACAGTATACGGGAGAGTTTTTGTTATGCAGGAGAGGACGCGAGTGTGTGCGGATACATTTAGGGGAATGAATAAAGTGGCTGTGTAATTTTTACCCTCATACAAAAGCCAACAGCACATCGATAATTACGAAGTGGGGAAGATGAAACAGGAGGGAGGAAAGGGGAAGCAAGGTTATGCAAATGAGGATCAACACAAATCCAAAGTATGGAGAGAACAAGGCACAGAATTTTCTGCAAATGGTTGAACTAAATAAAATTCGTACCAGCAGTCAGGGAGGTGTTGAATGGTGAAGCTCTCTACAGTGATTTCTGGCAACGACTGGCGCACCGTCCCACCCTCAAACCCCCGTCTCGTTTTTACCGAAAACCCCGAAACCCTCCCGAATTTTTGTCCTTTTTTGATTTTTAATATTTTTTACACACAAAACATTCCATCTACATCTGCAGACTAGACTAAACAACGGCTTAAAACCAGGCCTTTCTTTAAAACCCCGCCTCTCTTTGAGCCATCTACTACAAGTGATCCACCTCACCCCTCCATCAGCACCCCCCCTCCCTCCCCCCCAACACCCCGGCCCCAGAAACAGCTTAGTGTCCCAAAGAGGACACCGTAGTGAGGGGTCCTGTTTGATTAGATGTAGTACTCTTTCTTTTCGTCCGAGTTGGTGTGGCCTCCCTCTGCGTTGATGATGGCTGTGTCTGCGTCCGCTGCGTCATCCGCTCCTTTGGCTTCGTGTGTGAAGTAGGTACCTGAAGAAGAGGAGGAGGAGGAGGAGAGGGATGAAGGACAGTGTCAGGGACTGGATAATGGCCTGCTGCTTAGATGGTACAAAAGATTAAAATGTGCCTCTCCATCCCACAGCACCTAATTATGCAAATCCGTCTCCATGTGGCAATTTACACAACCCGAACACCGGGAAGCTGTAATATTCAGATTATACCTCATTTTCTCTCTTCCTCATTCAGGATTGGCACATGAAAATCAGGGTTTTTGAAATGATCTCGAGTGCGGGGAAGAGCACGGCTCGCACCTTCAAATTAACCTTGTCAAGTTCAGCGAAAAAGAACTAGCCAGCACTTCAAACTTAATTTACAAGATGTATTCACATCCCATCACGGCAGACGGATAACGAAGGCAGCATTCATGATCGAACAAGGTAAGGCGCTGTCAGATATAAAGAAGGTAACAGGGTTTATGAATGGGAATGTCAGGGTTTTGTCTGGGAAGAAGCCGGAGACACTTTGTCCTCATTTGTCTCATTCAGCGTTGAGCTTTTATGCAGTTTTTGCAGAGTAAGACACTCTTAAGCAGCCATGAATCTTTGTGAAACACCTGTCGTGGTAATTGAACTCAAAATGGATTATGCTGAAATCTGCCTTTCATTAACATAACTCCACTCAAATGTGCGTCTCTATCAGGGTTAAAGGTTCCTGCAGGTCTTTCCAGCCCCGTTTCCACCAAGAGGTCCAGTTTGGATCAGTAGAGTCTGATCCTGTTTGGGTTTCCACAGCCAACCATGGCCTTCTTGGTTGGCGTCCGGACGCTGATCTATGTAAAAGTGCAATTGCATAGTAGCATGATACAGGCTAAATTTACACTGCAGAAAACTGAAATCTTATCAAGTGTTTTTGTCTTATTTTAGGTAAATGTCTTATTATACTGGATATGAGCCACATTCACCTGACCAGTCCAGAAAAATGTCTGATTTTAAGTAATTTGAGGACTAAAATGAGGTCGGAATTGCTGTAACGAGTAAAAAAATCTGCCAATGGGACATGAGAAAAGTTACTTCTATTAAGACGTTATTCTAGTTTTAAGCAAATTTCTTTTGTTCGATTGGCAGATTTTTTTTTTTACTTGCTACAAGCAATTCAAGCCTAATTCTGTCTTTAAACATCTTGAAACAAGACATCTTTCTGGACTGATCAGTTGAATGTGGCTCACATAAAGTATAATAAGACATTTCTTTACTTGAAATAAGACAAAACCACTTGATAAGAATTCAATTTTTTGCAGTGTATGCTGTCAATATTCCTTTTACCATGGTATTTGGATCAAAACACATGGACAGCATCATGATGCAATGCGCGTCATTTCCGTTTCGTCTTCCCGTATCCATAGCAACAGCAGCAAGGCGCACTTCCTGTACTCAAAAGACCAAGATTGTGTCGGAAATCAATCACTCATTCCTTACTCACTACTCACTTTATAGTGAATGAGATGTAGTGGACTATAAAGTCCATTCAATCAGCTAAGTCAAAACAACATTTCAGACACTACTCACTCACACTCACTCACCAGCCACTGACAGTGACGTAATTACTCTCGCGTCGCTCATGGACGGCTGGGGATTTACAGTTATGTCTTTTCTTAAAAACTGAAAAACAGTATTTATTTTAGTGATATCTAATATTATATTTAGCTTATTTTCTGCACCAGCCAAATATAATAGAAATATTTATTAAACCTTGTTTTTTAAATAGCATATAATTGCGCAGATCGTATGCTGTGTTTAAGAATTACAAGGTCCATTGAATGCATCACCTGCAATGAACGGTTCAGCGGCTAAAGTCCGTGTTGTTTGTTTCTCTGACAGTTTTTTATGTTGTTTCATGTTATTAGTAATCAGTAATCATGTAATCAGCCATTTCTTCTGTTTGAACCGCAATGCATGATGGTATATATTGCTCATATAGTGAGCATTGCTAATACACTACTTTTCAAAATGCATTGAGTGGATTATAAAGTGAATGACCATGCTCACTCAGATTTTGGACAGCACTACAAAATGGTTTTTCTCTATATGGTGAAAAAGGAGTGATTTCGGACACAGCCCAAGATTCTTTATGATCAGAACAAAATTTAATGTTCCTTCTGATGGGGATGTCCTGATAGGCATACACATGACCAAATATTCAGGTTGCGCAACCGGATCATTGCTGATATTCTGTATATGAAAGGGTCAATGTCTGCATGTAAACGTAGCCACAGTGTACTCCGTGAATAAACCCAACAAAGAGGAAAAACACAACAGTTTCATTTTGACAGCAGTTTCATGCTGCTTGGTGACGCTATTTTCCAAACACAAGGAAATTTATCTCCACAAAGTCGATTGGTGTTTCTGGCTCCACCTTCTGGAGTGGGATTGAAGCTTTTTTAAGATTCACCCCAACAGAAGGGTACCAAAAAGTGGGTTGGTAATTTGTAGACCTGTGGGCCCAAAGGTCCCAGGCCAACAATAAACTTTTCTTGTAACTTTTATACATTCATTTTCAAATCAGTTTAAGAAAAGCATTTTAAAATTTTGTCACTTAATTTCTGTTTGTTAGCGTTAGATGCTCTGTCTTTGTAAAATGAGCCGTGTTTTTTAGCCTATTGGAAAAAAAAGCTATGAAACATTCAGCTTCATGTGGGGGGATCTGAACATTAGACTTAAGATTTTTTTTTCTTCAACCATGGTTAATGTCTTTGCTCCTACAGCTTATAATAAACTGTCACTGTGCAGCTTACTTCTGCGTTAGAGCGCCATTCTTTGGTCAGTACCATGAAGAGCAATAGCAGATAGATCTGTCTCATGCAGAAAAGAGTCATAAAAATGCAATTAAAGGTGAAAAAAGCAACCAAATTCATCATTTTTATTAATTAAATTAATGATCGACAAACTTTTAAATCTTAAAACTGAAATCCTGGCTCCAACCTCCCTGAATATCCTTAAATTCCTTATCAGAAAAATCAAACATACTGCATCATTTCACCTGATCAGTGGTCAGTTTTCTGCAGAGTTACATGCTGCGTATACATCAGCAAACTCTGCTTCTGACCAGGGAACATGTTCTCCATTAGGGGGCGATATGGAGAAAATATGTCAGGATGATTTTATGGCTTTCTTATCTTGAATTCTGAAATATTTTTTGCATCAATTTGTGGGATTAATCTTGTCTTATGTCCTTAAATTTTTATTTCTTCTTTTTTTAACTCTTACATTTCCACATCATGACGTCAGCTGTAGGAGTTGCTGAGTTTCTGTACAGAGCTTTTCCTCTATACAAGCAGCTGATGCACAGTCCAAATGTAGTTTTATGGGATGTTACTTGATGTACTTTGGTTTTTGCCAGCAAAAAAAACATCTTGAGAGTCTTGTTTTGTCCATGGGCAGCACATATAAGCATTTTCTCTTCCCATTAACACTTTAGACCTGCTCAACTTTCTAAATTTATCCAAGCGTAATGCAGTGAGTGTTTTCCATGAAAAAGAAAAGCCTGAGAAGCACTTTTATGTACATTTCCTCAATAATTGGTGCATATGTCGGTCCCCCCCTGAGTACACTCATATCATTTTAGCTCCACGTTATCTGGAGCTGTTTAATTTAAGCACTGAGATCCATTAGCTGACCAGGATAATTATTCCACTAATAGAAAAGATATTACCTGAGCAGAGGAAGCAATGAGCTCAGTATTGTCATTAAATTTAAAAAAGTATCCTTACACCTTTAAATTGCCTCGTTCACTGTATTTCCTCCCTAAAGTGTTTAATGGATCCAGTTCCATTTCCTCCTGCATAAGAAATATCAAAGTGTGAAATTTGTTATAGATTGTAATTATTTCCTGGTTATGGGGCCAGCAGGTGAGGTGTGTTAGATTATTCATCAGGACTACATGAGAAATGTAATTTTACTCACCATCAGTAACCCATGGCTTTAATAGCTACCTTTCTATTATTGCAGAGGAGGTAAAAGAGATTTGTACAAAGATAAGGAAGCTGCTGTGACCCTGCTCTGTCTTATGTCAGAGGTTTTTGTTTCGAGACTTTTGCACAGATGCTGTAACCTGGTTGTCTGATTGCATAAGTTTTCTGCTTTGGGTCAAAAAGTTGAGTCCACTGTTTGCTGCTGCTGCCTTCTCACCTTCAGAGCATTTTTACTGCAATAAAGGTGAAAAAACAAAAAACTGACTCAGATAACTTGGTGCACCTTTGTGCTCCAGCCAAACTTTCCAGACTGAGTCAATTCAGACCACTTCTTCCCGTGCACGCTGTAATGAACTATTTTAGCCAGTAGGTGTCAGTAAGTAGTGATTTATACTTGTGGTAATGTGTTGGTTTTTTTTGTAGTATGAGCCATGGATTACCTTTGTGTCTTGCAAAGTAGCGTCCCAAGACGATGAGTAAACACAGCATGGCGAAGACGACCACGGCCACCACTCCACCAATGACGGCATGGTCCACCGTTCTGGGCGCTCCCTCTCCAGCTCGAGAATCTGGAAGCAGAGGAAAGAAAACTCAGCGCATGTTGAAGAAAGACGTCATCTTACAGCGTGGGAAAGCAGTCAGTGAAGAGGACAGCCACAGGTGATGGAAATGTAGTTTACAGTCTCTCGGTTATGTGAATATTGGGTTTAAATCTTGAAACATTTAACTTTTCCTGGATGAAGCCAGAGAACACAAGCCTTTCAGTACCTTTACATCAAGCGATAACCTCCAGTCTGGGAATATGAGACAATGCTGAAGTGCTAAAATCTGCTGTTTCTCGAGTGTTCGCGTGAGGCTGGCTCCAGAAGTGGCAGAAGTCACAAACACACCAAGCCAAAAAAAATCTTTTTTCAAAGCAGAAATTAACCTATTTACAGCCTGGTTCAAAAAACATCTACAGTCCGAGTCGCTAATTTTACGATCAGCACACACTGTGCGGGGGGGGGGGGTGAATTTTTTTCTAACTCGGCCGTTCAGAGGATATTAAGACCATGACCAACAGGCGCCCTGTGGCTGTATGCAAAGCCCTTGCCACTTCCAGTATGGCCGCTATAGCTGATGTGCTTCATTTTCCGTTTCAGAAACAGACGAGTGACATCGGCGAGACTACGTCCATGTTTTATACAGTCTTTGGTTTACATCCAACTTAAGAAATCAGACTATGAGCTTGGTCAGGGCGAGATTGGAAATGTAAACAGCTAGAAACAGATGAAACTGAACGAAGCAGAGCTGGATTGATGCATGCGGAACATGTGATAGCTATTGGACAGCAGTTGGATTTGATTTGGATAGAGGAAGTAGATGACCATGATAAATAGGGTCGCTGCGCTCATAGAGTCTATGGCTCCAACACAACAAACACCATGACGTAAACATGACATCAAAACATAAAGAGCTACAGCTGCTGCCATCTCAGTCAGTGAACCCAAACTAGTTTGATACACACAGCTTCTCTTATCAAAAAGGACACAGCGCCACCTATTGAAGCGGAGTGAGACCTTCTTAGACAGAACACAGAGTCTTGTGGGATTCTCGCGGGGTGGGAATCAACTTTACCTTTAATCACTGGATTGGGATGGTACAGGATAAAAAGTTAACTGGCACAGTTGGGAATGGGAGCCAATCAGGAAGATAAAATATAATATGTGACATGTGCCGCCATTTTGTAGATTATTTCCAATAAGCTTGCACTGTAACCCAAGAGAAAAGAACTTCACTTCCCAGAAGCTTACAGGGCTCCTGGCAGCTGTCTTCCACCAGATTCAAAAAAGAACAGCAGATGGAGTAAACACTGGCGTAGGATCCGATGTGCTAAAAACTGATTTGCAACGCAAAGTAAGAAGTAAGGACTCATCTATTAAGCCGACAGAACTGGACAACTCTCCTGCTTGTTGCAGTTTATTATCAAACGAGTAAAACATAAAAGTATTGCCAATGCTTAAGGATGCCTTAAGCATGCCTAGTTTTACCACGACAAAGAAGGAAAAGACAAAGAAGACAATTTTTTTCCGTGGGAGTGGGGTGGGAAAAGAGTGAAAATTCACCCCGTGTCACTCTCTAATTGAAAGGCAGAATATATGGAGAGGCGAGAGGATGAGGTGCAGCAAAGGGCTGAGGCTGGAAATTTCACCAGGGACTACTGCAACCAGGACTTCAGGCTCTGAACACAGGGCAACCTCTTTAACCATCAAAACCATCTAGTGGACTTCATCTGAATAACTGAAAGACAGTGAATCAAACAAGTTTCCGTTAAAATTCCTCTGAGGGCCACAAACTTTATCACTTGGAGGAACCTTTTAAGATCCTGGGACAAAACGTGTCAAGAGAATAGTATTCTAAGGTATTTTTTGTTTTTTTGTCAGACCCTTGAAGTGTCTAATCCCCAGCCCCTTGTACTGACTCTGAAAACTTTACCTTTCCCTCTTTGCGTTCATTATTTGCTGTTATGTCCCATGATCTCCTGAAACTTCTTCCCCTCCTTCTTTCCTGTTTGGTTTTGTTTCTCCCTACTTAACACGCGGTAAAAAGGAGTAATCCTCCTGTGACCAGTTTAGCTCCTTTTATCTGGTTGACATTTTAATAAGCACCTCGTGAAACTGCCACAACAAAAACAGTTTAGATTGCAATCAAACACTGATTAAATTGAGCTGAAAAAAGAATTAGCATTTTCCTGCTGAACTGTGAGGAATCACTCAGGGACACATTTACTGAAGGAAACGGCGCCGTGTGTTTTACGGTTTCGGTTGTATTCATTCTGTGAGCATTCATCACCTGAGGCTGCTCGCTCATAACGCAGTCAGCTCGTGGTGCTGGGACTCCAGACGCTGTGAGAGCAGAGCGGAGCTCTTAAGCGCAGTTCAGAGGTGGGATTTCTATATGATCACTAAGCTGTGATAAGGAATGATAACAAAATATTTACTTTGGCCGACTCAAGCCCTAAAAAAACTGCTCATATCATCCGTAGAATAAAAATATTATGATCTTTATTCTGAACACATGCAGAGTGGACAAAAAGTGAAGGACACACACTTTATGGAAACATATTTGGAGTGTTTTTCACTTGATGCTCCTTTGAAATGAAAAACTTTCTGTACATTTGTTTAACACTCTTATACATGTGTGTCATTGTCTGTGTCTGCCTCAGCCCCTCCTCTGCCTGGATGTTGATGTTTTGGTTGTATCAGGAAGTTTCTGGGTTGAGAGTAGATGTGGCTACCTCAGCCAATCAAGTGACTTTGCGTGTTAATGATAGCAAGTGGAAGAAGCTAACCTGAGCAGCTACAATAGTAGACGCAGCACGCAAGAAGAAAAACAACCAAAGTGAAACAAAGCACCAAACAGATAGAGCTTTTTCCTAAATGTGGGTGAAGCTTGACTTGACTTTAACTCACTTCCAGGAACTTGGAGAACAGCTAAGAACAAAGAGAGACGTGAGTTAGCTTTCTGCTAACCAGGTATGTGTCGAATACTAGTTATTAGCTTGTGCTAACATGTCAAGCTAGGCTCTCACACATAGAAATGTGACACTACAGGTGGTTGCTGGGCTAGTAAGCGTGTTCATGTTGTCAGAGTTAGAGGCTGTGGGTGTGTGCTGCCGCTGGCACTGAGCCAAGGAGGAGGAGCCCAGTTTGGATCTTGTGTTTACTAACAAACAATGAAAATTCTTGCAGATCTGACCTTTAAATTGTGTTGCAGAAATTTTTATAAGCAACTTTTTTAGCCAATAAATCCAAAATACGATGAATTAAAGTGAAATAATACCATTAGATAGAGACTGAAAACACCAGTTGACTCAAGATGATCTTTTTATGGTGAATAAATCTGATGTCAATTGACCTATGGCTAAGTCCCGCCCTCAAACATGATTAGCCAATCCCAGTCTGTGTGGCCATCCCCATATTCTCAGCCCAAATGTCCACACAAAATACAAAGCAGAGAGTTAGTTCAGGTTCAGTTTTATGAGTTTCTTTTCAGAGATTTTAAGTTAAAAAATGGTCAAACGGTGTTCATGAGGAACATGCAACTCTTCTTTGGATAAAGTTGTGCGGTCGACTTCAACATCAACTCTGTGTGAATCAAATGAAGAAGAATGTCTCCATTGTTTCTGAGGCAGCAGATTGTGACTTTGCTGTAAAGAAATGTAAAGTCATCTTTAACACTAGAACCACCACTGCAGTCTGACGGGACACTTCTCTAATGTCAGCTAAAGTTAGCCTAGCTCTTAGCTGTGTTGTTCATCATGTCTCTTTGTTTGGTAGTTCATTGGCCTGTTTTGTTCTAGTTTTTCTTCTTTGGTGATCGTACATCATTATTATGACTGTGAGTCATATTGGTCGTTTGTAGCGTGGATGGAGAAGCGCTGTTTTGTTTGTTTCTCTCTCTGCCCTCTGTCTCTCCTCTTTCGTTCTCTTTGCCGTTCTCCTGCAGACCTGTGATTGGCTGAGGGGTGTGGGGACGCACCGGCTCCTGTTTGGAGGAGGACGTGACATGGCTAGAGTCGGAGGACGGGCCTTTCAAAGGGGGTTCCGGCAGTTCGGACGCCGGCCCTTCTGCCTCACCACCGCCATTCGTGTGAAACTGTGTTCGAACGTTGTATATGTGTATATGCTCAGTATGAGCACAGATCGGTGACTTTTGTCAAGTTTAGAATTTAAAAATTGCAGTCATGGTAAGTAAGGAAGAACCGCGTGGGGAGGGGGATAAGTTTTCTCCTGTTTTTATGTTCAGGGAGTCAGTCCCAGGGTTTGAATGTTTTTTTTACTCTAGAGTTAGGTAAGGTATTTTTATACATCATTGTGATTTTGTTTGTTTATTTGTTCATTTGCTGTTCCTCCCTGAGGTAACCCGAGTGGGAGAAAAAAACCTTTAAAAGAATTAATTTTTGGTTAAGACTGCAAACTTGATTCAGTTTCTTTTCTCTGTTTCTGTGTTGAGACGCTCTGGTGGTGAGACAGGAAAGGTCACTTGTGTTATTTCCCTGTACCCCTAGACTGGGTCCTAACATCATTGTTAACTGTTGTGCAAGGGGCTCTAGTTAAACTAACGTTAGCTTCTGGAGCTTAGCTTCATTAGCTTATCTGTAATAGTCGAGATAACAAAGGTTGTTGAACGTTGTGTTGAATGATTCAGTGTGAATCCTGTAGCTCTTAACTAATAGACACACTCTTGGTAAAGATAGTAAAAAGGAGGTTATATTTTTGTCCTGACCAATGCTGAGCCTCTGTCTTGTTGTCTGAGATGCTAATGCTAACCAGATGCTGTTCATCAGGTTTGATAATGTTGGGATCTGTAGACTGAGCCTGTAACTTCTCACCTTCTCAACAATTACATGATTCATATATCTGTGATCTTTCTGTCTCCAAACATCATCAATAGCATATGCTCACTCTCTGGCGCCTCCATGTGGACAAGTGGCAGGTCGTTTGCTGGGTACTTTGAGCAATGCAGCAAACCCTAACAGCTCTGGGTCACTCATCCATGTGTGACCTCTCCCTCTGACATCTTTACATGCCCATAGAGTCGGAAACATACAGCATGTTTCAGCAGTGGAGGAAAGAATTCAACTCCCTTTTTGGGACTGGTGGATACGCTGTCCTCTTCTTTCTGTCAAGATTATATCCTGCAACTTAAGACACAGAACGCCTTCATACCCGACATGAAGAATCAACCCATTTTACAGTTTGTGCTTTTAAAGACATTTTCTGCACATTTTCTCACTCTTGCATGTGTATAACAACCTTAAAGTCTGACGTGAATGTGTTTCTTGCTTCAGCTGCAAGCCTAGTTCTCTAAAAAATGACTGTCTTGAAAACCCATCTTTGCACACAACAAAATATTTCGAAACTACAGAGGGAGAGGGATGCTTTTCGTTTTCAGAGACTCAATCTAACAGCAGGGACAGGACAACAAGCCCCTCAAGCGCTTGTCTGTAATGCTATGTGAAAGCTATTGATCCAGTGTAGGGATCCTTGACAGCTGTAAGGTAATATCCGTTTGGGGATGGGATTGGTCCATCACAGCGGAGGAGAGGAGCACATGCTTCCTTTGATAGCCCAGAGTGTGCGATGATTCATGTGGCTAACCGAAGCATTAAGGTGCAACCTGGAAGGAGCTGCAGTAAAATGTACACATCAGTGTTTTAAGCTCTTAGCCTATTAAAATACCATTAGGCAGCACACTTAACCTCCACTTACTGCCAGCATCGTTTTAAGGACTTATTTTATAGAAAACAGGGAAGACCAGAGAGAAAATAAAGTCCAGAGTCAGTTTTAGCAATCAGGTCACGTGGAGCAGCTCCCCCGTTATCCATTAGGTGGAGGAACTCACTAAAACCTCTCAGCACGCTCCTCCAGCCCGTCTCTAAACTCAGGGGATTTGCTGAGTGAGCTCCGGGAAACAGGAAGAGCCGGCCACAATTTATTAACGAATAACAGAAACAGAGGGAGAAACATCATGGAGGGCATCAGCGATCGCCGCCCACCCTGCAGGAAGAGAAGGGAGACGAAGAGGAGGAGGAGGAGGAGGAGGAGGGGGAAGCAGAGCAGTGCCATCTGTCAAACTCAACAAAACACTACCTGATAGATCTAATAGGTTATTTTGACTTCAGATTTTCTTTTTTAGTGCTGGGCAGATTCAATTAAAGTGAGCAGGAATCCCTCTGACATCCAATTCGCTCTTGTCAGGCGGCTAAAGCTGTGCTTTAACACACTTTCCTATTACGATGTTAATGTGGACTTTAGGGGGGAGGAAGAGGATGTGTGTGTGAGGTGTGTGTAGGGTGGTCAGGGCGATGGAGGCGGATAGGACGACTGAGGAGGATCGTTATTGGTTGTGTATTTGAACATCCTCTGTTTAGATTAATTTAAGGGAGAAGGGAGGAGAGAACACCAAAGTCTGCTCCATGCACACGACTCTACATCAAGTTATCGATCATTTACGTCTGTAAACTGGTTTGATCACAAGTGTGGCCTCTAGGTGGCGCTGAAGGAAGGACTCTGATCACTAAAAACTTTCCTATTAATCAGAGCAGCACAGTGTGATTGCCACCAACACTTTAGTCTTACTTTAATGTTATACTCCCTTTCAACCTGGACAATGACTTTTTTATCTTAAGGTTTCTGTAAAGTTTCAAGAATAAATTCTGTCTTAACTGTGGATGTAAATTAAACGACTGTTCTTTATTCTTAAAGAGAAAGTGTGTTTTGTTTCTGCTGAGTTTCAGAAAAAACGGAAGTGGACTAAATTACTCTAAACTTTGCTTCTGATGTCCAAGCTCACAAATTATAAATAAATAAATTGATAAATTTATAAAAACAAATGGATAAGTAATAAAATAAATAGATAAAATAAATAGATAAATAAATAGATAAATAAATTTATAATTGATGAATAAATACATGAATAAATTGATAAAAATAAATTGATAATAATACATAAAAATTATATAAATTGATTATAAAAATAAATGAATAAATTGATGACAAAAAATGATTTTGAAAAATAAAATGGAAAAAATAAATTGATAAATAAATTGATAAATAATAGATAATAACAATAAATAGATTAATAAAAATAATTACTGAAAAGAATAAATAAATAATCAAAAAATAAATAAATGAATAAATTGAGAAAAATAAATTAAAAATAAATTAAAAATATATAAATTGATAATAAAAATAAATTAAAAATATATTAATTGATAATTAAAATAAATGAATAAATTAAAAATATATAAATTGATAATTAAAATAAATGAATAAATTGATTTTAAAAAATAACTAGAAAAAAATTAAATACATAAATAAATAAATAAATAAAACATAAATAGATAAATAAATAACTAAATTAATAAATAAATAAAGGACTTTGAGATTTTCCCTCAGCTGGGACCTATGTGGAGCAGACATGCAAAAATAAGCATACAACTCAGTCATTACATTCTAGATGCTTCCGTCAAAAACAGTCATTACCCACATTTTGTACTTTGAGTTTTCAGAACATGAAGATGTTTGGATACAGTAATGATAATTTCTGCAGAATGAAACCAGGAAATCAGGAAGGTTCTCCTGGTTCCATCTTTAGAGAAGCTGTCATTGAGCCCAGACAACTGTGAGGATGTCAGCTGCGGAGCCGTGCTGTCACTCTCTGAAAGCACTCAGTCCCAATGACACCACGGAAAGCAATTTGCATGTCATATCAGCGAGTATCACTTATGAGCAATTACTGTCACCCCGTGAAATACAGTATATTTGAATTATTATCTCACAGGGAGTCAAACTTCTAAACGCACAGGTCACTGATTGCAATCACAGAAATGCACATTCAAGAACACTTTGGTAAAAGCTTTTCTTTAAAGGAGACTTTGATTTAAAGATAAAAGCATCAAACTTCCACAACACGATGGAAGAAACTATAACCTGATATATATTATAACAGAACAACAGGAAAAACTTAGTTAACAAAAGTAATGTCTGAGTTTTTTTTCTCTAAAAGTGGATCCAAAGTCCCTTTTTGTCAGTAAATAAGTGTTTTTTAATTCTTAAACTGTATCTTGGATGATTATTCGTAGAAAAACAATTATTTTTGCAGATGATCATGTCAGTGTCAGCTTCTGTTTGCTGTCCTGCTGCTCTGGAAGCCTTCAGGCAAAACCTGGTGAGGAAGTTTGAGCTCTTCTCCAGGCCTTTTTTTCCTGCGTATGCCTAAAAACTACAAAAATCAGCTGTAGAAAAGCTTCAAATCTCAATTCCAAAACCTCAAATTCACAGATGTGATAAACTGAAAATAAATTTTACTCTTCCATGAAAGGTCTGCATAGCCTGTCAAACTCTTCCTGGAAACTGAGATCCTGCTGTGACGGCCCTTCAGCCAGAATATGATACACACATTTTCATCCACAAAAATGTCCAAATATGGAATCTGAAAAACAAGCTGGTGAAGCCAAATAAGTGAAAGTGAAGTGTTTGAAATTACAATTTTTCACTGTAAAGACGTTGGGAAAGAACCAAAACACTAACAAACAGGCTGAGGAGGGGGTTTGAGGCTGACACAGACACTGACACACATGTATAGAGGCCCATAGGAGATGACTGAGCAGGATTATTCCTGTAAAAGTTATTATTCCTTTAAAGACGAATACTGTTAGATTTTTTTCTACACGATTGCATTACTGAGCACACTTTGCTACTTTTGCTAAGTTATCAGAAATCATCTACAGTGTTCAGACATTATTGATTAAATAGAAAGGTATAGCAGAAATTAAAAAATTGAATATTATCTCTCGGCGCTGCCCTGTTGGTTGTGGCAGCTCTCTCCTCTTAGTGTCTCTTTTTCATCATCTTTGTATTTGGAGTGGGTCATTACTTTGTATGGCTCATTTTTTGGTAATATACACCAAACTGTTTTTTGTTTTCAGTGATTTTTTTTACTATTTTTGCTCCTGTGTTTGTCTGGAGATCCTACATGTAACCATGACTGCATTGTTTACATGTTAAAATCAGCTGTTAGCAGCCTGTAGCATGTCAGTGCTAACTGGGGCTAGGCCGGATGTTTCCTACAAGGTGAGGGGAAGGAGGTGAGGACGACCTGCTGGTTCTCAGGTGTGAGCTAAGAAGTGACAACATGGACCTGTCCTTCCATCCATCGTTCTTGGGAACGTAAGATCTATCTCCAATAAGATGAATTACTTTGTATGGCTCATTTGTTGGTCATGGTCACCAAACTTTTCGTTTCTCCAGTGATATTTTTACTATTTTTGTATTTGCATTGTTTACATGTGAACTCAGCTGTTAGCAGCCAGTTGCATGTCAATGCTAACTGGTGCTAGGCCGGATGTTTTCCCACAAGGTGAGGAGAAGGAGGTGAGAAGGAGGTGAGGAGCTAAGAAGTGACGACATGGACCTGTCCTTCCATTCATCGTTATTGGGAACGTAAGATCTATCTCCAATAAGATGGACAAGCTAGCTGTGCTAACCCAGCAACAGAGGGAATACCAGAAGGCAGAATAGCATCATGCTATTCACAAACATGGCTAACGGAGCTAACACCAGACAACAACGCCAAATTGGAAGACACTGGACAATGATGGACAAGCTGTCAGCATCTATTTTCTGATGGACCTTTTTGCACTTTCTTGCTTTATTTTCTTGATAAATAAAGTATTCTCTATTCTTTTCTTTTCTATTCTATTCTATTCTAACATGTACAGAATGAGGTTCAGTGTTTTCGTATCACACTCTCAGCAGTAATCTTAACCCTGACGTACAGCTCAGTCTCTCTTTGAAATGCATCTGAACTATAAATGATTAATCCTGAACGAGCTTCAAACAAGGTGTCCACAGGGGTAAACAAAGCACGCCAGCGTCAATCAGTGGTGGTCATTTTGGCAGGAAAGGGAGGGGGGGGTGGCCATCTTAAACGGGAGCATGGAGCATCTCATTTTCATAGGGCGTGTTGACAGAGGCTCGGTTTGAGACAGAGGAGATCTCCTAATTGGATCTTCTAATCTGCTAATTAAGCATTAGTGATTCCAGTGGCGAGCCTGCGCTGCCTGCAGATAGAGGGGCAATCAGGAACACAGCGGCGCGACGTGGGTGGGGTGTCATAAGAGCACATTGGCTTGTCAAGATCTACTTCCATTGCCCACAACAGTCTCGGTTAAAGAGTGAATGTAATTAAAGTCCCAATGAACCTTTTCATTGAACCTATTTAAAAATGTCAGTTAAATCTTTCGCCTCTTGGGCTGAAAACGACTCTTCTTACATACAGAGAGACGCGACGTGAGATTTATTGAGTCTTTTTTAAGACGTCAAAGCGTGTTTCGCTCCGAGGAGACGGCAGCAGCGGCATTTAAAACACTCTTTGTGAATGGGGTCAAACAAAGTTGAAATTAAATTATTAAAATCAATGTCATAAAATTTTGACCTAAGCGGTGATTTAAGAGACATTTCTGGCGCCTGATTCTCAGATATGTTGTGTTTGATTTAAAGGTCTCATTCACACAATTTTCCCAGAACCTCAGCCAGGATGAAATGTGGTGTTACAAGAGCGCTGTACTGATTCTGAAATGTTCTCGCTGAAAATTACATTGCTCTCAGGAGAGCTCGATGGACAGAGGAAGTGGTCAGCTGACGTTGCCATTAAGCTTAAATGATTGAACCGCCCACGCTGAGTGAAAGCAGCTTTGTATCAGTGTTTGTCAGAGTCTTTTCTCACACACTGAGAGTAAATCTGCACATCACGTTCGTCCTCGCCTCATTTTAAAATTTCATACCTTGTTTTGGATCCCTCCCTGAACTGGCTCCCTCTTCACCTGTATTTCTCCGGCCTTTGAATGAAATGTGAAACACTTTCAGTACGCGTTGTTTTTGTTGTGATCACCGTCTTTTGTGTCTTTGTGCTCTGGTTTTGTTTACCCTCTGCTTGTGAAGCGCGTCGGTCGGCTCACGCTGCTTTTAATGTGCTTTACAAACACACTGGGACCTGACCTGACAAAATTTGGGGTTTTATCAGAGTAAATAAGTGGAAACCTGTGTGAATTGAATCAGTCTCTGACAACATTTCGCTCTGAGTGAGACTGAGCAGAGAGGAGAGGTGGGAGTGTTTCATTATACGTTCACTCCTCTGGTTGGTGTCTTTTCTCTCTGATGGAGTTTTTCCGGTTTGATTGGAGTAACTTCAGGTTTTACGGAAGGACTTGAGTAGAAATGGAGATTAACTCTTTCAGAAGTTCAGACACTTGCTTCACTTGCAAGTCAACTTGATCCATGAAGTCACAAAGATACATGAAGGCTATCAAATGTACTTCAGGGTAGCTACACACTGGATGATGTTAAAGGTCCCATATTATGCAAAAATCACTTTATAAAGTCTTTTAGTGAAATTTGTGGGTCTTTGTCTTTCCTCCCAGCCCACAAAATGTGATATTCAATGACAAAAATCCTGACCTATAACGAGCTGTTTGGAATTCCCAGGGTTTGCCAACGTCAGCGATTCCCTTTTTTGACCAATCTGGAGCAAGTCTGACCTGATTGGTCCACCAAAGCAAATACCCCCGAACCTCCTCCCTGCCCACTCCTGTCCAAAGTTGAAGAGCCATCACTGCTCTGTTTTTGGCTGTAAACAGCCACATAGTTCCATGCACAAGCTTCCCATCTCAGAAGATGACAAGACTAAATGGCTAGAGTTCATTTATCAAGGAAATGTTCCAGCTACACTCAGTAAAACTGTGCATGTGTGTGCTAGTCACTTCACGGCCGACTGCTTTTCCAACTTTGGACAGTCCAACAGAGGGCTAGCCAATAGACTGGTCCTGAATCCAGGCGCATTACCAACCATCCTCCAACAAACCTGGGACCCTGGAAATGTGAGTATTTTAAATGCTGTGTGCTGTGGAGCAGATGGAAGAGCTTTTCCTCAGTGTCCCCCCTGTCTCTGTGTTAGCTTCAGGATGCTAACTTTAGCTGCAGTTAGCCTGTTGTTTTAGCCTGTAATGTTACGGTAAACGAGCGTCTCTGTTTTCTAAACATTGTGCACTCGGAGCTCGTGGCGCCGCTCTCAGTGACGTGGAAGAGCGGGGCGGTATCAGCGGTGGCTCATTTACATATGAAGGCCACGCCCACTAAATCAGAGCGTTCTGAACAGAGGGGCTATGAGAGCCTGGAAACAATGCTGCTGTGCTTGATTTATTGGCTTTTTGGACCAAAACATGTTACTACCATTTCATGAAGACATCAATGATCCAGATTAAACTGCAGAAAAGGAGCAGAATATGGGAACTTTAAGTATAAAGAACAATGTGAACTAAGCACTAACTACTTTGAAGAGGAGAAGGGGAAGGATTAAATAAGCTGATGCTTCTTCCTGCTTCTTTTCAAACATCTTATTTCGTTTTAATTGTTTTGGGTCTGTTTTGTTTCGTTTTCTTGGTTGGTTTTCTTATTTACTTATTTATGTAGTGTTTGAATTCAAATATTTTATTTATTTGTCACGGTTTTATAAATGCCGGTTTATAAATCAAATAATTTTTCCCTTTTTAATCACGCTTCTTTTCTTCACTTACTGTCTTTTTTCAATGTAAACTTTCACTTGTTTGGTGTGAAGGGGGAGTTTGCATATCATTTGCATATTGATGGCAACTAACGTTGCACACAGATGAGCAGTGTCATGACAGCAGCCTCATCTGATTGGTTAATCATTCTTGTTTTGTTTTTTTCACCTATGGACGCCAACTCGGCTTGGCCTCCTTGTGGACAACAGTGTGCAATATCGTATTTTCACCACGCATTCGCCACAGAACATTTAGGAAGGCGCTGTTTTACGCATCGTAAAATGCTCAATAAGTAGAGGAGAGAAATAAGGAAGAGACAGTGACGAAACACAGAAGAATTATCAAAACTGTTAAAAAAAGTCTTTTCATTAAATCACATCTGAAAAAAAGAGAGGAAGCATGACTTCCCTTGGCCTCCTGGAGAAAACGCCACTGTTTACGAGACCCTTGAGGATGAGACATGTACAGTTCACCTGGAGCTCCAAAACCAGGGGTCAGTCTGTTTTTCTGCTGTTATTCACCAAGAAGTGGGATGGATTAGAGTACGCTGTAAAAGATGTAACAACGGGTTTGTAGAGGTCCGCTGAAAGAAGCTAGCTAGTGTTAGCTTATAGGCGTTATCTAGCTAACCTGTGGCTAATTATGATCAAGAAGAGTCTATTTCTTGGATTTTGAGGCCAACGTCATCGCTGACAAGGCCTCATAAACATATGATCTCTAAATATTCAGCAGCTTTAATCTTCAGCTCAGTCACATCAGTAACTCAATCCTTCCTGTTTTAAGTAACCCAAATAAAAACTAACAGAAATTATGGAAAACTTCGAGTATCAGTATTTATTTATAGGTGAATCCAGTTTTGTTTGACACATGTGAGAAAGAAACTTCAGCGCTCTCGTTGGTCTGAGGCTTCATGGAGTTTCCATGGTGCTGGATGTTCTCGTGCCTCCTCGCTGCGATTCATTTACCGTAACTTCCTGTGTTGATCTGAGATCACGGCAGGAGATAAAGCTCTGAATTATGAAAGTTAAGGCTCGGAGCAACAGCAGACACACACATTTATGTTCTCGAGGAAGAAAATAACAATGAGAGACTCATTTTCTTTCAATCAGGAGCTGCTATTCCAGCCCGCTCCGACCGCATTACGTCGTAATTCAATTAGACAAAGCAAAGAGGATGGAGGAACTTCATTTCATTATAAATCCATTTCTTTTTCACTCTTTCTCTTTTTTCTTTACTGCTTTGACAGTTATAATTATCATTTAACTGAGGGACTGTCTGCGGGGAATAAAACGATGCTGGTATTCAGTTTTAGCTCTGGTTTAAGTGCTGGACAAATGAAGTCAGGTGAAACTAGATTGAAGGAGATCATGCGGAGGAAGCTGTTATTTATAAGTTGGAAAGATGGAGAAAGACGGATCTTCATGCATGAACTTAGCTCCAGTTTTTCGTCACAGGGGATAAAAAACAAGCGCTCGAACTCGCTGAAAACTAAGCCAACAGTTCATTTCCGTCTAAGGAACCTTGTCTTTCCTACGGAGCAATTCATCATTTATCTAATCAGGACCGGTCTTCATCCAAAACCTAATATAATTACGGGCTATAAGTGTTCTCAGGATATTAGGCTGTATCTAGGCCATGGCTGTAGCTCCATAAACACCTTCTAATAATGGCTTTTAGTGGTCTCAGGAGTGACTTATCCCAACACATTGAGGACTCTCTACGGCTCCCAGGGCCAAATGAGTTTGTTGCAGAGATGCACATCACTCCTCTTAATGGGGACACACAGTTTGAGGAAAGAAAACACACACCCAGTGGAGCTTCTCTCCATCCACCAGGCTGCCCTTTTCTTCCTCTCCTGCTTGATTATCAAATCCCACTAACACGTCGCTCCCATCACGCCGTCACCGAGCCGCCTCCAGCCTGCAACAAAAACTCCCCGGGATTTACGCTTGTGGTTGTAAAAGGTGTTCACAAGCCTGTTTTAAGTATGTGTGTGTGTGTAAGTGTGTGTGTGTGTTCTCGTCATGATAAATACTCCCTTCAAACCCAACGTCAGAGATCTGAGGAATCCCTCGCGTTGGAAAATGTAATCGCTTGACTCCAACAAAGATAAGGTCAAAACGACAGGCTGATAATTAATGATATGTTCATTATAAAGAAAATGTCACGGCACTACTTATCATCAAAAAGCAGAACATAAATAAAGTCAAAGTGCGCTTAAGTGATCCAAAGAGAGAAATCTTAACAAGGTCAAAGAGACAGAAATGGAAAGCCTTGATTAAATTGACTCCCTCAAGTCGAGTCCTGTTTCTCCTCTGCTCTTTTTATGTTGGTAATAACAACAGAGGGGACTCTGTGTGTATATGTGTGTGTGTGTGTGTGTTGTGAGATGGAAAAGTATCAGTGAAATGACATCGGGGGCTTTGTGTAGATCTGTGTACACAGCAGAGACGACCCTGGGTGAAGGAAGTGTGCCAAGGAAATGAGCGGCTAATCCAGGAAAAGAAGCTCCAGACAATGACTGCATTTACATACAGGCTGTAAACACACACACACACTAACACACACACCAACACTCCACAGCTACTGTATCTAATCATTCTTTGACTGTTGGTTGTGTCAAAGTTTTTGAGATCGCTCTTGATCATCACTTTTTAAAGTCCTGATCTCAGACTGGACAGACTCTGGATTTTAAATGAAAACCATTCAAGACACCAACTTATAAGACTCCTGTGATCAGAATAAAAACACTGCATTCTGTTGCATCTATCTACTTCAATTCATTTTGATGTTGATGTTTCTTCCAACGGTGATCTCTTTGGCCTTATGGCTAAAATACACTGGATGCGTCTGCGTCAAAAGGATCGAATAGTTTCATTGAAATCAACCTGTCAGCTCACATTGGATCTGTTCTGTTGCAGTCCGTCTGCGTGACTAGTTTGTCATGTCCCAGGTAATACACAGCCATCATATTTTTGTCGGACGCAAAGCTGTGACCCATAAATTCAGGCAGATCAAGCGGGACAGGAAGTCAAGCCTAAAAACACCCAGTGACCTTCAAAATAAAACAAACTGTGTCAAAATCTGTGTATAATTAGCTTGACTATGACAACAAACTGACATAATGTGTGAAGCCAGACCAAGAGTCAACAGGTTTGAGGTTTTACAGCCAAACATGAATGAAGAGAGACTTATCAGAGGAGAGGGAAGCATGGGAACTCCTCGATCTGTGACTCCAGCTGTCAGACTGAAAACACTGCTGGTGTGAGTCGACAAATGCAGTCAAGACGCAGACATATCTGGTGTATTTCAGGCCTAATGGTTTAAGTGAGAGGACCAGGATCAGACCAGAGATGTCAAAAAACTTGTCTGTCACTTTCACCGTCACTTTCTTCAGGTCCAAAATAGCTCATTATAATGGCAATAAAATAGATATTTATCTACTTGTTTGAAACCACACACTGCAAAAAAATGAAATCTTATCAAGTGTTTTGTCTTTTTTTAAGTAAAAATCATCTTATTATACTCAATATGAGCCACTTTCAACTTATCAATCCAGAAAAATGTCTTGTTTCAAGTTATCAGAGTACAAAAATGAGTTTTGAATCGCTTGTAACCAGTAAAAAAATCTGCCAATGGAACAAGAAAAAATTGCTTGAGAATTTCCTTGAGCCTAGAATAATGTCTTAATACAAGTAACTTTTCTCTTGTTCCATTGGCAGATTTTTTTTACTGGTTACGAGCAATTCAGACCTCATTTTCGTCCTTAAATAACTTTAAACAAGACATTTTTCTGGACTGGTCATGTGAATTTGGCTCATATTGAGTCTAAAAAGGAATTTTCTACTGAAAATAAGACAAAAACACTTGATAAGATTTCAGTTTTTGCAGTGTATAGCTTAATTAATATCTTATTCCAAGAGATAAACAAAAAAACAAGAAATACAGAAAAAAATGGACTTTAGCTCCTTGAGTCAGGATAGTGACCCCATTTAAAGAAACTTAAAGGTAGGGTCTACAGGGATGTTCATCACTTGTGAGTGATTCAGTGTAAATACTGTAGCTCCAAGCTAACAGAGACACACAGTAGAGGATAAAACTGAAATCTAATGAAGTGTTTTTGTCCTATTTTCAGTAAAAAATGTCTTTTTGGATTTAATTTGAGCCACATTCACCTGACCAGTCCAGAAAAAGGTCTTATCTTAAGTTATTTAAAGGCAGAAATGAGGTCTTAGTGTCTTGTAACAAGTTAAAAGAAAATCTGCCAATGGAAGAAGACAAAAGTTTCTTGTATTGCGACATTATTTTTGTTTTAAGCAAATTTTTGAGCAAATTTCTTTTGTTCCTTTGGCAAATGTTTTTTACTTGTTACAGCAGTTCAGACCTCATTTTTGTCTTACAATAAATTAAAACAAGACATTTTTCTGGACTGATAAGTTGAATGTGCCCTGCAAAAAACCTCAAATCTTATCAAGAGTTTTTGTCTTATTTAGGTAAAAAATGTCTTTTTAGACTAAATCTGAGCCACATTAAACTGAACAGTCCAGAAAAATGTCTCAGTTAAAGTTGTTTAAAGACTAAAATGAGGTCTGAATTGCTGTAACAAGTTAAAAAAAAAATCTGCCAATGGAACAAGAAAAATTTGCTCACAAATTTGCTTGGAACTAGAATAATGTTTCAATACACTACCTCAATTCAGACCTCATTTAAGTCTTTAAATAACTTGAAATAAAACATTTTTCTGGACTAATTAGGTGAATGTGGCTGATATCAAGTATAATAAGACACGTTTTACTTAAAATAAGACAAAAACACTTGATTAGATTTCAGCTTTTTTTTGCAGTGCACTCTTGGTAAAGATGGTAAAAAGGAGGCCATGACCAATGCTGATCCTCTGTCTTGTTGTTTGAGATGCTCATTGCAACAAGATGAGGTTTATCAAGTTTGATAACGTCGGGACATGTAAATTTAGAGCGCGGTCACACTGGCCATCCAAAACGTGCTGTGCCTAAGCACGGTTGCCCCCCGTAGCGCTGCTCCCCAGCTGGAGAGTACGGCCAGCGGTCACACTACCCCAATATGAACCAGACTTTAGCGGGTATCAGACACGCGCACAGCCCACCTTCATCATCGTGAAGCATCTGTTTACATGAAGCGGGATCTCATCAGAGTCAGCACAATGAGACACAGAGAGCACTGCTGCAACTTTAGAGACTTTTGGACTTATATTAAGTAGTTTTCGCCCGACACAGCCCTCTAACACCCCCGCTTTGTTTAAAATGACTGTCGAGAGATGCGCTCGCGGTGATTATACGTAATGGATCGCACGTACTGTTCGCGTGCTTGTGCTCGTGCATGAAGTAAACTGTGCTGAAGCCCACCTCTTCGAAGCGTGCCAAAGCACGGAAGGGAATTGTGCTGGAGCACGGCACAGTTGCGGTCACACTGGCCTTTCCAAACGTGCTTTACGGCTGAAGCGTGCTTAGGCACGGCACGATTGGCCAGTGTGACCGCGTCCTTAGTCTGTAACTGAAGCTTTTTGTGATCTTTCTGTCTCTAAAAAGACAAAAAAGTCATATCACTGAATGTTCATTGTGTGTCTGAGTGAGTAGAGGGGGCGGGGCTTAGTCACAGGTCAACTCTTTGGAATAGAACAGAATAGAATAGAAAATACTTTATTTATCCCTGAGGGGAAATTCAGGAGTCACCGCAGCATTTAAGAAAACAAAAGTAAGAAAGAGTATAGAAAGTGCAAAAAGGTCCATAAGAAATTAGATGACGACATCCCGTCCACCACTCGTCCACCACTCTCCAGCCCAGCCAGTCTCCACCTCCACAGGGTCCAGGACTGAGCCTCCCCAGCAGTCTGTTCAGTCTCTGACTCCTGGATCCTGTCTGCTCACAGCAGGCGAAGCTCCTCTGATGCCGCGGCCACACCAAACGCGAACACGCGAATTTACTCGCGCGAATGGCCTGTCACGCGCCGCGTGAACGCCCGAGTCTCGCCGCTGGACTTTTTTGACAAGCTGAGGCGCGAACACGCGAATGCGCGGTACTGCACATGCGGAGTAGAGAGCTCGTTCATTTAAAGACCGAAAGTCCAAAAGAGCAGCTGAAAAACACAGAGCTGTGGTTTCCAAAGCATGACAGGAGAGTGTGTGAAAGCTTTGGAGATCACAATCAATGCCTGCTGCCTCTCCCTGGTAATCCACCAGCCCTGCTTGGCTGTTCCCTGCGATCTCATCCCTGATCCCCCGAACCTCCGACCCCCCGTACCCCTGACCGCCCGACCCATGTTCCCGGAGGTCTCCCTGGGGATAATGAAGGGGTGGAGGAAAGAGAGGAGCACAGAGAACTTCCATCTTTTCCCTGGCTCTGCCCCTGCCCCGCACTTTCCTCCTCTCTATCAGGCTCAAAACTCCGCTGAGGAAAACACAGTCGGACTCAGTGATAGCCCGTGCAGGCAAATCCAGCTGGGAACAAATGTTTACAGAACTTACCTTCAAAACCTGTCTCCTCAGAGACTTTCAACCAAGCCTGCTCCTGTTTTTCCGGTCTCTGTAGAGTACACACGTCGTATCGTATAACTCTGGATGATGACACACCACACAGATTGTTTTCTCCTCCATCCTCCGGCGGAGTTGGAGCCGGAGCAGGTGGCAGTTGCCCCCCAACGTTGTCAAAACAATGACGTCGTGGGGGAATATTTTGAACTCGAGCGAATTCGCGTCTACCGCCCAAACGCGTGAACGCTCCAAACTCGCCGCGCCAAACGCGCGAATCGCGCCGCCCGAGGCGAATTGGCGGCTAAACGCGTCTTTGCATAGACTTTGTATGTAATCGCGCCGCAAATTCGCGTTTGGTGTGGCCGCACCATGATGTTTTGCTGGCGTCTGATGTCAGCTCTGTCAGCCACGTCCGTGAACAGCACGATGCCGCTGGGTTAGCACGGCTAGCTCGTCCATCCCCCGGAGATAGAACCCACGTTCCCAACAACGATGGATGGAAGGACAGGTCCACGTCGTCACCTCCCAGCTCACACCCGAGAACCAGCACGTCGTCCTGACCACCTCCTCCTCAGCTCGAGGGAAATCATCAAGCCCTACACTAGTTAGCATTGACATGCTACAGGCTGCTAACAGCTGAGTTCGCATGTAAACAATGCAGCCATGGTTACACGTAGGATCTCCAGACAAACACAGGAGAAAAGTAGTCAAAAATATTGCCGAAGCCACAAAAAGTTTGGTGTCCGTGACCATCAATGAACCATACAGAGTGATGATCCACTCCAAATACAAAGATTACGAAAAAGAGACGAAAAAATTACAAGAAACGGACAAAGACGAGAGAGCTGCTGCAACAGGCAGCTACTTGGGCAGCACCTAGCAACGGAATAAAATAAAAAAATCTCACTGGTTTTCCTCTCCCTAAACTTGTTTCTCTGTTTTTTAAAGAAGAACCAGGCTCTTCATTTTCAGCATCAGCTCAAGTTTTGGCGAAAACACCAACCAACATTTGGTGACTTGGTTAAGTGTTGAGTTGTGGGTGAAAGTCTCTGCCAGTCTTCCTCCTCCTCCTTCAGATCTGTCCTCCTGGTTGTCCCACGCACAGAGCTCTCTGAGAGGAGCGGCAGATGTTGACAGGGCTGTTGAGGAAATGTAGAGCCCACAATGGGGGAACTACTATTCCAGAACAAGCTATTACAAGTGATGGCAAGCCGTCAATAATTCACAGCTGTCAACAAACCTACCTCTGCAAGGACGTGGAGACAAACTCAGCTGCGCCGCGCTCTCCGCTGTGCTCTCTCTGCGTTAAGTGCTCCGCTGTAAACACTCCTGGATGCTGTGGAGCACACTGCTCGGTACATAAAGACCGGCTGCCACCAGGGAAAACTGGGATGTATGTAAACAGTGTCAGGGAGTCTCAGAAGGACGGCTGTAATTGAAATTTCATATGATGGTTTAATCACGGCTGGTTAAATAACGCTGAGGCAGTATATGTTTAGAAATGCAGCAGAAACGCCGTCCTTTAGCGAGCAGTGAGGAGCTTTGTGATGTTTGACCTTTGCTGCAGAGGTTCGACGCTGTAAACAGATAAAAAAATGCTCCAGCATGAAGAGGAAGCTCAGAATGAGTCATTTATGTAAAGATGGAGGCCAAACAGAGTATTCACTTTCTTATCACGGCCTCTCTATGCCTGCTTTGTCATGCTGTTTGGGCCGTCTTTGAGGAGCAGTGTTGTGGCACAATCTCTTTTTTGGTGCAGAAACCTGCAGTGATAATAAAATCCTATAGCAGAGCCGAGTGCATGATGTCGGCGTCTAATCCGGGCCTCACCTCAAAGGAAATTCAGACCAGCTTACATGCATGGATGGTGCCGGTGAAAAAAGGGAAAGAAAGACTCGACTACATTTCATATCCGGCTCACAGTGCAGCCAAAAGATGCATCAGCGAGTGAAACCGCAGAGAATGGATGATCTCCAGGACCGGGTTTGTGTTTTTATTTATACGCTGAGGGTATTGTATATTCATAGGGTTTTAAAAAAAAAAGAATATCCATGCAATTACAAATCCTCAGCTGTAGCTCTGGAGAAACTTTTGCTCCAGCGTTGTTGGCCAACACTTGGACCGAGGGAGAAAAATGGCACGAGAGAGTGACCAAACTCATGTGGAGCCATTTGCTGAGGGGGCTGGAGCAGCAGGATCGGAAACCGAAAAGAAGGAGCCACATTTGCTCTAGTTATTAATAATCAATTTCAATTTCCTGGATCTGATTTCCTCTTAATGTTTGCAGCTTCTCGCAGAGCACCTGATATTCTCTGGTGCTATAAAGGAGGTATTTCCCTGCAATCTGTTATTTTCTCTCCTCCACACCCAGCCAAGCTTACAAAATCTGCACCGACTGTGTCAGACGAAAAGTTACAAGACTTAGCGGCTGTCATGGCAACATCGGTCCTAAATGCAAATTATAATAAGAACATTGAAAAACAAGAGAGAGGTCGCATGCCTCGGGAGGAATAATGCCAGCTTCCAGCTCACCACCTGTTTGTCTGACAAGTTGGAGCTCAGAGAATCCAGAGAATTATGAAAATGATTATTTAGAAATGTTTCTGCTATTACGTATGTCAACCCAAGGCGGTTTGTGCTAATTGAGGCATAAAGCAGACGCAGTTTTTCACAAAACGAATGAGAAGTCGTTGCAGCTAAATTGCTGGCACTTTTTCTGATTTAAAGGAAAATTTCACCTCAAAATCATGTAAATCTTTACATTTCCAGCTGCTGTTTTTATCCATTTACTTAAATGAGATCCATTCCTAGAGGAAGTGGAAGAAACAGCCTTCAAAGGGCAATATAGTGGAGCTCCCCGCTCTCTGAAATCACAAACCCAATGAAGAGACCAAACTGGAAAAAACTGAATTCTTATCACATTTTTTTGATCTTATTTCCAGTATTACACTAGATATGAGCCACATTCGACTGGTCAGTCCAGAAAAATGTATTGTTTCGAGTTATTTAAAGACAAAATGAGGTCTGAATTGCCGTAACAAGTAAAGAAAAAAAATCTGCCAATGGAATAAGAAAAAATTGCTCAAAATTTTGCTGAAAACTAGAATAATTTCTTAAAACAAGAAACTTTTCTCTTTGTTTACAAGTAATTCAGACCTCAATTTTTCTGTAATTAGCATGAAATAAGACATTTTTCTGGACTGGTCAGGTGAATGTGGCTCATAGCCTAAAAAGCCAGAGAAATTTTACTTAAATTAAGACAAAAACACTTAATAAGACTCTACTTGCTGGACAAAACTTGCAGGAAAAAGAGTTAATCAAGAAATGTATGTGGGGCAGTTGCCTTAAAAGGCCAGAGGGTGGCGCTGTTTGTTACCCCTAAACTCCACCCGCCTGTGGAGCACTTAGCTTCCATTGTAATCTATCAGGCAAACTCCACTGCACGCGCTGCTGAAGCGCCGGCGCACACCCAGGCACGAGAAATATGCTTCAGGTCTATTCTCCAAGCGGCCACTTCCAAACCTCAAAAATTCACTGTGGATAAGAAAGCACTAGACAGGAAGTCACCGTGTGAAGTACCCAGAAGATTCCAAATAAAACACAATGCACAAACTCTCAAATGTAAATTTCCCCATTATGTTATAGATGCGTCACAACTTGAGACACGTGCATCAGGTAAACAGTCAGTCAAAGGGTCCCAGACGCAACACGACGCCACGGATGAAGAGAATCTGATCTTGGAAGTGGAGAAGTTTAACATCCTGTATGATCCCAAACATCCTTTTTATAAGGAAACAGGCAGAAAGGACAAGGTGTGGACTGACATATCAAAAGTTACGGGAGTGGATGGTGATCGTGAGATATAGCTATTCACACGAGAGCCTGTGACTCTCCGAGGACCAGCCCTCCAGCTCTCCCCCGTCTGGATTGAGCGTCGCAGCGCTGCTTCCAGTGGGGTTTGACAATCGAAGCAAGACCGCTGCTCGTCTTTTCTGTTGTGGCTCAGTGTTCCTTTGTGATTTGAAAGGAAAGTACCGTAAATGGATCTCTGCCTCGTGGTCACGTTTTTTTTAAATGTACCATTAATGAACAGTTTGTTTACATGATTTGTTTATTAAGATGCTTCTGTAGTTGCAGTCTCAGCCAAGATTGAAACCTGTGTTTCTGACTCATCCAACCCAGAGTCTCCAGCTGTAAAACATCACAAAGGCTGGGTTACTTGTAGGTGGCGCTATAACTGTCTTATACAGAAGCAGCTTTTGGTAGATCTTCACTGAAGTAGAGTTGTGCTGCTCATCTGGTGTATTGGTGAATGCTAAGAGCAGAAGTGGAGCAACAGATGCTCATTTTGTTAAAGACAGTCACAGATTGAGCAGCGAAGCTCGTAATGGTAGACCACAACGATCATAACAACGGTACTCCGGAGGCCATCTTCAACAGTTTGTGACAGGGTCACCGTGCTGGAAAAAAAATGATGAGTGGAAATAATAGAAAAATAAATGAACTGAGTAAAGAAAAAAAAGTAGGCTTAGTTCATTTTGGGTGCTGATATAAGTCCCCGTACTGATAGTAGGTGAGGGGTGCAATAAAAATAATGTTAGAAACCAAGGTGATAAAAGGGAGGATGTGGCGTGGAGGAAGTGGTGTGTGGAGGACCGGGAGGTGCCGAGGGAAACAGGGCCGAAGGAACGTGCAGAGAACTGTGGACTAACGGGGTTTAATGACAAAAAAAGGAAAAAAAACAGTAAATGATCAGTACCGGGAAACTGTTGATTTCATGCAAAAGACGTTAAGCTGCGGTGCCGACTGTGGAGGCTGTTTCCTCTGGTTGTGGACATCCCCGCGCGGAAAGGACAAAGGAGTGCGTGGCCGTGGATGTTCCTCCCGGACCTGGGTGAGGTCGTTGCTGTTGTTTCTTTTTCAAAGTTTTTTCCTGGTATACCAGTGTTTTAATTTTGATCGATCCTTTTTTTTTTATTTATTTATTTTTTTTTTTATGACGGAGATGCCCGCTGTCGTGGGCGGTAAAGAAGTGACCGGGAGAGAAGTGTTTTTGTATTTTTTTGGTTTACAATGATTTGGGGTCGTCCTATTTAGTTGTTCAAAAAAAAACGGGAGGGGTTATAGGATTTTTTTCAGAGTTTGTGTAAATAAAAAAGAGAGCTATCTTACACTATTATCGCCCAATGAGTCCCCCTTTTTTCCGATGTAATGCGAGGTTATGGGCTGAGCGTTACAAGTTTGCGTTTTAGGTCAGTTAAAACGCTGTTTCCCCTGTGAACAAGAAGCTGAAACGCAACAATGCTTTTGCGTTTCATCCTAAAACCGTTGTCGTGTAAACAGCCCTTTGTTTTTTTCTTTCTCCTTTTAAGAATCGACTGTAAACATCATCGAAGACATGGTCCATGTCATGTGAAGCACAGACAGCCTATAGCTCCATATCCACTGCGTTCCCTCCTCACTCATGGTTACAAAGCGCCATCAGGGCAGCAGGGTTGACAGTTAGTTACGTTTTCTTTTTACAGTGTTGTATTTAAAAAGAACAGGATTTGACTCTTGAAATTTCTTCGTAAATTTAGAGTAATTTCTTCCAGTATATGAGGATGTTGATTCCAGTAAACATGACCAACATCACGTATAGATTTATCTCTGCTTTTTCACTGTTGTTGTTTTCCCTGAGTTCATTTGTATACGTTATGCATGCGTCACTGAAGGCAGCTTGCTCATTGTTGGTTATAGAGGTTTAAAAAGGGGGCTGTGAGGGATAATGTGACAGCAGTTGGTGAGAGGCTGTCTGCTGGAGAAGGTGTTATCACTGCAGCAGGTAGCAGAGCTGGGCGCCAGATGGGGAGGATTGACAGTTTGGATTAATGTGAAATTGTCTCGCTGGTTTTTGTGCATCTGGTGGTCCATTGCAACTGTTTTGATAACGGAAGAAAATCAAAAAATCTAAGAAACGCACAGAAGTCTTTGCAATATTCTGAAATAAGTTTCTGTCTTAAGAAGTTTCTGGAGGACGTCTTGGGTGTTTACTGTTTTGATGTTTACGTCTCCAAGCTGTGAGAGGAAGGAAGTGTAGGGTTGAGAAGCAGAGCTGTTGACCCTGACATTTAAATCTGCCTGACAGTATATGAATATCAATGACGAGCTGAAAACCGTTGTGTTGCTAAATAACTTTGACCTCTGAGAAAAGGACTGTACAACAACTGTGACCACTTGTTGACCTGCTTAAGAGAGCTCGCTCCAGGCAGCGTCTCTGTTCAAACAGATTAAAAAAAACACACATCTGATCTCAGAGAGTCACAGGTGAGGAGGAGAATCACAACTTATTACACTTGCCTGTCTATTTCACCTGCGCCTTGTCTATTTCATCATGTGAAAGCCAGTTGGAGCCTGAGAGGTTCACTTGACTTTCAGCAGGAGGTGAGCTGAGTTATAAGAGGAGACAGACAGAGAAGGAGAGGAGGGATTTGGAGCAGGGGACCCGCGTTTGTCACCTGTCATCCTCAGTCATGAGTCGGAAAGTAATTAAAACAACATATGTGCCACATTCGAAGGAGCCAAGAAAGCTCAGCTCCAAAACACAACACGTTTCTTTGTGCTCTCCTATAAAATGCATCTTATATGAACAGCAGCTTTAACATCAAACCCTTTTCTCCCTCTTTTCACCGAGGTGAAAACTGACAAACCTGAGCCCATCATTCACCGAAACAGCAAACAAGCCAGAATCTCAATTTTGCAATGTTTCTGCGCTGACCCTGTCATTTTGACGCTCCTGCGCTCCCAAAAGAACTTATCAAATTTTGTTTCCTTTCAGAAACATCCTTCAAATATTCCACTCGGTTAACCACAGAGTGCTGGAAGAATAATGCAAAATACAGGAGCAGTAATCCTTTGTACCAGAGGCCTTCTGACTCTCTGTTCACAGGTTCACAGCATTTTAACAAGTCTTCTTTGAGAAACTTAAATATGTTTGGCGGATATGCCTGGATAATGCTGTCCAACATGTTCAAAGACACTTTCAAGAACTGAAAAGTAAAAAATAAGTTTTCTGGGACTCAGTTCTTCTCTGAAAGTCTCAAGTGCTGATCTATTTACCTTTAGTTTTAAGCTGATCTGTTCCCACCATGCTTGGATTAATAAGCTTAAACACAAAAAGTTGATTATTTCTGTATGTAACTAGTATTCTTTCACATGCTATCGAGATACTTTTCAAAAGGCAATACATGGTGTTTCTTTAGACTTAAATCAACCAATCCACCAAACAAGAGTCAATAGCCACGTTTACATGGACCCAAATATTCAGCTATTTGCTCAAACGGAAAGAATTTACCTTTGGAAAAACCTCATTCCCAAAGAAAAGTGCCAATCTGAATGGACATTTAATCTGTTTCACAGGGGTGGAATATTCCTTTCCCCAAACCGATTGAGGTATCATGTATCCACTCAGACGGAAAGTTGTCAGGGTGCGTTCTTTCAGCGCATGCTCAGATATGACATAAGACGCAACTAGGGATGCTCCTCAATTTTAAAAATGGCGGCAAGCCGTCAGCACTGGACTGCCATGGAAAGTTCGTTTTTGATCCAAACTTTAAAAGAACTGAATATAATTTCAAGCCACGATGGACGAAAAACTCGCAGTACGGAGTTACTCCATCAAGTGAAAGAAAAACTCTGATAAATCACGCGATGTTTATGTTTTTCTGCGCATGCCCTATTGACTATTCTGTTTGATTACAGCAGCACATGTAGACCAGAGATTGGAATATTCCTTTCCATGTATACTATTGTTTTTGGAAAAGTCAATCGGAAAGATTCCATTCAGAAAGACGAAAAACTCCTCATGTGACCGTGGCTAATGACAGAATCAGCGGTTTGGCATGAGCAGAGAAAATTTGGCAATTCTTTTTTATGGGCAGAACCGACAGACTCAGCTCTGCTGCTTGTTACACAAATGTTCCTTAAAAATGTGACTCCACTAAAAGGTGATATAAACAGTCTTTCCAACAATACAAGATTTACTGGTGAGAAGTATTGTTACGAAAAACAACCCACCAAAAACTAAATCCTTACTTTTTTTCCCTCTAAATTTACAATAATGTCTGAAAGTCATCCCAGATTAGCTTTGAGCCACTCATAAAAGACCTCAGGGTCTGTTTTAATTGGACTGTGTCGCCACCTTCTGGCCAAGAGTATCATATACACTGTCGTAAAGATGTGACTTTTAACTAGGGATGCACTGATCAAACGTTTCACGTCCAGATCCTGATCCTGATACCAGTGTGAAATAATAACCTGTATGCTCTACTGTGGGAAAAGACTGGAAATTTTTTAAGTAAAAGACAAAAAATGTGTACACGTGGAATTACTGAAGTTAATATTTATTTAAACTATAAGTGTTTAAATGTCAAGTCAACTTTTTACTGGATTCAACCCAACGAGGTAGGGTATTTATGACTGCAGTTACGTAGCGCTGTTGTTTGAAATGTGGTAACAAGCTAACATAAGTTTGTACTGTAATTGGAAAGAATTTCTGCAAATTTGATAAATTTTATTGTATTTTTTTTATTTTTGTATTTTTTTTAATTCCAAAAAATGACCTTTTGTATATTTTTAAATTTTTTTAATTTTTTTTACATTTTTGCAAATTTTTGGAATAAAGAAAAAAAAATTGATTTCTGTAAGTTTGTTACATTCTTAAAATTTCATAATTTTGGCAAATTTCTTAGATTTTATTTTTTTTAAAACTATAAGTGTTTAAATGTTAGACAGCAGTTTGGTCAAAACAGTGCTTCAGAATTTACAGAAATGACTACTTGATTTTAAATTTTTATACCTTGAAGACTAAATCATCGTTTAGCCTTGGTGTCAAGTTCAGACCGATCCTTTCCCACCGATTCCCTGATCCAGCTTTTGGGGGCTGTATCGGGGCCGATACCTGATACCAAAATCAGATCGGTGGATCTCTTCTTTTAACCAGGCGTGTGTTTATTTTTGAGCAAATTTTCTTTGTTCAAGTCAACTTTTTACTGGATTCAACCCAACGAGGTAAGGTATTTATCAGAACAGTTAAGTAGCGCTGTTATTTGATGTGGCAACAAGCAAATATTGTAGGTTTGGTAGGTTACGTCAGTAGCCAGCTATATGTAGCGCTACGACGAATCTGTAGGCTAACATGACAACAAGCTAACGTTAGTGAATCCTGGTCATATCCTACCAGTTAACCACCAATCAGAGCTAACGTAACCTCACTCTTCATTTTATTGATAGACTCTCAAGTTTGAACAGACCACTGCAGAATAACTGCTGACTGTGGGTTGGAGTCAACAATAGCACCAACAGATTAGCCCTTTTAGCCTTTAGCTTGTGCTCTATCTCTCTCCTGTTTATCTTTCTTCTGCTCTTCTGTCCTTTTTCTGTCTGACAGAAAATTGCCTTTGGAGAATCTTAAATCTTATCACTTGAGGGGAAAGAGCCCATTGATTCCAGCTTTATGTTCTTTCTGGAAATGATGCCTCTTTCTCGCTTTACTGATAGCTTTTATAAACTTGCAAAGTTTAAGCCCACATGGGTTCAACCAAGGCCAAGTCCTCTCGCGTTCATCAAACACAATCATGATTTTGTGCACTGCAGCCCCGCCTGTCAGGAACCTGCCGCCGTGTCCCTTTAACCTACCAATATGTTTTGAAGTCATATGTCCACAATGCCATCTGTCCCTTTGATAAGCGGTGTCCTGAGATGATCCCCACTGCTGTCTCTGAGGTCGGCAAGGACTTTCTTTAGGTCAGAGAGACAGCATTTGGAATTTGGCCAAACTTAAAGCACATCTTGCCAAATTGATTCCAACCTCAGCGCAGGACGTGTACGTTCCAAAGTCAAAACAGGGAAATACACGTCTTTTAAAAGTCTGGGGAAAATTTGTCATATTTGATAGACATCACTGCCTGCAGGTGCCTTGGCACATACTACTCTGTTAATTCAGTGACTGCCTTGTCTCTTTAATGACATCCAAATGTGACGGATTAGTCCTTGGATTAAAGGGAGAAGTCCTGGGCTTCACCTGCCACAATCCCGCTGTGAGCAAAGTGGCCATTATAGCGCCGTATTCCTCTCCACTTTTAGATCTCAGAGCGTGGCTCAATTATCCCGCTACCTTCACACACTCGCTGACAGCCGTGTTGGCAGGTGTGTCCTTTCCAGATGCTCTCACCTAGGCGGATGGGAAATTAGTCAGTGCAGCTAGCCATCAGCTAAAGCAACTGACATCTTCCACCAACATGCCCTTTCATTAAGAGTGAGGAGATGGAGACGAGATGAGAGGGGCTGGAACGCCCAAACAGAAAATATCAGCTCTTAGCCGTGGAACACAACTGCAGCTTTAAAAACAGGCCATCAGTGAAGAGTTTATTTACATCATTCAGGGAACAGGATGGGCACATGAAACAACTCATACCTGCTGTTCTTCAAGTGGGGGTGTGCTATCTATTACTGACACCATTACAGAGCATGAGAGTCTGCTACACATGCATTTAATCTAGAAGATGCGTAACAGTCCGTTATATCTAGAACAAAGGTCTTCAACCTGTGGCTCCTTGTAGCTTTAAAAAAAATGAAATAAAGAATTTGTGTTTTCTTACTGAGGGTATTGATGATTAAAGACACTGACACCCAAAAAAAATCCTGCGTTAACATTTAGTTGAACTAAATCTTCATCCCATCTGTCAATAAAGCCTGCCACCGCTCTACTTCACCTCCTACAACATCAACAGCCCACCAACTTTCCATGCACCTGTGGCTAACCTCAAGTTTTACAGCCCTGGGAAGATAACTACATCTACAAAAAGACTAACTGGAAGAAAATACCGATTTTAATTCTGTGTGGATGGATTCATTTAACTGGCAACATGCCAGCTTAATAAACACGATTGGTATGTGGCAAAGAAAACAACTAAAAATAATGAGTTTTACAAGATTATCAACATATGCTGCCATTTTCAATTATTTTTTCATAATTGTTCAACTTTTTTGCAAATTTGTTGGTTTTATTTTATTTTTGTTTTTTTTTTAATTCCAATTTTTTTTTTTTTTTTTTTTTTTACATATTTTTAAAGTTTCAAATGTTTTTGAGATTTTTGCAATTTTTTAGAGCTATAAAGAAATTCTATTTCTGAAAATTTGTTAAATTTCACAATTTTGGCAAATATGTTAGACTTTATTATATTTTTTAATTTTTGAATTTATTTGAAAATCCCAAAAATGTATTTTTTGGCATATTTTGAAAGTTACAAACATTTTTGAGATTTTTGCAGTTTTTTTTGAGTTCTAAAGAAATTCAATTTCTGCAAATTTGTTACATTTAAAAAAATTATTAATTTTTGGCAAATGTGTTTTATATTTTTTTCAGGAATTTTTTGCAAATTTTATATATTTCCCCAAAACTGAAATTTTGCAATTTTTTTGAAGTATAAAAAAAATCTAAAAGTTTCAAAAATTTTAAATTTTTTTCTTGCAAATTTTTGGAATTTAAAAAAGTTTAAATTTCTACAAATTTGTAACATTTTAGAAACTTTTAAAAGGGTTCTATCAAATTTAAGTTTGCAGACTTTTGATTTATGAGGTCTGAGTGTCTAGTTTTGTCTTGTTTAGTTTTGTCTGGAAATGCATCAGCAGGTTTATGAGGTAAAAATAGTCCATGTGGGCACAAAAAGGGTGAAAAACAACCCTGCTCTGGGGAGATGGCTATTAATGAATATTTTAAAATAAAATTTGCAGAATTTGTACCTTTGTGTGTGTATTTGCTTACCCGTTGTCATAGTAATACCAGCAATCAAGTGTCAGTATTTACCAGCATATGCAGAAAAAACAAACTAAGCACGGGGAGCAAAAACAGGCACAACTCAAGCTGCTTCCATGACACCCAGATGCTGCAATTGGCTGGAAGTTGACGACCATTCATCTTTGGTAATATCAGCTGTGTTGGGTTAATTGGGGTCCTCTGCCAATGGATATGAAGGACGACGCTCCAGGATGCTGGAGCTGACTGTTTGTATGTGCATGCTTCGTGATGCCTTCACTGACACTCAGACACATCAACGTCTGCACTGAACATGGAAGCAAGAGCAAAGCTGTTACAATATGAACACCAAAGTCTGTATGTGTGGCAGTGGACATGTACCAGGGAATTCTGGGACGCATAAAAACACAAATCTCTCCTTTAAGACTAAAATTCACTCACCAACACATCATACCAGTTCCAACGATGAATCCAACGAAAATGAAACTTAAAGATTAAAAGCACATGGCGATAGCCCTGCCCCCTCGATCCAGACTGAACAAATGAATTCCTCTTTCGAAACTTTGGCAAAATTATCTCAGCTGAACCATAATTTCTCACATTTAATTCCTGTTCGTGGTGGTATAAGGCATTTAAGAAAACTAAATCAGGACTGTGCTTTAAGAGCACATACTCAGAAATCACAACCAGCTTGGAATTTTCACTCAGTGTCTAATTTAACTCTTTTCTCTGGGCTTCATTACACAAAACGTGTCAAAGTGTTGAGAGCTTTTTTTTTTTTGTTTTGTGCCTTAGCTTTCATCAAAATAAGCCAGAAAAGATTTGCAATCAGCTCGTCTCTTCATGTCTTCATTTTCTAAGTCTGCATAGCTTCGGGCGTCTCTGCTTTTCTGCAGTTGGAGCCTTTTCTGTTCGATAGTTTTTGTTTCGAATGAGCGCCTTTAACTCTGCAGGTCTCACGAGTGAAAACGACTTTGTTCTACAAGAGCTTCTGAGAGCCAGAAGTGCAGCGGAGTTTATCCACATGCATAATAAATTCAGCCATTATGTCTGAGTTTTTCCAGTTTCTGGGTCTCTCTCTCATTTGAGCATCACAGCTAAAGCTTAATTTATAAGAACAAAATGTTTCAACACCCACTTCTCCGGTCTGCTGGCAGCTCATCCCAGAGCCTCTTCTTCTCTCTGCCGCATGTTTAATTTGTTCCCTCCTGCCCTCCACGCCTCCTCCCCTCTACCTGCTGGCCTATTTTAGTGGGAAATGGACAATCTCGGGAAGAGCCTTCAAGCTCAATAGTGTCTCAGCCTCCTCTCTCTTGTAGTCATGACAAGCGGGGCATCACCATGGTAACAGCATTTGAGGGGATATGGAGAGCCAGGCGGTCAGTGCTGATGCTTCTCTAACAGGCTCTGACTGCGTGTCACACACCGAGCCGTGGAAATATAGACACGAATGAGCGTTTCTGGACACATCAGGACTATTATTGTTATTATCTTCTTGTGCCCTGTTGGCGCCCGGATTAGAAATCAGAATTTCAGATGAAGCTTGAAGGGAGCAGCAAATTAAATGCTTGGTTTTCTGAATCAATTTGGCTCGAGAAACAACGATCAAAGTCTCTTTTATGACAGTCAGAGTCAGCGGTGGAGAAAAGTTGGGCAGAGGAGCAGCTGGGATGTTGTGTCCAGACTGAAAAACAGGCTGCACATACAAGTCATCAGGCTGGAGGGGTGAGGATGTGTCAGACACAGACTGCTCCCCCTGGTGGCTGGCTGCAGTATAGGTCAAAAAATCCATCTTCCCAGTCATTCCAGATGAGCTGTGGTTTCTTACATCTGATTGTTGTGGTTATTTGAACAGAGGATATTTTTGGGCTCCCTTTTATTCAAGTCTTTTTTTTTTTTTTTTTTTAAAGTTTCGCTTTCATTAGTTATAAGAGGTTATAAACGAGGCTTCACGGGTTGTTGACAGCTGCTGTTCTCATCCCTTTTTTCAGGGATTGTAAAATATGTTGGGAGCATAGACTGTATATAGAGTAGACAACGTGGCTCCACCATTTGCCATTGTACAGTTTTGAAGCCAAAATTCCCCCGTCACAGGCGCAGCCATTGGCAGCCAGAGTCTGTGCAGTAAAGACTGTGAAGGATTCTGGGACATTTTACCCAGAAAAAAATACGCAAGAACGGCAGCTGTCAATCATTAAACATGACGTAAAACCTCGTTTTTAACATCTTTTCACTAACTAAAACAAAAATTTCAGGAAAAAGAGGAGTTGAATACAAAGCAGCCAAATGATATCTTCAAATCACCACAATAATCGGTTGTGAGAAACATTTCTATGAGGTGTATTTATTTTTTTAAAGTTTGACCACAGCCCATCTGGAATGACTGGGGAGATGTTTTTTTTTTTTTTTAACCTATACTGCAGCCAGCCACCAGGAGGAGCAGTTTTTGTGGAGACCTCACTTCAAGCTGAGCAGGATGACGTCCATTTTTTTTAGTCTACTGTTGGGAGCATAGACTGTAAAAAAAATGGACGTCCGCTTGCTCGGCTCTAAGTGAGGTTTCCTCAAAAACTGCTCCCCCTGGTGGCTGGCTGCAGTATAGGTTTAAAAATACGGCTTTCCAGTCATTCCAGATGGGCTGTGGTCAAACTTTAAAAAATGAATACACCTCTTAGAAATGTTTCTCACGTCCGATTGTTGTGGTGATTTGAAGATATCATTTGGCTGCCTTGTATCCAAGTCCTCTTTTTTCTGAAGTTTCTTTTACATTAGTCATACAAGGTTAAAAACGAGGCTTTATGTAACGTTTAACAATGATTGACAGCTGACGTTCTCATGTATTTTTTGGGGGGATTGTAAAATATGTCGGGAGGTAGAGTCAGGAGGTGATTAGACTCTTGAAAGAAAAAAATAAATATTATTTTTGTCACCCGGCTCCACTCAGATTCTCTCTGAGTCCCTCATAGCCTCTCCTGAGCAGACTCTGGCTGCCAATGCAAGCACCTATGACGGGGGTATTTTGGCTCCAAAACCGTACAATGGTAAATAGCGAAGCCATGATGTCCACTCTATATCCAGTCAATGGTTAGACACAGATAAGACAATAAAATCCAGTCCAGGGACGATGGTTTTGGAAGATTTCACAGCTTAACTGTCATGTGTTTTTTTACTGAATGTCTTTGCTGCTGCTCTTCCCGCCTTACCCTTTTAATACATGCATATAAAAAAGTTGATGTGCTTTTTTCGCCCTCGGCTTTGGCATTCTGCATGAAAGCAGTAAGAGTGAGCCAAAACAGAAAAGTTTTGGGCAAAACATCCAACAAATGATCCAAAACTTGCCTCAAGGGCCCCTTACAGCCACTTTTACACTTTGTGGGTTCATTGGTAGGAGGAACACCTTTCATTGTTGCTGTTTTATACTTGTTTAGTGATGTGAAAATGAAAACTCAGTGTAAAATCACTTTACCGTGAAACACATGAACCTATAAAACAGAGAACTTAGTTACTCTGTAAATCCTCTGCGATGTTAAATAAAATGGCCAATGTTAAAAAAAAAAGTGCTGATGTGTAAAGTGTCACGAACTGAGCGTGCTTCAGGCTACAGAGGGAAGCACAGGGGAGCAGACAATCTCATGTGTGATAAACTCATTTTACAAAGAGATATCAGGTCAAAATGGGTTTACACCTCGGGGCTGTTAAATAAACAGGACGAGTATTTAAGGGCCTGACTCTCCGACTGTGTTTGGGATGAATTTATATTTAACTGTGGACCTCGATAACATCTGAAGTAAACGCTGTCCTGTCAACATGGCCGTCCTGTAAGATTATTGTTGGTTTTCTGGATAAGGCAGAAAGATTCATGGTTTTATTTCCTGGAGCTCTGTGCTATTATCAGAACAAAGCAGTTTCTGTGGTTTCTGTTCTTTATTTGTCATGTCTTCTCTTTACTACGTTTTTTGTTATTATATTTTTAGTGTTTAGTGTATTTTGTTTATGTAGCGATTATTTTCATTATTATTATTATTATTTGGAGATGTGTAAAATAAATTATTGATGAGTCTTTAAGGTGAAAGGGTGAGACCAGAAGTTTCGACTTCCTCTTCCTCCTTTTTGAACATGCAAATGACAAATTTGTTTGGCTCCTTGGCTGTTTTGTTGTTGTTGTTTGATTCCTTTTAATTTTGTTTAGTTATTTTTTTTTTCTGTTTTTGATATTTTTCTTGATCAATAGGAAAACAAATAGAAAGAAAGAGAAATAAGACAGCTTCTTCCAATAAAATCTGTCAACCAATTTCAAAACTAGGTTTATTAATTTTTTTTAATTTATCTTTTTATTTATTTTTTGCCTTTTTGAAAAAAAAACCTGTTTTAATTAAAAAACATGTTTTGTTTTGTTTTTAATTTAACTTTTTTTATTAAATATGTTTTGTTTTTAAATTTACAAATGTTTTGTTTTTTAAATTATATATATATTTTAATTTATTTTTTTTGTTTTTATTTACATGTTTTTTATTTACATGTTTTTTAATTTAAAAAATCTTTTTTTTTTTTTTTATTAAAAATGTTTTTTAGAATATGTTTTGCTGACATTTAAATCAGTGTTACATCATCAAGGAAGACTACGATGAAAAATATTTGTTGACGAACCTTTTCCATGGACGGAAAATAAATAAAATCTAAAGAAAAAGTTAGGCATGATGACTAAGACTCTTACGAAATATAATGGTTATTTTTGTTAACAAAATTTTTTTTTAAAAAATGACGAGATGAAAATGTTTGGAAGGAACGAAGGCCCAGAGTGGCACTGGGTTGAAATGTCTCACAGATGCTGATAACACTGTCCCTAAGCTACCTGAGCTTGTAGAAAATAGAAGAAAGAAAATATAACGCCGCCTGCAAACCACCGTCCAAGTTTATGTATCGTTATAACATAACACTTAATTATCCAAAATGAGTATCATAACATACGTTTTTACAACAGTTAGGTTGTTTTCATTGTATCTGGCTAAAATCTTTTATTTGGTCGAGAAAACTAAAAACTAAATATTGTGTGATTCAAAAGACTAAGCCTAAATCAGTTAAAATTAACGCTGCTTTAATTTAAGCTTTTATTTCTGTAAATGATATGATTCTGCAAACCTGACAACATTACAACAACACCTTGGATCTTCATGCTAACTGCAACGTCAGAGATAAACGGCAGAGTATGAGCTCTGTAAGTCCTGGAAGAATCATTGTTACTCTCTTGGTTGTGAATATTTTATTTATTTTGGTCTTGTTTACCTGTGCAAATCTATCCAAAATAGTCGTATTTTTATGCAGTTGAAAACAGTTTTTATGATGCAGAGATCCCAAGCTTATATTGAATAAAGTTTGTGAACACAAGTTAACTCATTTGTCTACTTAAGCCTGAAAATCTGGTGTCACAAAATAAATATAAAATGGAAACAAATTAAGCAAAGTGTGAAAATATGGCACATCATCTTCATCCAAATTAATGAGGCTGAATAAATGAGGTCTATTTTAGCCTCCTCCCAAAATCAGCTCGTGTTGATATAATCACGACCGGCCTCAGAGAGGTTTCAACACATTCGTGGCACCTTCAGGGAAACACCGTAATTGGTTCAGTTTTTCCCAGACTCTCTGGAAAATTTCTTATTTTTAATAAATGCAACAAAACATGTAGGGAGCTGTTACTTGAAGGGTGCTCTGTGTTCGGCTGAGGTCACATGGCCAATAGATAACTGAAAACAGGCTCACAGCTGACATTTCCAGGCCAGGCAGCCTGGCACAAAGATGTCTACTGTGCAAACATTGGCATGCTGCAGAGACAGGAAACAAGAAAAAAAAAAAAAAAGACTTAAGAGGAAAGTAAAGATACCAACCATGAGCTGCAGGTTCAGTGCTGGGCGCAGTGTCTGAGCACACAAGGAGAGGACATGGCAGTTGAGGAGGGAGGTGTGGAACAGGAGGAACAGCATGCAAATAAAGGAGAAGGAGGCAGGGAGGGGGGAGCAGGGCAAGGAGGGGAGAAAACAAATGACACTCATAAGCAAGCATTCAGAAGACCAGAACATGACAAAAGACATAAGGCTTAAGGGAAATCAAAAGGAACTAAAGGCAGTGCAGAGATAAACATAAGCTTACACACACACAAATACACTTTCCACTGCGCACACTGGACGGTCCGCTCAGAGGGGAGTGTGGCTACTGTTGGAGGAGATAGGATTGAGACTTTTGTGATGTGCAGCGGGCAGCTTTGGCGTGGAGGAAATACAGAACATCAAGAGGAAATTATTGTGCAGCGTTTCTTATATAACAGTGTTGACTTTGAAAACACTCCCTTTGACTGACGACTCAGAAACTTAAACGAGACACGATGCTGTGGCTGCTAGGTGTGGAGGAAATATTTCACAACCTTTACCTTTTGTTTAGTTTAACTTTAGAGTCACTTTACTTTTGGTTCAAGTGCAGTTTGGGCTGCATCCCAATTTTTCCACTTAGCCCCCACTGATTGGCCCAACCCGTCTGCTTGGAGTGCGCCCACAGAGTGTGGGTGATAGTGGTAGTCTAACTCTCTGAATCGTCCTCCAAATGGAGTGCTAGATCAAAATTCCCATTACGCTTGGGCAAACTGAGGCTTGAGACTTAAAACATGGTGAAGCTCTGGAGGAAAGGTGGAAAGCCCTGATTGGTGCAAAGTTTAAAAGATGGTTTCAATGTACAGACCTGATTAAAATCTTAAGACCAGTTGAAAAAATGCTAGAATATGCATTTTGCACATTTAGATCTTAATGAGGTTTCAAGTAGAGCTACAATATGCAAAAGCAAGAAGGGGGTGTGACAAAAAGACCCCAGGCTATTACAGCCAAAATCCGCTCAAAATGTTGATTTCCTGTCAGGCATTCACCAGGTCATGCCCTCCTGATGGCTAAAGCTCAGAAGCTGTCTCTTCTTGAACGTGGTCGGATCGTCGAGCTGCATAAGCAAGGCCTCTTGCAGTGTGCCATTGCTGCTGAGGTTGGAGGCAGTAAGACAGTCATTCTACAGTTTTGGAAAGATCCTGAGCAAAAAAATCACACCTGCCCTGAGCCAAAGGATCTGATTGGCTGTCTGTCAAGACACAGTGCGGTCCTCCACCCAAATAAAGGCCCTTACTGGGCCGGACTGCAGCACAATAACCATCTGACGGCATCTTCAGGAAAAGCGTTTCAAAAGCGAAAAAACTAATTCAAACATCTCGACTCCTTCAACGCCACAAAACTGCCTGTTCAGACTTTGCCCAGGGGGGTGCAAGTTGTTTAGCAGCTACACAAATTGATAAAATCTATAAAAAATTGGTTCATAAAACAAATTTCAATCCCAGGGCACTGACATTGGATATATGTAGGCAGTGAGGCAGAATTATGCATTTAGACAGAATATGATGAGCAGTTTAATGTAATCTAAGTACTTAAATATTTAAATACTGGACATTTGAAGTATTATGGAATGATATATCAGTAATGGGGAAGGGAAACGAAGAAATAAAATGTATATTTTTAATACTGAAAATAATTGGCGTATTAATCTATCTTCAAAATAATTGTCAGATGCAGCCCTGGCAAGTTGCAACATGTATGATTTGAGTTGATAGAACATCAGTTTGTTCTCTGGGGCGTTGTTCTGGGACTATTTAGCTCGTGGTGGTCCCCGAGATTTTTCTGGAGGATAAGTGGTCCCTGGTCCTAAAAATTCGAGAAACACTGGGTTAGACACTTCCAATGTTTGTTTCACACCCCAGCTATCTTAGCTTAGCAGATTAAAAACAATTTCTCAAAAAAACCCCTCTAATTCAGGATTTTCTGCTTGAAGTTTCACTGGAGAACTGAACACTCAAAGAAATGAGTGTAAATCTCCCACACAAGATTCCTATTCAACATTTTATACAAGTCCCAATATACCAAAAGCAATATGGAAAAAAAAAAAAAAAAGCAGTAGCTTGATGCTAACGTATATGGGAAATTGCATGTATATGCTATTGGTTAGCATACATTGATTTGACTTCGGCTTAAAGAGAATTTCAACTTTCATCACAGGAAAATGAAATAAAACTTACACGCAGGCTATGGCTCAATTTATTGCTATTACCACTTCCAGACACTAGGTGGCTCACTTCAGTCAATAACGTAAAACAAAAACAACTTAAGTTAGGTGACGCCATTTTTTTTTACCTATTTCAATTAAATCATGCATGGAGATACACAGATCCATTGACCAATTTCAAATTTCTAACTTCACATCCTTACGTCACTTCCTTTCTGACAGCGGAGGTCTGCAGCTGGACCCCTCTCAACAGAGGAAGACTGAAGCTAGATTGGCAGAAAATTGGTAAAGGTTTGGTAAAAGATTGGAAGGAGAGCGGTAAAAGGAAGAGATTGGCAGAGGGTTGGGAGAAGATTGGTGAACAGGCGGTTCAGGATTGGTGGATGATTGGCGGATGATTGGTGGGAGACTGGTAAGACATTGGTGAAAAGTTGGAGGCAGATTGGGAGAAGATTGGTGCTCTGATTTCCTGCTCATCCCGACCATATGTTGAAGTCGTCTTGGACAAGATATTTGCAAGTGGTCATGCCATGTGATAAGACGAAATCTGTCATGAACTTTTAAATGTTTTGAGTGGTCAGAGGAGTAAGAAGCTGATATGTAAGTGCAGTCTCTTTTCTGCCAAAGTCACTCCAAAATCAGGGGCAGGGCCTTGGATCTTGCATCCTGCCTTTAGTTGCCATTTTTCAGGGTAGTGACTCAATTTTTCAGCTTAGCCATGCCCTCTGTGGTAGCCCCCAAGAATCCAGTGTGCTGATGTCCACCCGACATGTGAGTGTTTTGGAAAAGTGGACATGATTGTGGCATTGCGTGTTTCAGAAAATTACAGAAACTGTCGGACCGAGCCACCCATTGACTCCAGCATCTGAAAGGGGCTTCACATGCTGCTTGATGGGCTCTGACAAGCACTTGGTTTGAAACCCACTTGTACTCCATCGAAAAACCTTCATGTCTCTGTAGATGTTACATTTCTGTTGCTGCAAAGAGGCGCCACGGTGCTTTTACAGAAGCCCTGGGAGATGCAAACACAACATTTATACTTTTCAGGCTAGTTTCTCTGTAAACTTTGCAAAAACATTAACACTCTATGGTATGCATAGTGATGCCAATTGATCTAAAAAAAAAAGATCAAATAAACATAATTTAATAATATAAAATAAAAAAAAAGATGAAAAATGTTTAGATTTTTAATTTTTTGGGTTGTTGCCTTGAGGTAACACTGTACCACAATGGTCAGCAATAAAAAAAAGTGTTATTTCGTAATATTTTAACACACTTTTTTCCCCCAAAAAACACATGGATAATAGTTGATGGTCTCAACAGTTTCCAAAGCATGCTACAGAAAAGTGTAAAAACTTTAAAAAATAACTATTTTTATAAGATTTCATTTCTGAATGTTGCCTACAGGCAACACTGTACCATTGACGAACCCCTACATTGAAATGAATGGGTCAAGAAGTCTGAACATATTTTATCAAACTTTACATGAACTATTTAATCAAACACTTCACTTCTGTGGCTTTCAGGAAACTTTTTACTGTGTGAAAAATTTGTGGGGGATATGAGCCTGTGCTCTGTACAGAATGATCATAAAGTTCACTCTAATGAACCACAGCCTACAGTGTGAGTCTGAACTTAACTAAAACTAACAGCAGATTTATTCAGGTGAAAACTGGAGGTGAAAGGAACGATCCAAATATCAATAATATCAATACCAACGTTGGCATTGATATCGAATGATACCTGTGTAAAAAGAACAATAATCTAGTTTATTTTTTTCTCCTGCTGACTGTGTCTGTGTAAGTGCCGCTGTGTCACAGCGCTCCCCCTTCTCCCTCCTGTGTTTTGACGTTGCACCGTCACATGGTTCAGAGAAACAAGCAAACAGGCTCTGCCCACTCTGCTCTCTATGCTTTCTTAACTCTCTATCTCAAAAAATGTATTTTGTTTTTATCTCTTGTCAAGTGATCTTTTTTCCACATTATTTAAGAAATAACAGAAGTGAAAAAAAAAAATCCGTAACTTTTGTATTGTTTGGATAAACAGTTCTACTTGAGGGAAAAAAAGTTAAGTTAACATTTTTTATAACATTTGTTTTGGTATGATAATTCTTTATATTTTATTTTATTTTTTTTAAAATGGGAGCAATAATGGGAGAAGTTTTGTTTCGTTTTTGGAAAGTAGTCTTCAACTCTGTAATTCAAAAAAGGATTTTGTAAAATCATTAATTTTATGTTAAAATATTTTTTTCCCACTTTACTTTCCTAAAAAAAAATCCACACATGACACATGGGAAATTTTGTTTTGTTACTGTCCTATTGTTTCTGAATATACATGTTTATTATGACACCAAAGTATTTTGTAGTCACCTTTAAACTTTGCCTTAACTCTTTCCAAGGTTTTAACAACATAATCAAAAAAAAAAAGAAAAAAGAAAGAAAAAAAAGAAATCACAAAACCCAAAAGGCAGCAGTTTGATGATATATCAACCTTGAATTTTAATAAGTATCAGTTACGGTTTTGGTATCTGTATCGATGATACTGGCCCTGTATTTACTTGGTAGTGTTCGATATCAAAATTCACAGTTTTGCCCACCTCTAGTGAAAACTATAGAGGTCAGAAAAAAAAAAAAACTTATTGACCATTTCGTTTTTGAGCAGTCTGTAAACCTAAAGACAGTTTACCGAAATGTTTTCATGGTGAATCTGTAATGGTCCAGTGTTGCCTCAGGGCAACATTTGCATTTTTCTATTTTTCCTTAAATTAAGTAGTAGATTAAGTACACTAAACTTCAAACATAAAGCTTTACTTCTCTATTAATATAAACATATTTTTGTAGACTGAGAGAAGCCCCGTAAAAAAAGTTATTGACCAGTTTTGAGGAGGGAATTGGCTAAGTTGGTCCAAGAGGGTCACATGATATATTCAAGCACTGCTATTGGTTACTTAAGGTCTTATCTCTTTTTTAAAAGAATTTCATGACAACTGGGATGTATTGTGTGAGTGTAAAAGGCCCAAAATAGGTATGTTCCCCAAAGGCAACGAGGTACCATAGAGGGTTAAAAAAAAAGAATAAATAAAACACAGTTTACATGATTTCTCTGACTCCTTTGTTTAACATCCCTCAGCCTTCTGCAAAAACAACCTCTGGGACCGACTGTTTTGATCAAGTAGGTTTTGTATCCGATGTAACCGAAGTAAAAAACAGAGATAAATCACAGTCAGAGCAGGTGTAGCTGTGATGTAGCACAGCATTTAGAAATGACACCGCAGACTGCTGAGCTCCAGTGTGTTGCAAGAGAAGGGGAAAAGAAGCAGAAATCACACCTTGCTGTGAATGAAATGCTGTGCGGGGGAAACATATGCCTTTTGAAAATACTTCTGAGGGAGATGCTTGCCCACTGACAAATGGGGCTTGTCTAAAAATGTATCTCTGTAAGCCTTTTTTTCAAAGCGTAGCTGCATCAAAGTGTCAACCTTTTATGAAAAGTGCTGATATCCAACCACGTTGGGCCATCTCTGGAACACAGGCAAGAGTAAAAAATAAAAACACACCAGAACAGATTATTTTTGACTGGGACAGCTCTAAAAACCCTCATGCAACTTCAGGAGGCTAAATGTAGATTAGTGAGACAAATGTTTCTTTGGCCTTCTGTCGAAGCAAAAACATGAGACAGTGGCTTAAAGCTAAGAGAAACAGATGTTTGAGGATGAGAACCAACCGTGTTCAGTCAGAGTAATTGTTCAAAAGCGGGAGGCCAATGCCAAAGCGCAGCTTTTTTCGCTGAAGGCTCAGAATACGTGGAACGATTTCACAAGGGCAGGTTTTATCAACTCCATTTTTCGAATTGATGCCTCCAAGGATCCATTTCTCTACAAGGTCCTTGAGCAGCTGAAACACGTCAGCGCAAAATAACACAGGCCAGGTATTACACTGACTGCTTCCTTGCCGATTTGGTTCTCTTTAACAGAGCCGGTTGTTCTATTCTGGGGTCTGGTTAAATCATAGCTTGTGATTATAACGCATGTTTCCAGCTTGAAGAATCTGGACACAGGTTGATTGCTGACAAAACAGAGACAGATGAACTTTTAACCTTTGCCTCAACTTTGATCAAGTCTAACCCACATCCAGCTCAGATGATCAATAAAAAACATGGAATAAAAACTTCCCAGGCAGGTTTGAGATACTTTTAAATTGGTAAAAGATTGGCAGATGATTGGTGGATTGGTAAGAGAATGGTGAAAATTTGGAGGAAGAGGGGCACAGGTTGGTGGTCCAGCTGTGCAAGTACTCAACAATCAAAGCCCTTCAGTGAGTGAACAAACCAACGCTTGGTGAATTGTCTCTAAGGGCCAAAAAAGGCAAATTATCCAGTGGTAACTTCTCTAACACTTCTAGCATTAAACCCCCAAAATTCAGAGAGATCCCTTGACTTCTCTTCAAGTTTTAATGAAAAATGCCAATAACCTTTAGAAGGACAAATTACATTTGTCATACGCTCACAGTACTTTGGGAATTTCAGGCATAAAAGGAAATTTAACCCCAAAAAACTTTCACTGGATTAACTATCTTCCTGGGACAATTTGTTTCAACTAAACCCCTAAAGTCATCCACACTCCCATCAGCCCCTGCTCTTCCAGGCTTAGTGCTAATCAGCAAACCCTAGCATTGTAATTAGAGAATGTGACATCAAAATGCTAATTTGCTTGAGTACATGTTCAAACATGGTAAACATCAAAGAGCTGCCTGTTAATTGTTAGTGGTGGCAGTGTTACTGTGAGAAGGTTAGCATGCTGCTGTTAGCATTTAGCATATATGCTAAATTATAATTATTCTTTTATTATTTTGTTTATATTTATTTTAAAATTATATATATTCACAATTAATGTCATGATTTTGTCTGTAACTATCTTTTATTGCCCTTTGCATTGCCATTTCCTTCTTTCTCTTACTGAGTTTTATGTTTTTAGCTTTTATTTCTGTCCTCATGGTCTCATTTTATGTTGTATGGTTCTTGTATTGTGTGGGTCCCTTTGCTTCCTGATATTTTTATACATCTTGTCTTTCTGCTCAAGTGCTTCTTAGAACTGTGTTTTGTTTTGTTTTTGTGTTTCTGTGCTTTGTTGTCACTTGTTAAAGCACTTTGTAAACCTTGTTTTTAAAAGGTGCTACATAGGTAAAGTTAATATTATTATTGTTATTATTTGTAGCCAAGAGGCTGCAGAGGTTTAAGCACACTCATATTTTTGTTTTGGAAGTTAGCTTAAAGTTGATTGTTATTTTTGTTTGCAGAGTGTTGTGGAAGAGTGTCACAGGTTGGTGGTCCAATTCCCTATTCTTCCTGTCTACACACTTAAAGTCAGTGAAATCCTACTGAAAATGTGCATGACTTGATAAATTTGTTATTTTAAAAAAAAAAAAAAATATTTAACCTTTATTTAACCAAGTTGGTCCCATTAAGATTAAAAAACAATTTTTCAAGGGAGACCTGTCTAAGACAGGCAGCAGCAAAAACACAAAGTTACAGACAGGAAACACAATAAGAGACGAAGCGCAGTCAACAAAAGACAAGATTATGGGCTAAAATCTTGGTCTAGGAATTAATTTTTCAAACAGCTGAGCTAAAACACTGACATCTTACAGAATCTGCCAATACAAAAGAAAAATATATTGCAGCATATTGGAAAATATCATATCATATATTAGGTAATATATTCCCATATATGAGATTTAGTATTTATATTTTCCAATAAATGGAAAGCGGCAATCATTTGTATATTTTGCAATTTATTGCAATTTATTTCTTGAATATATAACATATTGTATACGTGCCCTCAATATATTATTCCATGTATATCAAATATATCATATATTGGAAAAATAATATATTACAATGTATTACAATACATTTCAAAAAATATATTGGTACATATATTTTTCTTTTGTAAGAGTGCCTCCATGTCTTTCATTTTAGGTTTAAAAACATTTAAAGAACCAGCTCTTTGACCATTAAGTCTTTTTGAAGCTGGTTCCAAGCTGAGGGTGCAGAGCACCCAAAGGCCCTTTTCATAATTTCTGTCTAAGTGAGGACCTGAGAATGCAAAGAGTACTGTCCAGGACTTTTCTGCATGATAAAAAGTTGGGAAGCAGACCAAGAACTGCCTTAGAGATGAAGGTACACCAATTTTTGTGCTTCCGGGTCACCAAACCAGGCCATCAAACCCGAGAGTACATCAGACAATGAGTCAGAGGTTTACAGTTCCTTATGAGCCTAAAGGAGGCACGATAGACAGATCTCAATAATACAAAAGAGGTTAAAAGGTTGCAGCAATAAGACGCTTTTTTACCTCAAAAGAAAAATTTCCAAAGCCCCTTTCAATTAAACACTTTCCTTCCTGATAAAAATGACAGAGTCTGGTTTTCTGTTTTCACTAAAGTCTGTTTGCGATGTTGTTTTGATCCACTGAACATTTGATCAAATGTCGAGGCCTGATCCCAGAGCTTTCTCAATACAATGTCCGGAGATAAAACACTTGAGGGCATGAAAGCCAAGAATGCAGACTGACCGAAAAACAGGAACATATCTGATTCACGCATGACGTTCCAACAGTCCGGAAACCACATCTAGGATCTTGTCCTGCATCATAACAGGGCCTCTTTCTGTCCCATCTGCGTCACCGCCACACGATGGTAATGCACCAGTGTTCTTTGGCATCCAAACCCACAATGGCGCCTCTATCCCTGCAGGCCTCTGTCAAGTGAAAGGCAGCGTGGCCTGCTCACCCTCATTACACCGTGGGTGGCAGCCCTGCAGGACCATTCAGCACCACTGAGTGATTGCCCGTCCATTTTAGAGCAGCCTCCTCCTCCTCTTCCTCCTCCATCTCTGGCTTCACAGGTCAACTGCGACATCAGCAGTGTCCTCGCTGACATTCACAGACATGATGAGGACACGTTGGCTCCATGACTGGTGGTCATGCTTCCCATGAGCCCTTTGGTGACTCGCTGTGACGTGACATCCAGTTCGACATGAGGCGATAACTGCACGCCAATCACAATTAGACTGGCAGAAATGCATTAGGTGGAACCCTGTGGTACTGAAAATGCCAACAAGCTGCCTGGTGTCCCCGCTGGCAGATAGATTACTTTTTTCTGTTGTTGTTGGATCCACTTTCTCTGACCTGGCTTCGCTGCCTCAGCTTTAGTTTGTGATTTCCTGCATTTGCTGGATTTTTTTTCCCACCACCCACGGAGCTGTGTTGATAGAGAAACTGGTATAGCTTTCTCTTGAACAATAGACTCCTGCCTCTAAAAAGAGTTGGCTGTTTGTGAGAAACAGTCAATCACGGAGGAAACTTCTTTTTCCGAGTCCCGAGAAACTCTGAGCAGAACATAATATTCATGCTCACTTGTTTATGTTTTCCATTTTCATGTGAGACTGACACAAACTGAACTCGACCAAAATAAAAAAAAGGATCTTTAATGTAGGTCAAGCTTTGCACTTTACCATACCCCTAGCTCCATCATGACCTTTACATTTGAGTGATTTAGAGCCATGTTTTAAAGTAAAGGGTAATTTGCTGACTGGGAAGTCTTCTCTCTAAATTTTCTCTCAGTTTCTTTCAGTGGTTTTGGGGAGTACAAGCTGCTTGCATGAAGGGGAGTGTTCCTGAGGCGAATTACAGCCTCTTAGAAGTGCTGTAGGACTGATCCTACACCCTGCCCTCTTTGGAGGTACCCACATTATAACCTTGTTGACAGGTTGGTTCATGTTGCCCATGTTGCTCCATGGTTGGAGTGTGGGACCATCACAGCCAAAACACACCAGATCAGCCTCAAATCCATGATGGCATTGAATCTGGTGTTAACTCCCACCAGCTCTGCTAAGTTACGTTCCAGCCGGACCTCGGTCCTGGATCAGATCAAGCTTTTTCTGTTTGCTGTTCGCTACCAGAGCAATGGCGCATTAACTTACACAGAGCAGACTGAGGGGGGCAGAAAGTACAGCACTAAAACCACATCAAAACCTCTGGTGCCTTTCAAAATTAAATACCCTTCACCAGTGGTCACCAACTTTTTTGAGCCCAGGATCTCTAAACCCAACCAGTGTGAATGTAAGATCAACCTATTGAAGACTTGAAGAAAAATGGAAAACACATTATGTATTTCCAGTTTTAACAAGCCTAGATATAAGATGTGAAGCTGTTTTGCAAGCTGGAGGGTGGAACTCCATCATGCGTGATGAAGAGTGATTCATTTTCCTTTTATTTTCAAGATCTACCATGGAAGCTTCAAAGATCGACCAGTCGATCGCGATCGATGGGTTGGCGACCTCTGTCCTACACCGACACCAGATTGTGTTTAACTGAACTACAAAAACAAACTGATAAAATGAGAAAAGTCAGGCCCGTAGTGGACAGGTTTGAGGCTTTACAGCCCAACATGAATGAGGAGAGGCTCATCATTGGCGTGGGGGGCTTTGCCCCGGACTGAACATGTTAAGAGCTAACTGGTCTGGTCATTAGCTTCAGCATCGTCGGTACCTTGAGTTTTTAAAAATAAATGCCTGGGTTGGAGGTACATTTGTTGGGCAAAATAACTCATTACTGAGGCAAAAGTAGTGGGATGAAAGTGTAACTTGAAGGTAAGAGGTGGTTCTTCATTTGGTGGTCCATTTGCTGATCCGTGTATATCTTAAAAGTACAGTGGTATGAAAATTTGGTGAAGGTCCCATCATGCTATGGGCTGAGTGACCAGTGCTGGTATTTGGAATCTTGTTAAAGTTGAGGGTTGCATGAATTCCACTCAGTATCAGAAGATTCTTGAGAATAATGCTCAAGAGTCAGTCACAAATTTAAACTTACGCTGGGGCGGGATATTTCAACAAGACAACAACTCAAGACACTGCTCAAAATCTACTCAGGCGCTCATGCAGAAGAACTGGAGGAATGGTCCAGAATACCTTCATCCAGAACCCAGACACTAATTATAGGCTACAGGAAGAGTTTAGAGGCTTTTATTTTTGAAAACGGAGGCTCGACTAAATATTGATGTGGTTTTTCTGTTGGAGTGCCCAAATTTATGCACCTGTCTAATTTTGTTTTTACGCATTTTGCACACTTTCTGTTAATCCAATAAACCTCACTTCAATGCTGCAATAATGTTGTGTCCATCAGTTATCTAATTGATCAAAATGAAATTGCTGATCCAAACACCCAATGATTTATAGATGAAAATAATGGAAAATGTCGGGGGTGCCTAAACTTTTTCAAACCACTGAGTTTCTTGCAAAATTTTGTTTGAGTGTTCAACAATCAGAGTCTTTCAGTGAGTGAACAAACCAACGCTTGGTGAATTGTCTCTAAGGGCCAAAAAAGGACAGTTATCCAGTGGTAACTTCTCTGACACCTCCAGCGTAAAACCCAACAATAGTTAGAGAGATCCCTCAACTTCTCCTCAAGTTTTAACGAGAAATGCTTATAACCTTTAGAAGGACAAAGTATATTCTTCATACGCTCACAGAACTTTGGGATTTTTAGGCATAAAACAAATTTTAACCGCCCCAAAAAACTATCACTGGATTAACTATCTTCCTGGGACAATCTGTTTCAACTAAACCCCTGAAACCATCCACACTCCCATCAGCCCCTGCTCTTCCAAGCTTAGTGCTAATTAGCGAACACTAGCATTGTAATTAGACAATGTGACATCAAAATGCTAATTTGCTTGAGTACATGGGCAAACATGGTAAACATCAAAGAGCTGCCTGTTAATCGTTTGTGTTGGCAGTGTTACTGTGATGAGGTTAGCATGCTGATGTTAGCATTTAGCACATTTGTAGCGAAGAGGCTGCAGAGGTTTTAGCACACTCATATTTTTTGTAAGTTGGCTTAAAGTTGAAATTGTTTTTAACTTTCAGAGATGATTTTTTTTACTCTTCTTCCAGATAAAACTCAAACACTTTAACATATTTTCTACTTAAATACACATTCCTAGATGTTTTTATTAATAAATCTATGTGCACCTTTGATAATAAAGTGTTAACACATTGATTGAAAGTGTAAAAAATGATCCTTTATCTAATTCAGCAGTTATTAAACCCATCCTCACACTTCATGCAGTCACAGAGCTGTGATACAGCCTCGTCCAGGTGTAAACACCGAGCTGAATAACTGGAAATCTGCCTTTATTGTCAGCATTTCTCAGATGTTGTGTTACAGGCTGATTACTTCCCGCTCTTTTTTTATGAGTTTCATCTTCTTCTGGTCATTGTGTGCACAGTTATACCTCCACCGGAGGACAAACCTCCACATTAAGAAGATGAGTTTGGCTCCAGACTGCTGTTTTCCATGATGCCGAGTGCGTTAATGCTACAGATGCTCTGTTAGGGCTGTATGTCACATGAAGGCAGTTATTGTCCTGCTATTGACTTTAATCAGAATAGTTATAGCCAGATGCTCCTGCTTTGAAACAGACAAGCTTAGAAAAGTGGAAACAATAATGCTTTTTTCCTCACTGTGTGCAGTCGAGACGATGTGAGGTGGAGGAACATGTAAGCTCAGAATATGTTAAAGAGCAAATTTCAGGTTAAAGACAACTGTTATGAAATTGATAGGAAAATAACTTAACAGGGCAGGATTAGGAGGAATAACAGCCGTAAGAGAGCAGTGGAGTTGTGGTGTGAGAAGCGCTGTTAGCAATATGTGATATGTAGCCTAACGCTGTGTTCACATCAGCGTATTTACAGTTTGTGCTTTGGGCCGTCATGATAAAGCCCATAGAGCAACAGACAGAGGTCTATCAGAAACTATCCACTGATCCAGAGTCAGAAAACCAAGGATTAGCTGAGGTGCTCAGCTCAGGTTTCTGTCAGGTTGAATCTCTGATAAATTCTTGTTAGTGTCCGTCTCCTGGAGCCGGGCAAGGAGCTGCTGCTGCTGGTGAAGCTGCAGTTGTCTCACCTGGATCTGGTATCTGATCCTGAACTAAAAAGTTAAAGAAAGTTACATAACGTTACATTAAAAAGATACTAAAACTTAAAGTTTTATTGATTGTTTTTAAGTGCTTGAATGGTCTGGCTCCACCTTTTTTATCTAAACTGTTAAAGATCAGAGCGCTTCATCAAACTAGCTGCTCCTGGTAGTGCCTCAGACGGGGCTCTCCACCTGTGGGGACAGAGCCCTTGCGGTGCAGCACCAAAGCTGTAGAACAGCCTACCTATCCAGGTTAGAGCTGCACAGGCAACTGAGTGCTTTAAAACACTGCTAAAAAAAACATCTTTTTTCTTTGGCGTTCAGTCCCAGCTAACGGGTCATCTTGACTTTTATCTCTTATATCTTTGTATCTTTTATCCCTTATCTTTTATTCCCTATCCTCTCTTTTAAGCTTCTTTTATTGTCTTATTCTTATTTTATTTCTGTTTTTTATGCATATTCAATGTTTGGCTCATTTTTATGACTGTTCAGTAGGTTTTTAATATAAAGTGTATGAGAGATTTTTTTTGTACCCCTATACAGCACATTGGTCAACCAAGTTTGTTTTTAAACATGCTCCACAAATAAACTTTGACTTGACTTGACTTGAAAGAAAGTCCCGTCTTGTCAGCTGCACAAAAGCCAACTCCATCGAGTCTGAAAAAGCAGACTCCATGTCCTGCTAAGCTAGTATTTCTGAATCCATCCATCTTTAATGGAAGAAAATGAAGAATCCCCCACACTGGCCAACTTCCAGAGAGAAAAACTTTAATGCAAAGTTTCGGTCATAGACCTTTTTCAAGAAAATGTTTGTGCCAGTCAATAAAGCCATCTTAAATCGAAGTGGGTGTGTGGTTCTCACCAACAGCTTCTCTGCACGCAAGAGGTTTAGAAATTAAAATACAATTAGAATTCTTTGTTAGATTGATTAATCTTTCCAATTCTTGCAGGTATGTGTATTAGTTCCTCCTTTTGTGTCTTTTTCTATGATGAGATTCTTTGTGTCGTATTTCTTTCTGACTGAAGTCACTAGTTTTTATCAATGTACTCAGTCACGTCATGTTTTGAAACTGTTCCTTATAAATGTTTTGTAATTTATCAATAAATGTATTTTATTTTATTGTATTATAACTTTTAAACCTCTTACATGCAGAGAAGCGGTTAGTTGGAGCCACACAGCCACTCCTATTTAAGACGGCTTTTTTGACTGGCACAAACATTTGCTTGACAAAGGTCTATGACCGAAACTTTGCATTAAAGTTTTTTCTCTCTGGAGGTTGGCCAGTGTGCAGGATTTTTCGTTTTCTTCTATTACATTTGGACTCTTTTGTCTTCATCTGATGCACCTGCATGAGAAGTAGATGTGTGAAGATCTGTGCTGTTTCTGCATCCATCCATTCAAACACATCTTATTTTGTCTTAAAAAATAATTAAATTGAATATTACTTTGGAAGAAACACAATAAACACACCCCGAAGAGCCAGATTGCACTACCACCTATAAGTCACATTACTCACAGGACACTTTTTCCTCTAGATTTGTGCCTTTTTTGCAGAATAACTCATAAAAATTAAAGATTTACTTATTTTACTGCCATTATCAGATGATATTAAGAGTTAATTTAAAAAGAAATGTAACCTGCCATCTGCCCTTTAAACTCATTTCATCAGAGGATGTCCATGTAATCCAAGAGCCCAACAAACGTAATGGATATTAGTTCCACTCCCTCCTATTGTCTGCTGTGTTATCCTGTCTACAGCGTGGGTTAAATGAATTGCTTGTCAGCACCGTTTATAGTCTTCTATCAATTAAAAGTAATACTAGCCCGCCGCCTGATTGTTTCACTCGCCTAATAAAAGGTACAATACGCATTTATTAACTCTGTCCTTCATTGTGGGATTAAGTGGCATTGTTCTGTCTGCGTGTGCTGAATTAGGGAACGATCAGTCATATTGTGCTGATGAGGAGGGAGGAAGGGAGCGGAGGAGAGGTGATGAGAAAAATAGAAAACGTGGGAGGATGACTGCGGATCCCTGCGAAGAACAGCAGAGCGTTTGTACTTTCAGGGGTCGGCTTCTGTTGCACAAAAGACCTCCTATTGGCCCTGGCTAGCACTAAAAAGATAATAGACTGCGGCCCCCGAGGAGAGTGTGCAGCACAAAATGTTGCTTTTCAAGGAAAATCTTTTTTCCACACTGACATAGAAATGGCAGGAAGAAAAAAAGATTATGGACAGCTGAGCACACGGGGGAGAGAAGGAGGACACTAAAGAAAGAGAAGCAGAACGTTCAGTGCCTGAAAGCTGTTTGGAGGATTATAAAAACCTGATAGAATAATACCGCCTAATTGTTGGAGCTGGGATCTCGATATTTCTCGGTTTATTTAGTTGTAAAACAGAAATTTAATCACTTCCCCATGTCAGTTTCCAGCCCTGCTGAGCACTTACAGAGCCATGTGTTGGGACTGGAATAGATTTTTTTAAGTGCACTATTCTCCACCCCTAATGGGTAACTGATAAAAAAAACTCAATCCCACTTTGATAGATTCATTTGGCAGCGGGTTGCGATCTGCGCGGCACACTGCTGGCAAATGAAATCAACTGGCAGAGCGTATTATCGCCATACGAGTGTGCTGCCTTCAATCTATGTACACAGTAATAATGGAAGGCCCCTGACAGCTGAAAGCAAAGAGAGGACATCTGGCAGAAACTGTAAGTGGGTTGTTCCAACCTGAAAATATTGGCACTGCAGACGTGAGGTTTGCTTTGTCAGGTGGAGCCCACACATCTCGACACAAGTCCTGCTCACCGGGGACTGAAAAGACTCGCCAACGCCGCGCGCTGGTTTCTAGTAATCGCCGAGAATGTCAGCGATTGTGATTCTCCCTTTTATTTCTGGAAAAGCTCTTCGGAGGATGTGATTTTCTCTGGACTTTTGCTTCCATGAAATCTTTTTTATCTTACTCCGTCATGAAGTATGGAGGTGGCTGTGAAGGACTCAGAGTCTATTATGTTCCACCATGAAGGACAAGTGTTCATGAAGACTATGAGATGCGTTTTGAGAGCCGGTGAAAGGAAGCGAGTAAACTTTGGCTTGAATTGATTTGTTACTCATACAGTTTCCAAGGTCGGAATGAAAACGGTTAATTCCACAATGAGGAAAATCAATGTTTATTAAAACTTGTGAGATGAGGCTGGAGGCAAACTTGTGAAACATTTTATTTGGAGATAAAATTGAAAGTTGCTTTAGATGAAAAGGAACAGAGGCTGCCCACATTTCTTCAGATATAAGACTTTAGATTCCATAAATCAGAAAAATGCTTAATATAAAAAAAGATCAATACTGCAGAAACCAAAGTACAAGAGCAAATACTGCAAAGCTGAGTTTGACCTCTTGAGGATGACCTGATCTACTAAGATCTCAAACAAGGAGTGCAAGATTGTGTGTGCAAACTAAAAAACATCAGATGGACTCGTTGCAGGTGACATCATTCAAACTGGGCTCCTCCTCCTTGGCTCAGTGCCAGCGGCAGCACACACCCACTTCCTCCAACCATTACTATGTGAACACACTCACAAAGTTAGCAGAAAGCTAACTCCTTCATTTCACTTTGGGTGTGTCATTCTTCCTCTGTGCTGCTTCCGCTATCGTAGCTGCTCTGATTAGCTTCTTCCACTAGCTACCATCAACACACAAAGTCACTTGTGCTTGAGTCTGGCTGCAGAAATACTGAAAGTCACGTACACACCAAGGCAAAAAAAACAGACTTTTACAGCATTAAAAACATATTTACAGGCTGGTTCAAAAAACGGCTTGGGTCTAAAACGCTGATTTCACTATCAGCACACACTGTATGGTGAGGGATTTTTTTTCTGACTTGACGGTTTAGAAGTTATTAGGGTTGTTTGATTGTCCAGTCAGAGACACAGTTCAGGTCATGTGACTGGCGGGCATCCTGAAGCTGCTTGAAGAAAAACTCACAGCCAGCGTCATAGCGAATGTGGCTGTGTCTGCGGATTGGCTTCATTTCATGGTGATGTCGCGGAGACTACATCCATGTTTCATACAGTCTATGCAAGACCCATGCAAGAAAACCCTGCAGACCCAACCTTAAATTGCAGGTGCAAAAGTGATGCAGACTGCCGTATTTAAATAAGTATTTTGCGTGTGTTAAAGGCTGTCACCATGAAAAGTTTTGGAGCACCAAAGATTCTCTTTCTCCCTTGTCTGTCATTGCATCTTTGCCTCCTTCTCGCCACAATGACCGCAGCCATTTGTGCGTAATGCTATGTCTCTATGCACCTATCTTTCTAACATGTTAAACCTAGATGCAAAAACCCTGACAGCATTTTAATGTAAGCGCAAATGATTAGATCTGCATCTCTTCCTTCTGTAATCCACTGTGCATGTGCCTACGCTCAAGGGTGCTTGTTTTAAGACATTCAAATCTTGATGTTCACATCTCTCTGACCCCACTGGCAGATTCTCTTTCTTTCTTACTTACAACCAATTCAGACCTTGTTTTTGTCTTTAAATAACTTGAAACAAGACACTCTTAAGACCTGGTCAGGTGAATTTGGCTCATATAGAGGGTATGCATGTGACGTCAGAGCAAACAAAAGTTGAGTGGCAGCGTTGGCTTAAATATCATCTGAACTTCTGAACAAAAATCAAAAAAATAGGGAAGAATTGTTTAACGATTGATTGAACTAACGTGTTTGAAAAGCAGTCAGAGCGATCTTTAGACAAGCTCCTGAAAGACAAAGAAGAGAAATTGATGGATTGCTGTAATTTTCAAAAACAATCGAAAAGCTGGATTTGTGGTTCCCATTTTCCGTCAGTTAACATTAATTTATGCTGAATTAAATCATTCCATAAATTACAAAATCTCTCAATGTTAGCATTTTAATTTCATAACTCAAACATTTTTGTCTTTCAGTGATTATGAACCCTGTGCTCAATATGATTGGTAAACTAGCTCAAACTGAGGCTAACCCAGTTTTCCAAAGAAGGGGAAACTTCAGCACGAGCAGTTGTAGCTGTGTTGTATAAAGTATTTGATATTGACTTTACTTAGATACCGTTGGGAAGACTATACGTCTATCAATAATACAGTCTATGTTAAAATAACAAAAGTACAGATAATAACACATATTCACTTGGGTCAGTCTATTGTTTACCAGGGGTAGTCAACCTAGGGAACGTAAGGCTATTTATGTTGGCACGCAAAGAGTAAATAATAAAATAATAAATCTATTGTGTTTTATTCTATTTAACAAGAAATTGAGCACACAATAAATGTTCTTATGGAACAATTTAACAAATAGTGTTAAATAGTAAATCTAAATCATGACGCAACAAGCGTCCGAATGTCTTGCCAGCGTGTCACTGCCGATCTCTTTGGACATCAGCCTGCTAGCTTGCAATAGCATCCATTTAGCGGAGTTTTAAAGGCAAAACAAACCAAGTTCCTGTCATTCTTCACAATAAAGCTGGACAAGGTAGTATTGATCTATTGCTAGAGACAGCAGAAGATCAAAAGTCTGGTATGTAGGACGTCAAGTGGGCAGAGTCTTTTTGAGACCAAACACGAAAACAGTCTTAGCAAAGTTTGTGCAACAAAGCAACACATTCAAATCTTTCTGCACTGTTAAAAATCAGGCAATGGAAGGAAGTTATAGCATTATTCACTACGTAGCTTAGCATTGAAAACCTTTTAAGGAGACTTTCCTATCAACTGTTGATGATTTTATGATATAACTAAGTCTTGACTCTTTGGGCATGATTGGATTTTAAAGTGGCACGAGTCATGGATAGGTTGTCTACCCCTGCTGGTGCTTTCCTGGTGTTGAAATCAGGTAAAAATAAGTGCTGTCAGGCAATTAAAAAAAATAATCTAATTAATTACAGGATTTGTAATTAATTAATCTAATTAATCGCATTTTAATCTCATATCTGCTTATGGTCCCAAAATAAAGAATTTGAATTCCAGGACATTAAAATTACATTGAAAGACAAAAAACATGTAAAAAATAAGGTGGGAATATATACAACACATTTTTAGGTACCCTGAGGCATAAGGAACATATTAAAAACGTTTTATGGTTCTGTCTTTACAAAATCTACGCAGTCCTGCACCTAAGATAAGCTGATTTGATTTTTAGGACTGTTTTGCTTTTGTCACATTTTTACTCAATGTGGACTCAATTTTCACTGCAATATGAACTTCAATACTTCTATGAGGTTAGGAGAACCAGGGCTAAAGGCTAAAAACTGTGAGGAACTATGTACAAAACACTTAATTCAAGTCTTGGATCAAAGAAAAGTGAAGTATTCTCAGTTTAACATGCTCTGAACACACAAACTGTTGCTGATTGGTGCAGAGCAGCCCCAAGCTGAAACATGACACCAGGAAGATGGAAGGAAATTTTCAAAGAATTCTTTAGATTTGAATACAGGCCAAATATCGATCATTCAGGGCTTGTTTAAAGCAGTAAAAAGTGTAGAATTATCTGTTTTTTACAAAATTGAGCTAGAGCAAACAGTTGATTTTCTGCAGATTTTCAAAAAGGACATGTAAATAAATTAGATGTGGACAGCAGTCTCTCGCTTTCCCCCGGTTTAAAGCATGTTGCTGACGTCAAGTGTGATACATTCAGGGACCGTCGGAAATGAGAAAATCTGTTGAGAACACCACTTTTTCCAAGTGGGACAAACGGTTTGTAAATGTGAGACATTTGAAAATAAGTGCGTCTTTGAACGCCCCGCGGGTTTGGGATCCAGATTAATCCGCGTTAATTTGCGGTGTAATTAATTAATCTAATTAACGCGTTAAAATGACAGCCCTAGTAAAAATAAATGTCAGGATTTGATTTCTGGCCACATGTCGATGTTCGTGGACCCCTGGTTCTTTGGTAGTTTAAACAAATCAATGTTGAGTCCAACTCTCCTCAGTTTCATGTCATACTCTGGGGGTTTGTTTTGCCACTCAACCTGAATGAAAGTGGGCGTGTTTCTAAGGGGGAGTGATGTAAACACGCACCCACTATGAAGTCTTAAAATATTTTTTAAACTAAAAATAAGAAAAAAACACGTGTTAGATTTCAGCCCCTCTCCATCCAGCTCACAGCGTATGTGGGTTCACTTTGCACGTCAGGACTAAAGCACACAGCGCAGATTTGTGCAGCGAATAGAGGAGATGCTAACAGCTCCTTTCTGACACAATCGTGTGCAAAAGAAACTGCAGAACTTTGAGGATGTTTTTGCGCACAGGGTGAACAAATGATGCACAATCCTCAGTGCTACTAGCGGCCACGTCCCATTCCTAGTGAATTCCTCACTGAAAGTTACCTTAGGTAACTCTTGTGCATGCAGCTTTCCTTCTCGTTAAGATAAATGAGTAAGTTATTTGTCTTTCATTCAATGACAACTTACTCTGAGAGGAATCCAAAGCAAAAACACAAGATTGGGGCTTTTATTTACCTATAAAGTAAGTCTATTCTTCTCGGCGGGGGCATTAAAAATAATCAGCAGAGATCTGAGTGTCAATCAGACGGGATAGCTATAATCAGCCCGGGCCTGCGAGGGCTCCACACTCCTTGATCTGAGCAAAGGAGCCATCAATCAGCCCGCGTGGATACGTATTCTCTTTAATCCAATCAGATGGCATAATCAAGCACAATGCCTGTGATTTCTGCCAGCCTCGTGAGATTTGTTCCAATTGAGCGGTCTGTCAGAGAGGCTTTGATTGCATTTGGAGCTCAGGCTGATTTCTGAGTCGAGGCATTGAGTGATGTTTTCTGTCTGCACCCTTTGGAGATTTATACTCACAATAGCCCCCAGTTGTGCTCCTGAAAGAGCCAGATCAAATTTGCTTATTTCAAAAAAGACTCTCATTTACAAGTGCTTGTGCTGACTTATTGTTCGTCTCCACCGCCGCCCCTCCAGACACCACAATTATCGCTCAGAATCCAGTCTCCATGAATCATCTTTTACGTCCTGTTTTGAAATTTGTATTAGCTTTTTCCCCATTCAATGGACACCAGTCCATTTCAGGTGATATCACGCTGTTTGCATGTGTAACCAAAGAATTTGGAGTGTGCAGTTTGGTGGAGAAATCTTTTCCACGGCGCGTTTCTGCACATGAGACCTGCTGTGAAGCCCCGCTGTGAGAGGATTTGGGGGAACAAAGCGCTGAATGAACAGCGCCGACAGTCACCAGGTTGCTCAGAGAGGTTGTACTGACAAGCAAGCAACTGGAGCTAAGCTACGACTTATTCTTCTTTCTCTGCACTCAGTCCCAACCTCTGTACACACCCACACACACGTCTGAGGAGCAGAACTTATGGAGGCGCTGCACTTGGTGCTCTGAATGGCTGCAAGAAATCAAAATTCAAATGACGATGCATAATTTTAATTTTACCTGAAGTCTTTTTCTGTCCACCATGTTTCTTGAAGCCAAGAGTCTCTGTTTTTCTATCAAACAGTCAGAGTTGGTCCAAAGTCCTTATTAACACTGCATATCCAACACTTCTTTGGTACAGGTTGCATTTCACAGCCAACAGTGCCCCCTTGTGGTAGGCAGCATGTAAGCTGGATGCTGATAGCATCAGTTAAATTATAGCGTGATGCCATAGCAGCGTGACACAGTGTGCCTGCAAAGAAATCTTACATAGAAGGCAAGTCCGAAGACAAATTCGACACAGTCCAGCAAGCATTTTGTTGCGTTTACTTCTACTAAAACCGGGACAGTTTCCAAAATTACCAATTCCCACTTTTTGGGATGGTACGGGTCTTCTATTTGGGTGCCAGACACACCGATCTGACCCCAGCAGGTGGAGCTAGAAACAGTGAATTCCATTGATTGGTGGAAAGAATCGTCGGGTTGGTTTTTCCCATGCAGAATAAAAAGTCCATAACTAATCATAATTAATTGCTGCAACAATATAGTTCAACCTTCAGCATAATCAACCGCTAATCACTGGATGTTTTCCATACATGCTTTCTGTTCACTGTGTCCCGTTTTTCTTCTTCGTTGGATTTATTAGCAGGATACACTGTGTGGCACTGCTGTGGTGTCACGCTATTATGTAGCTAACGTGGCTATCTAGTTTACACGCCCCCTACCAAGAGGGGCACAGTCAGCTGTCGAAACACAATCAGGAATCAGGCTTTACAGGTCCAGCCCGTACCAAACTGTACTGATCTAAACCGGACCACTTGGTGAAAACGGGGTTTTGTATTGGCTACCCACATACCCAAAGGCGGGTCTTGCATTAAAATCAACTATTTGTGATTTGCTAACAAGCCTTCTTTTTGTTTCAATGTGGCACATTTATTTTTTAGTGCTCGAGGCTATTTGCACACGTAGCCAGTTACCTGGTAAACCCCATATATTTTCATATGTTTAGCCCTCTCAAGGCAGAGGTTGCAGATTTTCAGCTAATTGCTAGTTACTTAATTACTCCGCATCCACATTTTATAAGCCTCCTTTCTAAGAAGTACCACTGCAAATTTAGTTGTGCATCAGCAACAAACAGTTTCCCACTATCCCACCAATTGGCAGAGCTGTGTCACTTCCAACATGGCTGCCTCCTTGGTTTCACCAAAACAGATTTTCAAGGCATAAATTTCATGCAAGTTTCACTCCCAACCTCCATTAATTTGACACCAAAACTGCATACGATGAACAGTACACGCCATTTAGTAGATTTTATCTCCTCTGGGGTAGCCTTCTTATGATGTTGCATGTTAAGGTCTCCCTTAAAAAAAGTTAGAATTGTATATAACTACCCCAAATTGTATTTTTCCCCAAATATCTGATTTTTTTCTGTTACAAGAAGATTTTTTCGTGTGTACAAGACCTAAGATTACAACTTCGGAGGAACATCTCCTCATTGAGCCCCTAAAGAATAAAGCTGAGAAGATTCGTGCTTCCCCCCTGCTGTGCTCCTCTTCACGACCAAATAAATATACAAAAGAAGAATTATTAAAAAAGAAACACCAACTTTGGTTTCTTTGAACACTTGCTCTCTGTGAATTCATCTTTCCATCATCTCTTCAGCCATCAAATGATGAGAAAAGATTTAGATTTCTCATTCACAGCTTGATGAATCCACTCTGTGACAGTGACACTGTGGTATCAGAACATACATGTGAACATGTATGTTCCTCTGTGGCGTGATGATGGATGTGTATGGCGTGATAAGAGGAACCAAGGAGCAGGTGTAGATAGAGAGGCTGTGTGAGGGTGATACCGTACCTGGGTTTCCTTCAGCGTAGGACATGGTGGTGGGGATGATGGTGGAGGTGGTGGTGGCTGTGGTGGGTATAGGGGTAGTGGTGGGAGCATCTGAATGAGAGGACAAATACATGACAAACACAAGGAGGGAAACAAATGAGTATACGAGGCATGGAGATAAATAAAGTCACAGAGAAACGATGGTATCACGAGGGGATATACGAGCAGCAGCTTAATGCGTGTGAGAGTTAAAGCTCCGCCGTCGGCGTGTGATGAATCGGCGATGGCAGTGCATTAAATACAGTACACACAACGATGACACGAGCTGGTCTCACGCCGCCTGAGCTGATCAAAGATCTTGTTGGGATCTCTTCTCCTTTATGTCTCCTCACAGCCTACACACCGTGACATGAAACGCTGACAAAGGGAGCGTGCACGCTGTTGTTAGAAGTGATTAAACGTCTAATGAGTAACACATGCTGCTGTTGTACTTATGCTGTCATTGTTATGCAGCGAGCTTTCTTGACAAACAAACGTGTCTGTGCATTCCAAATATCTCCGAGGAGACGAGAACAAAGTTGTGAGGATAAAAAAAACATAAATTGAATTTTAAAAATAATCTGAAATGATGACACATTGGATGTTGGCGCACAAACAAACGAAGGAAATTATGGATGAAATTAAACGGACATCAAAGAGAGGTGTTGGGTACACAGAGTCCAGCCACAGACCGTTATCCCTCCCACAGCTTTCCCCTTTTTACTTCATTAGCCGGGTCCGACTCCCCGCCCTGACAATGGCCGGGGGGAGATATCAAAAGTGACATTTCCCCTGTTGAAGTAGCATGGCGGCGCTGATATGAAGCCACTGACAGCGCGGCTTGCTCAGGGACCTCCCATGCTGCTCTGATTGCCTGGAAACACTGAGAGAAAAACCTGCTGGGGTTATTACAAGGTGCTGGGAAAATAAGTAATTTGTGGCTGTTGATAAGGAGGAAGGCTGGTCCACACTTAATGAAATAAGGCGCTATAAGGAGGTGAGGAGAGGAAATGTGTATGGACAGAAGAGGCAGAGAGGGAAATGAGGAAGACAGGAGAGCGGTGATTTCAGCAGTAAGAAGGGCTCTCTCTTTGCTTTTCCATTTAGAGCTAATCAAAATTTCCTTTTCTTTACCAAGCCCAGGTTTACTCTGGGAGAAAACAAAGAGCAAACGACACACGCTGCTGACCAGACCTCCTGGGACTCGGCTTTCACCATCCTGGGTTTGCTTTTGGAGGACAGAGACGGATGTTTAATAAAACCGTTTCCAATCATCCAGCGACAAGGCGGCACACATTTTAGTTTTTCAGAGGTTCAGTAAGAAAGTAAGTAAGAAAATAAACAAACTCAGCTGCAGCTCAGTCCTTCTGACAGGTCTGTGTTGCTCACTCCAAATCAGGCTTGAAATCAGCTGTTAAGAGGAAACTGATGTAAACAGAGTTCATTAAGTTTTTGAGAGGTGTTATAAGGAGTAAAAAATACAGCAAACAACAGATCCTAACAAAAGCTGCAGAGAGGAAGTTAATACACACCTCCAAATCACAATGTCAACTTTTCTATTTCCCTCATTTTTTTCTCTTTCTTTCTTTCTTTCTTTCTTTCTTTCTTTCTTTCTTTCTTTCTTTCTTTCTTTCTTTTTTCATCTTCTTTTTTTCTATTTGTTTTATTGCTATTTTCTTTCATCTTCATTTTGTTCTCTTATTTTCTTCATCTTTATTTTTTCCTGTTTCTTTTCCTTTCTTTCTTTCTTTCTTTCTTTCTTTCTTTCTTTCTTTCTTTCTTTCTTTCTTTTTTCATCTTCTTTTTTTCTATTTGTTTTATTGCTTTTTTCTTTCATCTTCATTTTGTTCTCTTATTTTCTTCATCTTTATTTTTTTCTTTCTTTCTTTCTTTCTTTCTTTCTTTCTTTCTTTCTTTCTTTCTTTCTTTCTGTTTTTTTTGTATTTGTTTTATAACTTTTTTCCTTCATCTTTTTTGCCCATTTTCTTTCTTTCTTTCTTTCTTTCTTTCTTTCTTTCTTTCTTTCTTTCTTTCTTTCTTCCTTTCTTTCTTTCTCTCTTTCTTTCTTTCTCTCTTTCTTTCTTTCAAATTCTGTTTTTTATATTTATTTCATTACTTTTTTCTTTCATCTTCATTTTGTATTTTTCATTTCCTTTGTCTTTATTTTCTGTTTTTTATCTTTCTTATTGCCAGTCTTTCTTTCTTTCTTTCTTTCTTTCTTTCTTTCTTTCTTTCTTTCTTTCTTTCTTTCTTTCTTTCTTTCTTTCTTTCTGACTTTCTTAATATATTTATTTCATTACTTTTTTTCTTTTATCTTCATTTTTTATCTATTTTATTTCACGTTTCCTTTTCTTTATATTATTTTTTTGTTAAATATTATTTCCTCTTCTGTATTATTTCTTCATTGTATTTGTCTGTTACTTTTCTTTTTTTTCATTTGTTTTCATCACTCTCCTTTTTCCCTCAATATCTATTTTTTGTTTTTTCCTTATTCTTTACATCCTTTCTTCTTTTGGTATTTTTTTTCTTTCTTTCTCCTTTTTTCTTCTTTCACCTTTCTCCTTTTTCCCCTTTCAGGTTTCTTGTTTTCCCTTTTTTTAGAATTTCATTTTTTTTCTTTTTTTCCTCATCTTTTCTTTAATGTTGGTTTCTTGATTTGGTTTAATTTTGTTTCTTTTATTGGATTGGTTTTCCTTTTTTTCTGTTCTTTACAATTTTTTTTTCCCATATTTTTGTTTTTTAATCTTCTCCTCTCTCTCTTTAGTGTCATTCCTTTTTTTGGTCATTTTTTATTTTTCTTGTTCTTCCTTTTTTCCTCTTCCTCTTATCAATTTTCCCTTTGTTTAATTTTTACAGTTCATTTTTTCACTTTTCCTTATAAAATCACCAATCATTCTGTCTTTTCATCTCCTTATTCTTCTTCCATGGATCTCCTCCGTTTCTTTGCTGTAACCTAAGAGTTTCTCCTGTCCCGTCGAAAGGAATATCCTGAACATCCCGACTAATCTTTTTATTGTCACTTGCTGTAATCAGACTCTGTCACTGGTTTGTTGTAAATAATTCTTTGTATTTACTTTATCTTCAGTCTGTCTGTTTCATTTATTTCACAAATCTTAAATCATTGACCGTGTTTTAATAAGAGACTGAACAACATGTGCAGCTCAGACTGAGATCTGTTTTCGTTGTATTAAAGCAGCAGCTCTGTGGTTAATTTCCAGCGTTTACAGTAATAAGCTGCATTTATTGTCACTTTATTTCAGAAAGTGCTTGGCAAATTGAAAATGAAGACATTCCAGAGTTGCATTAAAGAGATAATAAAAGTCATCCTGCTGTTTGTAATGTCTTTCCCGAGGGGACAGAGGTTGTTTATCACACAGAAGTAGTCTTCCCTACGGCACCAGTTGTTCATAGCTACTGCACAAATCTCCCCACCAGTGTGTGTTTAGAAGATCATCTATTTTTTGCACCTGAGGGAAACTGTATCGAGTAATTCAAACACCAGGCAGCGAGGACCGTGTAGCCCCACAGAACTCTGCCGCAGGCAAATTTAAAAATGCAAATGAGGGCCTTCGGGTGATCTGGATCTGTATTCAAAACTTTGCCGATGTTCGATATGTTTTTAATCCATCAACAATTCTGTTCTTTAAAAGGCAACCTTGACAATTCAAAGGCGGCAGAGACCAGCGTGCAGACAAAGGCGGGGAGAAGGATCCACTGGGAAGGCGGCTGGCAGATAAAGCTGGAGCTGATGAGTTTCACACATGCTTGAGAGCCACAATACTCCAGCTCGGGGGTGTCGCCGTCTAATTGGTTTTATCCCATCATGAACCGTGAGGGTCCAGCAGATGTTTGGGATCATCAGTGTCAACAACTCATTAAAAACTTAGCACAAATAAATAAATAAAGATTAAAGGAGAGACTGGTGTGATTGTCTGGATGTACTCTACGTTTCCCCTCTTTCTGAGCTTCGCTGCTGCAGTGTATCAAAGAAGATCGGAGCTCATTGACTTTCAAATGTGACAGGCAGAATGTGCTTTTCCTCCTGCTGAGTCACTGGGCCTTGTTTACTGATGAGGCTTATGAATCGGTGTTTCTGGTCCGAACGAGCAGAGCGGGACGGCAGGAAGCGGCCAGACGCCAGACAGGAATCAGTGCTGCTGAAACAGGTGAGTTAAAGAACTCCAGGTGTGTTCAGGAGGAAGGAAACACCCCATGTTTACACCCACAACAACAAAAACCAGTGAGAGGGAGCTGCAGAGGAAACAGTTCAGAGTCGTGTTCCTGCATTTATGATTAGTGTGTGAGCTGCTCAGGGGCTCAGTGTACAGCTGTGTGTGAAGACAGATCCATCTTAATCCTTGGTGGCATAGACTCAACAAGTCCTGTAAACATTCCTCAGAGAGTTTGGTCCATATTGACATGATAGCATCACACAGTTGCTGCAGATTTGTCGGCTGAACATCCATGATGAGAATCTCCCGTTCCACCACATCCCAAAGGTGCTCTATTGGATTGAGATCTGGGGACTGTGGAGGACATTTGAGTACAGGGAACTCATTGTCATGTTGAAGAAAGCAGTCTGAGATGATTCCAGCTTTATGACATGGAGCGTTATCCTGCTGGAAGTAGCCATCAGAAGATGGGTACACTGTGCTCATAAAGGGATGGACATGGTCAGCAACAATACTCAGGTAGGCTGTGGACTTTTTTCTTTCTTTTTTTTTTATTCTTTTTTTTTTTCTTGTTTTTCCCTTTTTTTCTTTTTTCTATTTTTTTCTTTTTTCTCTTTTTTTTTCTTTTTCCTTTTTTCCATTTTTTCCTTTTTTTTCTTTCCCCCCCCTTTCTTATCCTTTTTTCATTCTTTTTTGCTTTTGTCCCCCCCTTGTTTTTCTTTCTTTTTCTTTTTTTTCTTTTTTTTCTTTTTTTTCTGTGGACTTTAAACCATGCTCAGTTGGTACTAAGGGGCCCAAAGTGAGCCAAGAAAATATCCCCCACACCATTACACCAGCAGCAGCAGCCTGAACCGTTGATACAAGGCAGGATGGATCCATGCTTTCATGTTGTTGAGGCCAAATTCTGACCCTACCATCTGAATGTGGAGCAGAAATCCAGACTCATCAGACCAGGCAACGTTTTTCCAATCTTCTATTGTCCAGTTTTGGTGTTGCTGTGTGAATTGTAGCCTCAGTTTCCTGTTCTTAGCTGACAGGAGGGTCACCCGGTGTGGTCTTCTGCTGCTGTAGCCCATCTGCCTCAAGGTTGGACGTGTTGTGTGTTCAGAGATGCTCTTCTGCAGACCTCGGTTGTAACCAGTGGTTATTTGAGTTACTGTTGCCTTTCTATCAGCTCCAACCAGTCTGTCCATTCTCCTCTGACCTCTGGCATCAACAAGGCATTTTGGCCCACAGAACTGCTGCTCACTGGATATTTTCTCGATTCAACATATTGCAACATCTATTTTGCTCCTAAGACTTTCCTCTCAATGATTCCTTCAACTTCTCCTTTACATCCTGTGTTTTCTGTATAAATTGACCTTGGCGTCCTCTCAAGCTTCCAGAGTTATCACTGCCCTCTTCAGGAGCCGCCTTTGTTCCCTGCATAATCCAAACCACTGCAGCTTTAACACTCATGCTGTGATTATGGGCTTTACATATAAACTTGACATTGACATGAAGTGACTTCTGCTGATGCCAAAAATGTAAAAGAGTATGAAACACTGTCTTATTGAATTTTTTTTACCTCTTGCTCTTGACTTCAAGCTTTTTAAGAGAAAAGATATGAAGACAAGGAAACGACGAGGCATTATCATCTAGGAAGCAACAGCACTTCCTCTTTGAGTGAAAGTAATAACCTAAATAAGTTTGGGTTGCATTGAAAAGTTGGATATTTTGTGCAGCTTTTGCAACAAGTTCTTCAGTGAAATCATAAAAAAAAACAGAAAATGTTTTGGATGTTGCTGCAGCTTAATTCCTGAGGTGGTTTTAAGGTGATTGACAGAATCTTAAGGTTCGAGAAATGTCCTTAGATTACCTTCCTAATGCCGTAATGACACACGACAGAGAAATATCTAAAATATCTCCTTTTTATAAGAGACTGACTTGATTCAAAACATAACCTCCTAAATTTGTTTTGACGGCAATTTCACTTCCACTCAAGTGCAATTTTAGCAAACTAAGGCCGCCTGCTGCATGAATCGGATGTTTCAGCACACTCTGCACCCCTGAAAGACGTGATGAACTCCACTCTCAGACTCTGTGGAGAAACTCCTACGTGCTTCAGTGGAGGAGAAGTGTAAAGTAAGTGTAAGTAAGAAAGCGTCTGAGAGCAGGAGGGTCACTAAACATGTTGCTCTTGTGCAGTAAAAGCCCGTGCTGGTTAAAGGAGCAGGGAGGAGGAGAGCTCAGTTATTGGGTGAGCGGCGCGGTCTGTAAACAACATAAAACCCCTCGGCGCCGGGTCTCGCTCGGCTGCAGAGGGGAACACCCTGACGCTCGTGTTTCCTCAGCCTGTGAAGTGAGAGCTGCAGAGAGCTGGAGCAGCAGAGACTGCATTGTTTTCTCTGTTAACATTGTTAGTGTCAGCCACTCCAGCAGTGCTCTCCATCACTTAGGGTCACGACGCTCGGCAATCAGATGTATTAGAGGAGACGCCGGCCCGGGCTGCATTTGTTCTGGCTGTCAAGCAGGGGGGAGCTTTGTCATTGAATTACGCTGCTCTAATGTACAGTTTGGGAGTTTGTGTTGATATTGTGGCTGGTTTTATAAACTCTGGAACATGCTGCGATTTGTCAGGCCGTTGCGGGGACTTTTTCGTTATTAGCGTCCACCTCCAGCTGATGAATCCTACTGAGACGGCCCGGGAGCACAGGAGTTAACTTTCAGGAGCACAATTAGCCGCTTACTTTCATGAAACTCATTAACTCACTTGAGATATCCGTGGGTTGTTTATCTGCTCTGCACCTCGGATTGTAAATGAATGCATACATAAATGAATGCAAGGAATTAGATGAAAAAATGACTCCACTTCTAAGTTTTCTTTTCAGCTTTGTGAACATTTTTCTCCTTGGTCTCCAATGCTGGTTTGAAGTCTTCTGAAGTATGCAGAGATGTTCATTTGAAAGTTATGGTCAGTTTAGTTCAGTTTAATCTAAATAAAAGGAACAGCAACACTAAGACAATGACGGTTAATGCACAAAAGCTACAACATAAAACAGTACTTGGAGTGAATACTGACATTAAGAAGACAGATAAAGTAATATACTAACTAAATTCAATCTGCTTCTAATTTGTTAAAAAAAAAAAAGACTGAAAAACGACAAGAAGTGTATCGTCTTTATGTAAATCCACCATCAGTTTGACATTTGCATCCAAGAGCCCTGATATTTTAAAGTACATCTTATCTGTCCCTCCAAATGCAAGCAGGGACCCTCCTCAGTTACTTCCTGTTTTTTGAGCGAAGGTACCAGGGTCTAAATACAGTTCTGGGATGATACTTTAAACTCTGCACAGGCTGAATATCTTCCTTGCTAACAGGATAACAGGCTAACTGTTAGCATTTGCTGCACAAAGACTCTGTGTCCCAGTTTAGCGGCTGCAGCCTACGAAGGTGATTACGTCACAGTGGTGCAGCGATGAATCTGGCGCCTCTTTCAGCTGCCGTGAAGGACAGATTCCGTGAATCCTTCTTAGCCTCACATTTCCCAAGATTCATTGCACGTGTACACAATATAAAACCAATATGTTAAGATAACCTTAACCTTGCAACTGAAAATAAATCAATAAATATTATTAACAAAGTAAACATAAATATAAGGAATTATTTTTGTTTTCTTCTGTTTTTCCTTTGAGAGAAATTTGCCTTTAAGTTTGTGAATTGTTTTGCTTGTCGTCTTTCTGTACAAAAGAATTAATGGAAAGTTAAAAAGCATGCTATCCGACTGTAATTTTTTTGTTTTTTTCTGATCATGTGTTTATTTAACATTTTGTGAGTCAATGGGGTGGATATATAATGCAACTTTTTTTTCTTTCTGCTCCTTTTCATTCATTCACTATTTTTTTTTTGTATTATACATATATTTTTATATCACCATGAATGAAATAAAGACCAACTTGAGGTCTTTATAAGAAGGAGTTCTGTTTTATCCAGTTGTGAGGGATTTCTGGCAACAACTGTGTGATTTTATTTCCAAAACATTAAAGAAGATTTTGTTTAATGGTAGAAAAATGTGTTGTTTGGGCTCTTCTTAAGAAAGAATGAAGATGAAGAAAAACACTTTTTGTATATATAAATCTTATTATGAAAAAAAATCTATGGTTTTAAATTCATATTTAAATTTATTTATTTTTAGTTTTTAATCTATATTTTTTGGATGTAAATTCTCTGGAAAAATATTTGATGATTCTTTAATTTTATTTATTTTTATTTATTTATTTATTTATTTATTTATATATTTTTAAATGTACATTCTGTTTCTAAACTCTATCAATAAATAAAAAAATTATATTGAAGTAAAATATTTTATAAAACAATAGTAAAAAAACATCCTGTTTTAAATGTACGGTTTTGGTTTATGTGAAAAGTAATGTAAGGCTGACAGGTGAGGGCGGCGCTGTGTGATGTTGAGAGTGAAGAACAGGAAATGCTCCGTGGACCAGACTATCTCAGTTCAGTTCAGCCTTTGCGGTCTACACAGGCTACCAAGGCTGGGTCCTCCTAAGCCTATGGAGACTGCAGACCCTGAATGGGGACACAGCTTGTCTTTTCCTTCTATTGCTGAAAGGCTGGCCTTCATTGTTGCCCTACTGCCCTCTACTGACCAGGAAGTGTGCTGCAATTCCTTTTTTCCCTCTCCATACTTCACAGGCCTGATTTGCATAACCCACCCACACTACAAAAAAAACAAATCTTTTCAATAGTCTTTGTCTTATTTCAAGTAAAAATTGTCTTGTAATACTTAATATTATGCGAATTCAACTGGTCAGTCCAGAAAAATGTCTTGTTTTAAGTTATTTAAAGATAAAAATGAGGTCTGAATTGCTTCTAAGAAGTGAAAAAAAATCTGCCAATGGAAGAAGAAATATTTGCCCGAAAATTTGTTTGAAACTAGAAAAATGTCTTAATACAAGTAACTTTCTCTTGTTCCACTGGCAGATTTTTTTTTACTTGTTACAGCAATTCAGACCTCATTTTTGTCTTTAAATAACTTGAAACAAGACATTTTTCTGGACCATTTCAGAGGAATGTGTCTCATATTAAGTATAAAAAGACATTTTCTACAGAAAACCAGACAAAAACACTTGATAAGATTTCATTTTTTTTTTGTAGTACAGGTCTTCTGTCCGTGGTGACAACGCAGACAAACAACGAGCCACAGTAACCCTTGAACAAATTCTCCCAACTTTCATGTTCAATTCCCATTTTTTTGTGATTTTTAGATTCTTTCTTTGACTTTTTTCTGTCTGTTACAAAGACACACTAAACATAGTGACTGTAGTTTAATGTTTTATCTGCCGAGCTTTTGCAGCTATTGACCCTTAATCCGAGTCAAATCCTGCTAACAGGTCTGACTAAGACTATGCCTGAAACAGCAGCTAAATGAGCACTAAATGAAATCAATGGAGGGATCAGTTTGATTAAAGCCTTTGAGAGGAACTTTCTCTTTGTGTCAATATTGCGCCCCCTGTGGATAAAACAATCCCTGTCTTTCCTGATTGAGTCCTGTACACGTGTCAGAAAGTCTCGCCCTGTTGTCTTGCAGCTCTCAGACACATCCCTCAGAGTGAGGATTAGCTGTGGTGAAAAGGGGAAACAGAGGGAAGGTTTTTCCTTCAGCCAGCTGTCAATCATGTGCTCTGACACCTACTCCCTTGCAGGGACATTAAATATTAAAGTATAGAAATTGCCAGTCTTGTTGCTGATGGTCTTGTTTGCTTTTGTAGGTCGTAAAAGGCATAACTTTAAATTTCTCTCCGCCTCAGTCGCTGCCAAAAGTTCCTCACAGGGGCTTTAAAGGACGTGGAGTAATATCACTGATAAGGCAGGGTGTCCTTTGGGTGAGAGGCAATCTGAGGTGGTCAAAGCAGCACTATGGAGATGTGTCAACTTAGCAAGAGTTCAGTAATGAATGTATCTGAACTTTTTAGATTTGGCGAGTTTGTTCTCTAAAAAACTAAGATTTTTTTTTTTATCACAAACCAGTTCATGTCCACGTCTACATCCAGCCTCTGCTCTAATCTCAGCTCACATGAAGGTTTGTTATTAACTTCTGCTGCGTTCACACGCTGACGCCTTAGAGAAAAGAGATGCATCACTGATGGTTTTGAAGATTCCCTTCCTGCATCGTCGGTGCTTTGAGAACATCCACGGGGGAAATCAAATCCTGGAGACAGACTCAGCAACACCTCGCTCATTCTCATGCTTTTTTATTTCTGTGTTTGTGGGAGCTCACACAAAAATAACTAATTGTAAGCATTATGAGTCATAACTCTAACTGGGTTGCATATATTATAAATAGAGCTGGGCTGAAATAAACAACACGATCAATCTGAAGACTTGAAGAGGGGAGTTACTGGGTGGCTGCAGAGTTTGTCCTACAACTTAAACGATTATTATTTGAAGACCGTTATCGTACAAGTCCTGCACAAACTGCCATCATGACATCGTTGTGATGTTGTTGTTGTTATATCTTCATAATTCAACTAAAAGGCAGGGTCTGCAGGAATTTTCTGGTTTGGAGTTAGTAAACACAGTATTCACACTAGGCTCCTCCTCCTTGGCTCAGTGCCAGCTGCAGCACACACCCACAGCCTCCGACTGAAGCTACATGAACACACTCACTAGCCCAGCAACCACCTGTAGTATTGTGTTTCTACGTGGGGGAGACTGGAGAGCTGTGCACCTGACTTGGCATGTTAGCACAAGCTACTCATGGGTATTTGACACAAATACCTGGTTAGCAGAAAGCTAACTCGTCTCTCTTCATCCTGAACTGCTCTTCAATTTCCAAAAAGCGAATGAAAGTCAAGCCAAGCTTCACCCTCATTTAGGAAAACGCTTTGTTTGTATGCCGTTTCATTTCACTCTGGTTGTGTTTTTCTTCTTCTGTGCTACGTCCGCTATCGTAGCTGCTAGGAATAGCTTCTTCCACTTGCCACCATCAACACCCAAGGTCACTTGTGCACTGGGTGCTCTGTGATTGGCTATATAACATGTCTACTCTCTGCCTGGAAACAAGAGACCCATAGGAGATGATTCAGCAGGAATTGACAGTCTAGCTGTCAGGAAAACCCTACCTTTAACCGCAGGTGCAAAAGTGATGAGGACTGCCCTATTCCACCAAGGATTTTGCGTGTGTTAAAGGCTGTCACCATGGAAAGTTTGGGAGCACCAAAGATTCTCCTTCTCCTTCTCGCCGCAATGACCACAGCCATTTATGTATAATGCTGTGCCACTTTGCACCTGTCTTTCTAACATGCTAAACGTAGACGCAAAAATACTGTCAGCAAGATGTTTCGGGTTTGAATCGCAATGTGAGCGCAAATGATAACATTTGCATCTTTTCCTTCCTCATTTCATTTTGTTTTTTAATTCTGCTCCATGCTACGTGCTATTCTCGTAGCCGCTCAGGATAGATCCTCCCTAATGCTAATCAACACGCGAAGTCACTTGTTCATTGGGCACTCTGTGTCTGGCTCTTTGACCAGAAACGTCCTGATATAACCAAAACATCAACATCCAGGCAGAAGACAGGGTTTGAGGCAGACACAGACACTGACACATATATATATAAAAGCCCATTGGAGACAACTGAGCAGGGTTATTCCTGTAAAAGTTGACTTTTTTAAATTCTTTTTTATGAAAATCCTGCAGACTCTACCTTTAAAGGGCAACTCCGGTTTTTCGTTATTCCTGCAAAATCGCTCATTTCGGCTATATTTTTTCATCCATTGCTCGTCTACCATCTTCAGGTGGGTCAGCTGACCCAGAGTTGACCTGGTAAACAAACTTTAGATGACGCCATAGCCGCGCGACACAAAGGTACAGCTGATTTCCTTTTTGCCGACATTGCTGAGCAACATGGCAGAATATTTTTCTGATGTCGAAGAGTCAGACTACGACTTCGAGTTTGACGGTTGTCCTTACCGGTTTGAGCCTGAGTACACGGACGAGGAGCTCCATGAAAGAAGGATGCAGAGGGAGGGAGACGAAGAGCTGGCTCGAGAACAACAAACAGGAGCACGTCCACGACTCAATGCAAACTGGTGGTGCGCTTGTGGACAGTGTTCGCCTATGGCAACAGAAGAGGAGTGTGTTTGCTGCTCAGAGTGGGACTTAAGAAATGAGCGATTTTGCAGAGATTATGTCCCACGCTGAAGCTCCCTTGCCGTGGCCCCAGCTAAGTGCGGCTAAAATCAGCTGGATCTAAATAACTTCTGAAGGACTCCGAGCTGCACGATGTTTGTCTGAGTGAGTATATGAGCATGCACACACCTATAAATAAGGTCCAGGTGTCAAAAAAACTGAATTGCCCTTTAAATCTTTATCAGGTGTTTTTGGGGGACTCTATATGTTAAGCATTCAGCATCCAATGATTTCCAACCTGAGGCCAATTAAGTTTTGGTGGGACTAGATAAAGATGGTGCCTCTGGATCTCACATTTTTTGGGCTGTTTACACAACAATGGTTTTAGGATGAAATGCCAAAGTTTTGTTGCATATCAGCCTCTCGTTTACACGGAAACAGCGTTTCAGCCAACTTGAAACACAAACTTTTGAAAACGGCCTCTAGAGTGGATTTTTTGTGAAACGCTGCAGTTACCACTGCCGTGTACACAGTAAGCTGGGGGTTTTAGTGGAAATACTGACATCATGTTGTCCATGTGTTGCTGATCAGATTGGGAAACCATGGGAACAGGAATAATCTTAACCTCAGGATTGACTGCATGTAAATGTAGCCACTGAAGCACTGTTTTGTACCATGTTTACCAAGCTCTCTAATCAAAGAGTAACCACACATTACTTGAAAATATCCAGAGACTGCTTTTTCAGAGTTTCATATTTCATGGACAGAGGCTTGGCTAATATCAGAATCTTGCAGTTGGTAAAAACCAAAGCTTGATCAATAAATTAATTACCCAGATGATCAATAAATTAAATATATCTAACAGGAAACCAAAGCAGAAACATAATATAACCCTCGTTAATGGTTTCTCCAATGATTAGCAGTTCACCACACAAGTGTCTGCTTCGTACTGGCAGGCAGCCATGTGTGTGTGTGTGTGTGAGTGAGTGTGTGAGTGTGTGTCTGAGCTCAGAGGTAGATGGGATCTGGAATATGTGCAGAATGAGTTTCTGACATCTCAGCCACAACATCCTATCTTCCCATTAGCCAGGCGAAGGTTTGGCATGATTTGCTGTTGAATTACAGTCGGCATTAGCGGTGTGGGGGCCACGGACACATCAAAGTGATCAAAAGACTGGCTCTGAAAGGATGGAGGCCTTCTCTGGACTTAATGGCTGCTGTTTTTTTTTTCTTCTCCTTTTTTTTTTGAGGAACAAGGCTTTTAGTTTCCCACAAGCTGCATTACCGTATTTATCTTTGTCTTTTTCCCACCACGGGGGGCTGGGTGTCAGGGTGGGTGGATAAGAGACCACGGGGCTTTGTTGTTGGTTCCAGGAAGAGAGACCAAGAGAAAGGCTGATAAAATAACCAGAGCATTTACATTTCATGCAAAGTTATCCTTAATGGATACTGAGCCTGGTTGAAATGTTATCTCAGTTCAACAACAAAAAAAACAAAACACGCTAGCTGATCTGATTATGTTTGCACATAAAGTTTTATCGGAACAAACTTGTAATCATTGATCTTACTTACAAAGTTCCTATTTACCTTTGAAAACACACACAGGAGAAACTTGTCTTCTGTTATAATGTTCAATGTTTCTTGTTTGCAAGACTAGTTTGCTAAATCAGATTGTTCAAAACTTTTTGCTTCAAAATGTTGTGACACACGGAGACATGTATCAAGGGAAAATTTTGACCACTGTTTACCTTGAAGCATTTTAAAGCAAACTACCTTCAGGAGTCTGCACATGATGGCCAAACCCAATGAAATTTCAGGTAATTATTGACATGTTTGTCTTTTAAAATGTGTACTTAAAGCAGACCTTGATGTAAGACAAGCTAATGGCAAAATTCCACCAGGTCTCTGATTGGTCCATCTCTGCTCCATATTGTGACCAGAAATGATAGGTTTCAGTTGTAGTAAATAGTCAGCAGCTACCAAAGACTGCAAAAAAAAAAAAAAAAGTTTGAAGTGAGGTCTCCACAAAACTGCTCCCCCTGGTGGCTGGCTGCAGTATAGGTCAAAAACTCTGTCTCCCCAGTCATTCCAGATGGGCTGTGGTCTAACTTTAAAAAATAATCACACCTGGTAGAAATGTTTCTTGCATTCAAGTCCTCTTTTTTCTGAAAAGTTTCTTTTTCATTAGTTAGTCAAGGTTAAAAACAGGGTTTTATGTCACGTTTAACGATAATTTAATCATGATTGGCACTACTTTTTTCAGGAACAGTAAAAAACGTCACAAGGCACAGCCACGGAGATATTAGACTCTCAAAAGCAAAATATAGTTATAATTTTTAGTGACCCAATTTTTATTCTTGCATTTAATTTATTCTGCAAATGTATAGATAGTGTTTTTTTTACATATTTTATTTTTCATCATGTTTTCTTTTTTTCTATTATAGCATTTTTTTTCTTTGTTCTTTATTTCACATCCAGTTGTTGTAAGAGCAAAATGTACCCCAATTTGAAACAAGTATTTTTTCTATTAAATTTGACTGTTCATTTAATTAATTGATTGTACTCTATTGATTTTAATGGTATTACTATTATTATTATTATTATTATTATTATTATTATTTTTTTTTTTATTATTATCATTATTATTATTATTATTATTATTATTATTATTATTGTGTAGTGTAACAAGTGCAACAATAAGACTAATTCATGCTAGTTTGCACGTATTAGATTTATTTTTGGACGGTTTAGAATTCTTTTTGCACTTTCCACAGCCTTCAATAGCATTATTTTTGGACTTTGTGCATATTTGTATACTATTATAAGTATTATTTTTTTACTATAATAATAATAATAATAATAATAATAATAATAATAATAATAATAATAATTATTATTATTATTATTATTATTATTATTATTATTATTATTATTATTATTATTATTATTATTATTATTATTATTGCTATTATTATTATTATTGTTGCTATATTATTACAATTGATTGCAAAAATAAAGTTTTTTTGTATTTATTTACTTATTTATTTTTAGGGTCTTCGCCCAAAAGGAGAGGGCACCTTCTAGTTATTCTTATTATTACTCATTTTTTTCTTAACCCTTATATGCACACAACAACTTAAATCACTTAAATTCAAACCTATGTACTGATCTGCACTTCTTTCAAATACTCCTCAGGGTTAAAGGTTTTCCTCAAGATTTGATTAAATTTTGTTTTTATTTGCTTGGCCACAAACTCCAAACACTTTACTTCCTAACCTCTGATGTATTTTGCTGTATTCCAGATCATTAACCTCCACCAAAAAAAGCATTAATAGTGCTTTTAGTCTGCAGAAATACACAACACAACCATTGGTACATTTTTTAAAAATGGGTTGAGGAAACACCCGTTTAATGTTGAAATTTATCCAGACCGTACTCATGAACAAGCAGCGCTACTGACCAAATGATAACATCCATTTCTAAATCACAGCCGCACTCAGGAGCAGTAAAAGCTGTTTCCTTTAATCTACTCAGACTCAGAGTTTGCAGATCTGTCCTGTTACAGAATGCTCGTCTGAAGAAGTCCAGACCTGAGAACGTTTTCCTTCCAGGATGTGTAAGTTAAACTGATTCTTAGAGGACCAGAGAGACTCTCTCACACACACACAGAGCCAGAAACAGGACAAGCCTCTGTTAGCATAGACTAACTGCTCCAATATAGCAGGGGGCAGTGAGCTGTTTCCTGATCATGAGCTGTACTTCTGTAGTTTTTATTGCGCTCGTCATTAGCGCAGCAACTCTCCCTGCTGTAAATAACATCCATTCAGCTGGTGTCCGTCAGGCGCTGAGAGGCCCTTTTCTCTCACTTGGTACAAAAGAAGCCTTTTCACTCCACTAATTCCCTCTGACAATGCAGCCAAATAATTTCTCTGTGGGCACTGGGTCCACCAAAAGTGATAGTGAAGTAATTTTGGCCAGGGAAAATGAGTCCATTAGAGTGTAATGCCCTGCTGAGGGAGAAAATGTTATTGGTATCACCACTATGAAAGCATGTTAAGATAATGTGTACGAGGACGAGAGAACGACTTAGAAAATGGGAAACCTACGCCAACATGAAAGCAGAGAAACAGAGAAATCTGTACAAAACGAGCAGAGTACATCTGTTGATCTCTGCTGGGTTTCACCTCCACCAGGGGGGTAGCCTCTGCAAAAACACTGAGTCAAATAAAAACTGGTCTGGGTTATCCTGACTGAAAGGAATGAACGATACGGCTCAGGTATGAGCACCTTCATTTCTACTGAGAATCTGAAAACAGAAAACTGGAGAGATTTTTTTTTAATTTGTATTGGCAGAAAATTCTGCAGGATGACCCTGAAGGTTGAAGAAAGTCCTTAAATCCGGTGCTGATGGATTCGACGAAGCTTTTGAGACTTTATTATCTCATCTTTATTTCCTTGTTGCACTTTTTTATGCAGCTTCTAGTTTTGGAGAAAGAAAACTTCATCTCACTGTGTTCATTTATGTGAATGACGGGAAGGTGATGATGTGTGTACGGGCCTGTCTGTGTGTGGATATGACACTACAGCTGTGTTTACACACTTCGTTTCTCATGCTCTCGTAGCGCCACGAGACGATGTGAAATCACAAACTGGGAAACCAGCGTAACGCCCTTTCAGGAGGCAACGGGTACAACAACATGGTGATAGCAGGACTTACAATGTCCAAGAGGTTTTTAAATGTGGGACTGTATTTCATTAAATTCAAATTTGGCAATTTAATTTCAAAAACAATGGACTTTAGGTTTGGCGATTTAGAGACTCAGGTACTTTTCGCCTTTAACGGCTGAAAAAGGGAGACTGTGTTAAACTGTCAATTAATATGGAGCCTCGTGCGGCTCTTTGATTCCTTCGCACTGGTTTCCTGTAGCTTTAGGTAGATTATATCGTTAAGATTTTTAATTTTTCCCTCAGAGGGTATTAATCGCCCACATCTCATTGGGTCCCATGTCTTTTTTCCAAACATCAGTCTTGAAAAAGAGGAGGTTCCTAGATCTTTCTAGATCTTATTTCACCATTAAGCCATCCACTGAATTTTCTTTATGGTTTCCACCCTCACAGTTCCACCTCAGGTTGGAAACACCAACCTTGGTTTCAAACCTGGCTCAGCCTCTATGAAGTTGGTTGAACTGCACAATCCAGGCTCACAAACTGTTTTCACTCAGTGAAATCTGTGTCCATTTAAAAGTTGTTTTATTATTTCATGCAGCTGTGCAGTTATATTTGTTGTATATCTCTTCTTCTTCTTCTTCTGGGTCTAAACGTTGTCTCAAGGCCTGCTCCACTCCACAGGGAAACAGCTAAATCCTTCTATTGTATTTTAATTTAACATCTTCTGCAAAATGTAGTCAGAACCGCTTTAAAACCCACCATGGGAAATGTGTTTGCAAATGCAGAATGTAAACTCCTCTTCAGGTCATTAAAATAACCGCCTGATACCCAGGGAGCTACAGAACAAGAGAAACAATGCTGAGGACGTGACCTCGGTGTCTCTTTCAGTCGAGAAAACAGCGCCGACTTTAAGGAATCTAAAGAAGCTGCTTTGGTGTGGGTGTGTTGCTACGGGCGCCAGTGAGAAGATGAAATATAATCCAGTTTGAGTAATCGTTATAATGAGTTTGCAGGCTTATCAAAGAGGCCGGAGCACTCTGACGCCAAAGGAGACGTTTTTTTCCTCCATCCAGGGCACAGAGTGCAGTCAGGTGGGCAAAGTGGACAGACTGTGGCGACATGGTATTGACTTCACCCACGGGGAAGTTGGAGGCATGAGGGGATTTAAAGTTCACTGAGGCTGTGTTGACACTGAACCTGTCCTCATTTGAAGTCTGGGTTCGTATCTTTAATGTGGTAAGGCCTCAGTGTTTGTATGCTACAGGTGTTAGCATCAGCTGTAGCTACATATGAACGATTTCAGGCGTTTAATTCATGATAAACTCTAAAAACTTGCTGTTTGTTGTTTCATGTTTTTAAATCTGATGTGTTTTAAAGATAATCAGAGGGACTGTGTTGAAAAGAAAAGCAGACAGACGTAGAGGTGGGATGGTGAAGCATCGTACCATAGACGTAGAGGATGTAGTCGTCGAAGGACTCTCCCACCGCGTTGGAGGCCACACAGCGATAGGTCCCGTTGTACGACTTGTTTAGATTCTCGATGTACAGATCGCCTCCAGTGATGACGGCGTGGGACGGCACATCGTCGTCCACCTTCACCCAGTTCACCCGCTGAGGCCTGAAACAGAGAGCACCAGTCAGCATCCAGACGGAGGAAATGTTAGAGCATGATGTAAACCTTTCAGAAACACAACTCGGAGCACTCTGTGTGACCTCTAAGGGCTTCACTCTTCATTTCACAACAAAGTGTAACATCATGGAGCACAAGCTGCTCAAACCGGCAACGTTGGAGGGCAAAACGTCAAAGTTCTCTGCTGTATTGACTGTAAAGTTTAAAACAAGATTCAAGAGTAACATTTCAGATTTGTGAAACTTCTTCTTCCCGTGCTGTCAAAACTTCCTCCATCCTAACTTCACATGGCGTTTACTGACTCCAACCAACCCTGAAATCTGACATCTCTGCTTCTGAGCTCTCATGTCTGGATATGTATCAGATAGTTGTGACTTTCTTTGTGTTTCATCAGTCCCTCCATTCAACCAGTGCAGCAGCTCTTTACCCCAAATGGGACCCAGGATCCAGTTTAAAGACGCTGTGGGGACTATTGGCTGTTACCAGTACAGTTTTACCAGGATAAAGACCGTTGCCAAGGCTTTGCTTTCCATCACAATCATTATTCTTTAACACAAGCACAGCGATGCAGAGACTAAATCTTAAACGATGAGTCAACAGAGCTGTATACAAAGCATCCAGCATCCTCCTCTCTGATGTTGTGCTACAGGTGACCTGAACGCCTCCCACCATCAGTCCCTGATCTCTTACAACTGTCTCATCTGTCTCCCACTCTACCCTGCTCCTATACAGCAGCCAGCTTCAGAGACAGCAGGTTTTAGATGGGACGGTGACGAATAAAGGCTGGCTTCAAAACCTGTTAGCTGTTTGCATTTCTGTTGGTGTCATAGTACTTTAAAAGACATTTCTACCATTTTTAACCAATTTAAGAATCTATCCCATTCAATTTCCAAATGGTTTAACTAGGGTTTGGTACCTTTCACATTTGAAATGATACGGTACCAATGCCTGGTACCTGGCAATAAGTATGGGTACTCTATGGTACCAACTTTTGGTACTTTTCAGAATCAGAATACTTTACTGATCCCCGAGGGAAAATTTCATTTCAGTCACATCCCTTCCAAGACATATAAGAAAACAAACTTAGACATGTGAAAACAAAGAGGAGTGGCATTAACCCAGGAGACACCAGCTGCCCAGTGCCCCTTTGCAAAAGGTATGTGTGTTTATGAGGTAAAATATATTAATTTGTTAAATAAAAAAAATTGTAATTTTTTTTTAATTGAACATATTTATTCTTCAATATATTATCTTGCAATGCTGTGTTCATGTCCAGTATGGGAAATCTCCTACTCTTCCACTCCTTTACAGTCACAAGGATGCATCTAGGTACCAAAATATGGTACCTTTTTGGTTTTATATGAATTGGTCCCTGGTACTTTTGACAGAATTTGGTCGGTACCAATAAAAGTATCTAATTCAGTACCCATCCCTAGGTTTAACCACAAAAACAAGTCAAGTATGACATAATTCACCTTCCTAGAAGTTGTGTAAGTGTACACATAAAATTAGTTATTTGCTTTGACATATCAGCTCACAGTAAAGTTTAAATTTTTCATTTTTGAACTCGATAGCATTGGTTTTGTTGTACTGAGCATGTCAGTATGCCGTAGACGTCAATGTTTTCTCTCTATTTTTAGGTCAGCTTGTTTAAAAACATCTTAAATTCATCATAAAGAAAAGAGAAGGCTGTTATAATTTAAAAGAATCTGAAATGTGAAAGAAAAATAAGATTCAGAACCAAGTTAAAGGAACAGTATGTTACAGTAAGAGGAATAGTCTTATGGAATAATCTGGAAAAATACACCAAATTATCAAAAATATTGCACTATTCCTTTGAAAATATTATTAAAAGTTAGATAAAATAAAGAGATAAGTGTTGGGATAAAAGTTACTTTTTGTGGAAATTAGGGGAAGTCTGCACAGAGATCTTTTATGGATATTTATTATTATATTTTTTTAAATAATTATTACTATTTTTTTTTTTTTGAGGGAGGGGGGTAAGAAAAAGAGTAATATGGTTTGTTGATCTGCAGCTCTTTAATTTTGCACTAGATGATTTGGGGCAGACATAACGAGAACCTTTCTACTGTCTGCTTCCCTTTTCATTCATATGTTTAATTTCTATTATTTTTATTTAAATGTTTTATATTTTGACAGAATTAAATAAAGACAAATCAAATCAAATTTTTTACAGTGTAGTAGACTGATAAAATCACATTCACGTTAACCTTTTTTTTTTCTTTGCACAGATTCTCATTTATTTATCTTTCACCCAGGTGCAGTTGGCAGTCATTTTGGTTTGGCTTTTAAAAACTTTTAATAAGAGGTGTCCAAACCTTCCTGAAAGAGGACCATACCAACTTCTATTTATAAAGCACTTTTAAAACAACCAAAGCTGTAAACAAAGTGCTGTGCAGGTAGGTAAATACAAAAGATAAAAATAGACAGACATAAAAGAAAACATAAAAAAAAATTAGGTTAAAAGCCAATGAATAAAATGACTTTTAATATATGTTTTAAAAGTTTTGATTCTGTGACACTGACCAAGTTTGAGTGTCTCTGACATATTTATGAACACATGAATACTCTATGTTTTATATTTCTTTTAGCAATTTTTGTAAAAACACAAACAAAACATTAGTTTCTAAGTGATTCTCAAACATCGTTGTCTCTCTGCCCTAGATGATCAGAGGTCAGGTCTGCAGAAACATCAACAAACTGCTGCTGACCAAGGAACATGTTCTCCATTAGGGGGCGATATGGAGGAAATATGTCATGATGTTTTTTATGGCAGGATCAGTATCCAGATTTGATCAGGATTGCTTTTTATATTCTGACTATTTGGACCCAGAAACAACATTTTTGGCCCCAATGTTTCCTTGTCCTGAATTCTGAACTACTTTTCTGCACCATTTCATAACTTAAATCTCATCTTTTCCTTGAACTCCCACATTTTCACATCTTGATAATTTTATTCATTTAAAGACATCAGCTTTAAGAGGGGAGTTTCTGTTGATGTACAAAGCTTAAGCTTTGGATAAGAGGCCTACACAGAGTCCAAATGTAGTTAAGTGAGATGATTTGTTTTATTGCAATAAGTCAGTTTTCAACCTTAGTCACAACAAACACAGCTCCCTTCATATTTCTTTTCGTTTTTAATGTTAATTCAGTGTTTCACGCCTTTTAACTTGTTCAGGGATGTCTAAATAATCTCAAGCTACCAAGAAAATTTTCTAAATTCAGACAAAAAACCCACAACGTGATGGCATGCATGCTTTAAACTGGGAGCTGTCTCTTTTAACATTGTACAAATCTATTAAATAGTTTATTAAATGACAACACGAGAGCTGCTCCTTCTTTAGTAAACAGTCTTTAAACAAAAAAAAAGAGAAAAGTCTCTTAATTAATTTTCTGGCAACTGTTTTCCTAAAAGAAAGCCTTATGAAAGGGAGCGGGGACATTAAAAACAACACATTAATTTGACATTCCTCCCTTTGTGTCAGGCTAAAAGCAAACAATAACTGTGCAGCAGCTTTGTCTTCAAATTGCAGCCTTTCCACGCTCACACACTCCTGAGCGCGGCTGTGTAGGTGGGCGCCTACCAAGCGTCTGCGTTTGTTCTCTTTTCTACCTTGACTGAGGTTTATAACAGGGTGACAGATTCCATTTTTATGACAATGAGCTCCGAGCTCTCCGAGCCACCAAGGGTGAAGAGAAACGAAAGAGACAAAACACCTCTATTTTGCTGCTGCAACTTCCAATGGCCACTGCCAGCTATTGTTATTTCCCCTGAGCGTGTGCTGATGGTCTCTCTTGTTGCGCTTTGTTGTGCTGTTTTAACTTGTTTCCCTCCATTTGAAAACATCTGGTGTGGTGGGAGCACGCAAATGGAAGAAGGGGGAAAAAAAAAAAAGAAGAAGAAGAAGAAGGCGAAAAATCCGGGAAAGGAAAATATGAGATAGCAGTCGGAGCTCTGTAGCAAAAACAAACAAACAAACCACAGGTGCATTTAATGGCTGTGGTGGACGACTTGCAGCAGAGAGAAAGCCGTGTCTATTACAAGTGTTCCTCGCGTGAGATGAGATGTGAATAAACAAGAAACATATAAAGAAGAGTCTTCCTCAGATGGGGTGGGAGTCATGACCCATAAAAAGTCGTTTCTATAGGTGGAAGGGAGGCAGACAGAGACAGACCACAGAGCTGAGATTGGGCTGCAAGGAGAGAGGAAGGGCAGGCGTGTGGAATACAAATGGCCGCCGGCAGCCGCGGCCCCCTGTGCTATCTGCTGGTAATGACTGCACAACTCTCAGCAGCTCTAATGAAAATGACTTCCAATTCCCGGCTCACTGTATTGATTGTGTTTTCATCTTTATAAAATGAATACGGGTAGTGAGCTTGTCTCTGTGCCAAGTATGAAAACTGCAGGGGGGGCAGTGGGGAGGGGGAGTGTGAAGTGCAGAGTTAGTGTGTGTGTGTTCCTTTACGTCAAACTTTATTAAGACACACACAGATTTAAACTTTTAGAAAAAGAACATTTTTATGTCCTGCATTGGTTTAGCTTCGCAAACCCATAACACAACCATAATCTGTGGAGCTGAGCAGAGGAATGAGCCATGAGTTTAAGATCTGTACAGCCAGTCGAGGTAAAAACACAAAGTCGAACAGAATGTGACACAAGGTCCGCAAATTTCATCACACTTAGGTAATAATTAGACACAAAAAAAAAAATTATTTAAAATTACCTCCGAAATTTCTAGGGCTGCAACTAATGATTATTTTTTATGTTGATTAATCTATTGGTTATTTTTTCGATTAATCGATTAATCACGATTATTTTGTGTTTCAATATTTAAAATGTGCAGACCTTTGAAATTCAACCTGTGTGTTGCATTTTCACTGCATTTACTCAGAGTTAGGTTCTCACCTCTGATTGGTCAGCCCTGTGTCATGTTTGTCTTTATTGGTACAATACAAATAAATAAATAAATAAATAAATAAATAAAAAATAAATATCAAAATGAATGAAGCAGGTAACAAGAAAATAAAGTTGTTGTTCGCAGTGTTGGTTGGCAAGACCGCTTGTTAGTGACTTTGGGCTTGTTTTCTAATGTTTATTTGCTTATTGGGGTTTGCTTTGCTCTCTGTATGATCCCGCCGGACTCTCTCTCAGCTCTCCATGAAAACGTGTTGTGTTAAGTTTTGTTTCTCTACATGCGCTACTTCCACTTTGCTCATGCGCACTCCGCCCTCCTCCTCCCCGCTGAGTGTTACCGCTGCAGTGTGAGCTTAAGAGTGAGAGCTCCATCAGATAAATGTCCTCTCTTTTAAAAAGTTAGGGGAGTTTTGACTCAGATCCTGGAAAATTGTCGGACAGCGAAGAAGACTCTCTAAATCACGTTATGAGACACCAAACAGCACGGGCTGTCGGGCTGTCCAAGCCGGAGATGCAGAGCCTCCGTCAGCGTGCATCGCCTACGAGGCACAGAGATTTTCCCAATTAATATTCCTCATGTATGAACTGAGTGATCTTTTCCCATAACAGTATCTATTGACATGGTGCCTCATGCAGTGAATTGAAGTTACAGATGAGCATTACCCCCTGGTATCTGATTTCACTTTGTAACAACAACAATAAAAACAATAATACGACTTGTCAACTATTAAAAATTACTTGGATTAATTTTTTGGAGTCGACAAGTCGATTATGTCAACCAATTGTTGCAGCCCTAGAAATTTCATGAGAATTTGGTGAAAATTAGCTCATAACCTTTGTCCAGATTGTGTTTTGCAGTGCGCCTGTACTCACAGTGTCTATCACCATCAGGTAAGTCTGATTTCCAACCCCACTCTGGGTGAATATTACATCTGAAGCCTTCAGTTGTATCATGTCAAACATTATCAGCCTAATCATAAAGTTTATCATTCTGCATGTGATCTCAATTATGCAGATCAACAAACTGGGTACTAAAGTCTGATGGTATATTTTTAAATCAACTGTTTCCAATCTGGGTTTTAAGTTGGCCACTGCTTTTAAACTAGACAGCCAAATTAAAACTGTTGTTAAGTTTTGTTTTTATCACTTAAGGCGGTTGGCAAAGGTCAAATCTTTTATGTCCGAACTGTCTGGTCCAAACTGCCGCTGTACAACTTTAAACTGGTACACGCAAAAGAGAGCACATCGGCCCGGTACCGGCTTCACTTCTCTGGCTGCCTGTGACTTTTAGAGTTGATTTTAAAAATTCTTATGTTTGTTTTTGAATGTTTAAATGGTCTTGCCCCGCCTTACCTCTCTGAGCTTCTTCAGCCCTACTCGCCCTCTCGGTCCCTCAGGTCAGCGGACCAGCTGCTCCAGCAGGTACCGAGGCCCAGGAAGAAGCTCAGAGGGGACGGAGTCTTATTTAATGTTGCTTCTCGATTGTGGAACAGTTATCCCCTGAACATTAAAGAGGCCCATTCACTGTACACTTTTAAAAAATCGTCTTAAAACCCTTTTTTATTCTTTGGCTTTTGACCTTGGCAAGCTTAGTTTCTTTGCCCAGTCTTATTCCCTTTTATTTTCTTTTATTCCCTTTTATCCGTTTTTATTTGCTCTTAGTTGTTTTTACTGTGTATTCTTTTATCTGTCTGTTTTTTCTTATCTGTTTTTATAATTTTATTTTGAACTACCTGTACAGCACTTTGTTTACAGCTGTGGTTGTTTTTAAAAGTGCTCTATAAATAAAGCTGGTATGGTATGGTATGGTAAAGAACTCGGTGAAATTAAATAACAAATAGCTAAGTGTCAACTGCTTATTGGAAAATTGAATCATTAACTGAACATTTCAATGGTAAATATCAGAGGAAACAATAAAGCTAACTTCTGTTTTCAAGAACTAAGCAGCTATTTATCACCTGCTTCTTTTAAATACTTCTAAAAACATTCAAATAAATTATTTGCTAATCGTCACCTTCTTACCTTGGTATTTGGAGCAAATTTCAAAGAAACTGGAAAAAACAGGTACCTACCAATTGCGACTTCCTTCCAACAATAAATTTGGACATTATTTTTCAAAGAAATAAGAAAAAACTTTGTCTAATTATTACCTAAGTTTGATGAAATTTGTGGACCTCTAAAGTAAAGTGTTACCGTGTCACCAAAAAAGAAAAACTAAGAAAATGAGTGAAGTATTACAGTGATTACGTGATCTTACAAAAACATTCACTCAGACTTCTACAAAACCAAGGTTTCAACTGTCTGAGTCACTCTGTCTCATAATTTCACTCAACTCTACTTGACTGGAGAACTTTGACAATCAAACTTTCAGGCCTTTCAGGCTCGGCAAAGACTCTGAATACCTTCATTCATGCTGTTTTTAAAACTTTCATTCATAAACTTTACAACAGATTCCAACAACAGCCAAAGGTGTTAAGACCAAAGAGGCCTCACACTGTCCGTCTTCACCCTCAGAAGGAGCCGTTCTCCTCCATCCATAGGCTCATAGTAATGTAGAAACTAACTTTTCATTAACTATTAAAAAGTCAAACAGATTCTTTTTGTTTCTGACTACTTTGCTTTGAAAAAAGTTTATTTTGGCAGCTTGATGCTGTTGGAGGGTTTTTGAATCTGTCAATGAATAATGTGATACCCGTCTCCTTCATGAAACTGGGCTGGCATTGAAATCTGCTGCAAACTCTTAAAAGTGAAAACCGGTTTCATTGGACTTCCACAGCTGAGCCTTTACACATGTTTTTAGTGCTGGGTTTAAAGTGGAAAAATAAGCTCCAGTGCTGTGCAGCTGATATCAGTAAATTATTGGTGTTTTATTTAAACTTTCTACAGTCGATACAAAAAAAAGATTTTGATTTTCACAATTGAAATTTATTCATAATATTAACAAATAAACACCATCTTTATATGCAGAATGAACCTCTGCCATAATGAGTAGTAATCAGAGACCTGTGTGACTTCAGCCAGCTCTGCCTGGCTCCATGTCCTCAGGCCAACATCACTCTCGTTTTATCAACTCCTCAGAAAGAATAGTAGCAATCACTAAATGATGCCATTGACTTCCTGCCCAGAGTGGCTCCAAATCTCTAGCCAGACTCTTCTCCTCTGTTCTCAAATGTAGGCATGAATTACCACTCTATACGATCCACAGAGTCCCTTTCTACTTTAAGCGATGTCTGAAAACTCATCTGTTCAGGGAACACTTAAAGCCTTAATCTGAGCCTTCTCCTCTTTGTCCTCAGGGGAGAATGAGCCAGAAGGTCTCAGACCCAGATCTTAATGAATATTTATCACTGATTATTCAATGTTGTTGAAGGTTGAAGTATATTGTTGCAGCGATTGATTGTGGTCAGTTATGGCTACATTATTCTACATGAGCAACAACAACAAAAACACTTTTTCTTGCACTTGCCAAATAACTCGTTGCACTCCTGTCGCACCAATTAAGGTTTTCCCTTCTATCTAAATTCTTGCTTGTGTTGTACATCCCTTTGGACAAAAGCGTCTGCTAAATGACAGCATTCCCTGAGACTGTGACACCTGTTATGTCCCAGTCTCCAAAAGTCTTCAAAATGCCAAAAGAAGTCAATTTGTCCCTAGTTGCTATATATTAAGTTGATGCTACTTTCCAGTGAAAACAGACGAGTGTGCCAAGTTGTGTCCTAAAACTGCACCAAAGTCATGACACGATGAATCACCAAGACAAGCTTCTCTATGAAGAGAACAAGGAGGGGGAGTTGAATTAAGACCCATTTATGCTCAGTATTACATACAGATCTGGATTTGGACCAAGTCTCCGTCCATGCTCTGCGTTCTTTTTGTCCATAATTCTGTACCTTTCCTGCTTACACATACGGATCAAACAGAGCAGTACCACTGGAAACTGTGGGGGCAGTGTTGCTGTTACTACCTGATACGTAGCTTTAGTAAGACACAAAGAATAAATAACAACGTCAGAACTTTTCCTGATGTATTTAAAAACCTCACCGACCACAGCCTTGTACAATGCTGCCTCTTTTTTTGTCTTTAATTGCAAGCGGTACATTAGCAAGACCTCCTCCACAGTTGCCAACAGCAACACCAATGCCAACGTAATGGACGCATGTATACGTGAGCAGTGATGGTAACACTTGAAAAGGACGGTTACAGGGAGGGATTTTTTTTTTGTATTCATTTTTTTATTTTTCAAACTTTATTTAACCAGGAAGTCTCATTGAGATAAAAAAAAAATCTCTTTTACCAGAGAGACTTGGCCAAAATTAGCAGCCGTACAGAGTCACGGTACATATAAAATGACACAACACAATTAACTAGTTTAAAACAAAACAGAGCAGCAAGTTAGAGGATCGTAGCTGGTACCCAGTGGAGCTGCTCTACAGAAAGGAACAGAGGCAAGATGGAAGTTTTCTAAATGAGTCTTCACACCAAAATTGAATGAGATACACCGTATTAGGCAGTGAAACTTAGAAGCATTGCTTACTGGGTTGACCACCTCTCTAAAAACCCTGTTTAGGTGCCAAAAGAAACCCAATCATTGGGTTAAATTAGCACTTCAGTCTGGTTGTACGGGTTAGGGTATAAGTATGCTTTCTCGAACGTTTCGTAATTTTCTGTTACTTTTTTACTATTGTAAAGATGTTAAAGGACATTCAGTGAGCTTTTTCTCTACTTCCTCCATTTCCAGGAAAAACTGTTTCACAGAGAACTTTCTTTCAGACCTCCAGCAAAGCCACACCTGCAACTCATCCACATCACTGACTGATGCAATATTCATAACTCCATCTCCATCAAATGATTATTTTGTTCTGTTCATATTTGAACTACATTGTCAACAATCTATTATGATTAATTCCGGCAGCACCGACTGTATTGATGTTTGGATAGTTCAGCAGGTCTGTTGCCGGAAGCTTTCGCTCCCGGAGTCACCCCCGAGTGCCCTATTTGCTTCATTTGCACTCCATTACATCTTGTATTACAAAGACCTGTCATCTAAACATGACAACTATTTGGTTCACAGATTAGACATGTTGGATTTTACTCTAATGAGTTCCAAACACAAGCAGCCGGGTGCTATCGCCAGACATTTCAAACAACTGATGAAGACGCTCTGATAAAGGTCACAGTGAGTTCATTTTGACACCGCAGCGTGATGACTTGAGGAGTGTTCCCTGTGCTTAGCTCGGTGTTCCAAAACAATCTTTTAACTTTAATTACTGAGTTGAGTTTCACTGTGCACATCCGGTACCTCGAGTCCGTCAATGTACTCTCTCCTTGGCACAAAATCTCCCAAGATACCTTCAGAAAATTAGCACCCATCACCCAAAAACACCCTGCCTATTCAGCTGTCTTCCTGTTGGATATTAAGACCCGCTCTGCTCACTATCATTAATGCTCCTTTCTGCTCCATCCTCCACTCTGAAAGGAGTACTAATTAAGTACCTGCTCAAAATACCACAGTTATTCCGATGTGTTTCATAATTACAGGCCAGTTTCACATCGCTCCTTTGAAAGACCTGAAGAAAGAAAAGCCGCTGTTCAATTAAGTGATTATGTATCCAGCGGAGGTCTATTAGAGTGATCCAGCCACAAGTCTTATTGTGACATCAAGACTGGCTATGTCCTAAGGACAAGTGCTCACACCCAGACCTCCTGTTTCTCCATCAGATCAACGCTTAGAGTGCAGACACTGGCCCCAAAGCAGAATCTCTGTCCCTTTTTTCAGGTGAGGAATGAGGACAGAAAGATTGAAGACACACTAAAAGCCAAGTCCCATGCATGTAGATTATGAGCATGGCTCTTAAACATAATATTGTTCCTAGGTAGATACCAGGATCATGACTTATACAGCCAAAACAAGCTGCAACATATAAACTGTGAAAAAAGAAGAGGACCGAAGATTGATCCCTGGGGGACTCCAGAGCCCTAGAAAACGGTTATGTTGTCTCTTTAACGTCTATAGCTCAAATAAAACTCTTAATCTATAGCATCCACAATGTTGATTTTAACTGACAGGATCTCGAGGGTGGAAACTGACCCCCATATCACAAGGAACTGAAATGGGTGGTCAACATTTAGTTTTTCTCTGCTGAAAACTATTTCTGTGATTAATTTTGTAGTGATGGTGGACACTGGAGCCTAGCTGTCAGACAGAAAAAGGACACGAGCTAAAGAGCACGAGCTAAAGGCTAAAAGGGCTAAACTTTTCATGCTAATGTTGATTCCAACCCACAGTCAGTAGTTATTCTGCAGTGGTCTGTTCAAACTTGAGAGTCTTTCAATAAAATGAAGAGTGAGGTTACGTTAGCTCTGATTGGTAGATGACTGGCAGGACATAACCAGGATTTACTAATGTTACACATTACAGACATGTCTCACAGCACCGGGCTGTCAGTAGCGCTACATATAGTATATAGTATATAGCGCTACTGACGTACAGTACAAACTTACATTTGCTTGTTGTCACGTTTAAAACAACGGTGCTACGTAACTGTACTGAAAATTACCTTACTTTGCCTGCATCTGGTAAAAAGTTGTTTCAAAACAAACACACGTCTGGTTAAAAGTCACATCTTCACAACAGTGTGAGGAGACTCCAGGCCAGAAGGTGGCACTGCACTCCGATTAAAACAGATCCTCCTCATAGCATCTTTAAAACTGCAACAGGTTTGTTCCTCCTTTACATTCAGTCCCTTTAAACTGGTTTAATTTATAATTCTTGGACTGTTTTGACATCGATCTGTCATGTTTTCAGTATTACCAGCCTGAAATAAATAAATAAACAAATGTAGACTTGTAGTTTGTTGCTATATAAAGACATGGAGGATATTTTTGCCTGCAGTGTCTGTGCAGTCTTACTCAGTGAAACAAGTGAAGAATACCACATACTGAACACTCAAGGGGCCTCCGATATGAAGCTGCAGAAAGTCTCAGAGCAGCTGGGTGTTACTTATTCATGTTCCTTAATACAGAAATACTGAATAAATAAACAAACGGAAAAGACAAACGGATGATGTCCTGCAGTTTTCAGGGACTAATCCAGCTCTGAGATAGTAAAGAAAAACTTCTTCCGACAAAGATTTCACAACTTGTAGATATTAATAGAACATGGTATTTCTCTAACTTTTTTTTCTGGGACTACTTTTCCTGATTCTTTTAACCAGAGTTTTAGCTGTGTTGTTTGGTTCCATTCTTTTTTGTGTAATGTACATTCACTGTTTTTTTTACGGTGGGTATTTAAAAGTAAAAGACACTAAAATTAAAACAACAAGAGCCACTGCTGTTGGTGAATATGTTTGTGAAGCTAATGCAGGTTTTTATAGTCTTATATTTGCAAATATCTCAAAGGCAGCAGCAGGTGGTTAAAGAGTTCAACGTCTAAATGCTAAAACTGTAGGTTGAATTTACTCATGTGCATAATTTATGTATCTAAACAGTATTTTCTGCATGCATTTCTTCCTATAGTATTGACTGAATGTGATTCAGCACAAAGCAAAGCTGATGAAGGATATTGGTGTTTGTGTGTTTGTTCATGGGTCTTACTGGGGTTTGCCTTTGGCCTGACACGTCAGCTCCAGGTTCTCCCCTTCCCTGGTCAGACCCTGAGGAAATTCAACCACGATCTTCACCTCTGGTTTGTCTGAAAGGAGAAAAAGAGACAAGGAATCAAAGTTGGAAGTGCATTATTCATCTTCACCTTATGTTCAATTCCTACGGAGAAGAAGAAGAAGCAGACGCAGACGTAGTGCTGGGTGCAGACATGATGCTTGGGCTAAATAAGAACAGACAAACACAGCATGACTTTTCTGGAGCAGAACATCACTCATAAAATGTGTCACATGTGTCAGTTTCAAAGTTGGCTGTGAAAGTGAGAAAAAAAATCACACTCACTTCAGAATATGTTTAAATGTGTATGTGATGATTTATTCTCTGAGGTGCAGCAGTTTGCAGAAAGAAAGACGTCAAGTTCCAGAAGACTGACAAGTAGTAACAGTAGTTAGAAAAAAAAAATCTGTGGTTTCAAAATGTTATATCTTTATAAAAACTCTGTTCTTATACAACTAATCATAATGATCAAGAAAAAAGATTTTAAAGCAAAAAAAAACAAAAAAAAAACATATAAGAGCATAGTTTTTAATGGTATGTTTGGGGCTAAAGATGTCCCAGACAGTTCAGTTGACAAGTCAAGTTTTAGCAACAACCTCCAAGCTAAGCATGAAAGGTGCAGGGAGTCAGGCAAACACTATTTTAGAATGTAGAAAATACAAAGAAGGGTGCAGGAAGTCAACAGTGCTCACTTTATAAATGTGAGGCAACTCCAAGCCAGGCAACTTTAAGGAAGACGAGGCCAAGAGATCTGCTCAGATTGTTTGTAATCCTGTACTTCAAAGAGTTTCTCAACATGCCATTAGTCTGCAGGATTTTCAAAAAAATAAAATGTCAACTTTTACAGGAATAATCCTGCTTAATCATCACTTTGGGCCTCTATACATGTGTGTCAGTGTCTGTGCCTGTCTCGATCCTCCTCCTCTGGCTGTATGTTGATGTTTTGGTAGTGTCAAGATGTTTAGGGGCAGAAAATAGGTATGGTTACCTCAGCCAATCACAGCATTCCCAGTGTAGAAGTGACTTTGTGTGTTGATAAGCGAGTGGAAGAAGCTAATCAGAGCAGCTACGATAGTGGACATAGCACAGAGAAAAAAAAACTAGTGGTGGGACTTGATTAAAAAAATTAATCGAATTAATTATGCCATTTGTAATTAATTAATCGTGATTAATCGCATTTTAATCACATCAATATTCAACATCAGACGCAACACTTTTCAAGCTAAACAGATTTTGGTAGAAGACTAAATCATTGAATATTCTCATACACAAGTTTAAACCACAAAATCCTGTTTATTTTGGTTAGATGATGTTTTTTTGTGGACACTACTCTTAAGTACATTCATCAGCCATAATGTGGTAAATAGTGCTGTCAGGAGATTAAAAAATAATCAAAATTATGTACAGGATTTGTTATTAATTGATCTAATTAATCACATTTTAATCTTATATCTGCTTAAGGTCCCCACATAAAGAATTTGAACTAAGACTAAGACAGGGGCACGGCTCTCCAGTCTCTCCCATGTAGAAACATGATGCTATAGGTTGTTGCTGAGCTCGTGAGTGTGTTCATGTAGTCATGGTCGGAGGCTGGAGGTGTGTGCTGCTGCTGGCACTGATCCAAGGAGGAGGAGCCCATTTTTAATTTGCATTACTGACAAATAACAGAAATTCCTGCAGACTGTACCTTTAAGTATGGAAATAACTTGTAAAATCCAACAAATCATTGCAACTGGAAATATTCATCATTTAAAAGCCTTTCTTAGAGAACAAATGTTTTACTAACTACTAACTGACTATGTATAGAAACCAAGTGGTATCCTAAAAGAATGTGAGACAACACAGAAGTCTTAAAATCTGGTTGAGACAAACACACCAAGCCAAAAACAAAAGCCCATCCCATTTCCGTGTTGGTCGTTTTGCTTCAAAACTCTTCAGAACTCTTCAGAAACAGATGGGTGATATCAGGGAAACAATGTCTACTCATCATCTAGTCTATGACAGAAACATATTGACAGACACTTTTGAAAAAACAAACAAAGAAAAAATGCTTAAGCAGACCAAAAGCTTGATCATTTCTAACCCTAAATATTTTACTGTGAACTTTGTTTCTCATCATTCCTTAATGCTGCCTGACATGTTTATTTACCTAAAAACTATGTATGGACATTTGCTGTTATTCAACAGATGGAAAAATATGCTTAACAGCAGTCAAAAAGGGTAATTCTATTTGCTGCCTTTGCTGTATAACAGATTTACTCCAGTGTTGAGCTCTGTGCTCCACTCATTTCAGAAATGACATTTTCTAACGAGCTATTTATTTTCCAGCGCTGCTTTCACAGATTTAATCAATTAGAACATACAGGAAGCTGATCTTCATGATGACTTAAATGCTCCCTAAGTATTAAGGCAGAAGCAGAACAGAATGTACACATTAGTTATAATGATCTTCCCCTGACATCACTGAACAAATATAGGAGAGAAAGAGCCAGGCGGAGAAAGGTCAACGCGCTGATACATAACTTTATTTTTAAAACTATGAAGCTACTCACTGAACGAACCTTGTACGGATCGTTTTCTTTCCATCTGCCTGAAATTACTCCCTCCACCTCGACCTGATCTCGATCTGCTCTTCCGTTGAATAAGTTCATTCTTCAGCAGTGTTGGGTCCACCTTGGGCTTTTTATTGATTGAATTTTAAATCAGCTGAACACCAAAACACAAACCAAAGCTTTTGGAAATGATCAGCAGCTTACACAGCCTGCACACGAGTAGCCTCGAGAACATCTGGAGACGTAACCTGATGAATACGCCACAGATGCACAGCTGAAGAGCCGAGGCCGCTGGACAGAAATGGGATTGTGTTATTTTGACAAACTAGCGGGGGGCTTTGACGGTCGCTGAAACTGTGGGGTTCATACTTTTTCCTGTTCTGTTTATCATCGCTGGTTTCATCAAAACACTCTCTCGTCTGGGTATGAGGGGCGATACTTTGCTCTGAACAGAAAGTTAATGTTTTATTCAATGTGTCATCTGTGTGACACGATGTGTTTCAATGTAGTGAAGCTGAGGCTACAACAAGAGGAAAAAAAATAACACTGAAGTCCTTCACTGGCTTACAACCTGCTTAAAAATTACCTATGGGTAAATGAAGTGTGTTTATTCACCAGAAAAAGGTCTCAAGAAATACACGAATGAAGAGTTAGCAATGAAACATCAACAAACTACAGCACATCAGGATTTAACCAACCTTGGTTTGGGTTATTAAAGCTGAACAGTCTCAGGTAAATACATAAATCATCTTCTCAGATATCATTAGAGCAGTTTTCAAAAATATTATGCCCAAAGTTTGATAAAATGTTGGGAAAACTTGTCAGACTATCATTAACCCAACGTACAGCTTGCACAAGCAGCTGAACTTGCCTTCAACAAATTTAGATATGTACAATTCTTCTTCAGGATGTTGCAGCATAGCCCAAGAAGCTCCGCCTCTAACAAAGCAAAGAGTCTGTAATGGCTTGGAGTTTTGGGTTGGAACCTAGGAGGACCCATAATGTCCCGGATCACCCCGTCGCGGACACCAAACTGGTTTTGTCTTTAGTGATATTTTTACTACTTGTCTCCTGTGTTTGTCTGGAGATCCTACATGTCACCATGGCCAAATTGTTTACATGTGAAATCAGCAGTTAGCAGCCTGTAGCATGTCAATGCTAACTGGTGCAAGGCCAGATGTTTCCCAAAAGGTGAGGAGAAGGAGGTGAGGACAACGTGCTGGTTCTCAGGTGTGAGCTAAGAAGTGACGACATGGACCTGTCCTTCCATCCATCGTTATTGGGAACGTAAGATCTATCTCTAATAAGATGGACGAGCTAGCTGTGCTAACCCAGCAACAGAGGAAATACCAGAGGGCAGAGTAGCATCATGCTATTCACAGACATGGCTAACAGAGCTAACAGCAGACACCAACGCCACATTTGAGGAGCTTCACCTGCTGTGAGCAGACAGGATCCAGGAGACAGAGACTGAACAGACTGCTGAAGAAGCTCAGTCCTGGACCCTGTGGAGGTGGAGGCTGGCTGAACTGGACAATGATGGACAAGCTGTCATCATCTATTTTCTTATGGAGCTTTTTGCACTTTCTATACACTTTCGTACTTGTGTTTCTTGGTTGCTGCTGTGACTCCTCCTGAGTTAGATTTTTTTTCTTTTATATTCTATTCTATTCTATGCTAACCTGACCAAATTGTACTGATCCAAACCGGACTGCTTGGTGGAAACAGGGCAACTGGCAAGGAGATCACAGGAGCTCCTTGGGGCAGAACGGACACTAATTTCTCGCATCCTGGACAAATGTGTCACACTTGCTTTTGAAGTTGTAAAAACTTCGGGACAGAGTGCGATTACTCCACCAAGAGATTCAGGGTTTGAGTCCTGGAGACCAGGGACGAAGCCAGGATTTTGGTGTGGGCAAAAACAATTTTGGGTGGGCCTTAAATGACAAAAGTTACTAGATAACTTTTACTACTTTTACGCCTCATCTTTCCTTTATTATAGGCTGTGAAGGCAGCAACATTAATCACAAATAATTTAAGTAAATAAATAAAAAAAACAAGTCCTACTGGCATAACATGAAGCTGAAGGTTTCAAAACTAGGTTTACTTTTTTCTTTTACAACAGGCTAAAGATAGCTACACTCAGCTAATTTTATAAAGAAGGGAATCTTATAATAACAAAATGATAGTAAAGTAACAACATTTTACATAATTCCTTTAACACTATTTTTGTTTGTTTTAGTTGATTTTTTCTCCCAAGAAAAGTTTAGGGTGGGTTTCAGAAAGTAGGGTGGGCCTGGGACAGTTGAGCCCACCCATAACGCCGGCCCTGCTGGAAACCAGAAGTAAAAGTTTTGTTAGTCCATACTTTCCCAACCTGTGTCTTTAATGTTAGCCTTAGCATTTTACAATCTGGGATGCAAGTATGCAGAAGATACACAGCCCTAATGTTTCAACTTGTGAGCAAAGATAAGATAAGAAGAGTTTAGGTGTTAAAACATTTGTGAAGCCCTCAGTATATAAGCTCTATGCACATGAACGCCTTTAGCACATCGTGTCCCAACTTGTTTACTCCAAAGTGATTTGTTGCTGAAGTTTCCCTCCGTCTCACGCTGGAGATAAATACTTCTCAAGTTCAGCCTGATATGAGGCAGAATGCTGAGTCACAATGCTGTAATTACAGTTTTCCATTTGTGATGTAAATTATTCTGTTTTATGGCCTTAATGCACAGTTTGGTGCCTGCATTTTTAATCAGGCTGCAGAACAAAGGGCTCGACTCTGAGTTACGGTTTCAAAGCCGGGGGTGGAGTTTCACACTGCTGTCCGACCTTCTCGGCAACAAACAACACGTGTCTGGCCATCCATCTGTCTAAATCACACCCTGTCAGCGTCCGGCGCTCAGTCTGGGTGATGGACAGCAGATGGGCGCAAAGCCAGGTCTTCTGCTCAGTGGGCATGCACGGGTTAGACAGCAACTCTTTGGTTTTCTCTCCACTCCAGGCGATACATGGCATCCAGCAACTTTTCCTCACAACGTCATCTGACCTTGTCATCTCGGAGCAGTGAACATGAAGGACGCCAGGCATCTGTAGGTTGTTTTGATCGCCTCGAGTAGTTATGGAGGAGCTTTGTTGTCTGTGCTTGATGGAAAAACACACACACAGCAGAGCCAGACCCAGATCCTGCCTCTTCAGTGGAAATGAAATACTGTCAAGCGTATGCAAAAGGCCCGTTATCATTATGCTAACTGAATTATTTGCTTCATTGTGCGCCTCACCTCATAAGCACTCCGCTCGGCACTATACATCTCTCAGCAGCTAGCTGACCTTAAGGGAAAAAACAATGTGGCAGCCGAGCACAACAGCTTGCTTTGCTTATGCACACAAACATTACAGGCTTATTTAATTATGCCGTCCCCTGACAATGGCCTTTCTTTGCTCTTTCCTTCTGCACAATGCACTCCATTCCACTCACAAATTGCCCACACAGAGGGCGATTGAAATGTAAATCACTTTGTCTAGCTCAGTAATAACTACTCTGAACTTGTGTGTCTCAGTCATCTCGAAAGTGCAATTCATTTCAGGGGTTCTGTTGTTTTTCACTTACTTGAAGGGGGCCAACATGCGACCAGATTTCTGAACAGATTCATGGAAAAGCTCCCAAAACTTGGTGCTAATTACAGGAGGAATGAAGCAAACTCTGCAGGACTGGTCTTCAGTTTAGTCAGACTAAAAAAACAACAACTTTTGGCTTAATAAGATTTATGAACTTTGATAAAAGCAAGTATTTTTCTCTAGCTGTGCAGTCTCCCAACCTAAAAAAAGGAACCATAAACTACCCAAAGCGGACTGGATTTAACTCATGGGAGCATGATTTCTGCCCATTAAAAGTAAAAATAAAAAAAGGTGAACTTATGAGATGAAAAGTCAAAATTATGAGATTATTTTTTCATTTTACTATTTCATTTTTCACGCAAACATTTCACACTTTTCTTTGTTCGTTTCTACCTACTGCTTTTCAATGCAAGCTTTCACACCAGCCAAATTGTGGCTTTTATTTTTTCGGAGGTTTTGCTTGCAAGGAGTATACATCCCACCAATCAAAACGCTTGTTGTTGACATGTCACATAACAAAATATTCAATATGGCGGACCGCCTGATTGTGCACCCAGTTCTTTACAAGAAAAGACATAAAAACTACAAAGACTATGATTGTAAAGATGTTTGGAGGCATTTGCTCCTGATGTTCATAGACAGGCGCGTCTAAATTTGCCTCTGAGGTTTTTTGCAGTTTCATGCATCGTCGTTGGTGTTCAAGGGGCTTTTGAGTCAAAACTGGGAAATAAAAAAATCACAACTTTTTTTCTCTGGCTTTTGACACACAGTAATCCCTGATTCTATTTGTTTTATTTATTTATTAAATTATTTGATCGCTCTTTTGCTACCTTTTGATGGTGTATGAATTATGTTTTAATTTTTTATTTATTTTTGTATTTCAACTTTAAGGGTTTCTTTTGTCTCATGTAAGCCATGTATTTTATGTTATTTTATTTTATTATAATTATTTAATTTCCCTGTACAGTAATTGAGTCAACAGCGTCTCTTTTAAAAGTGCTTGACAAATAAAGTTGGATTGGATTGGAAAATCATGAGATAAAAAGTCAAAATTATGAGTCAAACTGAGATAACGTCAGAGTAAAGCTACTGCTTTGTATTTGGCAAGGTTTTCATCCTTTCTACTGTCTCATAATTTTGACTTCTTGTCTTTTTATTATGACTTTTCATCTCATAGTTTCAAAAGATTTTAACAGATTCTCCCTAGTTTTGTCTTAAATGTTAATTGTTAATCTGGTTAATGCGTAAGGAAAAAAAACAAAAACTAAGCAGATTAATTTAGCAATGTTAGGAATTAATCCAAATAAGCCTTAAGTTTAAGCATTTTGAAAGTTAAAAAAATCATAATTTCACACCTAAAAATTTTAACAATTTAAGTTTAACGATCTTAAACTTGTGTTTTTGTTTACAAAAAACTGAGTCTTTTTCTTTTTTTTTTAATCTTTAGAAATCCTGAGTTTAACATTCAATTAGATTTTTGCTTTGCTTTAACTAAAGGAATAATTTCAGGTTGATCAGATATCTATTCATTATTGATTCCTTTACAAACTTTTAACATTTTATCACATTTCTTTATTATGTAAAGTTAGGGATGGATACCTTTCACATTTGAAATGATACTGTACAGATTCCCGGTACCTGGCAACTGGTACCGGTACCAATTTTTGGTACTTTTGTGGGTGTACATGGAAAAGAATGTATAAATTTGTTGAAAAATAAAATGTAAATTGTTTTTAAATTAATATATTCATTCTCCAATAAACAACATTGCAATGCTGTGTTCATGTCCAGCATGTAAAATCCCCTACTCCTCCACTCCCTCACAGTCACAAAGATGCATTTAGGTACCCAAACATGGTACCTTTTGATTTTTGATTAATCGGTACCCGGTACTTTTGACAGAATTCAGTCGGTACCTACAAAAGTACCTTATTTGGTACCCATCCCTATGTAAAGTAGACAAACAACAAACAGAACAAAAACACCCAGGCCCTGCACACGCGGGCATGGCATCGCCATGACAACATCTATCATCTACCAGGTTTGTTAAAAGGTAAAGACTTTTACCAGCTGCCTCTTTGGTTTTTGTAGTGTTAAGTCGTCTACACAGCTCCACTTTTTAAGTTTTAAACCTTGTTAGGGAGCAGGCTGTGCTTCCTGAAAGGTGCAAGTTTCTCACCTGCTTTTTATTTGACTAAAACTTACTGAAGAAAAAAGTAAGTTATGAAAAAGCTACTTTTCCGGGTAATCTTTCATTTCTTTCTACTTTAGTTTAGCGAGGTTTAAAGGCTATAAGACACTTAAACCTCTCATTAAACTGTAATTTGACTTGACAAATAAGGCCAGTGTCTTTGATGGTTAATAACATTCATACCGGAGAAGCTAATGTTTCTACCAGTGTTAGCTGCTCTGTCTGCATCTCCCTTATTTTCATGTTTGAAGTGCAATAAGAGCTGAAAACACACCCACACAAATCAAACGTCTCTAATGACGGTTTTTAATATTCCAGCCACATGCTAATGCTCCCAGTCAGCATGCTCCGCGTGCAGCATTTATCTTTACGGCTGAGAGATCTGCAGACCCGCCATGCCTGTTTGTTGCCCATTACAGTATGCAGAGAGCATGACAGCGGCTCGCCTCTGCATGACGCGCTGTGACACGGAGAGCTGGGTGGTCCATGTGAGCTCCCTGTTATCAGAGGCCAACAAAATGCCATGCTGCCTCTGTAGATGAGCTGATCTCCTCTCCTCGCGCTCCCAGGGAAAGGTCAAACAGCTTCAGAGGAGTTATTCTTTTTAAACAGGAGGAGAGCACGCTGCACCGAATACCTCAACCCTATCGCTTTGCATCAATAAAGAGGTTTTAAACTCCACATTACAAAAGCCTCGTACTGGAAGACGTCTGCACATTTTGTTTCCTATGCGTTTGGGAACATTATCCCATACTTGCTACACTACCAACTTCAAATCTGCAGAAATCTTTTTTGGTGTCTCATGTTGGCTTTTTTGAAGCAGTTTGCAGTAAGGAGATGGACTGAACACAGTTTCCTTTCCTTCTTGGTTTGAAAGGTGTCTAACTCAGTCTGTTTTATAATTGGACACATCAAGCTCAGGTTTTAATGATGCATCTGTGGAACAAACAAACTAAGGTCTCAGTGTTGACAGACTTGATGATGTGTGTCGATGCTTTAGTGTCTTTTTATGCTTAACTGTGAGTAAAATGCAAGATTTGACTTGATATTTTAACAATAATAATAATAAAAATAATAATAATATTCCAATAAGAAAATAACCTTGACTGTAAGTACATGATCAATCACTTTGAGTAAACCAATCAGAGCTAAGTATTTCGAAAAGCCGCCACAAAGTAAGTGAACAAGATAATAAATCTTGACAACACTACTCTTACTTTGAGGAGGTGTTTTTAGTGTAAACACATATCTGATTTCTTTCAGCAGCACATTAAAGATACTGTGTGGAGGATCTGTTTTGATTGGACTGCATCGCCACCTTCTGGCCTGGAGTCAGTTAGTTAGTTTTAATTTTCTGGTCATTGCACAATCAAATACACTTATTTACATACATATACATATATCCAAACATATCTAAATATATATATATATATATATATATATATATACATGTAGATCTGCCTACACATACATGTATTCTCACAAATATACAAACATACACATGACCGTCTGCAGATCAATGTACCTGGTAGTGCTGACCGAAAGGGTTTAGGCTGAAGTTGAAACTTATAATTGCCTAACCCCTGTAGTATTTCAACAAAAACAATTCAAGATGGCGCAAACAATAAACTGTCTATTTAAGTCTTCAGTTTTAGACACCGCCGAAACACAGCTTTATAAAACAACTTATAACAGCAATCATAAGGTGATTAAAACAATAATAATTAAGAAGTGACAACATATCAATATGATTTTATTTATTATTTATCTATTCATTTATTTGTACTAGGTCTCCATTAGGAGGCTAATTAACTTTAATCGAGTGCTCTATAATTTTCAATAATTCTTGATTTGAGGCTTTTTTTAAATGCATTAATAGTTTTGGCGCCTTTAAGTTGTCCGTCTAAGTTGTTTCATAGATCAACCCCTCGAACAGAGATACATCTACTTTTCAAGTTAGTCCCACACACACTGTCGTAAATGACATCTCGCAAGACGTGTGTTTGTTTCAGAATCAAATAGAGATGGTAACATATTGACTTTCTTCAAGTCAACTTTTTACAGGATACAGCATGCTGAGGTAAGGGACTTATCAGCACAGTTACATAGCCAAACGGTTTAAAAGGTGACATCAAGCAAACGTTGTAGTAGTCTGCTATATGTAGTGCTACTAGCAGCCTGGTACTCCAACGCATCTGTAGGCCAACGTGACATCAACTAACACGGTCAGTTTGTAAGTAGTTCAGCAGCTGTTTATATTGAGCGCTATCGGCAGCCCAGTGCTCTAAGACGTTGGTCCTCAACCCCTGGGTCGTGGACTGGTACCGGTCCGTAGGCCAATTGGACCAAGGCCGTACATAAAAAATACTCAACTTACATAATTTTGGTTTGATTTATTATCTGATTCTGCTCAATGTTTTATTTTGAAAAATGACCAGATTCTGTCTGTCAAACCCGTCTATGACTCATTCTTGATGCCAAACCCCCCAAGTTAGCAAAATGGACAGAAAAACAAACATCTTTGGAAAGTTTTGTTAGGCAGGGTAAAAGAGCCAGTGAGGAGACAGAAGAAGAGCCGATCCGTGAAAATATTGTCTGACATTAAACTGGTCCGTGCGGAAAAAAGGTTTGGGACTACTGCTCTAAGACGTGTCCGTACTGTGTAACGTGAGTGAATCCTGGTTATCTCCTGTCAGTCCAAACAGAGCTAACGTAACCTCACTTTTCATTTTATTGATAGACTCTCAAGTTTGAACAGACCACTGCGGAATAACTGCTGACTGTGGGTTGGAGTCAACATTAGCACAAACAGTTTAGCTCTTTTAGCCTTTAGCTCGTGCTCTATCTCTCTCCTGTTTATCTTTCTTCTGCTCTTCTGTCCTTTTTCTGTCTGACAGTTAGGCTCCAGTGTCCACCATCACTACAAAATTAATCACAGGAATCGTTTTTAGCAGAGAAAAACACAGATCTCTCTTCTCTCTGTTAAACTTCGTCACCCAGCGTGGTGTTGTCATAGAGACTTGGATGTGCTGCAAATCAATCCAGTCCTGCTTAACCCCAATTGAGAGGCTAAGCTATCTTTAGCATGCTTACTGTCATCCAATGCATTTGTGTTTCTCCTGCTCTTAGCGTGTCACATCTGACATTGGTTTAGTCTGTTTTTATTACCATTGATTACATTTAATCACCATGACTGTGATATTATCCTTGACTGTGGTTCATGTGTGCACGATGACCAAAGATGGTTTAGGAGCTGTATGTTTTATGATGTCAGAGCATTTTGTCTTTGCAGTACTTCTTTTTTTGCCTATCAACACCTTTCCTACTCCTCCCTGTGAGAATGAGACGTTCAAACACCAACACTTATTTCTGTTACATGTCTAAATGTGCTTACAGGCTGCTCTGGGAAAAACACAGAAGCACACAATTTCACAAAGATTGCAACTTCTGCCTTTGTTAAGACTTCAGGGTTTGAGTCTTGACCCCAAACAGAGTTATTTCCACCGGGTCAGCACAAAGTTATCCTCAGTTGCTCGAAAAACTTCACTGCAGAGAAAATAAACCTTAGCAAAGAGAGAAAGTATGAGGCGTAGCATGTCTGCGCTTTACTTCCAAGCTTAATGGTTGCTCATGAGGACATGCTGACTGTTTAACCTTTGGAAATCAAACTGCAATGCACTGCTTTGACTTCTTTTAAGACCTCCAGTTGGAGTCAGACCATGCTGGGAGTAAGAAGGAAATAAAACTGAGATATCTCCTAAAAGAAAGTCCACTGAAACAGTAACCCACTCAGTTTTTAATACTTAACTGTGATAAAAAAGAAAAATAATACTTTTTTCACTCAAAACTGCATCTGCAACCCTTTGTTTCACTTTAATACATCGTACTGTAAACGGCATTTTTATTTATTTGCACTTTGTCTTTCTCCGACTTCAAGATAATTTCCCTGATGACAACTCTGTGCAGCAATGTTTCAATGGGGAGAAAATGTGGGAAATTTATGTCATTTAATTAGTGGAGATGGAAATGCGCACTCTATTGCAGTCCAATTTCCCCCTTTTATTCATTATAACCTGTGCATGGAAATGATTCTCCTTCAATGACGCTGGCATACATGTCGCACGCCGAAGTTTTAGTCGGAAAAAAGTAGCAAATTTATGCCATTTAATTAGCAGGGATGGAACTCGCTTCTCTACCGCAGTCCAATTTTCTGAGTTCAGCTGATGAGACACTTGAAAAAAGTGGAGAAAAATGTGCAGCCTGCTGATTTTTAATTTATCACCGAGCAGAAGTACTTACACTGCACCTCCAGGTATCTCTGTGCTTGGAAGTCCTTGACTGCGGGGTGGTCCACGATGCAAACCACGGGTACTCCATCATCCTCTTTACTGACGGTGAATGTCAGCCGGCTGGTGACTGTGTACATCTTGTCGTAGGTCAGCTCAACTTTAGGCTTGCCTGTGGGAAACATCAAACACAGACAGGCTTAAAAACTGATTCACTGGAGCATTTTGGACTGCGGTTGAAATATGAATCAGGCTCAGTGCTCTCCGTGCTCTGACAGGAACAAGTTTGGACTTTCTGGTATGATCTGAAAGCTGATTAGCTCTGAAGGGAGAAACACTTTCTTCTCAAAGGTTTCTTAGCATTTGTATAAAATGTGTGTTTCTAAAGCCAGTTTTAAAACCCTAATGTGGCTTAAAAGGATTTATGATAAATAACAAGAGGTGAACGGTGAAGTGAGAAACTTTCTGTGTTAGTCAGTCGTGATATTTGCTGATGCACTTCAAAAACTGAAATCTTATCAAGTATTATCTTATTTTAGTCGAATTTTTTTACACACATCCACCTGACCAGTCCAGAAAAAAATGTTTTATTTCAAGTTGTTTCAAGACAAAATGAGGTCTGAATTGTTGTAATAATTAAAATAAAAAAAGAGTCTGCCAAAGGAACACGATAAAGTTAGTTGTATTGACACATATTTCTAGTTTAAAGCAGATTTTCAAGCAACCTTTTGTTGATCCATTGGCAATTTTTTTTTTTTTTTACTTGTTACAAACAATTCGGACCGAATTTGTTTGTCTTTATATAACTTGAAATATGACATTTTTTCTGAACCAATCAGGTAATTGTAGTCAGGGATGGGTACCTTTCACATTTGAAATTATATGGTACCGATGCCTGGTACCCGGCAATAGGAACATCCTATTTTTTTATTTTTTTTTTATTTTGATTTTGATTTGCCACAACATAAAAACAATTCATTTTTTGGTCAGACATAGACCATTTAAACACTTAAATATAAATTCGTGAAAGGCTAAGACAGAGAAAAAGGAAACAAAATAGATAAAAATATACATAGATAACTAAATTACACCCTTAGAGTACAATGGTGTGGCAGTCTCTTCAGCATGAAATCACATCTTTTTAATATTTTAAAAATATTTTAATATTTTAATATTTCTGATCTTTTTCTCTGTCTACTGAAGTAACAACAAAAGGAAAAATGTACAGTAATAAAAATGTTCACATAAGTTGATATGGCCTTTTATACTTTTTTGTCCATTTTCACTTGTAATAACTTATGATTTGAAGTTCATTACAAAGGATTGGTTTCTGAATTGTACTCAAACTCTGTTCAGTACTTGAGTATCTCTCTCAAGAAGTGTTTTCACAATGTTTTCTGCTGAAGAGTCAGTCCACGATGTTCTACCTGGAAAAAAAGCAAGGTTGACCCCTTTTTCTTTAAGGCTAAACAAAAGATTACGTATAAAAAAAACGTGGAATCTTTAGAAAGAAAACCAGTGTTTGGCATCAAGTAGGATGTCTATTCTCCATCAACCTTGCAGAATATGTGGAGTGAAGTGAGGAGGGCGTCCTTGAAAATGGTCAGAGAAGGTGAGTCAGCTAACAATTGCCTGCTGTCAGAGGCGACTGTGCGACTGTGAATCACTCATTAGGTTTTATGAAACCAGATTTATTGCACGGCCACCTTTAGCGCAGCCCTGCCAGATCTGGAGCCTGCAAAGTAACCCGGCTCTGATTAGTGTGTGCTCTGTAATATCGCACGGACAATATGTTCTCAAAAGCAATGAAGAGGATACCTCATCAGAGTCAAACAAAATGAGAAGGATAGCTGCAGACGTCGCAGCATGGCACGGCGGCAAAGAGAGATTGATTAGTTTTCTCTTTGTCCTACTTCCCAACTGTGTGTTGCACAACTGTGTTTGTGTTCCATCAATAAAACAAATACTGGGAGCAAAAAAAAAAGTTGGAGAGGCTGCCAAGAGAAATGCTGGCGCAGGAGAAAGTCTGTCTTAATGTGAAGAGTTGCATACATCAGTTCATATTTAGGCTTTAAAATATGCGCTAAGTGCACATTCTCCCCGCTCCTGTTCTGCTGCTCAGCAACAGCGGTGACAGCTGTCTCTTTGGATGCTGCGAAAGCAAAGCTGTGTGATGTGGCTGGTGTAAAAAGGAGCAGGTTTTCATGAATAAATACCACTAGAGGCTTCGGAGTCATGAAAGCACCTGAAACGGGAACCTGAGGGGGGGTCTGTACGAATCAAAATGTCTTTGCTGATGCATAAAACAGTAAGCGAAGAAAGACGACTTTATTCAACGCCTCTCCCGCTTTACGCCCATTGAAGTCTTTGTAAAGAGGGAAAATTTGAATCTACACAGGTCTCAATGGGTTTGAAACCTGCTCAAAGACAGGAAGCTGAGGAGAGGCATGAAAAGGATGTTTGATTACCACAAACGCTCCTTTGTTGGAAATGAAGTGTGGACTGTATTTATGGAAACAACACTACTCCACACATGGTCTCTGCAACTTTTAAGCAGAAAATGACGAATCCTGGATTTAGAATCTGACAGATTTAAGATTCAAAGGGTTTAATTTGTTTTCCATCCTGAAGTTTTTCTCGTTCTTTCACACCGGCCTCAGCACCAACACGTGACCAGCAGCAGCGAGCACGCCCCGTCGTATGTGCTCTGTAAAGTAAAAAGTGATGACTCCTGCTGTGCACCGTATAGAAGTGGATCCGACTGATGCCGCTCCTAGAGGAATGCAGAGGAGATGGGGCTTGTCTCTTCAGTTGGACATCCGACACTTCTTCCAAACACGCTGCGTTTCCTCTTCCATCTTTTCATGTACAGAGAGCGCGGCTCTTGAGGAACTCACTACATGTGTCATAACACGGGCTGATGGTTTCCTATTGAAGTGGGTACTCCAGAGACACAGTGCAGGATACGCCTGGAGTCAATACTCTACAAAGCAATTTAATCAAAATGTCTACCTGGTCTGACACATCCAGGCTACTGTACTTCAACTGCTTTGCTTTGTGTGTAGCGTATTGTTCCTGTGTGCTTTGGCGAGGAAACTTTGAATAATAAACTCTCCCAGCTTCTTTTGCTGGTCTTTGTCTTTCTCTTTGGATCCTTCTGCTGTTTTAAGGAGGCTTTCGAAGTTGGCAGCAGCCCTGGTCAGAGGAAAGACGCAATTTGCAATCATATTACTGAATAATTCTCAACAATCATTTAACTTTTTGGCGCCACATATCTTTTGTCTCTTAATTTCTTTTTCTGAATTTTTAAATTCAGTGTGGCTGACTTTAAATCGGTATGTCCAATATCACTGTCTTATTCGTAACCATAGGCTGTAAAAAAAAAAAAAAGGGACATCATCTTGCTCGAATCGAAGTGAGGTCGCCACTAAAACTGCTCCCCCTGGTGGCTGACTGCAGTATAGGTAAAAAAATCTGTCTCGCCAGTCATTCCAGATGGGCTGTCGTCAAACTTTAAAAAATTAATACACCTCGTAGAGATGTTTCTCTTGAAGATATAATTTGGCTTCCTTGTATCCAAGTCCTTTAAAAAAAAAAAAAAAAAAGAGTTTCGTTTTCATTTGTTTTGAGAGGTTAAAAACAAGGTTTTAAGCCATGTTTAATGATGATTGCAGCTGCTGGTCAGACAAGGTGAGAAGGCATATTTTTTCCAGCCTACATCATAAATTTGTTTATTTATTCGAACGTAGATTCTATCTTCCGTTCCTTTACAAAGAAAATGATCTCTGTGACCCTGAGTGCTTTTTCCAGGGATTTTACCAGTGTTCTCTCAACGCTCATTGTTTTTAAGAAAGGTAAACTCGCTGGGGATTGATAAAGCCTCTGGATCAGTCCAGAGCAACTCAGAAGATGCTCCGGTGGAGGGTTATACTTCACGATTGCTGACTGGCTCATTTCACTGTCAATCAAAAAGGGATTCAGCCTCAGACAGATCATCCAATCATCATGCAGAAGCCCAGCATCCAGGCCAGCCCACTGCCTCATAGACCCCCAGAGACACTGAGCGTCCAATGGGCGGGACAAAGCCCAGCGTTTATCCAATGACCATCCAGTTTCCACAGTGGAACAACCCACTCTACACTTCTGACTGTGTTAAAGCGCTGAGACGCTGCGGGGATGAATGAGAAGGAGGTGGAGCCAGTTACCTGTGATAGGAGCTGATTCTGAACAAAAGATGAAGGAATTCTAGCTCAGATTTTATCAATGAAATGTTCACACAGCAGAACATATCAACACTTTTTGGGGACATTTTAGGGGAAGCTGAGCTTCCCTTGCAGTCGTAGAGCAATCGCCACTGGTCGGGAGGTAGAGTCAAGAGGTGATAAGACTCGCAAAAGAAAAAAATATATATTATTTTTGTCACCATTCAGATTCTCCCAGAGTCCCTAACAGTCTCTACTTCGCAGACTCTGGCTGCCGATGGCTGCGTCTATGACAGGGGTATTATGGCTTCAAAACCGTACAATGGTAAATGCTGGAGCCACGCTGTCCACTCTATATACAGTCTATGTTTGTAGCTCAATGGTTGTGGCCAAATTTGACGATTTTTTTTATTTGTCAAAATCTAAATCTATTCACCTCCCACCCCCTGTCTACTGCCATTCAACAAATAAGATTTTCAGAATGGCAGGGGACATTTTTTTGTACCAGGATGTAAACATGTTAAGTTCTGTTTCTGGTACTTCTTTCAGTACATTAGGCAGTTGATTTCAACATTTGCCAACCATCACACTCTGGTTCTGATTACTTTTCCAAAAGGTGTTCCAACTCTTATGGAAACTGGTTTGTAAAGTTCCCTGAGTATTTTTATTTATTTATTCATTTTCTTCGTACATTGTGTGGAAAATATTCAGTGACATCTTGCCCTCAGATTCTGGTTTCAAACACCCCTCTGCCAACCCTTCACTTTTAGAAAAAATACTTTCTGTCTCGCAGACCAGGTAAATCTGCTGATAAGTGCAGCTCAAAGCATGCCAAACCCATATTTGGTAGCGTTTTTGTAGACATGAAACCCATGCTAGCCAATCAGAATAAACCCCTGAACCCCAGAGTGAAACCAGAGTTTTCCGAAATCTTCACTTTGGCTGGAGTTTTCAGAAAACATGTTTTTTAGTGACGTAACACTGCGGTTTGGTGTGGATGACCGGCCCAAACGTATTAAATTATAAGCACTTTCCCAGATACCCGTCTTCGTGAGGACATGGCCTAAGATTGCTGAAGTAATGGTGGCCTCAGAGGACAAAAAGGTCCATTTACACATATCAACCTCGCCGTCTAAGTGTGTGTATTCTGTACTGCTATAAGAAAATCAGAGAAGCAAGATGACTGGGGAGTTTTGTGTTGACTTTTTGATTTCACTCTGTGTTTTTATCAATGATGGCTCCACGTCAAATAAAATACTCCTTCACTTTCTGTAAAACTCCTTTTGTATAGGTTGTATCGCATTTCAGTGCTTCCATTAGACGTTAGCTCCTTCTTTAAAGCTTTTGAAGCACTTTTCATTTATGTGACTCCGTGGCTCACAACAGAAAAGTCCTCGTTGAGTGAAGTGACTCCTGTAGCGATGAATCAGCCGTACTGTACAGTAACTCTCATATAATACAACATTAAGATTTCTGACGCAACATGAAAGGGATTCAAGTTTATGAAAAGGTTTTTGAAAAGCTGAAGTGGAGCTTTATGGGTTTTGTAGTTCCTAACAAACTCAAAAAGACACTTTTCTTTCTTTCATACTTTTCTCTTTCTTTTTTAACTTCTTTTAAAGACATTCGTGTGGAGCAGAAAGCCAGGATGTTCTTCTTAAATGAAACATATGTCTCTTTTCTTTGCCCAAAATATTCCTTTATCCCATTGTGCTGCCTTCCTGCCGGGGTGGAGCAGGGTAATTGAAATCACCCTGTGGTTGTCTCATAAGGCTCCAGGCTAATGGTTGTTCTGGTCCCTGTCAGTCAGTGGAGTGCCCTACCTATCTGACTTCTCCTTTCTTTCCACTCATCTTCCTTTCCTACATCCTTAAAGAACAAAGAGGAATGACCTGCTCTGCTGAATCTCACAGCAATAACTCCTTTTTTTCCCCCGTGTTACGCTGCAGTCTGAGCTGGAGGAGCGGAGATAGCGCCGGGGCAAATGTTGATAAATCACAAAACAGCAGAGGAAGAGAATGAGATAATGGTGAGATAATGATTTACATTGGCGAGCATGACAATTGCAACCTTTAAATGATATTTAAGAGACCCTGATTATCCCTTAAGGTAATTAAGTTAAATTCTGGGGATGTTTAATTAGAAAATAAGTCTGCCAGGCAAGGAGCCACAGCCGAAGGCAATTTAAGTAATTCTGCCCTAATGTCAGGTTTCTGGCACCCTCAGCTATTCTTTTTCCCTCCATCTTTCATTTTCTTGCACTTCATTGTCTTCATATTTTCAGCATCAGCAGAGCAATACAAGGTTTAATTTTCCCAACAGTCTTCACTGTACAAACTGTGGAGTCTTTTGACTCAGTTTAATGATGAGGAAACATGCAAATGGCAGCTATAGAGCTCTGTGTGGTGCGGTACTGTTAGTGCAACAATAGAAGTGATACTTAAAATGTAAAAACAAAGATGTTTTTGTGCAGTTTTTCCATTCACCTGCAGTACTAAATGTAAAAGTAAAGCTGCTGCTTATTTTCCCAATTGCTGCCCTCTCAGGTGTGAAATTGACTGAAGTTTTAGAAATGTTTCCTTATAGATGCCACAATTTTGACCAAATCTCTCTATAATTATGCTAGTTTTGTAGTAAATTACATCAGGAGTCCATCCATATAAGTTTCAAAGCTGTACGACTTTTAATTTTTTGTCTATAGGCCCAAATAACCCAGCTTGTGTGGAGCTGGATCCTCCTCTCCCATTCATTCCATTGGGCAGAGCTGAGAGGGCTCCTTAGGGGTTCACCGACTTTGAGGGCTCGTTATTCAAAAAGGGTTTGAAAAACAGCAAATTCATGCATAGGTTTTGTAAAGAAGGGCCCAATCTGTCATCTGAGTGAATTTCAAGTCAATACCATTTATAGCCTAGGAGTAGATCATTTTTGTTTAAGGCCCCAAAATTTGGCCAAATTTTATTTTGAAGGGCAAATTGACGGCTTCCTGTTTGAGATAGGTCATGAGTGTAATTGTATGATTTGTGCATCTCAATTAGACAAACATTTTGACGTTGGTTTGATCCCTCTATGACATTCCTACTGCCATTGAGAGCTGTTTTAGTGTGCCAAGGTGGCGCTAGAGAGCACATTTTGGTATGTCGGGAGTCAATTTTTGTATTTTATTGAATTGTTGTATGATATTGAATTATATTATATAGTGAACATCTTCCATTTGCAGCACTGTGACCCTTTCAGTGCTAATGAGTATTGAGTTGTGTTGTAGCATAAATTGGATCTATGTTTGTAGAACTTCAAAGGGTTTCCAGTGTTGTTAAAGTAGGAATTTATGTGGACAAAAAATGATTTTTGGGGAAGTGAGAGGCAGAGGATTTTTAAAAATCTTCTGCTGAATAAAACAAGCATTATTCAAAAGCTGGTTTGAAGAGACTATGAAAAGGTAAAAGCATATTAACACAAGCAACGTGAAGAATAAAGAGGGCTCCCTCTGAGACCAGGATCCCGTTTTAAGGAGATGATGTTTACTCTGAAGAGGATCAGTATTTCATAATGACGAGTGGTTCCACTGCTCATTTATGCCACAGAGCGCGCTGCATCTACACCATCCGTCAGTGTGTTTACATGCACTCAAGTCACCGTGTTACAGTCAGCGGTCTGTGAATCTGGGAGATGTTTTGATGAGGGATTAGATTCATAACTGGGCGACACTTCTGCTGCAGACGTTGCATTTCTTGGCGATGGATAACACTAAATTGTGTTTGTAATGATGTTTTTGCACAAATGCAAAGAGAGAATCTCAAGACTAGGGAAAGTAATCAGAGTGATGGTTGCAATAAAGTGTAAAAAATGTAACAAAGGTAGCCGTCGTGTCCTAAATGCTTGAGGAAATGGCTAGACTGGAGTTCATTTTGTCGATACATTAAGAAAAATACTCAACAGTGTCAAATGAGTCAGAATTCACAGCTGTAGAGTCAAATTTTCACACTTTGGAATAAAAAAAGGAGAAAAAAAAACATTCTGAGATTTTGCTGAACCACATGTGTCAGTTTTCCTGATGCTAACAGCTAGTTAGGGAATCCCTGACCTTGGCCCTTCGGAGCGTGCTCAGACCCGAGCTGACCACTAAGGGTGTAATGTGGTGCAGTTCAGGGGTGATGCAGCTCAGAGCTTTGGACACAGCTCCTGATTAGGACCTTTGTTTCCCAGTCTTTAAAAAGCTGGCTGCCTGGCTCTGAGGTGGAGCCGCCTGGCAGGAGGCCTGTTCACCCCTGAGCTCCGCGCAGACTTCTAAAGCTCTTCTACCTTTGATGAAGGCATGAAAGTTGTCACAGTGCCAACAGGCTCTGGCCACCGCCGCACATCCACACTGCTTTAATGGAAACTATTCAAAGTCGCAGCACAGCTCCATTTAAAGGCAACACCACTGATGCAGGAGCTAAATACAGACAGCCAGCAGAGGAAGAAAGAAACCAGCCTGAAAATTGGGTCATTTATATGCTTTGGAAAGGCGCTCATAAGATGCAAACGCACATACAAAAGTTAGAATTAGCTGCACTTAAAAGAAGACTGTGCACACACCTGCAGACTCTCACATACAGGTGGACTTTAGAGACAATGTGAAGGGAAATAACGACCCTTCTCTCTGAGGTATTCTGACTTCATAAAAACCTCCACAGACCTTGAACTGCACAGTTATTATTAAGCTTACTATGGGCTGATACTTGTGCAACCAGAAACTGGATTTGAAATTAAATTTAATGCCTTAAAATTAAAATTATTTGCTTTGAAAACTGTAAAGAAAAACTAAAATCATTTTTTGTTAGTACATTTCAGATCCAGTTTGCAATTCAATTTCACTTCAGGGTGGCATGACTACTACATCATCTTTGCCTGTGAGGAAGAGTAATCGAGCACAGATTCATGGAGTCTGATCACGCTCAAAATTTACAAATGCACACAGATGAATTCACAAATATGATTCAATGCATGAATGTACAGTAAGTGTTTAACATCTGCATTTGTATATGAATAATTGGTTGGTAAAGGGGTGGGAATTAATAAGTTTATACTTAATTCCGCTCCTTTTCTAATATGTGATAATTAGATAATTTCTGTTTGTTTTGTTTTTTTTTCTGTCTTTGACAGAGACTTCACTTTGACCTCATGTTCGAAATAAAAATTACAAAAAAAAAATGCATGCACAAATTCATAAAGGCACATGGAAAGATTCACAAATGCGAAAAAAAAGAAAAAAAAAGAAAAGAAAAAAAAGTCACCAATTAGAATGATACAAAATGTAAATAAAAAAAAATCCATGAATAAATTAAAAAGAAAAAATCAAAGATAGAAAAAAATATCATAAACAAAAGATTCGCAAATGTATAAAACATGTCCATGAATAATAAAAAAAAATAATTCACAAAATAACATTAAAAAATCCATGGATAAAAAATAAATACAAATGTAAAAAAGATGAACAATAAAAAATGATTTACAAATGTAAAAAGAAAAAAAGAGGAAAGAAAAAAAATCCACAAATTTTAAGATACATATATTGACAAATTTACTTTTGATTCACACAGGAACTTAACAGAAATTTACAAATACATTATAAATTTGGATCTTATGTTTATAAACAAATGGTTTATTCTGCATTTGTAAAATTATTTACTGTTAGAGAACCTCGCTACATTTGCGTGTGGATTTTTGAGACTTCCCTGATATGCTTAGATCTACAAATGCATGTATTTTCAGCAGGGAAGGTTTGTAGCCAATCAGGTGTCTCCCTCTTTTTCAGCCAACCACAGACGCATAGATTTGTGGGTTTGCTTAATGTGATCACTTTAGCGCTGTAGCATCTGTGCACACTGAAATACTAACAACAGCATGTACTTCACAGTGAAACCACAACTTAAACCAGTCCATGAGCAGGATCATTTTAGACACAAATCAAATTCAGGAACCCTTTGGTAAAATAACAATGAATTAAATGGACTACAGATGCAACCTTAATGCCGTAAACAATGACATTTCATGAGCTTCTGATTATAAACACTAAGCACCAAATTGGTCTTTGTTAATGAATCAAAAAATATGTTTGTGATTTTTTTTTTATTTGTGGATTTATTTTAACATTTGTGAATCCTTCTGTGTGCATTTGTGAATAAAATAAATTCAAATAAATTCAGTTTCTCATGGCACAAATCTCAGTCAAAAGCTTAGAATATATAAAATACTGGAGAAGCATTAAAGTTGCTGTGAGTGCTGTATGTGATTTTGGACTAGGCTCACTTTTATAAATTCTGAAGACTCGAAAACAAGGGAACTGGACTGTGCAGAGTTTGGGAACAAGTTTCACCCCTCATCCAAGAAGCTTCATGAGTTCCTTCTCCTCAAACTCTACACAGTCCAGTTCCCTTGTTTTCGAGTCTCCAGAATAACCAGGACCTGCCTGTTTACACTTGGTTATTCAAAGCAAGCTTCTGTTATGTCTACATGTCATTTCTCAGTAACTGTCGCCAGGTTGGATCATCCCAGAAAACACAAATGAGGAAGAGTTATGTCTTTATGACGGTGGGTGATGGTACTCATGGGAAATGGAGTCTTTATCACAGACAAACATTACAGACTCTGGCCAAAGGTGTCACTGCAATCAACGCCAAACAGACCGTCACAGAGCCTTTAAGCTCAGAACACAAAAACACCTCAAAACCAATAAGCGGTTTATCCAGTCCAGCTCTGTGTGATGCAAGTTTGACGTCTGGGCGTCAGAAGAGTTGATTCAAGTTTATCCCACTTTAATTCATCCCACACGGACTGAAAGAATAAAGATGTGAAGTATCTGTTTGTTCTGATAATACACGTCTTGAGTGTCTCATTACGGAGAATAAACCACTTTTTACAGTCATCATTACCCCGAAGAGAAGAACTTGGTTAATGATCAAAGCTGCTGTAAGTGGAGGCAATTTTAGAACGCAGCAGATGATACACTTAAACGACACTTGTGGTTTTACAAACTGTCTCAGAATCGGCTTTATACGACAAGTATGTGTACAAATACACACACATAGAGTATGACTCAAGCTTTGAAGGCTCTATATGAAAACATCAATACGATAATCAGGGAGTTGTGCTGGGAGAATAAGTGCAATGAATGATGGATTAATGTAACGTGGTCATTTTACTGAGCGCTGACATACACAGAAATATTTGTAGAAATATATAACGATGCTGAAGCAGCACATAAACACACTTCTGCACATTAACGTGTGTTTAATGTGTGTATAGACTTTCTTTCCCGGCTCAAACTGCGGCTGTGGTCGTTATTCTCTGAACCAATCCACAGCAGACAAACAAGCAAACTCAGGTCTCTGCAGTGTATAGGTCATATTATGTTAAGGGAAAAAATGTCTTGACGGATGATTTTGATTTTCTCTGTGTGTGTGGTGTGGTGTGTGTGTGTGTGTGCAGAGCAGAACTACCTGAAAGCTCTTTATCTCCCTTCATCCATCTGATGGTGGCGGCGGGCTTACTGCTCATGGCAGTGCAGGTCATCTCAGTCTCGTTGCCCTCGCTCAGGACCTCATCCCGCGCCTCGATGATGGGGTTACCTGGAGGAACTACGACGGGACACACAAACACAAGTGTGTAAACACAGGGGAAATGCAGAACCTCTACACCTGTGGCAGAACAGGAGGAAAAACAACCCACAGAGGAAAAAACATGATGGAGAGGTGTGCATCGCATGACGCAATCTTTTTCCTTCGCATATCTTTTATCGCTTTATATATATTATATATGTATATATTTGTAGTTTTTTTCTTTCATGCTTTTTTTTTCAATTAGACCTCCTATTTTCTCTTAACCCTGAACTGTTTAACACTCATTGTGAATGTTCGCCTGTGCTAACACCCAAACCTGTTTTTCTCCATGGTGCTGTCAATCATCTGGTCTGACACTTACCCTTTCACAGCAGTGACAGTCGTTTTAAATTACACCAGATAATATTATCATTAGTGTTGATGATGGTCTCACATGTTTTTGTAGGTTATGATAACATCAGTATTAATTTAATTCTGTTACACGAGGTAATTAAAAACCTTTTCTGTAAACTTGTAGCATGTAGCATCTCATATTTTTGACTTTACGTCTCATAAGAGATTCTTTCCAATATTATATTTTTCACTTTTTATCTCAAAGCTTTGACTTTTTATCTCATAAGATTATCATAGAAACTCCATAATTTCAGATTTTCTCATTGAATAGTTTTGACTTTTTAGCATAATAATTCAATTTGAACAAAATAAATGAATAAATGAGTAAATACATAAATAAAATAATAATATAAAATTGATTAATTATTTGTTAAGTAGATAAAAAACATGTTAATTAATTAATTAATTAATATATAATTAAATAAATTAATTAAATTAAAAATAAAACTAAAATCAATTTAACTTACAAAGAAGCATTTCAGTATTGTTCTCACTAAAGGGTAGTTGAAATAAGTTTTTCTCTCAGTAAATCTATCTCATTTGGATTTCTTATGTCAATTTTTGACTTCTCTCATTAATTTGACCCATCATTTCAACATACCTATTTTTTTCCAATTTTTATCTTAAAATTTCACTAATTATCTCATAATTCTAACTTTGTATTTCACAATTCTGACTAGGTATCTCAAAGTTTTGATTTTGAATCAGATAAAGTTTTGATACAGTAACTCAAAATTTTAGATATGTATCTCTAAATTTCAACATTTATCTCATAATTTTTTTTTAATAAATGTGATTAAGTATCTAAAAATTTTGATTTTGAATCCAATAAAGTTTTAATTCAGTTACTCATAATTTGTGTCATCAATTAAACTTTAGACTAAGTATCTAAAATTTTTGTATTTTCTTTATCAGATTTTCGCAGTACCTCACAATTTTTTTTAGTATTTTTTATCTCCATATTTCATCTTAAAAGCCCATCACTTCAACTTTGTCCTTTGATTTGAATATGTATCTCATAATTCCATTTCAATACCCCATAATATTGACCTTTTTCTCCTTAAAAAACAGGTAAATAAATAAAAAATCAGTTCCTTTAGTTTTTTTTTTTTTTTTACTTTTGTAATGGCACAAACAGGCCATCCAAAACCATCTCCTGATCTTTCAAGCTGTGTGAAAACTGGACTACAAGAAGAAACCACACTATCCCTTTATCACCTCATGAAACACCTGTAATTTTACATTTTTCTCTTCTCTCATTGATTTAATTTCAAACCATCTCTCTCTAACGTACAAATAAATCACACAAACTGCTCTTGGTTGTGACTAACTGCTCCAGGTTGGTAAGAGGGACGTGTTGGTACAGTGTGAGGTTAAGATGCTCTCTCACAGCCTCTTCTGTCAAGAGCATTTCATGCAGTAGCTGAAAAAAACTGCCTCCATCTTTTCATAGCTCTTTCTGTTCATTCACTGTTAAATTTCACATGATGTAACCTGCTCAGAACATGTTTAAAAAGCTCTTTTACAGCATGTTTACAATGAGAATATGATGCCGGCATGTTTACATACAAGGGGCAGGCTGTGTTTCTGTATCTACTGCATGTTAGCTTCTTTGAACGCCTGGCACCGGCTTCATGACGAGACTTAATAAGCAGCTAAAACACACGGTTTCCTTCACCGCTGCTGCTGTCAGAGTCTCCAGCAGCTTTCATGGGGAGCTGTCAAACATGTTGCTCGTCGTGTGAATGTGAATGTCTCCACAGTCTAAATGTTGATTAGCCATCTCTACCTCCCTGCTACTAATAACACAGTCTTTCTGAGAGTGTGTGTGTGTGTGTGTGGGTGTGGGTTTTGCAGATGTACTTAGCACAGTGATGTCAGCATAGGCTTCCTGTGGGGGGTCTGTGTAGAGCTGGCAAACATATCGACCCTCGTCTGACAGCGAGACATTAGACAGGGACACCCGCAGCTCGTTGTCTGAGAAGTTCACCAGCTGAAAGCGAGCATCTTTCAGAGCTGAGGAGAGAAGGACAAAAACAGGGAGGATTATTCATCTATTTACATACACAGGTAGAAAACATCTTATTCACACATAAACACTGTTTTTTTAAAAATGTTTTTTTTCAGTTCAATCTACCGTAAGAGATTCAGCGTCTTCAATTATGTATGTGTGCCAAACAGACAAATTACACAACACCTCATATCACAACGTGGAGTTAAATCCTTCACAGCGATCGACTGTTTGAGGTCCACGACCCAGACACATCAGCAGACACAACGAGTGAAAGCATTTTCCTCAGCAATGCTGTGAAAGACCTGCAGGGCTGCCGGTTTACTTTAACTCACACTTTGAGCTAAAAAGACTTTAAAAATACATCTCTGCTCCTCTGACCCGCAAATTGCTTCACTCTGCATTCTCTCCATCCCACTAAGACGCCCTGATACAGAGATGATGGAGGACTCAATGCAAGGGGCAGGTCTGTTTGTAAGGTACGAAACTCAAGCTTATTTACTCCAACACACAAAGTTTGGTTTCACTGGGAGCACCCAAACTTGGAGTCTCCTACATGTCTCACCAGACCTTCACTTGTCTGGGTCAGTGGTTCTTAAACTTTTTCAGTGATGTACCCTCTGTGAAATAACGACCCCCTAACAAGCGCAAAGCAGTTTGGGTTTAAAAAAAAAAAAAAAAGACGTAAAACACAGCACTGTGCTATTGTTATATGATTTAAATTGTAACAAATAAAATTGTTAACCCTGAAAACCATGACCAGATTGGCACAAAAACATTGTAACTACATCAACTATAAAACTAATAAGTCAACAATAGATAAACAAACATTTCTTCACAAAAAGACATGAACTTAATTTCTCAATAAAAGATTTGCTAAAGAAAAAAATGAAAATGCCCTTTAAGACGTAATGGTTTTATGCTACTGTTGGTTAATTTCATGCTGGGTGTGTAGAACTCGTATGCATAATTTTCCAAACACTGACAGAAATTTTGCTGGTTCTGGTTTTGCCTTATTTAGCTGAAGTCCCCCTGCGTTTTCAGAGGTTGATGTTATTTCTGTTGTTATTCTGATTTCAGAGAAACTCTTTTTTTGGGTGGTGTAATGGAATTGAATAACCCACTGTATAAAACCACTTAATGAACTTAAACTTATATTGATCCAAACATTGATTGAAAAAAAATGGTGGTGGTGTTAAAGTAATTTTGCTTGGTTGCTATTTTTGTGACTACACATTTTTCAATCTTGTGTACCCCCATTTGAGAACCACTGGTCTAAGTTAAGGATGTTCTGTCAAATCTGTGATTCTTTTGAAAGTGACTGGTTTGTTCCATTGATAATGTGATTGACATCACTCATCTCTGCTTTTAATATGGAGTTTTGAAGACTATCGTTGGTGGGGTCACACAGAAAAAAATGAACTCAAAAGGCAGGCTTTGAGACTCCTCACTAAAGCTTGCTGTATGGTTGATGTGCCCCCTTGTACAATCCTTTACAACCTCCAAAACTTTCTAACTTTCATACAGAAAAATGCACGGGCAAACAGGAGCTCCTTACGTCCTTACATCCTGACCTCAAAAAATATATGGTAACCCTGTGATGAACATTTTCTGGTGTGAAATTATGGCCACACTCAGAAGAGAAGAGGAATTGGGGAAAAATGTAAACGGTGAAAACAACTTCTTCTCCTCTAGTTAAGAGCTGTAGTGGTTGGAATTTGGGATATACCACCCCCTGCAGTTTGGGAGATGAGACGCTGCAATTGTTCTCTCAGACTGATTCTACGCGTCTCATTTCTGTGTCATATTCTTGCGGTAAGCATAAACAAGTATTTTCACTGCCAAAAAAGTCTTACCCAGTGTTTTTGTCTTATTTTCAGTAAAAAATTTCTTTATATACAAAAATGTGGTCTGTTTGTAATGAGTTTAAAAAAATGCCAATGGGGTAAAAAAGTACTTGTATTAAGACATTATTCTAATCTTTCTCTTTCCCCACTGACAGATTTTTTTGTACTCATTACAAGCAATTCACGCCTCATTTTTGTCTTTCAAAAAACTTGAAATTAGACACTTTTCTGGACTGGTCAGGTGAATGTGGCTCATATTAAGCCTAAAAAGACATTTTCTACTGAAATAAGACAAAAACACTTGGTACGATTTCAGTTTTTTGCAGTGTGAAGCCTCAGTTTTGATCAGGCGAGCTGTGCCTCTGATTGGACAAACTTTACATCTAAAAATCTTCCAAACAGCAAAATGAGTAAAAATGTGTTTAAAAAAAACAAAACAAAAAAAAAAGGATGCTCAAACAGCCATTTTAGTATCCTCCTTTTCTTAAGCCAAGGGCTTCTGTTTTGTTTATTTCAAATATTTCATTATGTTTATTATTGGATTCCTTTTTACTGAGAATTTTTTTCTTTTTTAACTCAAGAAAGAAAACCTAAAAACACAGGAGGAAAAGCTAAGACCGGGATATTGTACACTTTAAAAACATGTCTGGTATTTTCTTTTTTTTTTTTCTCCGGTGCAGTTGAACCTTTGTGTCATTTTTTTATTTTATTTTGATTGGTCAGTGATGGTAGGAGTATTGTAAAAGTTGAGTTTTTAAGGCAAAACTGCTGTCAACACAGCAACATTAAAAAAAATAATAATTTAAAAACAAAAAAAAACAGCTGATATCTAAGATGTTCTTTGCAGGCCCCTAAGTTTCAATGATAGAAACTCTAAGCGGACACAAGCCCATACTCTCTAGACCAGAATCATGAATATTGGATTTTTCATATTTCATAAAATGTAGTCAGAGGTTTTTCTTCACCAACAGTCAGATTAAAGTGAAATTTATTTCAATGAATCGGCTTGGTAGCTGGGTATCTTTTCTTTGACACAGATCATTTTTCACAAAAAGACGCTGTATCATCGTCTCTGATATATCGTACATATTCTTCACAACCTTTAAAAAATGCTATGAGTGAAGTGATGAATTATTAAATCCTGTTTTTCCAGCGTTTCTAGTCCCTCACAGATATGCTATCACTGATGGAAATGGTGGAGATTTGAGTGAATTAAACTTCAGTTCAGTCCCACACAGAATCAGCAGTCAGGCTTTTTTCTTCTTCTTTTTTTTAATGTATGCTTGGTTGTTTGAAAAGTCATATTTCATCACTTCTTAAAAAAAGGTTTCATGCACCAACACGCTGCCCTGAAGTGGATCACGTTTCCACAGATGCTTCAAAGAGCTTTCCAGGGAGCTAAAAAGTCAATTGTATTCGTCAACAATCAATCACAGACTAAAGTGATGCAACGCTGAAAGGAGCAATGGGGGAAAACGGAGAAATCAAAGCACAAGACACAAAATTCACTTTGATAACTCACTCCTGTGAAGTCAGAAAGTGCTACGGACGTACAACACATGCTAACAACATGGTGGGAATTGACAGAGGCCTCAACCTTGGCTGTCCTCTGGTTAGCCTACAGCAGTACTGAGGACAAATCCATAAATCCTGCCTCCTCCTAATCTGCACCCACTTTCATCTTGCCTTACCTTGTTTGCCCACCTACCTAAGCTAGCTCTATCAGCTGTAATGTGCAATGACAACATGTGGTTAAGATGAAAGCTCACCCGTCTCCATCCCACTTTGATGTCCTGATAAATCCTGCTCTGATTGACAGCAACTTCAGGCTCTTTGCACTCTGCACTCTCTTAGTATAGATCTGTGTACTCCTCCTTTGGCTCTGCTTTTTACTCTGAGCTTGAAGCATCAAACATTGACTTTTCTGACATACAACACTCCCAAATAGACAGGAATAGACAGAAAAAGCACCAGGCTACATTAAGATTTCACAGATGATGAAGAGAGGGAAGAAGGGGCTTCTGTGAGGCGGTAATATCTGCCTTTAATGTCAAGAAACAGACTCGCAGAGAGTGATTGAAATGGGGGGAGCAGAAGGCATGAATACTTATCACCACAATTGATTTTGTGCATCATTAAACAAGAGCATCAGAGATTCTTTGAATGATATCAGAAAGCTGGGTGGAGATGACTTTTTGTCCTTACATTAGAGAGAAGGTGGTGAAAATGATCATCCTTACAACACGAACTGTAATCTCTGACAAAAACAAGACCTGGGTGCTCGCTACATGACCTCAACTGCTGCTGCCACCCTCAAACTTTGATCATTATATTTTAAAAAACATAAAAATAAGAAAGATAAAACATTAAAGCTATGGTCTACAATTTGGAAGCTTTGTACATCTTAATAACACCGTTTATAGGCCTGTTATGGTCCTATGGTCCAATCTATACAATTTAAAGACTGAAAAGAACGAAAAAAATCCAATCCAAAAGTTGACCAATCCAAACCGTGCTGGCATGGTTCGAATTGGTCCGTGAGTCCATCCAATCCCCTGTCTCCCTCGCTTCACACCGTCATGCCCATGGTCCCACCTCGTCCTTCCCCACTACCCCTCTCACGTCAGCTAGCTGCTCAGCTACCGAAGCTTCATGGAGCCAGAGAAGACCAAAACCAGGAAGCTGTTACTGTCACCCTCCACAGGGAAGGGAAGAAAACGAAAAAAGTTGAACAGGTAATGACTTTGTTTACCACAGTGGGAGATGTCAGCTGAATAACTCTGGTTAGTCTGTGCCTTTACTGGCTACTGACTGAACGCTGCTGGTCGGAACGGGTCGGCTCTATCAATAGATTCTGATGGGCGGGATCTTGGAACAAGGAGGAGAGGGGTGAGTGAGGCTGCATTTTTCAAACGTGTCTCATCAGCCAAACTGGGTTTCAGACCATAGCTTTAGGAGTGTAAAATCAGAAATAAACAGAATCAATAACATGCTATGAATGTAGATGAAGTCGTTAATTTCCCACACAGGTTTCTTTGGTCACCAAAAAAAGCCCCAAATGATGGATATCCATTAGTACAGTGATTAATTTCTTTTATCTCAGCACAATGAGGCCTTTATTGTGTCACATGAATAAGATGTATCTAATTAGCGCTGCCCATTCAAAAGCCATGTTAACCCAAATTAAAACCAGAGGTCAGACTCTAATCCAAATGATTTAATTGAATGTAATAATCCTTGATTCCAACATACCAGTGCTGCAGCACATGGGAAGTTCACGACAAAAAATTGAATCCCATAAAGTGTTTTTGTATTGTTTGAGGAAATTGTCTTTTTAGATACAAATTGAGACACATTCAGCTGATCAGTTCAGTAAAATATCTTGTTTCAAGTTATTTAAAGAAAAAAATGAGGTTTGAAATGTTGTAACAAGTAAAAAAAAATCTGCCAATGGAACAAGAAAAATTAGCCTGAAAATTTGCTTCAACTAGAATAATGTCTTACTACAAATAACTTTTCTCACCAAAGCTTGAAATGAGACATTTTTTTGGACTGTTCAGCTGAATGTGGCTCATAATAAGTTTAAAAAGACATTTACTGCTAAAAAAAAAAAAAAAAAAGACAAAAACACTTGATAAGATTTCAGTTTTGCTAGTGTTGCAAGATGACATCCAGTTTTTTATATCGGACAGACAAGATACATGTTGGAAATATCTGTTGATCCAAGCTTTGGAGGGACATACAGCCAGGGTTGCCACCTTTGAGGCAGAAAAATAAGGGACACCCTCATGATGAATTTCCCTTTGGGGATGAATAAAGGATTCTATCTATCTATCTGTCTATCTGTCTATCTATCTATCTATCTATCTATCTATCTATCTATCTATCTATCTATCTATCTATCTATCTATCTATCTATCTATCAATCATCAGGGGAGGTTAGTGGCCCGTGTACCAGTAGTGGAGTGGGGCACCAGTTGTGGTGATGTATTAATTAAAGTTTCATGTCAATAAGGGGCCGTTTACACGACAAAATGCAAATGTTTTGTTGCGTTTCAGCCTCGCGTTTACACGGAAATAGACCTAAAACACAAACTTTTAAAAAATGGCTTCCAGAGTGTCTCATATTGATTTAAAACTGGGCATTTAACAGGACAATTCTGTATTTTACGGGACAGGTGTTATCCTATATACAGCTGGGTGTCATCAGCAGAGCAATGGAAATTTCTACCCCCAGGAAGAGCATATAATCAGTAAATGGGAGGGGACCCAATGTCAACCCCTGTGGAACACCTCAAGTATAAAAGCAGTGGCAGTGGGTGCTGGGGGCCTCTCGCAGTGCATGGATGTCTTCATCACCCCATTGGTGAAAGGAGGTTGTTTTTCTTCGAGATGTTTGACTTTTATTGTCATTTTTATTACTTTTTAGTGTTTGGATTTTGTTTCACAAGATCATCTCTTTCTTTGTGTTTTTGATAGAAGCCTTTTCTTCGTCCCCCTTTCATCTGCTTAAAGCTTTCATTATCCCAGGTTTACTTTTTCCTTTTTAAGTCTCCTCACTCCCTCACCACCGATGGGGAACATGACAGGGTGATGAAACTTACACACGTGGTTGATAGAAACGTGGCAAGATTTTTTGGCCCAGCAACTGTTTAAAACTTAAAAAAATAAAAAATAAAAAAAACTTTTTTATTTAATTTAATACGTAATTATCAATGCAACGTTTTGTCCATATTTCTCAAATAAAGTCAGATAAACTATGATATCACGAGCTATAAATGTGGGAAAAAACAAGAATTAAGAATTAATTTTCTGTTTTCTTACACTTTTTTTGTTCAAAAATACCATAACACTTATATTAGCTTTAATTTCACTCCATCGTTCTTACCTATTCAGTCTAAAGTTTAAGAAATATCGAAGCAAGAGTCACCAATGAATACCCCCAACCCTGAACTATTTCTATCCTTTTGAGAAATGCTCTCACAACGTTTTCAGACCTGGGATTTTGGCTCACAATCAGACTAAATAGACATTTTCTACTGAACATAAGGCAAAAACACTTTCTAAGGTTCCAGTTTTTTGCAGTGTACTAAAGAAAACGAACAATGGTCCCAAAGTTGGAGCTGCTTCAAAGAAAGAAATGACCTCTCCAAACACCACAAAGCTCTTCTACTGAAGTTTCACAAAAAGTTTGGATAGATATTAGAATAATAAAGACAGCACTCCTATAAGGTCCAGTATTTCAGTCCTTTAAAAGCCAAAAAAGCTTCAAAATAAGCTGTAGTCTGAAGGTATAAAAGGCAGACACACGGAAGGTTAAGTGTGCAGCAAAGAAGCTGTGACAAAAGAAAGTATCATCAGCGTAACACTTGATCTTAGACTTTGGAAACAACCAACCTTGTCAGGGTCTTTTATCCAAACTGAAGTGCTCAAATTTGAATCAGCCCCATCCATTGCTTGAACTTTTCAGAGGAATTAAAATTTAAATCATGTGGGTTCTTATTTCTTTTTTTCTTAAACTGAATTTCATCTTTACACTTAGTAACTCCTGAAGATCCAGGAGGAGAAAGCAACGCTGGATTCTATCGATCACCTTCTGACGTTAAAGGGCTAAGTCAAGGTTTTTACAGTTGGTTTAGTCATTAACTTTGAATTGAAGGTTTTCTTTTCTGAAAGAGTCTTTTATATGCTCCACAGCTGGGATTTAACAATGTCTCTCAAGTGCTGCTCAAAGGAACGCGTTGGACTGAACTTCCTCTACATTCTCCAGGTCAGCAACGAGAATAAGCCAGATCAAAAACATACACGAACATAAAATAGTCTTTGGAAAACAAGTGAAACATTTCAGGTCTGTTTGAAATTAAGTGATTGCTTCATATCTGACTAATCTTGACTAATAACCCACAGATTCCCTGAGAGTTAAAGGTTGGCCAACCAGCTGGCCAGTCGAGCACGAGAACATTTGGAGTTTTTCCAGTTTATTCTCAAATTCTTTTTTTTTCAGTTTTCCTCTTGATTTGAAGCAATTCTTAATAAAATTAACATCACAATATAGATTAAAACATACAAGCAATCCACTTTTTTCTGACTCCTAGACTCACCAAAGAAATTGATCAACATGTATATAAATATAAAGAATCATCTGACAGGAATAAGCTCAGTGATTCATTAGGATCAATTACACTTTCTCCTACTGGGAAGTCTTTTTATTTACTTATCTACAAATTCTTTGCTCCTGAATTTGATTTTACCCTTTATTTAATTTTTACTATTTGTTATTTTTTTTTGGTTCTAAAGCAATTACTTTGTGGTTGAAGTTCCATCCAAAACTTAATTTTACTTGTAAACATAAGTATGCAAAACTCGTTGCTACAAATCAATGTGTGAGACCACAAAATGTAATCACTGTTTTGCAGGCTGAAGCTGTTTGATGAGGAATGACTCAGCACTTCAGAGCATTGTGTGGGTGTGTAAGTGTGTTTGTGTGTGTATTTCTACCATATTATTTTGTTGTGTATTGTGTTTCTTTTTGTATTTATTTTCTTGAATTTTTTTCACCTCTTTTTTTGTCATCTTTGTGTTTGAAGTGGATCATTATTTGTACGAATCATTTGTTGGTCATGGATACCAAACTTGTTTTGTCTTCAGTGATATTTTTACTTTTTTTACTCCTGTGTTTGTTTGGAGATCCTACATGTAACCATGGCAGCATTGTTTACATGTGAAATCAGCTGTTAGCAGCCTGTAGCATGTCAATGCTAACTGGTGCAAGGCCGGATGTTTCCCCACAAGGCAAGGAGAAGGAGGTGAGGATGATGTGCTGGTTCTCAGGTGTGTGCTAAGAAGTGACGACATGGACCTGTCCTTCCATCCATCGTTATTGGGAACGTAAGATCTATCTCCAATAAGATGGACAAGCTAGCTGTGCTAACCCAGCAACAGAGGGAATACCAGAAGGCAGAGTAGCATCATGTTATTCACAGACATGGCTAACAGAGCTAACATCAGACACCAACACCACATGTGAAGAGCTTCACCTGCTGTGAGCAGACAGGATCCAGGAGACAGAGACTGAACAGACTGCTGAAGAAGCTCAGTCCTGGACCCTGTGGAGGTGGAGGCTGGCTGACTGGACAATGATGGACAAGCATCTATTTTCGCACTTTGTATACACTCTCCTACTTTTTTTCATGATTGCTGCTGACATGATGCCCCAAATTCCCTCAAACTGGGCTTTAAAAGCTACAGATTATTTAATCTACCGCAAAAAATGATTTTCATTCACATGAAACCATCCAAAAAAGTGTATGAACACTCAAAATGGTCATAATTTCAATTACCCACCAAATATTTTCAAAAAGCTTGAAATACAACTGCCAAATTAAATGTGTTTGTAGGAAAATGACAAAAACAGGGAAAATTCAATGAAACTCAGTTATTTTAATGAGGTGAAGAAGGCACATGGGACGAGGTTTCTCCACTGAATGTCAAGCCGTCTAACTAACACCTTAAGCTCTGCACTGAGGGAACACTCATTTTATATTTGAATGAAATATTTGGTGTGTCAACAATTTGACAAAATCCTTGCCAATCAAATATAATCCATTTCACCAAAGCATTTCGCAGAGATCTCATAATCCTCTTATGTATCACTTCAAAATAAGGCATTGTGGTGGAAGCGTGAGCTGAATAAATAAAAAAAACTTTCTAATACAAACTGAAAAGAAGTGTTAGAGACACTGTAGCAAGGACACAGTTCCCACAGCTCAAGATTAACTCAACACCACTGTCGGCTCAGACGGACAAGGACAGGAGACGGACAGCGGCCTGGGTCACACAGCGGGGTTGATCACAGTGGTGTGGTATAATTCAGGAAAAAGTGTCAGTTCTGGCAAAGAAGAGGCAAACACTGCAGATATTTCCCCGTTGTTATACCAGAGCTTGAAATATCCCACTTTTCTTTGTGTCCAAAAGAGAAAATGACCTTTAGCGCCACGCTCCTGTTCACCCTGCCCTTCATCTTTTCCTCTATCATATCTGATGGCATAAGAAGGACATCACAGATGTCCAACAAAGGTTATTGATAATCCCATCTCTGAAAAAAGAGTCTGTCCAAACTTTTGAAGGCTGTAAATGATCTGATCTGTCAGCGCTAACAGCTGATGTGTGATGGCGCTCATTTAAATACAGCGATAAGACGAGACAGAGCGCGGCCAAGGAGACTCACTGATGGGAGTTAGCCGACGAAGTGGATGCCCAACTTCTCCCCATTTAAGCCTTTAGAACAGTGTTATTAGCTATTCAGATAACTGCTGATAAACATTATGCCTGCTTTAATGACTTTTATTGTTCCGTTGCTTTGGCCACCAAATGCATTTAAGTTTAGAGGACTCTGAGTCTGCATCCGATCAGTCTGAATGGGAGATAACTTGGGGGATGGAACTGGCAGAGAGTTAACTTTAAACATTAAGAGAAATGGTGGTAAACAAGATAAAAACAGAGCAGAGCACTCTGGATGTGTGGTGGATGTACAGAGAGATTATTTGTTTAGCAACAACAGCGGCGGAGTACAATGGTTTGTCAACCAATGTGGGGGGGGTTAACCACCAAAAATCAAATTTTTTATCTTAATTTCAGACATTAGGTGTCACACTCTGCTCATGACACTTCCCAGACTGTGACAGACCAGGACGTTAACATGTGTCAATAAATCAGAAACCCTTCTAAACCAAAAAGAGCACAGACTGCTGAGTCCAAGACCCGGTTCATAATAAAAGAACCAGAAAACTACGTCCAGAGAAATGCACCAGATCAGAATACGAATGGTTGTGTATTTCAGAGTTTATAGACTGGTTTATCATTTCATAATATTCAGTAACTTTACTTACTGATCATAAAATTTGTTTCTGTTCTTCATAATTTATAGCTTTACTTATCATTTTCTCTCTATATTGAGTCCATGTTTGGCCATAACCTCGACCCCCAACCAACTTTTTCATGACATAAGCAAAGTCAAAATGGATTTTCAATAACAGAAGTTAATATTGCTTATTTGTGGTCAAACTTTGTTAACTAAGGTTGGATAAAGATGGCACTCTTAATTATTCACCCACAACGTCACTGGTGTTTCAGTGTTAAGTCTGACCCTGTTAACTGGTGACACTCTGGCTGAGAGTCACCAGTTAGCGTGGTCCCTATTAACTCCAAAACACCGGTTTCTCTGTGACCGTCCAAACTTGGTAGACTCTCTATTGAGCCTCTATTGTATAGTATTGTTTCTGACAACTGACCACAGAACAACTGTACATTTTGATGCTGCTAACAGATTGGATGTAGTGTTTTAAAAAACGCTAACTCGTCCTAATGAATGGAGCTAAACACTGCATGTCAAAATGCGTGCGCAGCGTTATAAAAATCCCTCTATTTGTAGACTGACATTTTAAAAAGATGTAGTGACTCCACTTGGGATACAAATGCACTGAAGTGTTGATGAGTTGGACTAAGACTTGACAGTGTTTCCCATTAATTAATAAGACTGTGGCGGCCCGCCACAGTCTCATTTGGCCCCGCCACAGTCTCATATGGAGAAAAAAATACGATCCGTCACTCGTTCAGATCATTGCACAGCTGTAATTCCCTACCGCACGTAAACAAGCAAGAACAAGAGTGCGCGCGCACTGGTCACGCTCATACACGTCGCTCTTTACTTGATACGTTTGACGCAAACCAGATTCCAGAGACACTGGAGCGGGGCGTCTGACTCTGAGGTACGTGCATTTTTGGGCATTAGCGCTCATGCTAACTGCAGCCGTGGCCACAGTAGCTCACTGCGCTGTCTGCCTCCCTTCACTGGAAGAGGACTGGCTGCACAGCGCACGTCTCGGTTCCAGAGTTTCAGTAACGAGAGCGACCACACTGTTTTAATATCATAGCGCATTCAGAGTCAGTGCAGGCACACAGTACAATCACCTGTTACCATCCCAACGAGCTGACGCGGCTTATTATTTCATGGTCTCCTCTCCTGGGGCCTCATTTTTTACTGCGTGTAAAAGTCCTCTTAACTTTCACTTACGACGAAAAGGCAAAACGTGCATACGACCAAAATATATACACTCTTTTCAGATCTATCAAACTCTGTGTACACACGGCTGCACGCTATTCCCCCTGATAAACCACACCGCGCCGAGAACAGCGTAAATGCGGTGACGTGAACACACCTCGTTTCCCGCCTTCAGCACGCCCGAACATAACCAAATATGGTCAATGCAAATCAGTACGTGCATATTAAGTAGCCATGTGCGCTGTGGGATTTTATAGCGACATCAGCGTAAGATGGTGAACACAACATACGGAGAGAGCATGGAAGAAGCTGAATTTCTCTCAAAGCCAGATACACAGCAATATCAGGAAATATCAGTCAGAAAATGATCTTGCATTGATTTAGGCTACATTTTGTGATGAAGTGGGCCTTAGCAAATTTAGGCATCTTTATTTATTTAGACTATTTTCTGCAGTCACTGTAGAAAAAAAAATAATGAAAACACAACAGTCCTAAATCCAGATAAGGGAGCAGAGAGAAGACGAATAACGGTAGGCTACAGTCTCAGTAGCCTGATAATGGATCACAGATCATGGAAATAGTGTAAATAACCTGTTGTTGAAATGCTGTTCAGTAAATTTTTCAAAATATTGTGAGTAAATGAGTTTTTGGTTTTGTTTCTGAATCAAATTTAAAATATTTCTGATATGCCTTTGTAAGTTCTTATTTATCAGCGTACGTTCATGTCCATGGTCCCAAACTGCACTTACTGTAAGGGCGATACATTGTGCTTAAAATCGTACACACACATTAAAACCGCCAAGGGTCAGCGACCCTGCCACCACAGTCTCTTAAAATCCTGTGGGAAACACTGCTTGAGTACTAATTACATTTCAGGACCAAACTTGTAAGAACCAAACACTGTAGAGTGGATAGCACACCATTGAACGGTTTTGAAGCCAAAATTCCCCTGTCACAGGCGCCGCCATTGAAGCAGTTGTGCAGCCAGAGTCTGTGCAACTGCAGAGTCTTTCTGGAGTCTAATCACTTCTTGACTCTACCTCCCAATACACAAGAACGGCAGCTGTCAATCTTCATTTAACATGACGTAAACCTTGTTTTTAACCTCTTATAACTAATGAAAATGAAACTTTTCAGAAAAAAGAGGACTTGAATACAAGGCAGCCAAATGATATCTTCAAATCACTACAGCAATTGGACGTGAGACACATTTCTAACAGGTGTATTCATTTTTTAAAGTTTGACCACAGCCCATCTGGAATGACTGGGGAGATGGATTTTTTTTACCTATACTGCAGCCAGACACCAGGGGGAGCAGTTTTTGTGGTGACCTCACTTCAAGCCGAGCAAGATGACGTCCATCTTTTTCAAGTCTATGACAAGAAAACATCTCCCCTCTCCCTCATGTGTATACATGAACAGACAAAGCAGGCAGAGCATCAGCAAAGATCTCCATGGTTCAAAACAGAGCAGACTCTGGTGAAATCTCAGAGTTTTAAATGAGGAGCTGGGATGGAGGTGAGAGCACAGTCGTTTGTGGAGGGACAGGTTGGCTAAAGCAGGTTAAACTGAGGTCACTTTTGATATTTTGCCAGCTGGACTGCTTACCAGTGCACCCAAAGTTTCTTGGACTGTTTCTGTTGGCAAGCTGCTGGCTGGGGGTTACAGTCCAAGATTTCAGGAAGGGTAAATGTGCTTTCATTAGCCTGCAACGAGCTGCAGGAAGTGGATCAGAGATCCCAGCACAACAGAAAACTGTTGTTTCCAGCCACTATGAGGCTAAAAGATCCCTTAAAGTCAGTGCAGGTTCATTCAGTTTGGAGTCAAACGAGTGTAAACCCTGGAAAAATGGGGACTTGACTCAGACTCAACAGTTTTCTTCTTTAGACTCAGTTTGGACTGTAACACTGATGACTTGAAGACCTGATTCAGATTCAAAATTTGGTGAGTTGAACACAACACTGGTTGCACAGAGGGTTGTTGCTCGGACCAAAAACTAAAGGGACTTATCTTGTGACAGGACAAGCTTGATCACCTGAATCTTCAATAGCAAAATCTTGACCCAATCAACAAAGGTGTAACTCTGTTGTTATGAAAGAAAGCAAGAATAACAGTCCGTCAACATACACACATTTCGCTGAGTTTCCTTTTTAACACAGACCTGATGAAATCAGAGCGTACTCTAAAAAGTTTGCATCGACCCTGTTGTCCTAGAATCACATCTCAGCTCATCTTACTCGTCAGCTCTTTCAGTTTTAAACACCAAATGGACTGGGTATAAATATCACTTTCAAACCGAGCCGCACAAAGTGCTTTCCACAGCCTCTCATGCTCCCACACACAGCTCCAGCTGCCATGCAGCGCTCTGCAGCCTGCTCGCAGCAGACAATCTGAGGTTCAGCGCCTCACCCAAGGACACTTTGACATCCAGAGAGAGGAAATGGAGGATCTGGTAATCGGAATCAGTCAGAATTTGCATGACTAAAAGGTAATTCAGGGAAAAGATGGTTGGCTTCAGTGTGACGGTACGATAAATGGCCTTGGAAAGCCAAACCATAATGCTAATGATAAGCATCCTTTAAGTACTTGTGAATTTTATCACTGTTGTAGCTGTATTGGATTTTTTTTTTTCAGTTAAATCTGAGTTTTAAGTTGTTTTTTTTAAATTAAGTTTTAGTTTTGTTTTAGTTATTAATTTTTAGTATAGTTTAAGTTTTAAGTTTTTAATTTATTAATTCATTTTTTATTTATTTGTATTTTATTTTTATTTATTTTATTTATTTATTTATTTATTTTTTATTAATTGGTATTCAATTTTAATTTTTATTTATTTTTATTTATTTATTTGTTTTAATTTTTTATTTGTATGTTATTTTTTAAAACATTTATTTATCTATTTATTTATTTGTTTTTATTTTTTTATTTGTATTTTATTTTTCAAAACATTTATTTATTTGTCATTTATTTATTTTATTTTATTTTATTTTCACAGTAGTAGAAGTTTTTTGTTAATTTATTATTATTTTCTTTTTTTTGTATTTTTTTTTATTGTAGTGTATGTAGTAGCTGTATTTACTATTGTGGTAGCATCTAACAGCAAAGTCACTTCCCAATCCCTGGTATGAAACACACTCTCCTTTCTATCAGAAATTTAGAAAAAGTCACGTCTAAACTGAGAAAAACTATAAAATGCTGCATAAACACAACAATCATACTTTCAGTTGCCATCCTCTCACTGCAGGATGATAAATAGTGAAGCTGAACTATGATACAACGAACCTCGTGTTGAAAATAAACTTGAAAAGCAAAGAGAAGAGAACTGGGATGAGTTTATCCCCAAATGGCTCTTTATTCCCCTTTTCACCTCTCCTAACTGCATGATTTTAATTCATCTCACTTTTTCTCCCCCGTCTCTTGATTCATCTTCATTCTTTCTCTGTATTTCATTTCAACGCTCCCCCCACCCCACCTCCTCCCCACTCTCCTCTCCCCAGCTTCAGCAGAGGATGACTCCCATCCAGCGAGAGCAGGAGATGATGAGTGCGCCTCGCCTAAGTGGCTGCAATCAATTGTGATTAGTGGCTGCCGCTACTTTTTGAGAGGAGCACATCAAAGTTTTATTATTGGGTGTCAGAGTGGGTGAGACGGGGTGGGGCGAGGGTAATTACATTCTTACAACCAGCCTCCTCCCCACTCTAGGTGAAGTCCAGGCTGCCGATTCAACACGCTGCGAGTTCACCAGTTTAATTCAGAGTCTGGGAACATTTGGTGTTGCTTCAACTGATTTACGGGGTCGTTTCTCTCTCTGACAAGTCTGATCATTATACAAAAAAAACCCTGACATGTTCACATGCGTCCCACATTATTATAGCAATATTAGAGTAGTAATAGAGTTTTACAGTTCTTCATATGAACCATTTTTGCTCTTCAGTCTGTAAATTACATTTATTCAATATCAGATATGCTTCTGGCGGTCTCTTCCTCACTGAAACAGCTCTTCAGCATGCTGTTATTTATTTATCTATTTATTATTTACTGTATTACAAAAGGTCCTCATTATAAAGCCATGACTTAATAACCATTCAACTTACGCTATGTTACGAATTAATGCCTGTTAAAGGAAAAATCCAAATCCAAATGAGAACACATTTCATGAGAATTATATTTTCTTTCTTGCTCTTTTTAATGCTTTTAAAAAAGTGCCGCAATAGGTTTTGTGAGATTGAGTCACTGTCTCTAAACACCAGTCTACGTGAATAACTCATTGCAAAAAAAAAAAAAAAAAAAAATCCTAGCAGGGTAATGTTTTTCTTTTTAGAGAAAACAAAGTGAACTTGTATGCAGGAAAAAAACACACTCAAAAATGTAATAATTAAAAAACAAAACACAAAAAAACTGAAAGATTAATTCTAATTCTACCCACGCCAAAACTGAAAATAATTAAATATTTTTTTCCAAACTCTAACATTTTCAAAGGTATCTAAGGCTCTGTTCACACTCTAGTTTAAAGTGACCTAAATCTGATTTTTTTCTCTCCAATTTGACCCCTATCTACTTGGTTTTTGTCAGTCTGAACAGCACAAGACACATTGAATCCGACATTATGGAATTAGATTCAGATGGTGCTGAATCAGATACGTATCGGATTTCTGAAAAGCCTGATTGTGTTTAGTGTGACTTTGACGTCATTCTGGGGCAGAAGTCACAAACAGACAAGACAGGGAAGAAAGGAGATGGACTTGGGAGGGGTGGAGAAAAGAAAGTGAAACTTAAGTGTGCGTGTTGGTGTTTCTCGTTGTCGAGAGCCGAGAGAAAAACAGGCGTGGGTCATACAAGCCGCAAAGGGAGCCCAAATAAGCAGCTACACTTCAGAAAACAAACCCAAAAACTTGGAGCCACATTCATTTTTGTTAACACCACTCTGTGCGTGACGTCATTATATTCAACTGAGCATGTGGGTCACTTCAGGAGTGTGAGCTGTTCACACTGAAGTCTGCAGACAGGTCACATTTAAAAGTGTGAACCAACAAAAGATAAATCAGAATTGAGTATTAAGGTCCGCAGTGTGAACGTTGCCGAACTCAAGAGTGATGACTGTGGGTAAATTTTGGCAAAGCCCTTTTCTCCTTCATTCTGTTCTTGTTCATGATATAAATGTATGTCAACTTGTGGAGCGCAGGCGTGGCCAAGTGGGTTGTGCCACGTTTGATTGGTCTGGGACTAAGTCCAGCTTTCCTGTTTATCACTTTGCACCTTTTCCTGCTCTGTCCACCGTCTTGTCTTTTGATTAAAAAGAAAATAATTAACAAATACATGTATAAATAAAAATACCACTAATAAACAAAAAGAAACAAAAATACATAAATAAATACTTAAAAATACCACTTATAAATAAAAGATAAATAAATAACTATATAAGTAAATAAATGAATAAATAAAAAGATAAACAAATACCACTAAAACTATATATAAAGGTTGATAAAATAAACAAATAAAAAGATAAACAAATACCACTAAAAATATTAAGGTTGATAAAATAAATAAGTAAATAAATGAATAAATAAAAAGATAAATAAATACCATGGAAAAATATAAAGGTTGATAAAATAAAATCAATCAATCAATCAATAAATAAATAAAAAGATAAATAAATACCACGAAAATTTTTAAAGGTTGATAAATTAAATAAATACATAAATGAATAAATAAATGAATAAATAAATACATAAACCTGTTGGAGGTGTTGACTTTACCTGTGGATAAATTTGAAACCGACGTCTTCTCCTTTGAATTGAACCTTTTTCCCTCATTTATTTCTCAACGTTTTAACTTTTGATGCCACTGTTTGTTCAGAATTGATCCTTTTAATTATCTAATTTGCTATAAATAAATTCAATTATTATTCTTGAAGAACATGGAGTGTCTGTCTTAGACTGCCTGTCAAAGGAACCCTATACATTAATATTAGATTTTCCTGAACTTATCCTTAAAGGTAGCAATCATTGCAATGTTCACTTTGACATCAGCTTTCAATTTGTCTTAAGTGAATTATCTTGACTGACAAGACTCAGACTTTCCAACTTTCCAGCCATCAAACCTCCAGACCAATAGGTGAACTGGACTCGTACTCGGTGGCCAAGGAAGTGATTTAATCAGTGGTTACATCCTCAAATCTTCCCTAAATGCCCAACAAGGAGACCATTTCCAAACCCCAACATCACAAGTCAATGATGTAAGCGAGATCTGTTCCTCTTTCTGGTTTCAGACCCCATGTGATCCAGCTGTGAACCCCACAAAACGCGTCTCTTCCTAAAATAGCGATGCACGAGATGAAACGCTGCTCCAAAGTATTCAAAGCTGAGAGTGAATTTAATGACTGCTCCATCTCAGCTGGCCCGTTCCACTCGGGCTCCCTCCCGCTGTTTTAACTTCATGCTCAACACGCTCGACCCTTTTCAAGTGTGAAGCTGTGAACAAGTCAGCGTCTTGTTAGGGACAGGGGAACCACATGGAAATGGGTATTTTAGACTCTCATGGGTCCGAAAAATGGTCTCATGGGTGATGACATGGCAGAAAGACCAATGTGTGGCCCTCTTTGGGTGTAAGAAGCACAGAAGCCTCTGCAGTATTTTGGCTGGGTTAAAAAGTCTTCAGTCGAGAGATCGTGTTTTTCAAACGTAATTAGCTAAAAATGTCTCAGTTCTCTTCGTCCTTCTCAAATCACTTCTTAAACATGTTTCTCCTTCAAAGCGGCCTCTTTCAGCAGTTTTCACATCAACTCTTTGCCCTAAACCTCCCCGTCCTTCAGTGGATGGATCACCCACTGCTGCAGACGCCACAGCTCCTCCTCCTCCCAGAAAACACAAGGACACTGTTAGCAGGAGCTGAAATACTTCTCTGATCCTTTAAAACAAATACAATACATGTGGAGGAAGATGTTTTACTTTTGTGAGTGAACTGGGGAGTATATACTCATTTTCTCATTCACACAGTGAGGGCACTGAAAAGAAAAGGGCTGATAAGGCAATCCAGAGTGTTATTAACTAAGACTCCAACAAAGACGGGATCCATTTGACTTTTATTTCTTCAGAAAAAAGGAAGAAATGAGATCTAATTGCAGCCTTCAGAACTGGAGCAGCTGAGTTATAAGATGTTCTTGTGTCTTTGTTCAGAGACCTATTCATGCCACAAAGCTGAATGGTTGAGCACACGTAAAGTGACGGGATGAGCAGTGACGTGGGCTGTTTACGAAGAAAAAGAAATGAAGACTCTAAACAACCTATGGAGAATTATGGAAGAAGGGTTTTCTCTGTTTTTTCAAGACAATCCAGCTGCAGATGTCAACCAACTCCTCTCAGAGGCTCCACCATCAGACGGGAGTGACGTCAGGATATGAAGTTAAAATTTCAAAATAAAAGATGCCTTCAAAGTTACGTTGGGTTATGCGGCAGACACCAACTCCTACTGTGTAAAATTTCACACAGGAGCCACTTCACTGATGTGAGGTAGGTCAAACTTTATCCGGATAGAGATGACTCTTGTTACTCCATCTGATCTCATACACATGTTTTGGTCATGCCCCAAACTTCTGGCCAAAATCCTCATATCATACCAATGCAAACCTGCTAGCAATGAGGCTCATTCTCCTTAAATGGACTCATCCATCCCCTCCCTCACATGATAGATGGGTACAAGAAACTTTACACAGAATGAGACTTGAGACTCACATATTGAAGCTAAAAACCAACGAACTACTGAGTTGCTGATTTTATTGTTTTTATTATCATTATTTACATAAAATTAGGCATAAACATTTTTTTTCCTTCCTTTCTTTTTTTCCTCATCTTTTCATTTTCCCTTCTCTCCTGTGATACCATTTTCTTCTTCTTATTGCCCTTTGACAATTGACTGTATTGTCCTGTCCTTGTTTTTGTGGTGTGAATGAGCGTGAATGAATGAGCTGTTTTAGATGGGAAGTTGTTCACTTTTGTGTAAAATGTCTTTTCTTTTCCCGTATATGCCTCTGAAACAGAAAATCCGATAAAATAATTGGCCAATAAAGAAAAGAAAAAAAAAATGTTTGGTGCACATGTCCAGTTTTTCTGTGTTTCAATACCCGAGTTAAAGTGATTCCTTGTTGGTGTTACACTAAAAAAAGTAAAGGTATAAAAGTCAAGTCATCAATAATTCAACATGAATTGATGGACACGCTGTTTGGTGTAATAATCGACTATTTTCATTTCCTCAATTGTTTTAGTATTAGACTCATGTTATATAATAGTAAATAAATTGATTAAGGTCGACTTTTTTCAGTGCTGAGGTGAATGAAGAGATGGGTACCGAGAACTGGTTCCTGTTTAGAATAAAAGGTTCAATCCATTGATATCATTAGCCCCTTAATCTTGATGATTCCATGGTTTATCATTTACACTACGCCGGACCTAGCGTTGGTTATTTGCCCCAGATAAAAACTCTGATTCAGGATTTTCTTCTTTAAGTTTTACTGAAAAACTCAACACACAAAGAAATGGTCATTAACCTCTCAAGGTAGATTCCCATTCAGTACATTCAACATGTTATTATCTCCTAATGTACCAGAAACAATGACGAAAATACAGTGCTAGCTTGATGCTAACATATTGGACATTGCATTGATATACTAGCCATTAGCATCCAACAACAACAACAACAACCAAAAGTTGGAATTTCAACTTTCATCACAGAAACACTAAACAAATACTCTCTATAAACTGTGAAAAATCCAAATGGAGGCAAATCCAAACAGGAAGAGCAAAAAAAGTCACTACAGGCTTATTGCTACGACTCAAACCCTTGCTATAACTACTTTGAGACACTAGATGGCCCACTTCAGTCAGTAACACAACAAAACAATACAGCTATGTCAGGTGACATGTGATTTTTACTTCTTTTATTTAACTATGTCCAGAGATCTATTGACTAACTTCATATCCATTTAATTGTAAGTCTATTTTTTTGTTTTGTTTTTAAACTTCACATCATGACATCACTTCCCCCTGACAGTGGAGGAGTGGAGCCTCCAGGAGAGTCTGCTGAAAATGGAGGTCTGCAGCTACACCCAGCTTTTTTCCAGACCACAACACAGATTTTTTAAAATGTAAACATTCAGAAGCTATTTTTTAAATAATAATTAAATTTGACGTTGTGTTTTTGAAGCAAAACTATTTCGCAAAAAAAGAAGTCAGAACTGGAAATACAGGTCATAACTGTTGCTCATGAAAGTTGCCTCAAAGTAAATCTTGAAAACATCAGCCAACATTAGACTTTGAGTTTGAACCAAGCAGCTGTAAATTAAAAACTTCAGTCTCTGTATTCAAATACGTAACAGGTCACTGTGCAGTGAAAACATCACCATCTGTGAATCTCTTTTTAAAAAACAGTTAAAACAACAACAACCTACTGAAGCGTCCTGTGTTTGTCTTCTCCCAGCAGTGAGCTGCTGTTTCTAACTCTGGGGGTAAACACAGCGACCCAACGTTTAATATAAGCTTCCTGTTGAAACATCTGTGCAGCGTGCAGCGTTCTTTATTTAAGGCGAGATGATGGATTAAAGGTTATTAAAGCTGAAGAAAACAAAAACAAAGAAAGTGAAAGAACAATTCATCAACTTAACACGTATCAAGAGCCGTCCAACTTTGAAAGAGTTATATATTATCTACTGCTCTGGGAATTCTTTCTCAAACATCCTGGCTGCTGCTGTCTGCGACATCTATGGTTTTCTGAGCCAATTGACCCTTTGATCACACTGTTATTCGTACAGCTACTCAACAAGCCATGCTGACAATGCTTCTTCCACCAAAGTCCGCAGATGATGGTTGGGATGTGCATTGCAACGGACACAGTGACATGTGATTTTACAGACAGTGGCAGGGACACAACAACAACTGGCTGAGGACAACGATTAGCCGCAAGAGTCAAACTCACAGACTGTTGCATCGGGCATTCAGACACATCTCTCGCTATTTATGAAATCAGTGGGTCAGAAAGACACCTGACGCCTCAAATACACCAGATACGTGCACGATACGTGACTGAGGAGTTCCCGCACTTCACACACCATTAATAAGCCTCTCTTCATTCATGTTGGGCTGTAAAACCTCAAACCTGTTGACTCCTGCTGTGGCTCCGCTCATTATGTCCGTTTGCTGTCATAGTCTAGCTAAATACAAACTGATTTTGACGTGGTTTGCATTATTTTTAGCTAGTTCCCGGTCACGACTTCCTACCATTTACCATTGCCGTCAATAGGCGTTGCCATTGGCAGTCAGAGTCTGCGCAGTAGAGGCTATGAGTGAATTTGAGTGGAGCCTTGTGACAAATATTTTTTTCTTTCAAGGGTCCAATCTCTTTTAAGCTCTCACACCTGACATATTTTACAATCCTGGGAAGAAATACGGAAAAACATTAGCTGTCGTTTAACGTTAAGTGTGATGTAAAGCCTTGTTTTTAACCTCTTACAACCTCTGAACACAAGACAGCCAAATCATATCTTCAAATCACCACAACAATCGGATGTGAGAAACATTTCTATGAGGTGTATTTTTTTTTTAAAGTTTGACCACAGCCCATCTGGAATGACTGGGGAGATGGATTTTTTGACATATACTGCAGCCAGCCATTAGGGGGAGCAGTTTTTCTTGGCGACCTCACTTCGAGCCAAAACCAACGAAGCAGATCGACTTGAATGGAAACCTATCTGGTGCAGACGGACTGGAGACACATATGGTGTATGTCAGCCATGAGTCCCTAGGTACTGTCTTGGTGCTCCAGGTGTACAAACTACACTTATTTGTGTCCAGGCTCTGAGGCCATGTCCACACGTAGCTAGGTATTTAGGAAAACAAATATTTTCTTGCGTTTACGCCTGTCATCCACACGAAACTGCAGTTTTATGTCACCGAAAACAATGTTTTCTAAAAACTCCAGCCAAAGTGGAGATTTTGGAAAACTCCGGTTTCATGGTTTTCGCGTAGAGTTTTTGGTTCTTAAACGTCACAGCTGAATGACGGGGGCTTATTCTGGTTGTCTGGAAAATACTGCCCATTATGGGTTTGGCATGCCTTGAGCCGCACTCACCGGTGGATGCGTGTTGACGGAAGTATTTTTAGAAACAGGCGGGGATATTTGTTTTTGAAAATACCCTGCTACTTGTGGACATGGCCTGAGATATTCAGGGATGGCAATAGGCTAAGTACACTTTTCACTGAACCAAAACTCTGTTATGTGTTAACGTTCAGCCAAAAATACCAAGAAATTTGCATTTTCACGGATATCCATATCCATAGAGTGGGCCGTAACCTCTTAAGACCCAGCGTCCACATATGTAGACATTACATTTCTGCCTCCCAGATCCAAAATACTTCATTTTTAAAAATGTTGACCTTTAAGCCACATTTCAGGGACACTGCCCATGTCATCTCTTGGTATTTTCACAACGTAATACCAATTATAGTGACCACCCCTCCTATTTTAGTCTCTTGATCAAACTGGTCTCTCACAATCAACCACTCTGGTTTAATATTTCTGACAAGCGGAGTGTTTAAGTTTTATAAAGCAGTGCCAACTCCAAAACAACGTCAGTTTTCTCTTAATTATTCAAAAAATTACTCTAGATTAATGAAATACAGGATGTAAAACACTCATAATATACCCTCAGAAGCACTTTAATTGGTCACATCTAACAGTAAGATGACCCATTGTTATCAAGTTCCTCTTCAGACACACTTCCACGCTCCCTCCTCTCTGTCCTTCTCTCCTCTCTTTGCTCTCTACCTCATATCTCACATAATCCACCGGTGTGGATCCAGACAGAGATGGCAGATGTGATATTTTGAAAGGGGCCAATGCTGTTTGCAGGCTGCCTGGTGGAGTCCGTGTCATAATGAAGCAGTACAGCTGCAGCAAAGATGCCTGGGAGGGATCACAGGAGATCAAGGAGACCCTCGTCAAAGAAGAACACCTTGCCCTTGACAGGCAGCCTGTGGGAGTTGGCAAAACAGCAGATAAACAGAGCTCTGTTTAGCATACGCATAAGCACTGTTTTCCTGCATGTGTGCCCTTGTATAGTATGTGGAAGGTGTGTTTGTGAGGCGGTGAACATGTCAAGGGCCTGACATTCAGCTCACAGCGGGAGGCAGTCTCTGGTGGACTAAGTCAGGGAGGGCATGTACAGTATGTGTCTATGGCACGCCTTAAGTCTGTTTTCAAGAAAACACATTAAAAATGTACTGGAAGCTCTCAGCAGACGCTTCAGCTCCAGATAAACCTCAACATCTGAGAGAGATGAAGCTCATTATGGAGAACATACAGCTTGTGCGCATTAATGTAAATTCATTCAAAAGAAGAAATGTGGGGAATTACAGTCAAAGATGTGTGCTTAGCTGGGTCAAGACGAGATGTGAGAGTCAGTGGGACGGGCGATAAAATACTATGACGCCTTTTAATGATGGAGAATTGCACATTGAGCTCTGACAGACACTTCCACCACTTTATTTTCACGTTTTAATTCATACATTAGGTTTTGTTTGTGTGTTCTCGGTTGAACCAGACCCACATAAAATCACAACCGCCCATTTTTAGAGTCAAAATCAGGGACACAGAGCAAATAGCTTCACTAATTAATCACCATTAGCTCACAAAAAGCCATTGTTGCTAACAGGTTGGTAAACAGTTTCCTAATTACACATTCAGCTGACACAGAGGGGATTTATGTTTTTAGTTGTTTTTATCTCTGTTATGAATTTAAGCTCATAAAGACTGTTTTTTGTTGCTCTGTTTTTGGTCTCCACCATCTAGAGCTTAATGTACCAGTTGAATGGAGCCTGTTCACACTGGAAAAAACTAAGATCTTATCAAGTGTGTTTGTCTTATTTTGGAACAAGAGAAAAGTTACATGTTTTAAGACATTTCTCTAGTTTTAAGCAATTTTTTCTTGTTCGGTAGGCAGATTTTTTTTTAAACTTGTTATAAGAAATTCGGACCTCATTTTGTCTCTCATATGACATAAAACAAGACAATTTTCACATAAAATAAGACAAAAACGATTGATAAGATTACAATGTTTTGCAGTGTTGTTATTAATCCCTTATCTATCAGTGTGTTTTTTCTTTGTCTAAGGGTGCCTACTCTAATATCTGACCTGAAACTGCAGATAAAAACTAGCCCATTAGCCAGTTACTAGCACATTAACATAAACACTGATTAATGTGCATTAGAAATTAATCAAACTTAAAATAACACTGAAAGCTTCAATCCAATTACCATAGTTTACAGAACAATACTGTATGAAAAAAATAAAAAAATATGTCTTTCCTTTTTTTCAAGTGGGCTTGTTTGAGAAACTTGAATAAGCGAAAGGTTAAAGCTTAGCTCCTTAGTTTAGAAAACTTCAAGAGAATGACTATCTAGGTGAGGCTATTATCTGCTAATGTCAGGGTCAACTCTACCGTTTAATGTCACCAATTTCAACCTAAAACCCAACATAACACATACACTGGTGTGAGTGTGTGTTATATCTTAACATTTTTGAACATCTTGCTATTAGAAATGCACATTCATTTATTTTAAAAGTAACTTTTCCCTCTTTTGATGCCTTTTTGAGAAGATAAAGTAGGAAATAGGCTGAAAGTGGGAGTAACCATCTCCTCTGGGCCTCTATACATGTGTGTCAGTGTCTGTGTCTGCCTTAAACCCTCTCCTCTGCCTGGATGTTGATGTTTTGGTTGTGTTGGGACATTTCTTGGCGGCGAGTAAGCATGGTTACATCAGCCAATCACAGACTCTACGTATTAAATAATGAGTGAAAGAAGCTATCCTGAGCAGCTACAACAGTAGACGTAGCACGGAGGAAAAAAGATACAACCAAAGAGAAACGAAACGCCAAACAGTTTCCTAAATGAGGGTGAAGCTTGGCTCAACTCTCACTCATGTTTGGAACTTGGAGAGTGACACAAGTTAGCTTGTGCTAACCAGGTATGTGACGGATACCCGTGATTAGCTTGTGCTAACATGCTAAGTCAGGTGCACTGCCCACATAGAGACCCGATGCTACAGGTGGTTGCTGGGCTAGTGAGTGTGTTCATGTTGTCACTGTCGGAGGCTGTGGGTGTGTGCTGCAGCTGGCACTGAGCCAAGGAGGAGGAGCAAGTTTGAATGTTGTGTTTACTAAAAAGTAACGGAAACTCCTATAGGCCCTAACTTTAAGAAGCGGAGTTTACAGAGGAAGAAAGAGACTCACTGGGTCGCAGGATGGATTCCAAGTATGTTAACTTTATTTTATGTCAAAAATACTGCAGCTGTTTCCTGCAATTATGAATGTTGATTTTGCTCTTTTTATTCTTTTCGGAGGTTAGATCAGAAAAACAAAAAAAAACAAATGCTAGTGCGTCTACAAAGTAAGTTTTTCACTGCTTTATCATGGTATAACAACACAACTTATGGTCACCACTTATAGGAGAGGTCTATAAACAACATGCCTGTACCTTTAAGAATGTTGTCCCGCCCCCAACACAACAACAATCTTGGTACACATTGGATTTAGATTGTAACACTACAGCTTTAATGTTGCAGAAGCTGACAAGGGGTGAACAACTTAAATATTATAAAATGAAGCAGAACCAGGAAACACAGAGTAAAGAACCCAGTGTGTCCAGCTCCACTCAGCTAATTAGAGCAGCAAAACCATAATCGGGCAGAATCAGAACAAACAGCACAGCCCGTGAAATGTTTAGGGATATGAGCTGCTTTTTATTAAATCTGACATCCTGAGAGCTGAGTGCGTTGGGCTGATTGTATTAACCTCCCTCTGTATTAATCCGTCTGCAGACATGTGGGTCAAACTTAAAGCAGCTCCCTGCAAGAGCGAATAATGTCGGAGAATATTAATTAATGTTCCACCATGTTTCCGCCCGCCTGGCTCACATGCTTTGGTGAGACTACACAGTTTATGACATTCGTGTTAAATTATCAGCGTCTGCTCCCGACTGCAGCTTGACTAAATTTTACCAAATGTAAATGATGTGTCAGAGGTCTGTCTCATTTTTATAGCAGCTTGCAAAATGAACTGACACAAATAAATGCCTCACTCGGATTGATTTCCCCGTCAACCTATCACATCAGACTACTTCAGACTATAATTAAACACGTGCCGTATCAATCACATAAAGACCCGGCTGTGCTGAATGATTTCTCTCTCGCAGGAGAGTGTCTGCTTCCTGCTCCAGCCGACTTCCTTATCTGACAGCCATATTATTACCCCTGAAATGGTTTTATAAAAGTGTTTTTCTACATAGTAAAACTTTAAATTATATTCATAGAGGGGAGGGACATCTAAAATTTCTGGTGAACACAGAATTATCCCACTCTTCTTTAATTTGAAATTGTGTTATTTTGTCAATGTTTACAATGTTTAAAAGGTTTTCAATACAATTCTGTTTTAATGTGTTTATGTATGAAGCACTGAATATGAATCTTTGATTTGCACCGTCTGTTCTGCTGAAAAGTAAATAATTATTCCATTATTTGAACTTTTTTTTTTTAATTGGTTGTTATAATGCTTTAATATTTTCAAAATAAAATGTCAACTTTTACAGGAATAATCCTGCTTGATAGTCTCTTATGGGCCTCTATACATGCGTGTCAGTGTCTGTGCCTGCCTCGACCCCCTAAAAAAACACTAAATATAACAAAAGGGAAAAAATAGAGCTTAAGTATTGAGAAAAAAATAAATAATAAAATAAATAAAATAAATAAATAATAATAATAATAATAATAATAATATAATTAAGATATTTGTACATAACAAAATTAAAAAATGTACACCGATTTAAGTTGAAAAAATATTAAAATAAAAATAGTGAGCTGAATAAGATGTCAAAGAACTGTGCAATTTGCAAAAGTAAAATGAAACATGATTTTGCAAAGACAAACAGACTAGAAACATGGAGAAAGAAAACAAAAACAACCAAAGAGAAACGAAACACTAAACAGGCAAAGCTTTTTCCTAAACAACTGTAAAGCTTGGCTTAACTTTCACTCACTTTCACAAACGTGAGGAGCAGCACGGGTCAAAGAGCGACACAAGTTAGCCTTCTGCTAACCAGGTTTGTGTCAAATACGCGAGTTTAGCTTGTGCTAACATGCTAAGTCAGGTGTACGGCTCTTGAACAAAGTAACGTAATGCGAAAGGTGGTTGCTGGGCCAGTGAGTGTGTTTTCAGTCACAATCAGAGACAGTAGGTGTGGGCTGCTGCTGGCACTGAGCCAAGAAGGAGGAGCCTAGTTTAAATGTGTTTACTGACAAATAACCAAAACTCCTGCAGACCTTATTTTTAAGAAACACTGTGTTATTCTCATATAGAGCACACTGAGTCACCCTATGTGTAAAGTATTCAGTACAAATAAACCAGCTCTTCAGTCAGAAAGGTTAGCTAGCCCTAGAGTAAAACAGCATGATTGAAAACTGTACTCAGACACAGGTTAAAAGTGTATCCCATATCCAAAAACTATAAACAGAGATCCTAAACACAGTTATGGCTAGTTCCTCTTCCAGCTCCTCTCTGCTTACACCTCTCTCTTTAGCCAACTCAATAAAAACAAAACAAATAGTTTTATGGCGGAGTGAACTCTGACCTCTGACTCAAGCATTAGTAGTCGAAAAATAAAACAAGCCAACCATGGATAAAGACTACTTATAGAGCAGCACAAAGACAAAGTAACAAACAGAGACACAGGAAACTCATCCAGCCTGTGAAGTTGTTTGATTTTGTTTAAGAGTGCTCTTTCAAAAAGAAGCCACTTTGTTTTGAAACTTGAAATTAAGGGCTTTAATGATTGCTATCTGTAAAACATGTCATTAAACGTCTGACAGTGCCACCTTCAGTCTTCTCCAGATAAACAAGGTGTTCCTGAACACACCTCAGCAGAAACAGACTGAACACCTTTCAGTGATGTAGCTCACAGCGCTGTGCGTTACTCACGTCTCATGTCTCTGAAGTAAATGGTCTGTCTGTTCGGGTTGAGCAGCTGGATCACCGAGTCGTCGTTGTTCTTCACCCGACAGCTGATGATCGCCATCTCACCCTCCACCACCGACACATTGTCCGTCACCAGGTTCTGACTCACCACTGGAAGCGGACAGGGACGAGAAAACACGGGTTAAATCACACGGATCATAACAACAGGTCTTAGTCAAAGAGCAAGACACAGGTTGACTTTGGGAGTAGATGCAGTACAACAACAGCGCAATTACAGTAGTTATGTGAAAAGCAAGAGAGGAGTGTTTGTAAAGAAGTGACAAAGACGACCCAGAAGTCAGACAACTTCTGTGGCCACTTTAAGAGTGCAAAACCTCAATCTAACCTGCATGTTTCAAAGCTTAAAAACTAAAAGCAAGGCATAAAAAGCAAAGACAGTATGGTAAGACGTTTTTCAAAGCATTTACAACCTCCTGACGAGCTGCAAATCCAACTATCAAATACCACAAATTCAAATCCAGCGTACAACCTAAAAGCATAATTCAAAGTTCAGTTTCGATGTTTCCAAAGTTTTCTGACATTGGTTTTTCTTGAGTTAAAAAAAAAAAGTCTACTGGGGTACCTGCAGATTTTCTAACAGTAACTGCAAATGTTGCGTTGGTGAAAAGAAGTAAAGCCAGCCATTTTTTCTTCACAAATACAAAGTCGATCACCAGCAGACAGGTGGGTGCTACAACCTCTCACTTCAGTTATTCCTTTCTGCTGAAAAGTGGGATCCAAGCAGTGTGAGTGAAAAAAAAAAAAAAACGAACAAAAAACCTGTCCCACCCAGAATTTAAGATTTTCGATTGGTTCTTTTTTCTTAGTTGAGCCAGCCACAGAGACAGGAGACACACAGAAACAGTCTGTGAAGAACTTGAACAAAAAACAATGTTTTGTCAAAACTCTTGGTCTACTATGAGAAAACAGCCAACCAGAAACACTCTAGCTCCAAGCTTAATGCAGCAGGCTTACCTACGACTGACCCAATCAGGCTGGAGCTCTGCAATTAGTGACTGATTAACTCAGGTGAGTCTAATCAGCTCAGATGGAACAAACACACACACTGTCCTCTAAACCACCTACTACACTACGAGTTCCTACTAATTTGTCCAAAATTCAGTTTGTAGTACCCAATAAACTGGACAATTTTTGGCCTGAAAAGGATTTTTGGTTAAAACTACTTTATCGTAGTTATCTGGACTGCCTTCATTAAGTTTGTTATGTAAAGTTGGTTCATTTCACAAATTAAGTTGGAAGAACTTTAAATTCTAGGTCTGGGGCTTTAACTACTTTTTATAAGTATGCTTTCAGTGAAGAATGGGGTCTCCAACTCAAATCCAAAGGGGTCTTTGTGTGCCACCACCTCCCCTGTCCTCAGGAATAAAATGGATGAGAATTAAATGAATTCACCATGAAGGTAGACATTTTTATTTGTTTTGAAAATTTAGCTTTACAGATGGTCAATTGATCATTGCTTGATTAGTTAGTGATTTGTGTGTTGGTAGAGTGGCTGTGTCTTAGTGGAAGAGTTTTCAGTGATTTTTAGTTGGCTTCGGAATTAGAAAATCCAGTGCAGACAGTTGCCTTGACATTTTAAGTTTGCACAACTTTTTCATTTTTACAGTGTATGGGAAAACTTGCAAAATTCGCAATAATCCCTGGATGTCAGGAAAATTTCTCAGTATGCAACAGACCATTCTACCTGGCATACTGTTTCCCTCAATGAGCAGCGCTGATGCTGTTTGCTCATGCAGGTGGCAGGTTCTGGTGAATTACCGCCATCTACTGGAATAAGTCAGCATTACAACTATAATACAACAACACTAATAATCTATCAACCCAATCAACTTTAATTTGTAGAGCCCTTTAAAACACACAAGATGACCAAAGTGCTTTCCATAAAAATCAACAACATCAGGACACAACAATTCAAACTCAATAAAACAGAAATACAGTAAATGTCGAATAAAACAAAATGAAAGAATATGTCACCCAATTACTGCATGATAAAAGCCAGTCCGAATAAATAGGTTTTAAGCCTGGATTTAAAAAAGGTTGAAGTCAGTAGCAGAGTGTAATTCAGGGGGGTAGCTTATCCCAAAACCTGAGCCAAGCGACCGAGAAGCCTGATCACCCCAGTGTTTAGTTCTTACTCTTGGGACTTCCAGCAAGAGCTTGTTTGTGGACCGCAAGGTCCTAGTGGAGCTCTGAACCATAGACTGTATAAAACATGGATGTAGTCTCCCCGACATCACCCATCTGTTTGTGAAACGGAAAATATGGCGCATCGGGCATAGCAGCCAAGCGGCCATATTGGTAGTGGCAAGGGCTTTGCGTACAGCTATAGGGCAACTGTCGGTCACGTGACCCTGAGCTGCGCCTCTGATTGGGCAAGCACGTGATCTTTATATCCTCTGAACGGCCGAGTTAGAAAAAAAGACCTAAAATGTCAAGATCTACCCATAGTTTGTTAAGCAAATTTATAATAAAGGTTAAAAAAAATTGATCAGCTGTAAATCTGCTTTCCAAAACTAAAAAAACAGAGTATCTTACTACAAAACAGACCCAACAGAACAGTCAGACTACATATAGTAAGGATGAACTACAGTGGAGAGAAGAAAATGAAACTTCAACTTCCATCATCATTTGTCTTTATGGCATTTTCCTTTCTCAAAGTAAAACTTAACATTACTATTTTCTTTTTCTCTGTTTTGATTTTCTCTTTTTAAATCCCTTTTGTTGATTTCTACTTTGATTGTTTTGAAATGATTTTTTTAACACTCTTTCTCGTCCTCTAACACCTCGTTTGTTGTTTGTCCCACAATCAAATCTTTGTGCCAAAATAAAAGAGGAAAACAAATCCCAATCATTTCTGAGTGCTGTGAATGTTGTCGCTTTAAATCTCATTCTCCTGGGGAAAAAAAAAATAAAAAAAATCTTGTTTTCTTTTTAACCAAAATCTTAAGCACTCTCGTCCTCAGGTGCCCTTCTTTGAGTGAGTGTTTTGGTACAAATTTTAATGAGAGCAGCAGGTGGCTGACGGAAACTTCTTAACGTGTCTGAGGGGATAAACAGGACTTGGGGAACAGCTCGAGGAGCCAACAAGCTTCGCCAGTCATCAGACACTTTCTGCTGCTCTTTGACCAACTACATCTCTGTCTGCAACATGAAAAATGTCTCTTTATGGCTGTAATTTGGAAAAACTGCTGCAATAACGTATCACGGTTTGCTTTAGGGTTTCATCCACTGGTAAAGGTTGATGGTTCAGCCTTTGGTGGCGTTGCTTTGTTTTAAATGATCGCTACTGCTGTGTCATTCCCTGGTGTAATATTTCTATAGTGAGAAACAGAAGAAAACACACACACACACACACACACACACTTGCACAGACGTGCTTTAGGCTACCGTACCCTGGATGAACACAAACGGGCAGGCTGAGTGGAAAATCAAATCAACACTCGAGAAAAGCAGCTGAGTGTGTTTGAAATGTTTGTGTCGCTAACAGGAGAACAATACAGTCGGACCAGAGGAGGGAAAAACACTCACATTCTTTAGCTGAAGTGCAAATACTTGTGTCTAAAAGGACTCTGGGTAAAAGTCTGAGCACTCGCTGAACTTTCTCAGTGAGGTTTGAGTCCCGGAGACCTAACTCTGAAACATTCTCCAAAAAGAGCAGATATCTTTCCCACTCTTTCTGCCATCCTTTACTCCTCTGATTAATATTCCCCAATGCCATCTTTTCCCCTAATTTTCATTTGCTTTATTTATCTGAGACCAGCTTTTATACTTTTGTACATTTTTCTAATTTCTGTTGCCAGATAACATCAAGGAAAGAGGCTGCCAATGAAAATTAGACTTTTGGCTAACTCTGGTACTCATCTCTCTAATCTCATTTAATTTGCTTTGCCCCTTTTTTCAAATAAATCAAGGAATTAAAAGAATAAAATTCTGTTTTTACAATATAATTTCCCTTTACTATCATCTGTACTTTATATTTAATGTTACATCTGTCATAGATAACACTAATTTAGGCTAATGATCTGTTAGCTCTTAGAGTCCTCATTGACTCAGTTTAGGGAAAAATCTCCCTTTAGACTCATTATTTTCTTTACACTAGTGTCAGGCATTTAAAATCTGAAGTACAAGATGAGCACACTGCAAAAAACTGAAATCTTATCAAACGTTTTTGTCTCGTTTTAAGTAAAAATATCTAATTATACTCAATATGAGCTACATCCAACTGATCAGTCCAGAAAAATGTCTTATTTCAAGACAAAAATGAGGTCTGAATTGCTTGTAACAAGAAAAAAAGTCTTATCTTAATATAAGTAACTTTTCTATTGTTCCATTGGCAATTCAGACCTCATTTTTGTTTTTAAATAACTTGAAACAAGACATTTTCCAGGTCTGATCAGGTGAATGTGGCTCAGATTAAATCTAAAAAGACATCTTCTATTGAAAATAAGACAAAAAAACTGGACAAGATTTAATTTTTTTCCAGTGTAAATAGAAGTGTCACCGTGAAAAAAAAAATATAAGTAATCAGTTTAGAACAGATCAACAGTTTTAAAGAACCAAGTATAAATGTAACTTAGCAGATCACATCTTGAAAATGACCTACACTTTGCGTCCAGCCTTAACCTATATGTTGCATCTGGTCTAGACGAGTAAAGTTGTTTACAAGTAAGTTTCTTAAAGGGAGACGTCTCATACGTCTCCCTTCTAGATATATGCCTGATCATAATCCACACTTTAAAATAAGATTATCAGCACCCATATAGTTTATTTCGAAATGCTACTTCTTCGCTTCCCAATCTGGTAGTAGAGAGAAGATAGATCTGTGTTTTTCTCTGCTGAAAACAATTTCTGTGATTAATTTTGTAGTGATGGTGGACACTGGAGCCTAACTGTCAGACAGAAAAAGGACAGAAGAGCAGAAGAAAGAGAAACAGGAGAGAGATAGAGCACGAGCTAAAGGCTAAAAGGGCTAAAGTGTTCGTGCTAATGTACATTCCAACCCACATTCTGCAGTGGTCTGTTCAAACTTGAGAGTCTATCAATAAAATGAAGAGTGAGGTTACGTTAGCTCTGATTGGTAGATGACTGGCAGGACATGACCAGGATTCACTAATGTTACTCATTTCAGACACATCTCACAGCACCAGGCTGTCAGTAGAGCTACATATGGGCGGCTACTTAACTACTTTAGGAACTGACAGTTAGCTTGTTGTCATGTTAGCCTATGGATACGTCGTAGCAAAAACAAACACATGCCTGGTTAAAACTGACATCTTTAGGACAGTGTGTGTGAGACTCTGGGCCAGAAGGTGGCGCTGCAGTCCAATTAAAACAGAACCTCCTCATAGCATCTTTAACTGACAAAAAACCCTGTATGTTTGTTTGTTTGTCTTCAAGCCAGATGATGCAAAAACACAAAAGCAGAAATGTCAAACTCAGAATCAAGTTTGGAACACAGAGGAAGGAAACTTACTTTGAACTTGTGTGAAAGGGTAAAAACCAAATGTGAAACCCTCTTTAAAGTAGACTGAACCTCTAAGAATAATTCTGCCGGTGTAAAGTTATGAAGTACTTCTACCGTGCTGCTCTTCATCTCCGAGTCTGACAAATTAGACCATAAAACTGATGCAGTCTGATACTCTCTGCAGGTCGGCACTCTGTGGCTGCTCTGCCCAGCAGCTCGTCTCGGTCTAATCAGAAACACACTCGGCAGGGATCCACCCCAGAAATTACGACACGCTGACACAGCAGCCAATCAGAGCCACACACTCACTTTAAACAAGTGCTTATGCTCTTTACCCTAACTGCCTTCTGAGTGTTTGTCTTTCCCGTCATATCATCACTGTTTTTTTTTTTTGACCAGTGATATTTAAAAGCAATTACCCTGGCAGATGTAATGTGTAATATCTGCTGTCAGTCATTAAGAGAAGGCCAAAAACAACCATTGTTCTTGCTCTCGTCGTCAGGGTATCATGAGGAGTCAAGTGCTTGTTTTCAGCTTGAAACAACAAACCTGATCTCCACGCCCCGCTAATGTCAGATCAGGTGGTTTTCAGGACGGTGATGTGTAATTGGAGCGTGGGTTCGTTTCCAGTCCTGGCCTGAAACGCTCTCAGTGGATGGAACAGTCGGCCAGTTCACTCTCTGCTGCTTTTGATTAGTTTTAATTAGGAAAAAAGGATCACATCGCACCAGCATCCCACCTTATGAATATGTCAGTGTTTATAAACAGGTGGTTCGATATCAAGCTGCAGTCTGCTCAGAGGAATGCCTGCTTTACTTTTTATAATCTCTGAAATTGGAGGAATTAGTCAACAAACCATGAGCAGGGACAGAATTTACTGTCTCCAGAAAAGATCTTGAAATCATACTAGTATGACCCTTACAGACAGGATTGTGTCAAAAATGATCTCCTCAGTGAGACTCTTTTCAAAGGGTTAATAAATATGTTAGGTTGTGTTTCAATACCGTATTCTACCAATCATCAATATTTCAGAGATAAACTGTAAATTGTTTCTGCTTCTCCTGCACTGTAAGAAAATAACCTGTAAGATACAGCTGCTGAACAAAAACCTTTTAATGAAAGTAAAATATCCTAATTAAAATAAAGCGCAGATACATTGCATTGACAGAAATTTGCCTTAAGAGTTCTGCTGAAAAATACCATTATTGAAGAGGTTTTTCCTAAATCCCTACAATGAAACAACTTCAATATAGTGGCAATCCAAAGAGTCCTGCAGAAAAAATACTTTTTGTAATCTCCATTTCGCTGTTTTTCAAAATTGACCAACATGGCACAGCCCATCAACACATCTCTGTTGTTGACATAAAACAAAATGTAAAAATCATTTTATACATGGTGCGTGCTGTGGAGCACAGACAGCCAGTCCGTGCTGTGGAGCACAGATATGCTGCATCTCTAGGCACACTATCCCTAGGCATAGCAGTGTCTCATATCCACAGCACTTCCTCCTCACTTACAAAACGCTGTCACAACAAAAAATGATGCATGCTAGCCGCTAGCATATTGAAGGAATTCCTGATGTACGTTATCATCAAGCTAGCGCCAAGTCCTCTTTATCGTTTTTGGTAGATTCAGAGCTATATAACATGTTGTCTCTTGTGCGAGACCATTACACTTGTTTGTGTGTTCAGAGATGACAGTTGATAATTTGCTGAAAAAAATGAAGATTATCGATGTGTACTACCCGCTAGCATGAATCTTGTAAGCGAGTTATGTATCAGTGGCTCTCAGGGAGATCTCTTGTAGCCCTGTTTTTACCTTATGCTATGAAGTCAGAGGTATATACTAGGGATGTCCCCATCACCTTTTTTTTGCTCCCAATCCGATTTTTTATTTTGAGTATCAGCCGATCCCGATATTTCCCGATCCGATCTTTCAGCAATGCATTAGGAAAAAAAAAAGAAAAAAACTCCAACATGTCTTGTCTTTGAGTTTTTTTTATTTTATTTAAATGAAGGTATCATTCTAGCCAACATGGATATAGCTTTTTTTCTCCACTTAGTGCAGCATTGGATCAACAAATTAAAATAAAGCTTCTTAGTGGTGCACCACAAGATAACCTTGTATGTGTGTGACAATAAGGTTGCAATTTCTTGTTTGCAATATCATTGTACTTGTTATAATGACAAATAAAGTTATGTTGTAAAATGAATGATGATGTTCTATTATACACATTTTAATTAAAAACAAGAACTAAGGCCCCAGGCTTTTTCCGATTCCGTCTCCCCCGATCTCGATCACGTGATCATATCGGGACATCCCTAGTATATACACATGATTAAAGTGACTTCAAAGTATGATTTACCTGAAGCTCTCAACATTAAACATGAAAGTAAGGCTGTATTCAGACCAGAAAAGTCCTTTGGTCCACTTATTTGGTCCGGACCAAAAGCCGACTTTATTTTTTTCGTTTGGTGCGGTGCGTATTCAGATTGTACTTTTTGCAAGTGGACTATATTCTGTAAACACATCCACGTGTGTGACGATCAGTGCTCTCATTGGACAGCACTGACAAAGGGCGGCACACAGAGTACAGACCTGGAAATGGAGGTAAACATGTGTGTTTGTGCTCTTATTAGGTCTGCAAAATCATTTTCAGTTTCAAGAGCAGCTCCTTCAAAGCAGCTTAACAACACCGTTTACAATTTAGGAACAGTGAAGACGAATGATCGCAGCAAGGAGGCGCTATGCTCTGCGTGTCCTGACCCAAAACATGCTAGCAACAGTGTGGCTAAACAGAAGACGAAGGATCAGGTATGAACCAAAGACGGTTAGGTTACGGTGGCTTTATAGGCCCAAAAGGAGCATGTATGCTGTCGTTAGTTCGGATGGACCTTGGTTTGTATTCAGACCTGCACCAGAGAACCACGAACCGCACCAGAGTTCGTTTGGAAGCGGACTGAGACCACCTCAAAAAGTGGGTCTCGATCCGGTTGTTTGGTCCACACCAGGGTTCGTTTGTGTCTATTCACACCTGCATGAAAAGTCTGCACCAGCGTGGGAAACGAACCCTGGTCTGTTTAAAGTGGACCAAACAGTCCAGGTCTGAATACCACCTTAGTCTTCTAGCTCAGGCTAGCTACTATTAGCAAATTACCTGTAAAGCTCCAAAGTAATAAAGACACATACACTTTAAAGCCATTATACGACTTACTACATGGTGTTGTAATAGATACCTGAACGATTCTCTGTAAATCATCAACAGAAACTTTACGCAACTCGAGCAAACACCTTATTTATTTAATCTCTGCCAACATAACACCGTCTGCTTTCACTTCCTACTGCTTCTTTCAGTAACCAGAAATGCCCCTGCCACCGTGGGTTAATGCAGAAGCGATCTGTGCATAGAGCCTATAAGAGCTACCAATTTAGTTTCAGACAATTATTGTCATTTTACATCAATTTGGCTGTGATATAAGAGAGCAGAACAGATAAAACAGGATTCTCCATTAAAGATTAGAAATAAACATAATATGTCTTTATTAGCATAGTATTAAAAAAAACATCCAGAATGTTACTTTACAGATAATTTATTTTTATTTCTATTTTTTTATTTTACAGTTTTGCCTTCTATTTTTGAAAAACAGAAAAACTACTTTAAAAAATTAGGGTTCTTAACCATTCTTTTCTTCTACAGTGTGAACGCACAGCATCACACAAAGAGGATGGCTGAAGGAAAACTTATGGACAGCCTCTGTGTAATTTCCCTTGTATACTTTCCTCCTACATAGCTACAGAAATAGCATCACAAACAACATCATCATCTCACAGAGGCTAAAAGGCCCGACTCAGGGGTAGGGGAGGAGGACGGGAGGAGAGGAGTGAAGGAAAAGTACAGAAAAGCAGGAAACATCAACTGCTAATTTGCATGCCTCAGTTGTCAAGCACCTCTAAATATCGCCGCCATTTAGGAGACGAGGGGGGCGAGGTGGGAAGAGAGAAATTGCATCCTCTGATGCTGACAGATAAGGAAAGACAGCTTAACAAACGAGATTCAAATCAGCATTCCTCGGCGGCCCAAACACAGCCCTAAATAAATGAACCTCTGCGTCTTTAATATTCAAGAGCCAGCCTCATTTTTCAAACATGTGCCGAGTGGGCGGTGGGGTGGGCATCTGGTTATGATAATGCGCTAACACGCTACAAAATGCATTTCAAGGCATCCGCTGAAGGTTACAAGGCAGCTGCAAGGTGTCTGCTAAGTTGTGTTTTAGGCCGGTGGAGGCATCGTCGGACGGACTTCAAACGGCGCCTGCTTTGTCAGCGCCTTAATTGTTCCTGTTGTGCTAAATAAACAACTCTGACACGGCAGAGGACGGGACGCGGAGGAGGCGGGGGGCTTTATTTTAATTAATGGCCAACAACAACCATGTGCTGTGGCCTCCCAGGACACTGTCAGAGGTGCCTCAGAAAAAAGCACATCTGACATCTGGGTGGGCAAAGAGAGGCCCGTTTAAAGCTGCAACATGAAGCTCTTTTAATTTTTCAAAGAGGGTTTTTGACATGAAAGTCAAGAGGGTTAGGTTGGTTAGAGGCCCAATTTGATGAGGCAAAGGAAAACAACACGGGCCAAAGCTTGTAACCAGCTTGTTTCTTACTGGGCAAGCTTTCACTGTGTAACCTGTTGTCTATTAAACATGACCTATGAGTGCTTCCACAAAGAGTCCTTGTCTCAGAGGACCCCACAGCTAATTAAATACTCTCAGCAGAAGAGCTAAACTTCAGTGATGGGGAAACTGGGATGAATTACTTTAACTATTTCATTTAACATTGAAACTCTAGCGCTGTAACTGTGACTTCATAACTTCACACCCCTTTAGGATATTTACACCCCTAGAGAGACCACTAAGAAAATATGATGAGATCACAAAAATGGGACGTGGATGCTTACAGAAACATACTGCTGCCACGCCAGAAATGAAAAAAAATCTTGACAGTATCACATTATAACGCATTATCTCGAAATAATAGGATAATAGAATGTTGGTTTGATTAAATACGACTTCCTGTTTGGGTTAAGATAGGAGATTCCGCTGTTATTGAACACTGTGGATGATTTAAAGATGCATACACTAAAGTAGGGGAGTGCCACATCATACTGTCTACAATAATACCGGTATAATTTTTTTGACGACATGAATTTGTAATTTCCTGATATTTACAATAGGGATAGACCGATTATCGGCCGGGCTGATTATCGGTGCCAATATTTGGCATTTTGAGGCATATCTGCATTTTTTTTAATCTGACGGCGGATAAGAAACAAATTTGCACTGTTCCATCCACAGTCCCATCTGATTGGTTACAAGCAGAGCCATGGCTTGGGAAACAGCGAATCAGCAGTGCAGTTATTACAGTTATTGCAGTTGCACTGAAACTTTGGAAAACTTAATTTACTGTAGAAAACTTTAGCTATTTTTTTTCTGTTTTCATTTAACTTTATAAAACATGCTGCTGAGCCTGGGAGCTGTTTAATAAACTCATGCTTGAAGGCATTTGAACGCAGTTAGGTGTTGGAGTTTGTATTGTTCAAAATTCTGACACCAATATTTGTACTTTTAATGCAAATTAATATCAGCTTCAAATATCAGATACCGCCCCCCTTGACTACAAACAATCGGTATCGGCCCGGATAAATCTTTGTCTTTGTTTAATTTACAGTGCAGAGATGCAATGACATATGACGCTCCCTGCTGTGTACAATAATAGCTGAGAACAAAGGAAGCACAGTCCTCACATGAAGATTTAGAGCCTAAAAGAGGAGCTGCCGTATTGATGTGAAGGTGGTTTAACTGACCAAAGATCAGACATGCAGCAAATATGCAGGAGAACTATTACCGTGAAGGGTAGCCACACAACAAACATGTTCCACCACCTAAAGCTGAAACAGATGGACAAATACAACCAGGCTATGAAGACATGGAAGGAGGACGTGAAAGTTACGTTATTATTAGTGAATTTTTTGCCTCTACGACGGATGTGTGGTCAAGCTTAACGTCCAAACCCAATACCAGCATTATCCCTAGTTCACACATAAAGCGTGAGCACTGCGCAGCTCTGTGGATTTTGGCCGTGTGCCACTGGATACCACGTAACTTTATGTCCATGCATTCAACTTAGCGGACTTCCAGCCATGATCTTCAAATTAAACTTTTAACAGTGAATAATGTCAGAAAGCATCCTTTGGTTATATTGTTAACACTTTATGAGGGCTTAAAGACAAAGTAGGACTCCACGCTGTCATCCCCATCCCTTTGAAGGTCCAGGTTGTGTTTTCTGGGTGGACTCATGGTGCAGAGCCTACAGCAGCTTCCTTTAAGTCTTTTCACAAGAGACGACTCATCAATATGTGAGGCAAGCGCCAGAGCATCAAGTTTACCGACGGAGGGGCGGGAGGACAGTACTAACAACACACTCCCTTCAAACAAAACACTGACAAGCTTTTAGTGAGACACGTTTAGTTCCAGCCGATGGTCCTGCATGAGAACGGTGGGGGATTAAGTGCCAGAAGTGAAACAGACATAATGATGATGGGACATCGGAGACGCTCAGATACATGATTACTACTTCATGCTGCTCTTAATGCATTTCTTTCTATTGTATGAATCAATCACTTCATTTCCTTTTTTCCATCACTAATGGAAAACGTGCATTGAGAGGCTCCATAATCACCCATTTAGGAACATATGAAGACATGAACAATGCAACGTCTGACTGAAAAAGCAGGATTTCTAAAATACAGTGTATCAATACCAAGCTGTCGGCGGCACGTGTCTGGCTTCGTTTCTCATTCGGCGAAGCTTTGAAGTGAACATCTATTCAATCTCTCCAGCACTATGCTGCCTGCAGAGCGGGAATAGTTTGATAATTTGCATCACTCTAGGCCAGGAAACTCTCTACTGTAAGGCCAGGATAAAAGGAAAAAAACGAGTCGATAGGCCCGATACTCTCAGACTTCACAGTCTTCAGCTACAGCAGCTGCTGGGAAATATCTGATTATCAGAAAGTCTAATTACTGAGAGAAATTTTGGCTCTTTTCTTTAATCAACTCGGACTGCACTGCTTGCAGAGACTGATGAAAAGTATTGAAGTTTACAAGAAGTGCTTTCTTGGATCAGGGTGGGCTGATTAATGCTAAAATCCACACGGCGAGAGTACAAACCAAATTCCAAGTACTGTGCTTTTTTTTTTTTGAGTCTAAAAAGATAATCCCTCAACAGCTGGGCTGGTTCGCATATACATATATGAGCACGCTCCTGTCTGTATTCTGTGGAGGTATCCTGCATCTACTTACACATAGGAGGAGAATCCCCAATCCATTTGAGCAAATAACGTATGAATTTCAGAATGTTTAACATGAAATTTTAAATAATTTGTGTTTTTCAATTTTTTTAACATTTCAGTTTCAGAGAATGTGGAGAAACCTTTGCTGAAAAGGGATAAACTGCAAAGCAACTCTGGATAGCCCTGACGTTATGATTCAAAGAGAGTTCTGCATTAAAACCAGACGTGGCTCTGTAGTGGAAATAACCGCATAGGCTAAAAATCAATTCAAAAACTTTTTCCTGTGACCATATTTTGTCTGCGTCCACAAATACAGAGGAAACAACAAAAATTCAGAAATGCAGCAAAGGGTCAAACCTTTTCCAGATACACTGAAGTGAAGGGGTTAACTGTTTTCTGACAAATGCAAATAAGTTTCTGTTCCCCAATAAGAAAAAGTCAGAAAAAAACTTCATTGTACAAAACAAACAGGTATTCAAGCATCATATGCTGTTGTCCTTATGAGGCCTTTTCAAGGACAACCTTGAATATTTCAGCAAGACAATGCAAAACTGTCTCTTTTAGAATTAGAACAGCCTGGCTCCATGAAAGATGAGGTGATGTGCCAAAATGTAGTCCAGAAAACATTTCTGGACACAAAATGTAAGGAAGAAGAAGATTTCCAACTGCTCAGGAGCTGAAATCCTACACTAAGTTACAAAAAAAAAAATAAATAAATATATATATATATATATATATATATATATATATATATATATATATATATATATATATATATATATATATATATATGTATGTATATATATATATATATATATATGTATATATATATATATATATATATATATATATATATATATATATATATATATATATATATATATATATATATATATATGTATGTATATATATATATATATGTATGTATATATATATATATATATATATATATATATATATATATATATATATATATATATATATATATATATATATATATATATATATAAGTTGTTATTTCCAGCTAAAATCCTACACTGAGGCAAATTAAAATATAAATAAATAAGCAAATAAAATAAACATTTTTATTTTCAGCTAAAATCCTACACTGAGGCAAATAAAAAATAAAAAATAAATAAAAACATTTTCATTTCCCGCTGAAATCTACACTAAGGTAAATAAAAAACTAAATAAATAATAATAATAATAATAAAAAATATTTCCTATTGTAATCGTACACTAAGGTACATAAAAAATAAATAAATACAATAAAAAACATTTTTATTTCCAGCTGAAATCCTACACTAAGGTAAATAAAGAACTAACTAAATTAAAAAAAAACAAAAACATTTTATTTCCACAACAAACTACCTCCTCCTACATTTTGCACCTTACAGCGGAATCTAGAGGCACCTGAAATGTTTCTCCTTTGTACATTTTTATCTTTATTTCATACATTCTAAACTCTTTACAGATTTCTATATTTTTCTGTAAATTCATATTTATACGCGGTGCATGATGGCTCTATGTGGGCACCCTAAATTTTATAGTAACTTTACAGTGCAATGACAATAAATGCTAATTCCTCTAATTCTAATATTCGTATAAGTTATAAAGGACTTATCGGCTGTCTAACAATTGTTCAGCTGCTGTGTGAAGCTCTTCCTTTTGTGACACTTCCAAAAAAAGTTCAATAAAAGTCCAATGATCAGTTTAAAGGATTTATTGCACAAAAATCCCAAAATAAGCTAATATGTAATTCAGGCAAAATGTGAAAAATTAATACTGGATGGAAACTAAGCAAATAATGATGGTAGAACCAAGGTGGAAATGATGAACATGACGAAAAGTGATGGTCAACAAAAATATTTGAGCTCCCGATTCTGAGATTCTGCTCTGCCTTTGTTCTATTTCCCGCCACCATACATAATGAGTAGAAAAAAGAATAACCACACCCATGAATGGATACAGGGCAATGATGTCATCAAAGTGACATCATCTACACTGCAAAGTAAAAGAAACCGGCTTCATTTATTTTAGCTTCTTCAGTTATCTTGACCGCATAAACAGATTTAAAAAAAATATATATATATATTTTGCTGTAATAATGTTTTCTAGTCAAGAGCACAAAGTGAATAATGTGTTTGGTCATTTTATCAGGCCTTTTAAGACATTTAAAACAAACAGCCATGGTCAAATAGTGAAAATCTTTTGAGTTTCATTCAGAGCCACATCCCTGTGATATTTTCTGGTTCTCTGTTTTTCTATACCTTGTAGTGTGTTTTGGCCCGTGGCGCCGAGAGTGGGCCAGATTTCAGCCTTTGGCCATCCATGTCAAAAGTGGAAGCAGCCAATCCCAGATTAAGGTTGTCAGACAATGACACTCCACACTGCGGTGTACAGAGCTAGCCCCAGGCGCAGACTCACTAAGACTTCACTGGACAGGGAGCGGGGGGTAAAAAAAAAAAACAGCCATGTTTGATTTGCCAGGTGGAACAGCTGCATGTTTCATTTGGCTGTGGTGAGAAATGTACATGTGTGAGTTAACTCACACACGGCAGCCGAGCTACCGAGAAACAGTTTCTATGAGGGAACCAAAGCAGCTGTGTTTATTTTTAGATTTAGTTTTGAACTCTAAAAATCTTTGGGACAAAGCAGTGAAGGAAAACATGAAATATTAATGTGACATCACTCTGTCAGTGTAGCCTCGCCGCCCAATCACAGCTCTCCCTGTAGTATTATTAGTAGTAATAGCGCCAGTATTGTGGTGAATCTGCTGCGCTCTGGGAGCGCTCCTCTCCTTCCCCCTCCCCTCCCTGTTCCTCTCTCCTGCGGCTGCAGCCTGCACGGCTGCAGCAGATCTGCAATCAGGCGCCGGCTACTTAAGACGCTCTTCAGGTGTGGACCGGCGCCAGTGGATTCCGTCTTGCTTCGTGGTAGTTTGGTCTTCTTCGTGATGAGTATTCTGACCACACATTGCTGTGTATCTGTTTCTGTGAGTTTTTTGCTGATCCTGTCTTTTGCTGCTTTGTCCTAGTGCCTCCCTCGAGTTACTGCTACAGCCCTTGCCACCTTCCACAGCCACAACTCTCTGTGCCCAGCGCTCTCAGGAGAGAGCTGCTACAAACCGGACTCTCATTCTCACTTACTCCCTCTGTGCAATAAAAACTCTTAAACTGCTTCCTTGCCTCCGCCTCGCTTTTGGGTCCAGCGAGTACCTAGCTAGTTCTGCCCAGAACTGTAACAGAATCCACTGGCCTGAAGTATGGATCCAACCTCTCCAGAGGAGTTTAAGGAAGCCCTCACCCACCAAGGCATGCTGCTTGGAAGGCACGATAAGATGCTACAGGGGATTTTGGAGACACTACAAGGCCTGCATCTTCAGATCAACCAGCTCACCCCACAGGCTCCTTCCAGTGAGGTTAGAGTGCCCTCTGCTGACAGCAGTCCTGTGCAGCCTGACCCCCAACCCTCTGGCTCTGTTAGAGAGCCTCATGTTCCCTCTCCCGAGCCTTTTTCAGGTGATTTAGGAGCTTGTGCTCAGTTTTTGTTAAACTGCTCTCTAGTTTTTGATTTGCAGCCCTCCAGCTATCCCAGTGATAAAGCTAAGGTAGCATATGTAATTAATTTACTTCGCGGCCGGGCCGCTAAATGGGCCACTGCCCTTTGGCACAGTAATTCTCCTGTGCTTTCTTCTTTTTCAAGTTTTTCTTCTGAGTTAAAGAGAGTGTTTGATCACCCGGTTAGGGGGAGGGAGGCTACCAGGAGACTTCTAGCTCTAACTCAGGGTTCTCATTCTGTTGCTGACTACTCCATAGAATTCCGTATTCTAGCCTGTGAGTGTGGGTGGGACGAGTCAGCCCTGATGGGTGTTTTTGCTAAGGGTCTCTCTGATCAGTTAAAGGATGAGTTGGCTACCAGGGATGAACCAGTCTCCCTGGAGGATTTAATTTCGCTCGCTATTAGGATTGATAATAGATTGAGAGAGAGGGTTAGAGAGCGGGGTGCTAGATCCCGCAGACCAGTCCTGCTAGTTGAGCCTACAGCCCCAGAGATCCCGTCCTCTGCCCCCATGGTCAAGTCACCTAATTCCCAACCCCTGGAAGAACCCATGCAGCTGGGCAGAGCACACCTCCATCCACAAGAGCGCAGGAGGCGCATGAGCAACAACTTGTGTATCTACTGTGGCGAGGCCGGCCATTACATCGCCTCCTGCCCTTCATCGGTAAAAGGGGAGGCTCACCGCTGAGAGAGGGGATCACGGTGAGCCAGATCTCTACCCCTGCCAGTTCCATTCCTCGCATGTTGGTACCTGCTCAGGTCCTGTGGGGACAGGAGTCCTCTTCCCTTCAGGCTCTTATTGACTCTGGTGCGGATGACAGCTTCATCCACGAAGGGCTGGTTCAACAGCTTAGGCTGTCACAAATCCCCCTTTCCGAGCCAAAGAGGGTTACCGCCCTGGATGGCCGCCTCCTTGCGATGGTAACTCATCAATCCGAGCCTTTCACCCTCATCATCTCTGGGAACCATAGAGAGACTTTTCAGCCCTTCATTATCCACTCCCCCACTACTCCTCTGATCCTTGGTTACCCCTGGCTGAAACTGCATAACCCCTCTATAGACTGGTCAACCTTATCCATAACAGGCTGGAGCGCTTCCTGTCATGCAAACTGCCTGCAATCTGCCGTCCCTATTACCAGAGCTCCTCCGTCTTCCTCTCCACCTCCGGACCTGTCTGCCATTCCTCCCGAGTACCACGATCTCGCTCCAGTTTTCAGTAAGGACCGTGCCCTGTCTCTGCCACCTCACCGCCGGTATGACTGCGCCATCAACCTTCTACCTGGTTCCCCCCTTCCCTCCAGTAGACTGTACAACCTCTCTCGTCCCGAGAAACACGCCATGGAGGCGTATATCAAGGACTCGTTGGCCTCTGGATTTATCCGACCATCCTCTTCCCCTCTCGGAGCAGGATTCTTCTTTGTCAAGAAGAAGGATTCATCCCTGCGACCCTGTATTGACTTCCGGGGGCTCAACGAGATAACCATTAAGGATAAGACTCCTCTACCCCTCATCGACCCCTCGTTCGAGCCTCTGTGTGAGGCCCGGGTCTTCTCAAAACTGGATCTCCGCAACGCCTATCATCTGATTCGCATCCGGGAAGGAGATGAATGGAAGACAGCGTTTAATACACCTCTAGGACATTACGAATACCAAGTAATGCCATTTGGCCTCACCAACGCCCCTGCTGTTTTCCAAACCTTGATGAATGACGTTCTTCGTGATATGCTGAACCGCTTTGTCTTCGTCTATCTGGATGACATACTCATCTTCTCTCGCAATCTCCAGGAACACAAGCAGCATGTCCGTTCTGTCCTCCAGCGTCTCCTTGAGAACAAGCTCTTCATCAAACCCGAGAAGTGTGAGTTTCATGTTTCGTCTGTGCACTTCCTGGGCTATATCATCGCCCAGGGTAGACTTCAAGCGGACCCAGCCAAGATTCAGGCGGTTGCCGATTGGCCCCCTCCCTCCACTCGCAAGGAGTTACAGCGCTTTCTGGGATTCGCAAACTTCTACAGGAGGTTCATCCGCAATTTTAGTCTGGTGGCTAGCCCGCTCACCCGTCTAACCTCTACCTCCTCTCCCTTCCTGTGGACCCCAGAGGCTGAGGCAACCTTCCACCAGCTGAAGGCGCTGTTTACCTCCGCACCCATTCTCCGCCATCCTGACCCGTCTCTCCAGTTCATTGTGGAGGTGGATGCTTCGGACACAGGAGCAGGAGCTGTTCTCTCCCAACGGGATCCATCAACCCAAAGGATTCATCCCTGTGCCTTCTTCTCCCGACGTCTCTCTCCAGCGGAGCGCAACTACGACGTGGGTAACAGAGAGTTGCTGGCTGTGGTATGGGCTCTGCAGGAGTGGAGGCACTGGCTGGAGGGGACTGCTGTTCCCTTCATTATATGGACTGACCACAAAAACCTTGCTTACCTTCGCTCTGCCAAAAGACTAAACCCCAGACAAGCTCGGTGGTCCCTTTTTTTGAGCAGGTTTGAGTTTACCCTCTCCTACCGGCCTGGCTCCAAAAATACCAAACCTGACGCACTCTCTCGCCTTCATTCCCCCTCTTCGGATTCAGAGGACCCGGATTTTATCCTTCCTTCCTCCTGTTTCGTGGGAGCTGCTCAGTGGGAGATCGAACACGAGGTTAAAAAGGCCCTCAAGGCCCAACCGGATCCAGGGACAGGACCCAAGGATCGGCAGTTTGTTCCCGAGTCCGCCCGTGCCAAAGTCCTCCAGTGGGGACACTCCTCAAGGCTGGCCTGCCACCCCGGAGTGACCCGCACTCTCGAGTTTCTTCAGCAGCGTTTCTGGTGGCCCAACATGAGCAAGGACACACGGGAGTTTGTCCTTGCGTGCTCTGTCTGTGCCAGAGGCAAGGCTTCTCACCACCCGCCTGCTGGTTTGCTGCGCCCCCTCCCTGTGCCTAGTCGACCCTGGTCCCATATCGCCCTGGATTTCATCACTGGTCTGCCCCCCTCCGAAGGTAACACAGTTATACTCACTATTATTGACAGATTTTCCAAGATGGTTCATTACATTCCCCTGCCCAAGCTCCCTACTGCCTTAGAGACTGCCAACCTTCTGGTCCTCCACGTATTCAAGCTCCACGGTATTCCAGTTGACATTGTTTCTGACAGAGGACCTCAGTTCATCTCGCAGGTTTGGAAGGATTTTTGCTCCTCGGTGGGCGCAGCAGCCAGCCTCTCCTCGGGGTACCACCCTCAAACAAACGGCCAGACAGAGCGGGCCAACCAGAGTCTCGAGTCTGCGCTCCGGTGTGTGGCGGCCCAGCATCCTGCCTCTTGGAGCACCTGCCTGCCATGGATTGAGTACTCCCACAACTCCTTCACCAGCTCGGCCACAGGTATGTCCCCCTTCATGGTCTGTAACGGTTTCCAGCCCCCTGTGTTTCCCGAGCAGGAACAGACTGTGGCCGTGCCGTCGGTGAGGGAGCATCATCGCCGCATCAGGACCATCTGGCGGGAGGCGCGGGCGGCGCTCCTCAGAACAGCTGACCGAAATAAGCGTCTGGCTGATGCCCATCGCTCCCCCGCTCCTGTGTATCAGCCAGGCCAAGAGGTGTGGCTCTCTACCCGGGACCTCCCCCTCCTCTCGGATGCACGTAAGCTCTCGCCACGGTTCATCGGACCCTTCCCAGTGGTAAAGGTCATCAACCCCTCATGTGTCAAGTTGAAATTGCCTGCCTCCCTTCGGATTCACCCCACATTCCATGTGTCACTAATCAAGCCTGTCTCCTCCAGTGACCTTAGTCCTCCAGCCGTCCCCCCCCCTCCCCCCCGGATCATCGATGACCATCCGGCCTTCTCTGTCTCCCGGATTCTGGACGTCCGTCCCCGGGGGAGGGGATTCCAATTCCTGGTGGACTGGGAGGGCTATGGTCCGGAGGAGAGATCCTGGATTTCCCGTAAGTTGATCTTGGACAATTCTCTCATTGATGACTTTTACCGTGCCAACCCTGGGAAGCCTGGAAGGACGCCAGGAGGCGTCCGTTGAGGGGGGGGTACTGTGGTGAATCTGCTGCGCTCTGGGAGCGCTCCTCTCCTTCCCCCTCCCCTCCCTGTTCCTCTCTCCTGCGGCTGCAGCCTGCACGGCTGCAGCAGATCTGCAATCAGGCGCCGGCTACTTAAGACGCTCTTCAGGTGTGGACCGGCGCCAGTGGATTCCGTCTTGCTTCGTGGTAGTTTGGTCTTCTTCGTGATGAGTATTCTGACCACACATTGCTGTGTATCTGTTTCTGTGAGTTTTTTGCTGATCCTGTCTTTTGCTGCTTTGTCCTAGTGCCTCCCTCGAGTTACTGCTACAGCCCTTGCCACCTTCCACAGCCACAACTCTCTGTGCCCAGCGCTCTCAGGAGAGAGCTGCTACAAACCGGACTCTCATTCTCACTTACTCCCTCTGTGCAATAAAAACTCTTAAACTGCTTCCTTGCCTCCGCCTCGCTTTTGGGTCCAGCGAGTACCTAGCTAGTTCTGCCCAGAACTGTAACAAGTATTGCATTTTTTATGAGTTCTGCTGTTACACTTGCATTTATTCATAACCTGTCTCAATCAGAGAGATGATGAAACGTACAGTAATCTTACACACGGTGTATTTCCTTAATTGATCCACTTCCTTTCTGGCGTCTGCACAAACACGATTCTACAGATTGTTTCCCATTAATGTTAAAAAGAACAAAGATCATTTCCCTCTGACATTTCAAAGAACATGTGTATCTGAGTGCACGCTCGGTGAACAGCATACAATCATTTTCTCCTTTTTCCTAACCGTGTCTCCTGCTGATAACATGAAAAAAACCTTTGAATGTCAGGCTTCAGCGTGCGAGTGACGACGTTTGTGTCCCTCCAATGTCTGATTGCAGCCGCGTCGCTCTGATTGCATGTTTTCTCAAATACATGCGAGCACGGCTGATTGTATGTCTGTGTTGACCACAAGGAGTTGATTTCTGAGTAATCTTTCTCAACAGGCGTATGAGTGCACCGTGGTTACACAACAGGCCGTTCTTTACCATAATAACAAGGAGCTGACTCGCATCGTAATGTCACAGCTGTAGTACACGAGGAAGCAGCACAGCTTCAAGGTGAGTTTCCCCAAAAGTGAACTATGAAGCATAATCGGATTTTCCTGAAGGCTGGGAAGATTTAACTCAGAGACTAATCCAGCGTGGTGACAAAGGAGCAGGTTTTTACATGAATTAATGAGAAACAACAACGTCTTAGAAATAAAATGATCCTTCAGAGCACCCATAGCAGACATTTCCTTGGTGAAGTTTGTTGTACTGTGCAGTACTTTCTGCACAGACACATAACATAACCCAGCTAAATGCAGCTTTTGAACGTACATTTAGGAACAAAGCATTTTGGGACTTCCACAGAGGAGTTGAAGTTGCTCCAGTCGACTTTATGAAGAGAACTTACTTCTTGTTTGGAAAAATGGCGTCACGAACAGGCATTTAAAGTTAGTAACAACGGTGTTGTACTCCTTTGTTGGATTTATAGCGGGGTACGCTGTGTCATGCTATTATGCAGCTGACGTGGGTATTGGACGCTCTCTTTGTTGTTGATGTTTTTTCATCTTTTATTTTTCTATTTTGTTGGACACTGGCACCAAACTGGTTACGTTTGCAGTGGCCATGGTGTTCTTACTTTGTTTTGCTCCTGTGTGTCCAGAATTCCCACGTGTAACCATGGTTGCATTGTTTACACACAGGATTTAAGCTGTCAGTAGCATGTTGATGCTAACCGGTGTTGGGGCTGGTGTTCTCTGTGAGCTGAGGACTACTGATGCTGCAGTGTGAGCTAGGAAGAGATGACAACATTGGATATGGGGAATGTAGGATCTGTTTCAACTAATAAGCTAGCCATGCTAACCCAGTGTAGCTAACACCTTCTTTCTAGTTGACACTTATTAAATTATTCTATCTATACATTGAATGTTTTGCACTTTATACTTTCTTATATTGATACTGTGACTTTGAATTTCCCTTCAGGGATCAATAAAGTGAATTTTATTCTATTCTATTCTATTCTATTCTATTCTATTCTATTCTATTCTATTCTATTCATGTCAGAACAACCATGGCTCAAGCCACCTTAACCTTGATGTCACAATTTTGACTATAAATATCATTATTATGACTTTTATTTTAAAATATTGACTTTCTATCTCATAATCATGATTTATTTTATCTCATGTCAACCTTTTATCTAATATTTATGACTTTTTATCTCATAATTTCAACTTAATAAGTCATAATTTCATCTTTATATCTCAAAATTTTGATTTTAATTATCCATTATTTTGACTTTATATCCCATAATCATGACTTTTTATTTTACAATAATGACTTTTAATCTCATAACTATGACTTTTTATCTCATGTCAACCATTTATCTCATTATTATGACATTCTCTGTAATGATTTTGACTTTATATCTCATAATTTTTACCTTTTTTTCTGTCTCATAATTCTGACTTCTTTTTTTTCATAATTTTGACTTTTTATCTCATACTTTTAACTTTTTATCTCATGATTTTGACTTTTTATCTCATTATTTTGGCTTTTTCTCTCAATTTTGTGACTTTTATCATATAATTGTAGCTTTTTTTTTGGTCATTTTAATTCAAATTTTTTACTGGCGGAAATGGGTTTCCATACCTTTCTGAGCCCAAATTTGCACCAGTCTCCATGCAAGAGTGATAAATGTGAGCCAATGATAACTTTACAATGGTTAGCAAACACTCTGAGAGCAGTTAAGCATTAGTTAGTTTACGCAACCCTGAAAAACAGACAGTCTAGGTTTAGTCCCTCATTTCTAAAGTACACACGTTTCCATCCTTACTGTAAGACATTTCATGGATTCTACAAACTCTGTAGAGGAAAATAACATTTTGCGAACATAACCGCGACCTCAAAGTTTCTTGGATGTGTCAGAGCAGCTCTCAGCATCACATCACATCACATGTTCCATCTACTCGCACTGAAATGGAACAGTATACAATCAGAAAATGTCGACATATGGAGCCGGTAACGAGGAAATGTATTATCTGGCAGTTGAACTTCTGAAAGCTGCCAAAGATGCATGTTCAGTGGGAGTTGTTTAAATTTAGTTCTTCCATTAGCTTCAGACGTGTCAGCCTCAACATGTTGAGACAGATATCAGAGCACAGCTGTTAGGGGCTCAGATGTTGTGCCTAACATTAACACCATTAGTGCCATCTCTTATATAAAAACAGTCTCCTATGTGCGTTTTAACACAGGAGTGGATATAAATGACGTACATATGTGTCCCTAAATATCCACGCCAGAAAACACAATCAAGAAGGAGGCCGCTGCTGTTAGAGAGGAGAAATTACAGAAAGCACTGCGTTGTTCGGCTGGCATTGGTTAAAAAAAAAAAAAGAGGAAGAGGAAGAGGAAGAAAAGGGTGTTAATAGATCAAGCTTTCATTGTGAACAGCAGTAAACAGAAAATCAGATTTCTGTGAGTCTTTTCTTCTCCTCAGATTTGATTCTGCTGCTTTTAACACCCTGATGAACAATAACTCGGCCCGGGAAGTGAAATGAGAAATGTCCCATAATTCTTTCTTTTCATTGAGTGGAAGGAGCCGAGGGACTGACACAGAGGACGATGTGACACACATGAATGAAAGGTGCGACTGCTGATGTGACCTCCAAGGGATTATACACAACATGTCAGGTAGACTTGGATCAAAAACACAATACAGAGGTTCCCCTTCTTCCTGAAGGTGTGTTTCTTAAATCTTCCTCTGACTTATGAAAAGAGGTTCAGGTGATCCTGATGCAGACCAGCGATGGATTAGGTTGAGGATTTCTATTGATATGAGGAGCACAAAGTCAGAAAAGAACAAGATAAAATTCAATCACTGACCAAATCTAAGTCAAAGGACACTGTCATTTATGTTCTGCATCAAACCCTGACTGCTTTCACTTCTTCTCTATCCGTTCTCATCAGGTAAGAGTCGAATGGTTTGAAATTACTTCTGATCATACAACATCATTGTACTTCATAAGTAAATAAGGACTTGCAGAGCCTGTTTTTTTTTACTTTTAATTGGAGCCACATTTGTAAGGAACATGCATTTGTGAGATGAGAAGCAGAGGCAAGTTTGTAGGTAGTGTCTCTGAAAAGTTTACCAAAACTTCTCTGCGGATGCCAAACAGATCTTGCCATCCACTCTTTTTGATGTGAGGTTGATTGGATGACTGAACTTTTAAGAAACAAGACATACTGGGAATTTAACAGGTAACAAACAGGAGCCTCAGTACCACGTGGAAGAAGCATTATGACAAACGGCTTTAATCTGACATCAGATGTGACTGGACAGTTAATATAGATACAAATGTATATGCTGGTTCAGACGGTTACATTAAATAGTGATTACTGTGATTGTTTATTGCATTAAAATGTGCCTGACACTCTGGAAACCTGCTTCTGAGGCTTTGATGACATGTGCGCACATGTGCACCTGTCACCAAATTACAGCTGCGGAGGGTGCACTCCGCTTTGCGCCAAGGATAGACCAGGTTGGAGCTGGCAAGCTTTCAGTGCACTTTCTGCGCTGTTTTTGGCACGAAATTGTCACTGCGCCAACATGAATCTGTCGACACCTCCCCCTGGTGCGGCGTCAACTCCCCCTGGCGCGCCGTCACACCCATCTCTGCGCAGACGGTCTACCAAATTGTCAAATTGTTAATTTCGTGCAGCCTTTGACTTGAGGATTATGAGGAGGATCTGTTTTATTGGACTGCAGCACCACCTTCTGGCCTGGAGTCTCCACACACTGTCATAAAGATGTGACTTTTAACCAGGAGTGTGTTTGTTTTGGGGCAGATTTTCTTTGTTCAAGTCAACTTTTAAGCAGATACAACGCCCAGAGGTGAGGTACTTATCAGAACAGTCATGTAGCGCTGTTGGTTGAAACGTGAAAACAAGCAACAACAAGCTTGGCTATATGTAGCGCTACTGACAGCCCGGTGCTCGAAGACGTGTCTGTAATGTGTAACATTAGTGAATCCTGGTTATGTCCTGCCAGTCATCTACCAATCAGAGCTAACGTAACCTCACTCTTCATTTTATTGATAGACTCAAGTTTGAACAGACCACTGCAGAATAACTGCTGACTGTGGGTTGGAGTCAACATTAGCACAAACAGTTTAGCCCTTTTAGCCTTTAGCTCGTGCTCTATCTCTCCCCTGCTTATCTTTCTTCTGCTCTTCTGTCCTTTTTCTGTCTGACAGTTAGGCTCCAGTGTCCACCATCACTACAAAATTATCTAGAAGGGAGACTTTTTCAAGATCACTTTGAAACCTCACAGCCTCTTTAAGCTCAAATGAGTCCATAGTAACAACAGAATCAGCTTTTTGGCATAAACAAAGATCTCACATACATAACCAGTGTTTGAGTCTGTGTGAAACAAGCTACGCACTAAAATATCAGAGGAAAGCTTTTCTGTCGTCTTCATGAAAACAAAGTCATGTTATTATATCACAACAGACTCAAAGGTTAGTGCCGATTATTGTATCTGTAAAAGACACGCAACATTAAACAAACGCAGAAAACGTCTTAAAAAAATAAATTATACCACAAAGCCTTTAAGTCTTTTCAAATTCAAGGCCATTTCCCATGTTTAAATATTCAATCACCTCTGTAATGGCCCTATTGCTGCTGGGATTAATTTACTCCACTCAGGATTATGAATTTGAAAAAGCTGCAGCTGTTTATTTTCAGTAAATGACAAAATGCTAAACAGTCAGCGTGTATGATGCATAGTAATGTGCCACCCACCAGGGCTCCATAAAACCATTCACAGCTCAGTAAAACTCATCAACACATTAAAAGGTACGCAAAGCATCAATAATGGAACAATGCAAATTTGTGAGCAGCTCTGTAGTGACTCAACAGAAAGGAAGAAGAGAAACAGGCACAGTTTGGTATTGATCTCCTGTAGTTCAGAAACAGGTTGTTTTTCTTCTTGGACTTTGGTGGAAGCATATAGAGTAAGATCATCGTTAAAATAAGAGAAATGATCTGATTTCAGTGCCTATATAACAGACATAGCTTGTCACGTAGCCGCCGCATACGTTACAGGAACATTTCCCTGACACCATCAGCGACTTGTTTGTAGAGTCTGATCCCTGAACCAACCGCCGAGATCATCTCCCTCAAATTCTGTGTGCCATATCTTTGAGTTTCCCTCTGAACAGTCTTCGTCTACACACAGATTAGCTCAACTGCCTCCTTCAAATCCTCACCAAGAGGGATTCCAGTGTTTGAAGTGGTCAGGCCATACAAGGATCTTGACCTTTTTCCAGCTGCCTCAAGCTGTCAGTCGTCTGCTCTCACACAGCATTCGCACGGCGGCGAGCGGCTTAGTGGGAAAGTTTCCTGTTTTTAAAGATTGTGTTTGAAAAGTGGCTTCAAAAATGTCTCTTTGGTCAGTTGAGGAGCAAAGTCATAAGGTTAGATCATTTATTTCTACTTTCTTTAACACTTAATCTTATCTGTAAACCATTTGAGGCGTGATACGAGTCTTGTATCTTTTAGGTGTAGCTATTGACAGTTTGTAAAGGTGTCTTCAAATCCTTCCATTACACATAAATCCTACTTTAATAATTTACAAATGAAAAAGAATAAAAAAATGAAAACAATTAAACCAAAGCACTGTTTCCACCAAGTAGTTTAGCACGGTTTGTCTTGGTACAGCACAGGATTTCTTTCCAGACTAAAACTGGGACGGGTCTCCAAATTACCGACTCATACCGCCCCACTTTTTCGTACCCTTCACTGCAAAAACTAAAATCTTATCAAATGTTTTTGTCTTAAGTAAAAAAAAAATGCTAGAAAACTTGCTCTTCTCTTCTTCCATTGGCATATTTTTTCTTTTACTTGTTACAAGCAATTCAGACCTAATTTTTGTCTTTAAATAACTTGAAATCAGACATTTTTCTGGAGTGGTCAGATGAATGTGGCTCATATTGAGTCTAAAAAGACATTTTCTACTGAAAATAAGACAAAAACATTTGATAAGATTCCACTTTTTGCAGTGTTCTGTTGGGGTGCCAGACTTACTGATTTGACCCTAGAAGGTGGAGCTATAAACACTGCTGTCCGTTGATTAGTGGAAAGAATCATCACTTCCTGTACGACATCTGTAATAAAGAAAAACACATAACCCTGCCATGTTAAGATCTCCTGTCGACTTCCTGAAGAGAACTTTCTCTTTGATGGAAAATGGCGTCACCAAACTGCTGTCAAGACTAAACTCTTGCATTAAACTGTTGCTGATCCAGCCCGTACCAAACTGTACTGATCCATACCGGACCACTTGGAGGAACAGGGCTCAAATTATCTGGCAACATGTTCCTCTGATGGGATCATTTAGGTGCTGTGGAGTCCTCACATACCCATTTTCCTCCAAGCTGGTTCCAGGGCTGGTTCGGAGCCAGAGCCAGACTTAGCACCAGTTCTTTGGTTTTCCACAGACTAAGCACTGGTTGCTGGCTCTTAAAAATGGTGCTTGGCAAGCACCAACTCTTTGATGGGCCTGCAGAAAGAACCACGTTACGTCGGGGACTACGGGCTTACGTCAGAGGGTGGGGGCGTGATTATTAACCAACCAAAGCAGAGTAAAAACACAGAAGAGAGCAATTTTTAAAAGATGAGTTTGGGGTAAGCGAAACAACAGAAGAAGAAGATAAGTTAATAAGCTGGCACCCGTTTGTGGAAAAGCAAACAGTTCTAAACAGGTTTTCACTTGGACCAACTGTGAACCGGCTCTAGCACCAGCCCTGAAACCAGCTTGGTGGAAAAGGGGTAACAGTAGATTTTGACTCTTGGAGCTACATTACAAACACGGTCATTATATATCACAAAGAAAAGATGGTTTGGACCCTGAATAATTTGTTCCAGTGCAGAAAACAAGATGTTTCCCTGCTACTCAAAAGGCGTCACAATAAACTTGGTACAAAAAGTATGGACATTTGTGCTTGGGAGATATTACTTTGATGTAACAATGCTTCTCGGCAACAAAAAATTATAATTCTGGAAAACAGGAAGGGCATCCAGTGTGAAACTGCCATATCAACATGTAGAACTAGAGCTCTCAGGTGCTTAAAAAAATTAATGAAATTAATCACAGAATTTGTAATTAATTAATATAAATAATTGCATTTTAATCTCATATTTGCTTAAGGTCCCCAAATAAAGAATTTGAATTCTAGGACTTAACAAAATTGTAGTGGGCGACTAATCAAATAAATGCACAAAGAAGAGAAGATTTGTAAATCAACATTATTTTGAACGGGCCAAGATTAAAATGTCCGTGTTCACCGCCAGACATCTATTCAGTCGTAACCGTTTACTGTGTCTAAAGAAGTAAATTATGTTTTTCAGTAGGAGGAGGCGAGGTTTGGCGGAGCTTGTCAATCAAAATCCTGCTCCTAAACTACTGTGGGTGAGAGCAGTGTGCTCTTTGGATGAGAGCTCAGCATGGATATGAGGAGAAGATGTGAGATGACAGAGGCACAGCCAGACACTGCAAGTCAGAAAAGTTCAGGCAGCTCACGCTCCAACTAAGGATGTGTCACGGTAATTCAGAGAGAAAGAGCGGCGCCATCGTGAGGAAAGACGATGGAGATCATGGAGAGGATCAAAGGATGGAGCGCCCGGGATGAACGTGATCAAAAAAGTATGTTTTTTCTGTTTTTTTGGATCAAAAACAAGAAGAGAGACATAAAAAAAGAGAGTCCACTCTTCTTAGATAGTTTTGGTGTTTACGTAGTTATAGGAAACAACATTATTTGAGTCTTGACGAACTGGAAGCAAGAAATCCACTGATGCAAGAAGACAGAGAGGGCGGCTCTACTGGAGAGTAAAATTTCATAGAAGTCTATGAAAACTGACCATTTCTTAATTTAATTTTTTTTTATTTTTCCTAATACTTTGTTTGAGATCTTCTTTCATAAATCATGATGCAGATTGAGTGAGTCCTGAGTTTATTTAGAGCAAAATTGGAGATAAAGATCCTGGAAGCCTCAAGGTGCATATCCATCGAGTCTACTGTAGCAAACTGGTTGGAAAGAAAAGAAACCATGTCGACCACCGAGATGCCGGATCAAAAATTTGTGTGTTATATGTAGAATAATATGTAATGTATCATATATAAAATATATTGTGTTAAAGTGGTTGCAGCAGTTCCCCCTCTCGCTCCCGTAGCCCCGCCCCCTCCACGTGTACTCTAACCTCTCCCCCTGCTGCTCAGTGACACAGTCTGTGGCACATCATGTGTAAGTACAGGGTGTGAAGAGCTCCATGGGGTGTTACACGCCTGCAATGAGCATGGAAGTAGCTTTTGTGCCTCTGCTGCTGCTGCATGCTGCACAAAACGCCTTTGTCTCATTGTTTGCTTTAACGAGCGCGCAGCAAATTTTAACAATGGCAGCAAATTAAAGAGCTCTCGATGGAGGATTTTACTGTGCTGCATTTACAGTAATATACAAATAAAACAAAAGGTCCTGTCCTTGTTTATCTGCTTTTCATTAAAGTTATGTTATATCCAACCACTTTATGCTTTATGCTTGCTTTAATGACTTCTCTAACCAGATTTATCCTCTACAATTTGCAGCTATTTAAGAGCAGAAGCTGCAGGTTTAATACAAACAGTTTGTTGCTTCGTGGACAGGGTCTCATTAGGTAAGAAAGCTGAAAGCCTGGAGCCAAAACATGCATCGAACGCCTCATAATTTCAATGAAAACATGGGAAAAGTCTGCACCGTAAAGCGATTATTGATGAATAAGCCGCAAACATGCAGCTACATGGAAAGACTTCTGCACATATTTCACATGTTAGCATCACAAGCAGGGAGAGTAATTAATGCATAAGTCCAAAAATAGGTGTTAGTGACACAGGAAGTGTCTGAATCCAACAGGTTTATCAAGCAGTCAGACTGAAACGCGATTATATTCCTTTTTAATTATTCATCTCCAGCAAACTGTTTCAGTACAGGAGGGTTTTGTTTTGTTTCCTTACACAAAATCCAATTAGCGGTGTGGGACCAATCTGTCCAGGCCACAGTCAGCATATAACATTTAACAGCACTTGCTTCGGGCTTTTTTTTTTCACAGCAAGAAATAAACACAGTGTAAGGATGCACACTCGTGGAGCTGTTAATGACTCCTTTTTTAGACATGTATTAATTTTCATTGATGAGGCCTTTTTGCTAAATAGATGTCCGTTCATAATCCTGGCGGTAAAGCTCAGACTTGTTGGTTATGTGGAAAAACCATCAGAAATAAAAAGGACTCGAGCCAGCCAAGGCTTCATAGTTTGATAAAATCCACAACAAAAATGAAAAAAAATTGCATCACTGTGACACTTGATGAAAGGTCAGGCATCTTTGAAATGTGCTGAAAACCAAGGATAGAAAAGCAGAATTTCACTGAGATCTGAAGAGAAGAGTTGGTTCGGTGTATATCGTTGTTTTTGACATCTGTATTTTTACCATATACCCCAACAATCCACCATTAACAGATTATTTTTAATCAATTCTGTCTTGTAAAGTCATGAAAAACATGAAAGAATGAGGCTGTTTCCCATTTCAAACATCATTAAAGCTGAGTAAAACATTGCTAGTTTCAACATGCCAACTCCTCAGTAAGGAAAGTCTCTATTGGCTGTCCCAGAAGTCACTAAAAGCCACTGAATGACGCTTGCATAATAATCCATTTGCATGTAATTGTCATGGACTGTAGGAGACAGAAATAACATGGGAGAGACAGAAAGCAGGAAAAACACAACATCATAAATATGTTTAAACTACAAATTACAAAACACGCTTTAATATCAGATTCTCCAAACTCCAGAAAAGTTGCAAGAATTTTCGTCTTTGAAAAACTCTCCAGAGGGTCTGAAATCTAATCTAAAGAGCACCCAGACAGCACAACGACTCAACGCCACAGGTACACTTTCTGACTCTGTCCTCTCCGCTCATCATGTAAACCAGCAGCCCCCAACCCTCAGGCCGTGGACCAGTGCTGGTCCGTAGGTCGATTAGTACCAGGCCACACCTAAAAAATACTCAACTTACATTATTTCAGCTTGATTATTGTCCGATTCTGAACAATGTTTTATTTTGAAAAATGACCAGATTCTCTCTGTCATACCTGTCTATGACTCATTCTTGACGCCAAACCCCCCCAAGCTAGCAAAATGGACAAAACATAAACATCTTTGGAAAGTTTCTGTAGGCGGGGTAAGAGAGCCAGTGAGGAGACAGAAGAAGAGCCAGTCTGTGAAAATATCGTCTGACATTAAACTGGTCTGTTGTGCAAAAAAGGTTGGTGACTGCTCAAGTAAACAACACAAAAACTATCTATATCATTAGCCATTGTGCCTAACAATTCCCTTATCAATTCCTTACACTATACCAGAGCTGCCGGACCTTACCTGGACTAGGCGGCTGCAGCTATCTTAGCTTAGCAGTTAGCTAACAGTTTCCCAAGAAAACCCTGATTCTAGATTTTCAGCTTGAAGTTCTACTGAAGAACTGAACACATAGAAATGTGAATTTGTCTCACACAAGAGATTCATATACAATACATTCAACATGGTATACCAGAAACACCAGAAACAATGTAAACAAAATAGCGCTAGCTTGATGGTAATGCATATGGGAAATGGCATTGATATGCTAATGGTTAGCATACATCTGTATAACTTTGGCTTCAGAATAGAATTTCAACTTTCAACACAGAAACACATCAAAGTTACTCTTTGTAAACAAAACAGGAAACTTCAAATGTCTAAACACTCACAGGCAAATGAAAGAAGTTGGCTGGCTTCATAACAACGGCAAGGTTCCAAACAGCTTAAAGAACTGCAAGATGGCCTACTTGGATCAATATATTTATATCACAAAAAAAGAACGGCATCGCCACATGACATGCAATTTGTACTTATTTCTATATATTAACATTAAGAGATATCCAGATCTAGTGACCTTTTTCGTAGTTATTCAGTTATAAACTCAAACAAATGTTGACAGAAAACCTAGAAAGCTACTTTTTGTGCCGACAAAATTCACAGGAGGAATTGAAAAGAGAATCAATAAGGACATAGATATCAATAAAATCCTCTTAGCTCATGTCCAACAGTGATCTTTAAAATATATGAGGCCAAGTTTTCAAAGCTCTGTCTGTGATGTTACATTTTTTAACCACAGTGTTTAAGTGATGAAGATGATACTGTTGATTATGTGATATCGTTCCCGCCTGCAGCCCTCTGATGTTGTGCAGTGTTTTATAATTTCCATAAAGCCTAAGCCGACGCTGCTTTAGCTGCATTTTCAGATTCATTTACATGCTCTCCTGCTCCCCAAAAGCCACTTAACTTGGAGAGCGCCTGCCGTCTGAAATACAGAGGGCACAACTGCAGCTCAGAAAAGCTTTGCAATGAGGTCTCCTGATACAGCGGGGAAATGTCACGATCGTGTCACTTGTGACACTCCACAAAAATTAGCTTTACTTTGAGCACAACTTCATGAAGTGATTCAATTTAACATATTTGTGTCTACACTAAATGGAAAATACAATAACAAGTGCTGAGATACAGTTTCCTGCAGTTTTTACATTTGTTGAAGTGTTGGAGTGAGACTGAGCTCAGAAGTGCTGCACAACGGTAAATGTTAAAGAGGGGTATGATGCTCATTTTCAGACTTTGTATTGTTCCTCTTTAAGTTTTGTAGCTTTTCATGATTTACAGCTCAAAGACTCTTTACTTATCAGAGATTGATGTCTTTTAGCATAATGGATGGATTTGAACAAAGTCCTCTTAAAGCCCGTCCCCCCAAGGACCAACTCTGTTTCTGATTCCTGATTGGCCAGCTATCCTGAAGCCCCACCCGCTAATAACCAACCACACTACAAAGTAATTGCTGTTAAACTACCTGTGTTGTTGCCAATTGAAATATGGAAAGATGTTTTAGACCCTGGCAGGAAACTATAAGGAGATCTTCTGCTAACTTTAAAGAGAGGGTATCACACTTTTGTGAAGTCTTGATACTGTCCTCCTGAAACCCCTGAAGTCACTTTACATGATTTACAGCTAAGAAAAATCACTTTTTTTCTCACATTAGTGTTTCAGAAAACCCTTTGTTTTAGCTGCTGTCTCTTTAAGACTCTCTGCTCTGCCAGCCCACATCCCTCTGATGGCTGGCCCTCTGGAAGCCTGTTGAGGGGGGAAATATTGGCTGACCTTGGTGTTTGAGGCCTGATTCGCCAACTTGTCATGAGCCATCTGGGAGATCCTGAAGCAATGACCTCATCATTTTTGCAAATCTCATTAAGATCTCATGCTTCAGAGATTCCGAGATTTCTACCAGCTATGAATATGTAAAACTTTGACAATCTGCGCATTTAGTATGAACATACAGTATTGTTACTTTTCATCCATGTTTGAAACATGAGAAAGCAGAATATCCCCTCTTTAAGGAGATTCACCAATGGGTGATGTCATGAATTGAAGGAAGTCTTTGGGACTTTTTACCTTCAAAACAGCCTGAGGCCTTGTCCTTGGATTACAGCAACAGATGTTGGATGATGTGAAACTTTGCCCATGTCTAGGACTGATTTCCAAAATTTGAACATAATACTTGTTTTGATTGTAAAAGGGGCTGTGAGGAGTTTGAAAGGGATCTTGAAAAAGTCTCTCTTGTAGATATATGCCTGATTGTAATCCACACCTTAAAATGAGATTATCAGCGCCAATGTGGGTTATTTCCAATGCTACTTAGTAGCTTCTTCCTAGCTTCCTGATTGGGCCAGGCAGAATCTGATTGATTTACAGCACGTCTAAGTCTCTATGACAACACCACACTGGCTGATGAAGTTTAGTAGTAGAGAACAGTGATCTGTGTTTTTCTCTGCTGAAAACCATTTCTGTGATTCATTTTGTAGTGATGGTGGACACTGGAGCCTAACTGTCAGACAGAAAAAGGACAGAAGAGTAGAAGAAAGATTAACAGGAGAGAGATAGAGCACCTGCTAATGGCTAAAAGGCTAAACTGTTTGTGCTAATGTTGACTCCAACCCACAGTCAGCAGTTATTCTGCAGTGGTCTGTTCAAACTTGAGAGTCTATCAATAAAATGAAGAGTGAGGTTACGTTAGCTCTGATTGGTAGATACCTGACAGGACATAACCAGGATTCACTAACGTTACACACTACAAACATGCCGATAGCGCTACATATGGATGGCTACTAAACTACAAACAAACTGACAGTTAGTTTGTTGTCACGTTTCAAACAACAGCGCTTCCTAACTGTATTGATAAATACCTTACCTCGTAAAGTTGTATCCAGTAAAACGTTGACTTGAACAGAGAAAATTTGTTCCAAAACAAACACACGTCTGGTTAAAAGTCACATCTTTACAACAGTGTGCGTGAGACTCCAAGCCAGAAGGTGGCGCTGCAGTCCAATCAAAACAGATCCTCCTCATAGCATCTTCAACCAAAAAGTTTCAGGTATGAGTGACATCAAATAGACAGACTTTTGTGATGTCTGAGAGAAAACAACTCTTCGTTAAAAAGTTTTCTACCTGTCCATAGTGGAGTGTAGCTGGATGCTATCCCAGCTGTCTTTGGGTAAGAAACGAGGAACAAATCACTAACGCACAGAGACATCACAAATAAACCTGATGAGCATGTTTTTGGACTGTGGGTGGAAAGCAGAGCACTCAGAGAGAACCCAGGCACCCACGGGTAGAACATGCAAACTCCACACAGAGAGGCACACCTTCTTGCTGACCTTCTTGCTGTGAGAAATCAGCGCTAACCTGATTACAAAAAAACACACACACAGCTAACAAATCGCTGTTTTCATCCTTCCTACACATTAAAATTTGCCTTGCAGCCTCAAGATTTTACTGCAAACGTGCCAGACAGTTGCCTGCGTTTACACATCCAGCGTGCCCATCAGGGAGAACTTCATCAGATTTATGCCAGTTATATTTTATGCATCTCCAGTCCAGTATTTACTGCAGCTTCTTCTCCAGTTTTCACAGAAGATATCTCGCTTTGAGCTGACCTTGGACTCAGCGTGATTATTCATTAACAACAGCAGCTTCCCCCGTTGACTAGAAACAAAGTTTTCTTCGAGTAAAACGAACACAATCATCTGAAACTGTCTTCTTATGACAGGATACTCCTTGGGTTAATGCATGCATGTATGTACTGCATGGAATAATTAGTGCATCCATCAGTGTTTTGACCTTTGTTATATTAATAGGTGTAGTCTTAAGATAATTATATTGCTTTAACCTTCACTTGCTCACATCAGTCACTGTATCCCTGCAGATGATTGGCCTCATTAGGTTTCACTGTCAGCGTGTTCAACAACCTCCACTCATCTCCTACAGAGCCCCTGTGTAAACCAGGTGCATCACTTTACATACCATTTCCCACAAATTGACATCTAAAGCAGGCTCTCCAACACAAACACACACACACACATCCCACCTCTCACGCTCCTCTTTGCTCCAAGGAGACAGAGGAGACAGAGGGTTTGTGCCGGGTTCAAATAAAGAAATCGAGGAAGTAAACAGAGGAGCAGTGAGGGAGGCAGGGAATGAGGGAAGGGATGGATGGATGGCGTGCGGTTGCTGGTCGGTGCCGCTAATGATGAGGAAAATGGGGGGTCATGTGGGAGCCATGGCTGGATGGAGAAGAGGGGGAGTTGGTGTAGTATAAAGAGCACAGATCACTTGAGTGGTGGGCGGATGCTTTGTGTGTGTGTGTGTTTTCTATCTGCCCGCTTGAGCCGTGTGCGCTGACATGTGTTTATATTACACGATGGCAGGACATGCCAAGTCAAACCAGGTTATCCGCGAGTGCGACTGTGTGTACGCGCATGTAGGAGTAGAGGGGGGCGCGGCAGCCGAGTGATTAATGCGTCAGGGAGGCAGCTGTGGTCTGGGCTCACTCATTTGGAAATATCTTTCAGGGAAGAACAGAGAGAGGAGGAGGAGGAGGAGGAGGAGGAGGAGGAGATGCTTCTATATCCCCTGCCAGATAAACAAAAGCTGAGAGCCTTTACCGGGGTCGAAGGGGGCACTGAAGGAGAAAGAGAATTAGAGAGGAGAGGAGGGAGGTAGAGGGCACTGCAGCATCCTTCTGTCCTCTATTATATCAACATTCATTAGTTTCTCCTTTAAGCATCAATGTGCCTTCAATCCCTCCATACACTGTGAGCTTTTAGCTAATGAATAAAACAATAACTGGGACGTGTTTCAAAGACAGCGCCGCTAAATTAGAGCGTGGATCCTCGACTGGAGCTTCGGCCATTTTTCTGTCAACAGGGATAAAACTGTGTTAGTCACTAAAGTTTGGGGAGTTGATGGAGTTTGGGGAAAACTGACATTTGTTACGGCAGAAAACTTGTCTTCAAAAAAACTTTTAGATACCAGTGAAGAGTCAGTTCAGGACACATGAAGCATTTTGACATTAAGCCTGGTGTCTTTTCACAACCTAGCTAACCAAACAATCAATAACAAGATTGGCAATTTCTGTATTGTAATTCCTGTAACCTCTGCTTGGTGAAAGTTTCCCAGCAGAACTTTTCAATAAAGTTAGGACAGAGCAGGCTTAGCATGGTGTTACATCAACTCTTCCTGAATGTTTCACTGCAAAAAACTAAGATCTTATTAAGTGTTTTTTTCTTATCTTAAGAAATGTCTTATTAAACTTGATATAAGCCACATTCATCTCATCATTCCAGATAAATGTCTTGTTTTAAGTTATTTAAAGACAAAAATAAGATCTGAATTGCTGTAACAAGTTAAAAAAACAAAAACCAAACAAAAAAAAAACCTTGAACCTTGACAAAAGTTACTGGAAAATTTGCTTGTAACTTGAATAATGTCTTAAAGTGATACTCCGGGATGGAACAAGTTGGGTCCTATCACAAGGTTTAGGGCAGAAATTACCCCTACAGCAGTGTTTTTGAGCAGCAGAAGCCCAGAGCGCTCGCACCAAACACCCCCTCCCTGCTCCTCTGCTGGTTTCCTCTGCACTCAGGCGGGACCATATTTTACTTGACCAAAAACACAAATAAACAGACTCCCACCGAAAAACTCTGATATCAGTCTGCATTCACGCTTTATTCGGAGAATTTTCAGCGCGTTACTTTCACACAAAAACACAGCTAAATAAGGCTCTAGTTCTCATCAAGTATCTTTTCTCTTGTCTTTATATAACTTGAACACAAGACATTTTTCTGGACTGGTCAGGTGAATGTGGCTCATATTTAGCCTAAAAAGACTTTTTTTTTTTTTTTTTTTTTTTCAAAAAGACTTGATAAGATCTCACTTTTAAAAAAAAGTTCTTGACTGAATGACAGCATATGTTGCCCCAACATCTGTATATACAGCTACAAGCCTTTCCTGAAGCACACGATTCCCATACAATAAGCACCTATGCATCCCATTATGACAACAAGCTCTGGCTTTTAACTGTAAGCTGATAAAAACCTCCCTACTCTATGGTAAATGTAGTGGAGTAAGATTCCACTCGCCACCTCGTCTTATTAAATGTCTTTGTTTTGTTTCATGTGGTATTTAAGTCTCGTTTGTGTGGGTATGTGTATCCACAGGGAGATAATGTGGTGTCAGCGCCCTCTATTGGCGCCCGTGCAGACTTAGCTGGTGCAGCCCGTGTTTCCATGCCAGTCTGTATGTAGCCGTCCTCGTGGTGAGTCGCTCAGTTATTAGTTCTGTTTAATGTCTTTTATATGGTTGTTTTCATAAGTACGTGTTTCTGTGTTTAAAATGTTTAAAAAGGGACTTTAGTTTTGGTTTGGGGGGTTTCCGGTTGTTGTAACACTGTGTTTACAATCGTTAGCCTTACCATGTGCTGCAGATAGCTCTTTAAATATATATATGTATATATATATATATATATATATATATATATATATATATGTATATATATATATATATATATATATATATATATATATATATATATATATATATATATATATATATATATATATATATGTATATATATATATATATATATATATATATATATATATATATATATGAGTCTGGTGCTTATTGAGGTAGTGTGGAAGGGTACGGCACAGTCTGGATGGCCAGTGTTACAGGACCTTAAAGACTGCTCATACCAACCATTTGTAAATTATTGCTTCATTATTTTGGTTAATTTAGTTAATTTCTCAGAGAATTTCACCTGGAACATTCAACGATGTGCACTGGCGAGCTCCTTCAACTGATGAAATCCAAAATCAACGTTTTCCTTCCAAAAACATCTTGATCTATTACCATAAAAAAGTAGTTCTTTTAACCATAATGGGTTTAAAGTGCAGTTTGAATTTCTATTAACCGTCTTCCCAAATGAAAAGGTAGAATCCACTTGATTTTATCCGTCTGTTTTGGAAACTAAATGTGTGGAGTTCCTTTTCCGGCGTCACCATCTCTTGACTTTAACAAGGGAGTTATTTAAACCCTAACCTTAATCTCTCTCCAAACATAGCAGAACCTCAGCACAGTTATTTCTGGGTGAGGTAAAAAGGCTGCCAAGCGAAAACCTGAGCCTTTAGATGGATTTTTTTTTTCAATCTCTGAACGCCTCAATTGCTCCCACAGTTTTGCATTTGAAATAAAAATAAAAGATTTGCAAGTCTGACTCCATACTGAACAACTCTCACATAAAACGCTGCAAGTATCAAATAAAACTTCAAAGTGGCTCGTTGGGCTCTTGTCTTCTCTGAATAACTGAACATAATGCTAAATGTTCGACTTTCTAACTGCAGAGAAGTCACCTCTAAAAAATGAAGGAGTGCAGCCGGAGACAACTTCTGGGGCTTTGTATCTTGACTCAACCATTTGAAATGTGCAGCAAGTCGTGTGGATATTTTGTCGAGTCAGGCAGCTGCAGAACAGCGTGAGAAAGCAGAAAGGGGGGATATCTCCCCATCATCTCCTGACACACGCTGGGCGAAGCAGGTTTACTCTTCACGGGCCTCGGCAAGTGACAACTGATGATGGAGAAGTCTTTCCAGGAAAAGAGCTCGGAGAGTGCACAGCCGTCGGAGTATCCGTCAAATACACAAGTTTTACAGCGTGTGATGCTGGATTAAAAGTAAATAAGTTGTGATGAGGTTTTGATAATTAAAACAGCTAACAAAAAACCACACCAACAATCTACTGTCATGATATTAGCTTTAACTGACGTGCATAGGTGTTGATTACAATCACACTTGCTCTATCTTCCTTTAGCTCATTAGCACCTTGGACAGGATGCTAATCAGGATTAACGCTAAGTGTAAATAACATAAATCATACTGATGCCGTCACCAACCGTTGTGACAAGCTGTCGTTTAATGATGAAATACTGTATCGCCGATTGAAGTGTGACTGGTTTGATCTCGCCTGAAACAGCTAGTTATCACCTTCACTATAATTACCATGTTTATGATCGAACAGCTGGAGAAAAAGACGTTTCCAACAATTTATTCTTTGAGGATGCTTATGCTACACTTCCTTTCCAGTTTCAAAGGAAATATTTCTAATATTGTGTTGAAAATGTGAATTGAAAGCCAATTAGCAAAATTAGCATCAACTGGAGTTCAAACTTTAAAGCTGTGAGTAAGTTTGATGATGGATGTTAGATGTTTACATTCCTCTGATGTCCTCCTGGACAAAAAAATACTTTCTGCAGCTTCTCTGTCTGAAAACAACCTGAGCCTTTAGATCTTTTAAAAATCTCTGAATGCCTTCATTGCTCAAACATTTCTGCTTTTGAAAAAAAAAGATTTGCAAATCTGACTAGTGATGTGTTGTTTGTTCAAAACAAACGAATCACCTGAGTGAACAAACTGAACTGAATCACTTTCTGAAAAGATTCGTTCATTTTACAACTTCAGTTGTGCTCTCCTCTCTCCCTTCCTCTGTCACTCTGCAACCTTTACTTTCTTAAGAGCCATTGTGCCTTAGTTCACCTGGATTACAGTTGTTCCAGAGCCACAAAATCGACTTTATCTTAACAACAATAATAAAAAAAATCTATAGTGTGTAATATTCTGTATATAGTTAATTAAAATGAATGACTAAATGAAAAAGAAGGGTTTTTTTTAAATTTATGAAATTGTACATGTGATGTCTAAGTTTAATATTATAAACAAATTTGTAGAAATTTAAAAAATGTCACTTTTTAAAAAAAAATAATGTATTTTATTAAATGGAAATATTAAAAAAATATCAAAACAGATTTTTTATTGTTAATATTTTATTATATTTAATATTATATTTGATATTTTAATTTTTTTTTATTAATATTTTATGAAAAAATAAAAATAAAAAAAATGGAAATGTCAAAAATCTGTTTAATTGCAATCATGAAATATTATGAATTGAAAAAAAATTGAAACTGCAAAATTTTGCAAAAATTTCAAGGTTTTTGAAAGACTTCCTCAATATCACAACACATATTTATCACTACTTAACTTGTCATATTTTTGTTGTTTACTTATAGCTCACCACATCATGTATAGTAAGTCGGCACATTTGCAGTTAAATAAATCCATCCTCACAGAATTAAAATCTGTATTTTCTCCCAGATGAGTCTTTTTGTAGATGTAGTTATCTTCCCAGGGCTGTAAAACTTGAGGTTAGCCACAGGTGCATGGAAAGTTGGTGGGCTGTTGATGTTGTAGGAGGTGAAGTAGAGCGGTGACAGGCTTTATTGACAGATGGGATGAAGATTTAATTCAACTAAATGTCAACACATGATTTTATTTAGTGTCAGTGTCTTTAATCATCAATACCCTCTGGAAGAAAAATAAAAAACTTTTTATTTCAATATTTTTTTTTTTTTAAGCTACAAGGAGCCACTGCAAAGAAGTTCAAGATCCACATGAGGCACCAGAGCCACAGGTTGAAACAATTTTATAGCTGGCTTCAGTTTCCAAATGGCTAATACAACCAACTTAATTTCACTCAGCTTATTGTTTTAACATCCACTAAAGACGATCTCAAATAATCATGTTTTGGTCAGCACAGTCTGTGTGACTGAGGCTGAGGGCTCGCAGTCTCCCAGGTTCAGTCGGTTAGTTCAGTCACTCACTGACTGACTGACTGAGAGGGAGACAGGGGTTCCCGTTCATTTTGTCCACTCACACTTTCACTTTCAGTTGTTCACTAACAGAGGGTGCTGAACGGGAGTCTCTCTCAGTCAGACAGTCAGAGAGTCAATCTGTGTACAGAATGTAAAAACAGAGCAGGCTGGGAAAATTTAAGTTTGGAAACTGTAGCTTTCTCCCACTTATTTTTCAGCTTCTCACTCAGATTGCGAGCAGAATTAAACGTTCAGTCATGTTTAGCTTGTTTATTCTGATTTGCAGGCAGAGCTGCAGATCAATACCGAACGATTCGGTGAATGAATCGTTTGAACGAATCATTTCACAGAAGTGATTCTAATGATTCGGTTCAATGAAAATATCTGTGTTTCCCATCACTATGTCTGACTACTCATCATGATTGGTCATACTACTGAGTATGCTAGTATCAAATTAAACTTTAAAGTAGCTCATAAGACTCTTGCCTTCTCTGAATAACGTCACCTCTAAAATATGAAATGATCTGAAGATGAACATGAAAAGTGGGGACAGAGAGTGAAGGGAGACACGCAGTTAAGAGTTATGGCTAAGTGATCTAAAAAATGATGTAATAAACACAAAAAAGTATGTTTTATTTTGCTGAAAAATCTCAAGGGACGACTCTTCCTTTAAAAAATGTGAAGTGTCACCACAGAGAGTTAGGATACTGATTATTACTCTTGCTGCTAATCTTTTAACTGACAGTTTCCCTCACGACGTCACTTCACACACTCACACACAGGGTTTTTTTCTGCTCATTTATTTAATGTTTTGACTTTCACGAGTGACAAATAAACCCTCATGGACAATAACTTGTGAGTAATTGACTGTGGAGGCACAGGGTTTACCTCAAGCATGAACTTTATTTTGCTGAGGGCTCATTTGAGGTGAAGCCTGACTGTGCCTTGAGTTTTACAGCAGACAGTAGATGTCAGCACTTTCAAATGCACTAAAGCTCTGTCCTGAGGCTGACTGCAGGAAGGCACACTGACTCAGGCAGGCTGAGTCATATCTGAGGCGCAGTTGTTGGAGATTATTTTTGCATACCCTTCTCACCAGTGGAGATCAGGGGGTGTAACATTAGTGTGAGTTTGTAGCAATGTGATGAAAAAGGGAGGAAGGAATCTGTTTGTTTTAAGAAAAGGAGCCAAAGTTTGATGCTACAGATGCGTTCTGTAAATCATCCAGATCTCGAGCAGGAGAGGTTTACAAGACATACAGAAGAGCAACATGGCATCGTTTCCAGCTCTGGATTCACTCTGAGTACACAGAGCATTCTTTGGGTTTAAGGGAGCGGGCATGATGGGAGCCTTTTGTTATTAAACGAAACAGTGGGAGGAAAAACATCTACTGAACAGATCAGCTCTTGGCCTCTCCAACACAAACTGGAACAGAAAAAAAAAACAACAGTTGGTCACTTCAGGGACACGGCTGACGTTGCCAGCGCTTCCTGTGGAATCTATAGACCTCAGGATGAATTCAGATCAATACAGCCAGCTTAAAGATGCTACAGCAGCTCTGAGGAGATGCTCAAGGTAAAGTTGTTTAGCTGCATCAGTTATGTAATAGCGTGGCGCCATAGCAGCACGACACAGTGTACCCAGCTAATAAATACCAACAAAGAAGAAAAATGCGACTCAGTAAACAGAGAGCAACAATGGAAGACGTCCAGTAATTAGTCTTCTTTGTGATTGGCATGTAGCTCCTTGATACAAAGAACAATCAAGCTTTGTTTCAGAGAAGCACTGCTAAGTAGAAACAGAGCTATCCAATAAGGAAACAGATTTCAGAAATTATTAATTAACTGTAAAAAAAAGTTCCTGGTGACTATTTGATTAATTTCAAAATAGTTCCTGTTAAGTCAAACTACAAGTTTAATGAGAGGTTTAAAATGACTTCGGGCCTTTAAAACTAGTTAAAATAAAGTAGATATAAATGAGAAAGTAGCTTATTTATGTGTTTTTTATTTCTGTAAGTTTTGATTAAAAAAAACAATCATGAGCAGTTATGTGGATAAATAAATAAATGAGGACTTTAAATATTAATGATCATCTAATGCAGTTAACTAGGGGAGATAGCGAATATTTAGCGAAGGAGGTCTTCACTCCTCTGCTTGTGAAAGACGCCTGGTGCTCCCAGCCCAGCGCGGCTCCAAATCTCTAGCCAGACTCTTCTCCTCTGTTGTTCCCAAATGGTGAATGAATTACCTAACTCTATACGATCCACAGAGTCCCTTTCTACTTTAAGAGATGTCTGAAGACTCATCTGTTCAGGGGACACTTAGACCCTTAATTTGAGCCTTCTCCTCTTTGTCCTCAGGGGGAGGAGGAGTCAGTGGATCTAAGACTCAGCTCTTAGTGAATTTTCAGCACTAATTACTGAATGTTGTTGAAGGTTGAAGTATATTGTTGGTTTGTTGTTGTTTGTCATTATTCTACACTACTTAAAAAAATAAAATATTCTTGCTTGTGTCTTACGTCGCTTTGCACAAAGGCGTCTGCCAAATGAAACTGTAGAACTTTAATAAACTGATAAAAAAATCAGCATCTTTCCTCTCTGAAAAGTGCAGATTTCCTTCCAGTAGGGTTGGACTTACTTTTGTATTACACACTTGAGGCAGGTGAGGGACACACGTCTGCCCAATTGCCTTCAGAACTAAAAGAGCAGAGCTGTGTCGACGCCATAAAACTGCAGAAACCAAAGAGGCAGCTGGTAAGAATCCTGATTTAGCAGACTAATTTAGTGTTAAACTTAAAATTTCAAAGATGAAAGTAAATAGTTCCAATTATTTGTAAGAGAAAACACATTTTTAATCTGTAGTTAAACTTACTTTATTTGAATTAATAGGTTTGACAGGAATGATGATTTTTCTTCTTTAGAAATGCTTAAGCTTCATGCTCACTTTGATGATTTATATGATCTCTTTAGCCACGGTTACATGAGGAGTTTTTCGTCTTTCTGAATGAAATCTGTCTGAATGACTTTTCCAAAAACAGTAGTGTACATGAAAAGGAATATTCCAATCTCTGGTCTGCATGTGCCGCTGTAATCAAACAGAATAGTCAATGGGGCATGCGCAGAAAAACGTAAACATCACGAGATTTATCAAAGACAGAGGACAACTTTTTTTTTTTTTTTTTATCACGGTGTTGCAATACTCTGTATAGCCAGTTATTTGTCTGTCCAGTCTTGAAATTATGTTCAGTTCGTCAAAGTTTGGATCAAAAGCAAACTTTCCTCCAGTGCTGACTGCTCGCCACCATTTTTAAAATTGAGGAACGTCTCTAGTTGCGTCTATATCTGAGCATGTGCTGAAAGAACGCACCCTGACAACTTTCTGTTCGAGTGGATACATGAAACCTCAATCGGTTTGGGGAAAGGAATATTCCACCCCTGTGAAACCGATTAAATGTCCATTCAGATTGGCACTTTTCTTTCAGAATGAGGTGTATACAAAGGTTAAATTCTTTCCGTTTGAGCAAATAAACCGAATGCAAGCGGAATATTTGGGTCCATGTATATGTGGCTAGTGTTGTGTTTGGTCTGCTTACTTTAAAGTTTACCTTGAAACTGAATAAAAGACAAACCTAAGAAGAATCTGCCCTGTAATGCTTCGTAAGTAAAATCCAGTCTACTTTGGGCAGTTTATTGTTCCTTTTCAAGTTGGGATAAAAAAAATCTTGACAGTTCCTGTTAATTTTTGAGCAGCTCCCATGACTTTTTGATTCATTGTTTTGATTCATGGTTCCCAGTGACCATTTGAATGAATCACAATCAACTTTTCAGTGACTGTTTCAATAACTGCCAAAAAAATAAAAAATAAAAATCCCAGTGACTATTTTTTTTTAAGTTTTTGGAAAGTTCCCAGTGACTTTTCAACTAACAGTGGAATATTACCCTATGAATTTTCAATCAATCTGCAAAAATGTCCCGAGGGCTTGGATTGGTTGTCAAAAAGTTCCCACTAACTTTTCTCTACATTCATATATTCTTACATAAAGAAGTAAGAACTTCAGCTACAGCACAGAAAAGTTTGCTCCTCAAGCCCTCAAATTATTCCCCTTTATTAAAAAGAGAAGTTTTTATTTCTCTCAATTCAGACTTAAACCAATCAGAATATGCAAATTCTTGTTGTACAAATTGTGTGGCATAGCTAGAGGGGAGCTCAAACAGCACGCTAAAACATTTAAAAGTTTGATTTTAAAGCACCGTGAGGGGTTTTTAACTGTTTCAAACCAAGTGTCACTGCTGAACCGACGCCTCTTCGTAACCTACAGGTCAACGGTGACAAAACTGGTCATTTTTAAAATCTGAATTTCAGGGCCTGTGTTGGATATCTGCATTCAGCCTGAAGTGTCTCAGTGTGAAACTGTAAAAGTTTAGTTTGTATAAGTTTTTCTTGGATAACTTTCTGAATTTTTTTGTACACTGCTGATGGTAGAGCAGGATTTGCAACAACAGGATTTAAAGCAGCTTTGCCTGAAACATATTTCACTTTACGTCAAACACGAGCTGCACACTGTGGTTTACAAGTTTATGATGCTTTAATTAAAAGCAATGATTTAATCATCACAGAACAATCGTCACCCTCTGTAACAAACTCCATATTATTACTCCCAATCAAAGAGTGAATGTTTAATGCAGGCCTGTACTGTAAATATCCCGCTGGTGTTAAATTATCCAAAACCATGATTACACAGCCCTATAAGCCCCTTTCATTTCATTATAATCAATCAACTTCCTCTTTTATGTGATGGAAAACTGAAACCAGAACAAATGTGCACACTCCTGTTTACTTCCTGTCTCCAACATTAGCATTAGATTTGTTTCTTTAACGTTTGACATGCAGCTGTTCCTGTGGGCGGTTCACAAATGACCGACTGTGTATAACTTCAATAACTGTTTTGTCTCTTCAGGTGATGGTAAGCAGCAAAACAAAGTTTGTCTCTGAATGTCAAAGATAATTACTTTAAACAGGCAGCGTCTTTATATCTCGCCTTCAGTCTGACACGTTAATTAGAGAAACACATTTAACCCACCGTGCCATTCGCTTTGATGATTAAGAAATGTGTGTGTGGTCAAAGTTCAACCGTTTAGATTTTATGACACTCTCAGAGCAGCAGATGAGAATTATTCATCTGTAATATTTAAAGACCTTTGAGATGTAAAGACCTGAAGTCCTGATGGATACAGCTGAGGTTAATATCAAATTAAAGACAAATATCCTTTTTGTCACGAGTAAAATGTTTTGACAAACCTGGTGTCGATGACTCACCTGGATCAAGGCAGTGACCTGTTGGTGTTAAGATGTTTGAATACCAGCTACAGAAGCTTTAAGCATTTATTTCAGTCATCCATTAATTCAGTGTTTCCAAGAATCAAGCTTTTGTAATTTTAAATTCTTTGCGTACAGATGCTGTGAGGAGGACCTGTTGAAACTGCAGCGCCACCTTCTGGCCTGGAGTCTCACACACTGTCATAAAAATGTGTGTGGGTTTTATCCTTAAGCTCTTGTTTTAGCCTTTAGCATGGGTTTAAGCCTTAAGATTGTGTTTTGGCCTTTGGCTTGTGTTTTAGCATTTAGCTCATGTTTTAGGACAAATTAATGTTTTAGCATTAAGCTTGCGTTTAAGCATTTAGCTTGTATCCTTGCTTTCAGTTCGTGGTTTAGCATTTAGCTTGGGTTTTAGCCTTAAGCTAATTTTTTAGCCTTTAGCATGGGTTTAAGCCCTGGAGATTGTGTTTCGGCCTTTGGCTTGTGTTTTAGCATTTAGCTCATGCTTTAGCCATTTGTTTATGTTTTAGCATTTAACTGGTGTTTAAGCGATAAGCTTGGATCCTAGCTCTTTGTTTGTGGTTTCGCATTTAGCTTATGTTTTAGCCTTAAGCTTATCTTTTACCCTTTACCACGGATTTTAGCCCTCCAAATTGTGTTTTGGCCTTTGGTTTGTATTTTAGTATTTAGCTTGTGACTTAGCCTTTTGCTTATGTAATAGCATTTAGCTTGTGTTTTAGTCCTTAGCTTGTATACAAGCTTTTAGGTTGTGGTTTAGTACTTAGCTTGGGTTTAAGCCCTAAGATTGTGTTTTGGCCTTCAGCTTGTTTTAGCATTAAGCCCCTGTTTTAGCACGATCTAATGTTATGCATTTAGCTTATGGTTTAGCCTTAAGCTTGGATCATAGCTCTAAGTTTGTGTTTGAGCATTTAGCTAGTGTTTTAGCCTTTTGCTTATGTTATAGCAATTAGCTTGTTTTTTAGCCCTTAGCTTGTATTCTAGCTTTTAGTTTGTGGTTTAGCATTTGGCTTGGGTTTTAGCCTTGTGCTCATGTTTGAGCCTGTATCTTGGGTTTTAGCCTTAAGATTGTGTTTTGGCATTTCGCTTGTGGTTTACCCTTAAGCTTCGATCCTAGCTCTTAGTTTGTGTTTCAGCCCTTAGCTTGTATTCTAGCTGTTAGTTTGTGGTTTAGCATTTAGCTTGGGTTTTAGCCTTGCGCTCATGTTTGAGCCTCTGGCATCAACAAGGCATTTTGTTCCACAGAACTGCTGCTCACTGGATATTTCCTCTTTTTGGACCATTCTCTGTAAACCCTAGAGATGGTTGTGGGTTAAAATCCCAGTAGATCAGCAGTTTCTGAAATACTCAGACCAACAACCATGCCACGTTCAAAGTCCCTTAAATCACCTTTCTTCTCCATTCTGGTGCTCGCTTTGAACTGCAGCAGATGGTCTTCACCATGTCTACATGCCTAAATGCATTGAGTTGCTGCCATGTGATAGGCTGATTAGAAATTTGTGTTAACGAGCAGTTGGACAGGTGTGTCTGATAAAGTGGCTGGTGAGTGTATGAATCCAAATCTACAAAACCTTTGAAACACCAACACCAATCAGACCAACATGAAGAAAGAACAGAAATGTATGTTTGTTTTTTCTTCTTTGGGGCTTTTAAATCCATTTCTGGAGTCATGTATATGTAGAAAATGTACAATTGTTTCCAAATACTTGTTTTTCTTAAATCAAAGTTGATTTTTTTCAGCACTGCATCATTTTGACCTTTCTAATAGGGTAAAAATCTTTATGGTATAAATACCCTATGTGTATATTAGACATAAAATAGTGCATTACAGCAGCGTTTTATTGGAGTATATCAAATATTGAAGCGAGCAAACAGGGAGAAAACTGTAGCACTTGCCCTTTTGTGCCTTCATAATGTGCTCTTACTTTGTCTTTGTAGTTTGTTGTGAGCAGATGGAGCTGCCCACGTGAAACCTCTTCAGCTGAGCTCTCTACATCCCCTTATTACAGACAGGAGGACAGAGTTCAACCTCTCCGCCTGCTGTAAAGTGTCATTTTTAATCTATGTTTTCACAGCATGAAGTTTCCTCATTCTCTCGATTTTAATTATCCTCTCTGACAAAGTAACACAGAGTTCAGATCACAGTTTTTAGCTTTAGCCTGATACTTCACTGGCACGCTGCAGGAATTTGGATGTTGACCAGTAATAATCATTGTGATGATTTTAAATTGTTTCTCCCTTTGAATCCATGCAGTCATTACCTGAGAGCATCTGTGAGTCAACAGGAGTCAAAACAAGGTCCCTTTAATGAACGAGCTGCATCCTCGGCTCAGATAGTCGCTCTAAGCAGCTCACGTATTGACAAATGTAGATTGCAATGCATTGGACTGGGGACTATTGACATTGCAATAGCAGAGACACATCCTGTGGTGGGGAAATGTTCTCTGCGCAGTGAGAGATGACCTTGCTGAATACATATTCGGAGGAAACGCTGATAGAGCTTCAGTAGCCTGGGAAATTGAACCTGTGTTATAAAAGAAAAGCACACAGGATGACAAGCAAACAGCGTCTGCGTGTGATTGATTTAGTCATTAATCTGGGCTGTCGTGTGCGTGTGTGTGTGTATGTTTGTGCGTGTGTTTAAAGAGCCTCTATCTGTGCACACATGGATAAGACTCCTCGTGTTAACTGCGGTGTCCCTTTGCCCACCTCCATGTGCTCATGTCTTCTTTTCTATTGATCAGCACGCAGAGCAAACACGAGTCGCCCACGCAGCAGAACACAAGTCATGTCTGTGGCGGTGGCGGGTTGGCCAGGGAGGCTCTGTGGCCTTTGACAGCAAGACGGGACTTTTCAAAACATACCACATTTTAAGCTCTGGAGGAAAAGAAAAAAACTGGAATGTTAAGTTCATTACAAGCCTGAGGAGTTAAAGTTGGTACTACTACTGCTCTACTTCCACTTCTATTCTTACTCTGCTGCTGCTCTTTTGGGACTGGTTTATACCGAATCTACTCGAGAGCAGAAACCATTGGTCAATGTAGCGCTGTACCTAGACGGAAACCTCTTACATAACCTGACATGCTCAGGTTCAATCCCTCATCTGTAAACATGAAGCTTTGGTGGAAGTGATAGAAACTGCAGCCCAAAAAGCAAAACTTTCCAACAAACAGATTTACAGCCTGGTTCAAAAATCAGTTTAGATCTAGATAGATAGTAAGGTATCTATCAACAGTTTGGTTGAGGTACACTTTTAAATGTGACAACAAGCTAACTTTGTCTGTTTGTACCGTAGTTTAGCAGCCAGCTAAATTTAGCTCTACTCACAGCCTGGTGTTTGTAACATTAGTGAATCCTGGTTATGTCCTGCCAGTCATCTACCAATCAGAGCTAACGTAACCTCACTCTTCATTTTATTGATAGACTCTCAAGTTTGAACAGACCACTGCAGAATAACTGCTGACTGTGGGTTGGAATGAACATTAGCATAAACAGTTTATCCCAAATTTAAGCCTTTAGCTAGTATCCTAGTTTTTAATTTGTGGTCAGCTTGGGTCTTAGCCTTAAGCTCATGTTTTAGCCTTTAACTTGGGTTTTAGCCTTAAGATTGTGTTTTGGCCTATGGCTTGTGTTTGAGCACTTAGCTCGTGTTTAAGCCTTTTGCTATAGTTTTAGTAATTAGGTTGTGTTTCAGCCTTCAGCTTGTATCCTAGCTTTGAGTTTCTAGGTTAACATTAAGCTTGGGTTTTTAGCCTTAAGCTCATATTTTAGCCTTTTGCTGATGTTTTAGCATTTAGCTTATATTTCAGCCTTTAGCTTATGTTTAAGTCTTTAGCTTGTATCCTAGCTTATAGTTTGTGGCTAAGCATTTAGCTTGGGTTTTAGATTTAAGATTGTGTTTTGGACTTTGGCTCATGTTTTAGCATATAGCTTTGTTTTAGCATTTAGCTCATGTTTAAGCCTTTAGCTAGTATCCTAGCTTTTTGTCTATGTTTTAGCATTTAGCTTATGTTTTAGCCTTAAGATTGAGTTTTGGCCTTTGGCTTGTGATGTAGCATTAAGCTTGTGTTTCAGCAAATTTCTTATGTTTTGGCCTAAAGATTGTGTTTTAGCCTTTAGCTCATATCCCAGCTTTTAGTTTGTGGCTAAGCATTTAGCTTGGTTTTGTTTTTTTTTGTTTTTTTTTGTCTCAAGCTCATGTTTTAGCCTTTAGCTCTTGTTTTAGCCTTTGGCTTGTATCCATCTCTTACTTTGTGGTTAAGCATTTAGCTTGGGTTTTAGCCTTAAGCTCATGTTTTAGCCATAAGCTCATGTTTTAGCCTTTAGCTCATGTTCTAGCCTTTGACTTAATAATGATGCTAAACTCAAACATCTTTCACTGTCTTGTCTGTTTGTTTGTTGTCTGTACAGAGGTTGCATTGAGGTAGAACCAATGATCATGAATGAGCTCACACCAGGCATGAAAAATTAGAAAAGTTCATTTGAAAACACAAGTTTTCAAGTTAAAAAAAGGAAGACTACAGGAAATGAGGCTAAACAAGAATCAGCTTCTATTGATAACAAGCAGAATTTGCGTTTGAAGTTTTGTGTTTGGCGACATCACATCTTTGATTACATCATTATCTTTCGGTATGCAACATAAAACCCAAAGCCAAATCTTTAAAGTTAGCTTAAAAGCATTTGTCAGCCGTGCTTCATTCACTGAACATGAAATGACATTGTGTAGCACTCAGCAGTCCACTAAAACTCACCGGGGCTCACTGAGTGGGCTGATGGTGCATGAAAATGATGAGAACCTTATGCTATGGCCTCCAGAGTCCCTACATCTAAAGCCAGCTGAACACCTCCAGGCTTGGCCAGATTAATTCAGTAGGTGGTTCCATGCTCAATTTTTCCATCGACCCCCTGAGCATATTTTTAATTAGCAGCTCTTTAGTTTATTAAATTCCTGATCCATGTATTTTTATTTTGTTCCAAAGCATATCGGGGAATTGCTAATCCAGGCTTGCTTTGGGATTCTCTGGAGCGAGGTGTTAAAAAGCACCCTCTGTTACAATGTTTAAAACCAAATCCAAGTTTTTCCTTTGGAAAAAAAAAGGATTTAAATCCTGCAGGAGCTCTTCACAGGTTTGAGAAAATACTGCTGTAACAGCTTCATTTCATATTATAGTTTCATTCATTTGAAAATCTGCTGAATTTGTAAAGGAAACATTTTTCCATTTATTTTTGAAGCTTTTAAATCTCATTTCAGTCTGGCTTTGCTTTGCACTCACGCTGTTTCTTTCATTCAACATTTTCCATTTTTGCCTATAATCAGTGTACAAGTGTACACAGTCTTGTTTCTAAGTGAAAATAAATAAAATACATTAGAAGCTAATGCAACCCAGTTGAAATCTATTTGCCAAAATATGTTCCTGTAGCTTTAATCAAGGTCTAGAGCAGAGCTTTTCAACATTTCGTATAAAAATGGGCCTGGCACCATTTTTAAACACACCTTGTTACCGTGCATGCAATACTAAGCTATACTACACTGCAAAAGACTGAAATCTTATCAAATGTTTTTGTCTTATTTTCAGTAGAAAATGTCTTTTTAGGCTTAATATGAGCCACATTCACCTGACGAGTCCAGAAAAATGCCTTATTTCGAGTTACTTAAAGAGAAAAATGGGGTCTGAATTGCTGTATCAAGTTGAAAAAAAATGCCAATGGAAAAAGAGAAAAGGTACTTGTTTTAGGACATAAATCTAGTTCCGAGCAAATTTTCTAGCAAATTTTTCTTGTTCCATTGGCAGATTTTTTCTTGATTATATTAAGCAATTCAGACCTCATTTTAGTCTTAAAACAACTCGAAACAAGACATTTTTTGAACTGACCAGAATGTAAATAACACTTGATAAGATTTAACTTTTTGCAGTGCATCTTCAGAAGCTGGGGGTGAAAGCTGAGTGAACCTGTGTGCAGTTTGAGGGAGCTGCTGAGGTGCCAAATATGCATTTCTGACTGAAAGACACCATTTTTGGCTTCCATGTGTGCGTTAATGAGTGTTCAAAGACGTTATACACATACAGCATGTTTGGAGAAGAAATATATGAAAAAAGGAAAATTTGCCTGATTCTCCAAAAATGTCACTGACCCTGGTTAAAGACCTCTAGACTCAAGAGTAGGGATTCTCACTTTTTAGACCATGGACCCTTTCAGGTTAGACATTCATCCAGGGATCCCCTCAGTATCGTAGCAACAATTAGCTTCATATTCATACTTACTATACTTACTACGTACTATGTAGCATTTTAGGCTAAATTTATGCTTTCCAGGAAATTCATTTTGTAAACTTTGAGGAAACGCGATCTCCAAGGCAGTGGTGTGCACAGAGGGGGGCGAGGGGGCCCCTTGTGGCCCAGTTGCTGAAGAGCACCCTCTAGAGTGACCTTTCAGGAGCCAAAATGTGTGTGAAAGTGCCCTCCTGGTTGGTAAAACACACTTAACTGCCCTCTTGGCTGGTTAAAATATGATAAACTGCCCTCTTTGGTGGCAAATGTGCCATTTTTCTTATTTTTGCCCCTGCCCTTCGAAAAGTCTGTGCACGCCACTGCACCAAGATCATGTTTTGTTTTGAGTTTTTTTTTCATATTAGGATATATCTCATGGTGCAAAACTAAAATGGACAGTAGTATCAGATTTTCTTGTTGCAAGAGATCCCATTTTGTTGATTTGCTTTTTTTAATAATATAGCATACTTTAACAAGTGTTTCTGAAATTATTCCACGGACCCCTGGCGATGGTTCGCAGACCCCTGAGGGTCCTGGGACCCCACTTTGAGAAACACTGCTCTAGAGGACTGTAAACATGCTGTTAGAAGAGGCTAAATTAATCAATAATTATCTAACCAACTTTTCAAAATCTCAATAAACAACATTTCAACCATAGTGTAATTTAAACCCTTTCAGTTTTATGCTGCCAACCTCATGAGATGTTTTTTTTCTAACCCTGTGAACGACTGCGATCATTGGCACACAGCTCAGAAGGGTAAAAACAGCCTCATTCCAGTCTAATGTAATGGATTTAAGCAGGCACACAGGCCTGAGCTGAACCTGAACTGAGAGATGACAGCTGATTAGAGCGCCACAGTTTAAACCCAACGGCTCCAAAGTATCGACAACTTTGAAAGAGATCAGTAATAAGTTGATGTTCCTCTGCTGGGGATAAGATGTCTGCGCTGATGTTGGTTTCACATTAAATTGGGGATGGGATGATGATTGTTATTGGCAGCGCGTGTTGCTGTGAGTTTTGGTTGGCAGGCGGCTTCAGGGAGCGCCGCTGAAGAAGTCTGTGACCGAGAACAGACCTGTGAAGGACTGGGCTCCGTCCAATCAGCCCCAAGGGAGGATCTCTTCCTGCTCAATTCTAATTCATGTACATATAAATAACTGTCACCGGCTCTGCTAATTGGATTAAAAGGCTGTGTAGAGGAGAGACAGGGGAGAGGGGGAGTGGAGGTAGCTACAGGGGCAGCTGAGTTGATTTAAAGCAGGGGAGATTTCTCACAAGGGTACCAACAGACACTCATTCTGACCGTGCCAAATGTTGGACTCCATGACGTTTCTAATTTTATCACTGAAATATTACTTTAGCATGAATACCTACAATACATCCATGACTTTGTTTTGCCCTAGCTGCAGATCAGACCAGGCTTTTATGTGGAATATTTGAAAGAAATAGTTTGATATTTTTTTATTTTATGTTTTCTTTTTCTTGGTTCAATCATTTTTTTTGTTTCATGTATAACAACACTCTTAAGCACAGATAATAGTCTCTGTATTTTGTATTCATTAAAGTTTAAAAAACAGGGAAAGGAAGACAGAAAAAGAGAACGTAATTCAAAATCTCAACTTCATAACTTATTTTTTTCACTTTTCTTAAAATTCTGTTGTTTGCTGTCTGTCTGTTGGGTGTTTGAAGCACGCGTCAGGGATAGAAAATATGAGGCAATTTAGGCCTTCAACAAAAAACAAAAAATGATAAATAAATATTAATATAAATACATAAATAATTAAATGAATCAAAAGATAAAATATAAGTAAAAATCAAAAAATGAAAAATAAAAAATGATTTATATAAATAAAAACATGTAGATAAAAAACATATACAAATAATAAATGAATAGATGACTGAAAAATATATATTAATAAATGAATGAATTAATAGATAAAAAATAAGTAAAAATGAATAATTAAAAAATAAGTATTAAAAACATACATTAATAAAAAAATAAATGGCTAGATGAAAATATATATTAATACATGAATGAATCTTTAAATAAAAAAAGTAAATATATAAAAAAATGAATAAATAAAAAATTTAAAAAATAAATGAATAAATAATTAAATAAATAAATAAATACATAAATAAATAATTTATGAAATTACAATAACTAAATAAAGTTTTATTGCAATGGTGAATATTCTAATGCTGCGAAGTTGACATGGTTTAACTGTGTGATTTCTGATCAGAAATCACAAACATCCCTGTTCAGTCGACTGGACATGAAAGATTGACATTCTGTTTTCCTCCACACGAGCTTTTCTACAACATCCCTCTGAATGATTTTGGAAAAAAAAAGTTTCTGGGTGAGCAACACATTCACAAAAGTGAATGACAGGTTTCTGGAAGTGTTTCCTAAAAGTTAAGATTTAGATAACAGGAACATTTACACTTAAAAAGATGAGAAAGATGATGATATTTGTTAAAAAAAAGTAAACACACAGCAGTTAGTGATGAACTCTTTTAGCAGCAAAGGAGCTGCATGAATGCTAACAGTTGTACAAACCTGTTAATGCCATCCGTGCTTCTGCATGGTCTAATTAAAAGCTATCTAAAGGAAATGATGCCATGTTTGAGAATTAAAGCCCTCAGATCATTGATTTCTATATTATCTCTATCTGTTTAACTGCAGAGCACGCTACAGGATGCTACAGCTAACACTATTCACAACACTGAAGATGCATCAGTCAGCAGCAGCAGCAGCAGCTGCATGAGATCCAGAAGAAATGGTCTGTGGAGAATGCAGGAAAGGCAGATAGAGGCCAAGTGTGTGAGAGTGAGTGAGAGAAACCCAGATGGAGAAAGATTGCGGGTTGAGATACACAAACACTACAGATGCTGAGAGGAAGCATGTCTGAAAGGGAGTGAGAAGCTGAGAAAAGGTGAGAGGATGTGGCGAGGAGAGGCGGAGGAGCGCGGGGAGCTTACCTGGGTACTGTGCAGCTCCTGAGTTGGAGGAAGAAGAGGAGAGGAGGATAGGTGAGAAGGAAAGAAGGGAGGAGAAAAAAAAAAACAGAAAGGGAGGTTAGCATTCAAAGCCCCTTTCAGTTTAAAAGCCCCGTTTGCAGGTGCAATGAGGTTCATGCGTGTAAAGTTCAGGAGGAGGCAGGTAAAAATGCAAAGAAAAGTCATACATGCTGGTCCCCTCTGCACACAGAGAATCACTTCACAGATCAGCTGATTGAGACAGGTGAGATGTTCAAGAGAAACATCAGAATCAGGAGGCTGTAAGAAGGAAACCCCAAACCTTTGATTTACCATGCTTCTAAATGAAACGATGACAGAGTCAGCACAGATCACAAAATGTTCGTCGAGTTTTAACACAAAGCAACAAGAAGTTTCAGCACAGATCACAGAAACCATCCAAGAAACAGTCAAACCCATGACCCCCCATGTAACCACAGCTTCATTTACACCTTAAAAACATAATCTACCACATCTTCATTAGCCAGCGTTATACATGCTTCTTAAAGGGCCAGAGCAAAGGCCACTTCATCCTGTTCTAAGCATTACCAGGTTGAAAAGAGTTTTGAATATTCAAATAATTGCTTACCTAAATAAATAGATAGATAAATAAATAAATAATAGTTTATGTGACTTAATTATCATCTTTAGATGTTTCTTCATTGTTTACACCAGCCTCTGGATGTAATGTGTTGTAACAACCAGTTTGTCTATGTGGACCAACTGAAACCTGTCTGATTTTTGCAATTTATGAACAAAAAAACCTTCAGTGAGAACATGATAACATGAGAAAGCACTGTGATATTCAGAAGTGGGGGAAAACAGTAACTTGAGCAGCGTCAAAAAGTTCTGGGAAGAGTTTCTACAAAGTGCAAACTTTGCAAGGTAAAACTAGTATACTCATATTGAACACTGCAAAAACTGGAATCAAAGTAAGTGTTTTAGTAATATTTTTAAGCAAGAAAAGTCTACACCTCAAAAAATAAAATCTTATGAAGTGTTTTTGACTTTTTTATAAGTAAAAATGTCTCATTATCCTTTGTATGAGCCATACTCACTTGATAAGTCCAAAAAATGTCTTGTTTCAAGTTGTTTAAAGCCAAAAAACGAGGTCTGAATTGCTTGTAACAAGTCAAAAAGAAATCTGCCAGAGGAACAAGAGAAAATTGCTTAAAACTAGAATAATGTCTGTTATAATGTCAAATACTAGTGACTTTTCCCTCGATCCATTGGCAGATGGAGATCTGCCTCAATCAAGAAGAAGAACTCATTGCTGATACCATGAGGTGAAACAAGTTAGAAGATGGTTTCCCCACTCAAAATACAAAAAAGTAGATCCTACACTGCAAAAAAACTGGAATCTTATCAAGGGTTTATGTCTTATTTTAAGTCAAAATTGTCTTATTATACTTTATATTAGCCACATTCACCTAGTCACTCCAGAAAATGTCCTGTTTTGAATTATTTAAAGATAAAATGAGGCCTGAATTGCTTGTAACAGGTTTGAAAAATGCCAATGGCAGATTTTATTCTAACCAATTCAGACCTCATTTTTTGTCTTTGAATAACTTGAAATAAGATATTTTTCTGGACTGGTCAGGTGAATGTGGCTCATATTGAGTCTAAAAAGACATTTTCTACTGAAAATAAGATAAAAACGTACACTTGCAGTGAAAATATTCTTTATACAAGCCACATTCAACTGACAATTCCTGAAATGTTTCATATTCAAGTTTTCAAAAGAAAAAAAATGAGGTCAAAATAAATCTGCCAATGGGATAAGAAACATTTCTTCTATATGTTTCTTGAAAATAGAATAATGCCTTCATTCAAAAAACTTTGGCAGAGTTTTTGGACTTGTTTCAAACAATTCAGACTTCATTTTTGTTGTTGAATTGCTTAGGATAAGACATTTTACTGGACTGGTCAGGTGAATAAGGCTCATATTAAAACATTTTCTACTGAAAATAAGACACAAACACATCTTACATTCCAGTTTTTACAGTGTATCCATTCATTTATGGTATCCAACCCACCAGTATTGTTTGGGATTGGAGGGATTGTTGCACTTTTTGCTCAAAATGCTCATTCCTAAAGCATTACAAAGGCTACTGAGCACTAAAATCACTGATAAACACTGTTATGAGGGGGAAATGACAAAACAAGCAGCAAAAAAGACATTAGTGGACACAGGCCCTTAATCAACAGACTTGGATACTTCACATCGCCGTAATACTGATACTGAGAGAGACACACATGCACTGTGAGCTCGCTATAGAACATTAAAATGGATTTCCAAACTAATTATTAAGCAAAAACTGTCTGAAATGTGTCAACTGGGACATCTGCATAAAATCCATCATGACTGGGAACGAGCAGCGTTGGCCCACAGTAAACAGTTGGCATCCGTTTAGGCCCCCCCACCATACAAGAAGCTTTTCCAGCCAAGTGAGCATCAGGATTCCAGCTACAAGGCAGCTTTTGATTAGTAAACCTATTTCCTCTTCAACTTTTGCCAAATTTCAATCATGGTGATATTCTAATTACCATTATCCGGAGCAAGAAAGAGCGACAGGCATTGAGTGGGAGTGTGAGAGTGAAGGAGAAGAGGAGTGTGAGGGAGGCAGTCTTTGCATCAGAAGCAGGGAAAATCTGAGGAGAATGCAGCGTGAAGATCAAGAGGAACAAAGAGCACAATCTCAGCTCTTTTACATCTCGTTACATAGCTCCGTATGTGGTAAAGATGCATCTTGTTGCTGCTGAATTCCTCTCCCTAAATCCCCGGACACGTCTCTCTCTGCCAGCTCAAAGGCTTCAAACAGTCGCATAATGTGTTGTCCAACCACGTCGTAAATAGAAATTACATTCATTTCCAAGCTGCTGCATTCATTTTAAACCTGTTTAGTGTTTAATGAGCATGACAAATTCAATTTCATGCAATCTGAGTGCAATCTAAGCAAATCTCTGGCAGCTTCGGCGAAATATGAAGTTTGATGAAGTTTGACAGCCTTTAACTGCACCTGAAACTTTTAACAAAGCTTTGAATCTTCGAGAAATCAGGCAGTAGAAATGTACGTGTGGTTTTAAAGACGAGAGCGTGATCTGTAATCTGAGAGCAAATCATCCTTCATTACTATCAGGAAACACTTAAGGAGACAATGTGGGCGTGGCTGATCCGATTTGGACTGAAAACAACAACACAACGACCTTTAACTCCATGATTGAGTCGTCTGAGTCAGAAGCAGAGGAGGAAGACGAAGCCAACTGAAAAATAATCTTTGGTTTCCAAATGTCCCGCTGTCCGTCAAAGTTAGCAGCACACGCAACGCACGCCAAGATACAGATATACATTAAACCGAAGCCAAACATGAGCCGTTAAATAAAGATCTGAACACCCCCTACTGCTGCAAACACCCTCAACCAAATATCAAGTCAACTCCATCGGCCAAAAATAGTCGACTGTAATCAACTGAAAAACCTTCAACAGTCAGAAATCAGCCACTCTCCGTTGAACGCTTAGTTTTGATTGGTCAAAACCTTTTCCCCCCTTGCTGTTCTAAGTGTCAATTGTGCATGAGTGTGTAAATAGCCTGATTCAGAGAGAAAGAGGCTTCATAAAGTAAATCTTCCTCTTCCTCTTCTTCCTTAGAGGTTAACAATGCTGAAAAGCAAGAGCGATGCAAACAACCAGATCCGCCTCAATCAAGGAGAAGAAATCCAGCACATGAATAGGTTTGGTGAAATCTTATCAAGTGTTTTTGTCTTATTTCAAGTAGAAATTGTCTGTTATACTCGATACGATCAACATTCGACTGGTCAGCCTAGAAAAATGTCTTGTTCTGAGTTATTTAAAGACAAAAAACAGGTTTGGTTTGCTTTTTAAAGTAAAAAAAATAGTAATTTGATGTAAGAAAAATCTGTGGAATAATGTCTTAATACAAGTTATAAGACATTTTTCTGGACTGGTCGGGTGAATGTGGCTCATAATAAGTCTTAAAATAAATTTTCTACTGAAAATAAGACAAAAACACTTGATATGATTTCATTTTTTTGCAGTGTAGTGGTCTAGGTTCTGCACCCCATGAGGTTAGCCCTCGATCCAGACGCCTGGGTTGGAATCCAACCTGTGGCACTTTTTCCATGCTACACTCAAGCCAAAGCTCATCCTGTTTCCTGCTCTGTCCTCTCCAAATATGGGCAAAAAAATCCTGAATAATAAAAAAAGGGCATCTTTACATCTGTGTCAGTGTCTGTGTCTGCCTTAAACCCCCTCCTCTGCCTGTTTGTTGAAGTTTTGGTTGTTTCAGGATGTTTCTGAGCAGCAAATAGACGTGGCTACATCAGCCAATCACAGAGCCACAAGTGTGCAAGTGACTTTGCATGTTGATAAGCATGTGGAGGAAGCTAATCAGAGAAGCTACAATAATGGACATAGCATGGAGGACGAAAAACTCAAATTGAATGAGGTTTAAGCTTGGCTTGACTTTCACTCACTTTCGGGAACTTGTAGAGCAGCACGGGATGAAGAGTGACATGAGTTAGCTTTCTGCTAACCAGGTATGTGTCAAATACCTGTGATTAGCTTGTGCTAACATGCTAAGTCAGGTGAACCACTCTCAAGTCTCTCCCACGTAGAAACGCGATGCTACAGGTAGTTACTGGGCTATTAAGTGTGTTCACGTAGCTTTGGTTGGAGGCTGTGGGTGTGTGCTGCTGCTGGCACTGAGCCAAGAAGGAGCCGCATTTAAATGTTTTGTCCTTCAGACCCTACCTTAAATATTACCTTTAGCTCACCACAAACACTACATTTATAAATTTAGACATCCCAGTTTATCCACTAGCAAGTCAAATCATGGTTAAATATTGAAAAGATTGTTGATGGAAATCAGAATTCATTCATTAAAGAGGGGGTATCTTGCTTTTCTTGGTCAAAAAAATGTAAGTAAAAATATTCAAGTGATGAGGTAAAACGTAGGTTTAAGTTATTGTAAGATGAGAAAAGTGACTGCTTTGCACAAATAATGCAACAGGGAAATACGATTTTACTCAATTTGTCATGTCGGAGATTGGTGAATTGGTTGAATATTCATAACAGAAATACGCTCAATTTTTTTAATTTTTTCACTTGACATTTTTGCTCCTATTTAAACTTTAAGAGTCAAATTTGGGGCCGTAACACACAATTTGTCTTTTCAGATTGAGAAACACAGATCAACTTGTGATGTCACTGAGTAGCATGGCAACAGTGGAGGAGGCCTCGTGAGTTCTTGGTTAATGTCACCTGAAAAGATGACTGTTTTTAAAGATGTGCTCATATATGGGTGATCCATGTGCAAGTCATTCAGATTTTCAGCATACAGCTCTATGTTTTACTCGAGTATCTGAGCTTGAATCAAATCAGTGAAACTCAAACTAAAAATCAAGCTAATTTTGTCTCCAAACTGCTTCCTCACCCCTGCTTTCATGAAAGGTGAAAGGCTATTGTAGCTTGAGCTTCCAGAGGCTTTAGACTGGAGTGCTGACCTTAAAAGAGTAAACAGCTAAATCATTAAGTCTCTGCATCATTGGTCCCTGATTTCGCATTCAGCCCCAGCACACGGGAAGTAGAGTAACAAAGTGCTTCAGAAAGCCACACAGTCAAACCCAGACCACCCTTGAGCTCCGGTTCAGGCGGTGTGACGGGGTGATGGGCGGGTTTGCTTTTGGGAGATTACACAGCAATAGGAGAGGCTCTCCCCATGTTAAGTAAATGGAGAGCGGGTGAAGAATAACTTTGCCCCTCATGGGCTTTTTTGTGGGAGTCGGCGCTATCCAAACCCCCAACCTACAACCTCCAGAGGTGAGGTTAAATGACAAGGACTGCAGAGATGCATTAAACATGAGTCATTTGGACAGAGAGCTCGGCGCTGGACCACTCCAGAGATGATAGGGACATTAACCAGGGTTTCGCCAGAGCCTGAGCTGCATTTAATGAAGGCCTCCACCGCTGCCCAATGTCTCCCTCCCCACGTTTGACTCACAGCCAGGGAGCCGAGTAGTTCAAGATAAACACAGCTACTACTGCTTCTGGCTCCAGTCGCCTGAATTTCTGCTCCTTTTCCCCTGCACTCAATTTCTAGCTGGAAAACTTGTTAGAGGCTGGGTGTAGAGAGCGGTGGTCAAGACCAACTCAAGGAGCTCTTGTCCAGCACAGACGTGGAACTGGCAGGCCCAAAAAATGTCAGCGACAGGAGAGGAGAGAGTTAAAGCCAAAAAACTTCAGTTTATTCACAGTTCAAATCCAGACTGAGCAGGGTTAGAGTTTGTCGACTCAAAATGTCTGATTAAAATTCAATGTTCCTCCTAATTAGTGGTGGTAAACTGGATTCTTTTTACTGGACCAAGTTGTAATGAGTCACTCACCAAAGGGAATCGTGAGTTTTGAGTCATTTGAGTCACTGAGTCAATTGCCTTGTAACACCTCTTCATCACGCTCCATACACTAAAAGTTATTTATGGGCACTAAAATAAATGAATAAAAAATTATGTAAACTTTAATAATAATTCAGATTTCCTTTTGTAACAAAAGAGCGGAGCTAAATAGTGAGTTGATGTTCCGCCCTTTCATTCCATCATAAACTGCAGCAGCAAAAAGTTGTGAGACAGACTCGAAAGTTAAAGCTGATCTTCAAAATAAACAGTGAAACTTACCAAACCTTTTTTTCTTCCGTCTGAGAATTATCTTTGTGCGGAGCCCCTAAATCAGGGGTCTGCAACCTTAACTTTCATAAGAGCCATTTTGCCTCAGCTCACCTGTAATAAAGTCATTGAGGACCTACAAAATCTACTTAACTTCACAATAAAGACAAAAAAGGTGAATAAAATTCCAAACATAGTAAAAATCTAGTGTATTGTCATCCAAACAAAAAGTTTTTCATGTTTTTGGGATTGTACACGTGATGTCTTTTTTTGTATTATTCAAAAAAGTATTCAAGAAATACAAAATGTAATCTCATAATTTTATAAAATTCAAATTCATGAAATTTCAGTAAGTTGCAAATTTTTTTCAAAAAAATTCACATTTAAAAATTTTTAAAAAATGTGCCACATTTTGTAATTTGCAAAAATATGTTATTTAAAAAATTGCTTGGTTTTAAAAAATAGTTAAAATTTGCATAATTTTTCCAAAAATTGAACTTCAATAATTTGAAAAATATGTAGAACAAAAAAGGAAAAAATATATTGAAAATTAAAAAAAAAAAAAAATCTTTAAAAAAATAAATAAATAAAAAATCTCAAATCACTCTTGACAGGTGTGATCCTCTTTTAGATTTTTTTTTTTTTTTTTTTTTAGTTTAAACAGAAACCAGCCAGGACTTATTTGCATAGCATTAATCTCCCTGGGGACCTGAAAATTCAAGACCAAATTCTGCCACACACCAAAGTCCCCTGATCATACTAATCCATTTTGAATCTGCATCTCTGTAATTTGGGTGGTAGATGGTAGTTTTTGAGAAGGACACTGCAGCTTTTTCTGATCATTTTCCGCTTAAAGATGACTAAGGCAGCTTTGGACACTGTTTCAACAGCTCCTCTGTTCGACACAAGATGAAAAGAGACTGGCTTTGTACGACTGTACCACCGGTAAATGGTTACAAGGACTATCATTTATGGACATAAATAAAACAATGGAAACAACACACGCCATTGGTTTAATGTCACTCACATGATATCTGACTAACACGGTCATGAAACACAGAAGGGCACAAACAAAATTTATAGAGGATGTTTAATTGCATGTTTCTTACAGAGTGTATGCAAACAGTGCGCTGATATGAAAAGAAACAGCCTGATTTTTAAACACTGGTCCATGTTGTTGTCTCACTGAAATCTGAGCATTACCAAAATGTTTGCAGCATCCAGAAACAGGCTTCAGAAAAGAGCAGAACCCCACCAGAAAAACGAAAACTAACAAGTCCCAGGTGTTATGAGAGTGGTCTGAAAAAAAAAAAAACAGACATAACAGCTCTGCTTTCATCTGTATTCATCAGGTGAGGGAGGCCCGGACACTCTCCTCTTCACCAGAAACACAATAATAACAATAGCTTCCCTCGACACAGCAGGGCCGCACGCTTCCAAGCGCGTCATCTTCAAACGTAGCTCTTGGTTAATGGCGTGGAACACATATTCAATGTCTATCAAACACCGACGTTGCTGGGATGGATGCACATGCTGACAACCTCTCTGCTTGCTCCTGGATCACACAAACACAGGCTTACACTGCGTCCCCCTCCACACTCCTCTCAGCAACCGCGCACAGCCCCACCAAAACACAGAAGCCCTCCCTGCAGTCAGTGTAAGTATAGCAAGCAATAATGTGTTGATTAAATCTGTGATCAGCTGCCTAAGGGGCATGAAATTGGACATGATGAGTGTGGCACATTAAAAACTAATTATCAATAGCACCAATCCTATTGTCTTTCTTTTAAAGCAGTCACAGCAGTAAATCAAGTGTGGAGAATGGGACGCCGCGTGCTCTATCACACCCAGGTCTGGAGTTATACAACCATACCTGGATCCTGGCTGCTCCCAGGCTTTTTGATAACATATTAATCTATTATTTACTGCCTGTAGCACTTCCTTATTGTGTTACAAAGTCATGGAGGGATGACAAAAATGCTGCCAGCAGGGAAGCTGCTTCACCTGCGAGGCTTCACAGTTTACAAGAAATGTTTTTTTCAGTTGTGTTTTTCTCACAAGTTCTGTTGTCGGGATGTGACAGAAGAGAGTGTTTCTGAACAAATTCAGGTTCACAGCTTTTCTTTGTCTACATATGCTGAACAGAAGGGAACTGCTAATTCAACTTTCAGGTTATTTGGGTTTGTATGAGGTGTCAAAAATTCATTTAAGCTCTAAAAAGGATGTGTTACTAGGGACACTTTGCAAAATGTTTACCGTAACACTTCCCTAATGAATGTTTTTGGACATACCAGTGCAGTTTCATTCTGGATCAGGGGTCTGCAACCTTTACTTACATAGGACACATTTAGCCTCAGCTCAGCTGGATTAAAGTCATTCAGGAGCCACAAAATCTACTTTATCTTAACAACAGAGACAATAAAGTGAATACAATTGTAACATATATAATTTAGAGCAGAAAATTATCTAAACAGGAAGTTTACTTGGGTCAATGAAATTGACCATGTGAGGTGAAATTTTTAAATGAATTTTGCAAATATATTTTAGAAAAAGAAATTTTAAAAAATGAGCTTCTAAAAAAGTTGCAAAATTTCCCCAAAAATCTAAATTTCCAAAGTTAGCAAAAACTAAAAAAAAAAAAAGAAAAAAAAATGTAGTTCAAAACAATTACAAAAATTTCAGCTTTTAGAAGTTAAAAAAATGGCAAAAAGTAAATTAAAAAAAAAAAAAAAATTGTACATCAACTTTTGAGTTTTCGAAAAAATTCCAATACTTTCAAAAACTAAAAAAATAAAACATTTGTAGTTAAAAACATTTGCAAAATAAAAAAATTTGAAACAATTTTTGAGTTTTCCCAAACAAATTCCAATACTTTAAAAAAAATTAAATTTAATTTAATTTTAATTTAAAAAAGGAACAAAATTAAATTAAATTTCAAAAATAAAAAAAGACAAACAACTGCAAAAATTTATAAAATTTATAAAGTATTGAATTTTATGACCTTTTTTTATCCCCGAATTTATACTTTTTATAATAGTATGTGTTGCTTACTTTTGTCTTGCAACTTATCAACCATGTATTTCTGGCCTGTGCATTGTCAGTTAAATGAATCCATCCACACAGAATTAAAATCTGTATCTTCTTCCAGATTAGTCTTTTTGTAGATGTAGTTATCTTCCCAGGGCTGTAAAACTTGAGGTTAGCCACAGGTGCATGGAAAGTTGGTGGGCTGTTGATGTTGTAGGAGGTGAAGTAGAGCGGTGGCAGGCTTTATTGACAAATGGGATGAAGATTTAGATCAACTAAATGTTAACGCAGGATTTTATTTAGTTTTAGTGTCTTTAATCATCAATACCCTTTGTAAAAAAAAAAAAAAAAAAAAATCTTTATTTCACTATTTTTTTAAGCTACAAGGAGCCAAAGAGCTGTATTAGACAGTTAAACACGTCTTTGGCAGAAACCAAACTATTTTGACGCCTAATTGGTGATATTTCTCTACCTGTTTCGTTAAAGGATCATTTTTCCTTTGCCGGTGGCGGTTTCCCAAAGTTTCGTCACATCCTTGCCGTTTAATAAGTGTTTCAACAAAAGAAATCTGTTAAATTTGTGTTTTTCTTGAGCTGAAAGAAAAGATTCAGAGCTCTGAGCGTGAGGGTCATTTGTAGGACACTCAGCTTGTTCCCATTTCGCCGAACTGACCGACTCCTTCCAGGGTTTTTTAGCGTATTGCCTCATCTTAAGGATGCTTTCACGATGGCACCTGCTCTGGTTGCTAAGAGACTTGCGATCTAACAGCAAAGTCTCCATATTTCATCAGCAACAATGCGCCGTGGGGACAGAATCTACTCTCGTCTCGTCTCACCAGGAGGATTTCTCCTCAGTTATGCACTGAACTGTAAAGCAGCTGTCATTTGATGTAACCTAAGCGGTATAAACATTGCCTCTTTTCCGTCTCCCCTTCCTCCTGCTTCTTTCTCTCCTTGGATGTTGCTCAGCCATCCACTCTGCCTTTACCTCCGGCTGTCTCTGGGACCCAGTGATTAGAGCGCTGGGTGCTGTCCTGCTGATAAGGCTGAGCACCCCCCTCCCCCCTCCACCAACGGCTGTATCCTCTGGGTGTAGGAGGAAAAAGAGCCCAGGGTAATGTCCCCGACGGCCCTGATCCTCACCCTGTCCCAGCATTCACTGAGTCATGTGTGGCGGCTGAATGCGACGCCCCGTGCATGTATAGGCCTGCGTTTCACGGGGATAACAGCATCCTGAGAAAAAAAGTAATACAGCTCAGCCCATAAAAGTGTAACATTATGCATCGGGGGCCTTTTTTTATGAGTGAATTTCCCCATCCTGAAGTGTGTGTTTACAGTACCATCTGCTAGACGGTGTACACTTAGCAGGGAGAATGTAGGACAAATGCAGGTGCTCAAATGTGGATAAGCTTCATTTCATGAGAGCCTCTATTGTCTCAATTTCCATCCAGCTGCCATAAAAGAGGAATTTATATCGCCCAGGTTATCTGCATCTCATTTAAGCTGATGTAATTATAACACAGTTGAAAAGCTGTTTTCCTTCACTGTTTCCAGCAGCTTTAGCAACTCAAATCTACAATGTTAGTTACTGGGAATTAAGTGTGATGAATACAGTCCTTTCTTTGCATTGATGTCCTCACACAAAGGCTCGAGACCTTTGACCTTTTAACCTTAGGGTTCAATATCTTTATAGTCTAAAATACTAAATATTGTGTTTTTCTCTCCAAATATAATTCAAGTCATTTAATTATACTCAAATTTACAAAGAGATAAACATTTACAAAAAAGTGCAAATATTAAATTTCATCCCATAGAGAGCTCATCACCACACAGTGCAATACAAATTTGCAATATAAATAAGCAAAAACAGTGCAATCATATCATGCACAGGAGATGTGTGCAATAACCTCAGGTACAATTCAAGACATTGGTTCTCAAAGTGGGGTCCTAGGACCCACAGAGGTCCCCAAACCATGGCTTGGAGGTCCGTGAAATAATTCAGGATTGGTTGTAAAAGTTTGCTGTATCACTGAAAAAAATATCAACCAACTGGGATCTCTAATACTAATAAAATCAGCAGTTTTTTTTTTCCAGTACCTCTGCCCAATTTAGTTTTGTGTAATAAATGAAAACAAACAAAAAAACAAAACAACAACCTTTGAGCCAAGATTCTCTCAAAGTTTAAAAAAAAAAAATATTGAAAAGTAAAATTGTAGCCTAATTCCTTACAAAGTATTTCATGTTTTTTTAATTGTTATTTTTATAGTAAAAATATTATTTAAAATCAATGTTATCAAATCAGATGGATGCCTAAAAAGTTTGAGAACCCCCTTATCTGAGACATTTATGTTTTATTGTTTCTTACAGTGTTATCCATCGATTATTATTTTAATCTTATTAAATTAAATTTAAATTAATTTAATTTAATCTTATTTTAATTTATTAAATTAAATTAAATTAAATTAATTTAATTTAACTTGAATTAATTTAATTCTATTTTATTTCATTTAAAATCTTTAAAATCTTTTGTGCTTGTGCTTGCATTTTTGAATTTTTTTTCACACATTGTATAGCTTTTGTACAGTTAATTTGTCAACTTAATTTTGTATGACTTTAACTTTTGTTTTCTTATTTTGATTTTATATTTTTTTAGTCTTTTGTCTTTACATTTCTACATCACTATCTGAATTCATTTTTATATTTTTATACATACTTTAGATTTTTGTTGTCTCAAAGAGAAATGCACACAAATTCCAGTCTACCTATACTGCCCTGTACCTGTGCAAATGTCAATCAACTTTGATTTTATTTCATTCAGTAATAAAATTATCATCTTCATTGTCCAAAGCTCCAGTTTTGCCACATTTTGAGCAGAAATAAGTTAAATCATACACTGTTTGTAAAGAGGGACCTCGTGTGATGTGTGTGATCTGGTTGTCCCTGATGTTTAGATTTAATGAAGTTAGGAAGCTTTGACCAATCAGAATCAAACATTCAACAATGCCATGTGATGTGTATGAAGCCCAGAGATGAAGAGCTTTAATTCCACCCCACATCTTCATCCAATATAAAATGTAATACATCATTCTGAAGGAGATCTCAGAAGAAATACCCAGTGACCACCCAGAATTGCTATGCCAGAGCTATACATCCACTCAAGCACAGATAGGAGAGCCCAACCCTCCAGGTGCTCAAAGAGAAAAAAAAAGAGAGAGTGGGCCTGGCTTATCTCTGGGGTCAGGGAAGGTCCACAGCCATTAATTTTAAATGAGTGGAATGGATTTGTGGTAATGGAAACCCAATGGCTCCAGACAGCACTGGGACTTGGTGGCGTGAAGACACCAAACGGCAGTGTGATAACCTGACCGCTCAGCTGTATGAAGTGGAAGAAGTCGAGAAACTGATTTGGGTTTTCAGCCAGCAGCACACGACGGCGGCTTTAAGTGCGATACGTTAGGAATCTATTTGAGGGCAGTGGAGTGTGAAGACGTCGGTCAAAGAGCTCTGCATCTTATAGGACTCTTTAGTTTAGCCTCATACGTCAGGAAAGAAACAGCTTAATGTTTGTAAAGAAAGCGTATAGAGCGGTTTGAAAACAGACATCACTGTTTGAACGTTAAATTGGACAGTTCAGGAGTTCTGATAAGCAGAACATTACCTCGCTGATTTCTTTACAAAGCTTTTTTTCTTTTTACTGGTGTTAAACTCATCACATCCCCGTGTTTAGACAGCCTGTGACAAAACAGCTCCAAACATAGCATTGTTTTTCACGCACCATAGGAGCGGGCAGTTCATAAACACTTCTGTCACTCTCTCTTTGTGGTGGGGGAATAAAAAAAAAATGTTTTCCTCGCTCTATTATTTTGTAGTCTTACTTGCGAGAAAACAGTAATGCCTGTTTCAACTTTACTTGTAGCTTGTTCACACCCTTCAAACTGTGACGGTAAAATCACAGTGACAAATATGTTCTCTGTGTGAAATGTTTCCCATATGCCAGCAGAAGACAGGCTTCTATCTGGAGAAGATTTGAGGTGTGGTTGAGTCATTAGCATGCAGCGATAAAACGATCCTGACGGGGAGACAAGACTGAATTTCTCTTTTAGAAAAGGTTTCTGCTAATCTTCTTTAAAGGTTCCCCTTCGAAGTTAGAGGTAGGGTCTGCAGGATTTTCCTACAAAATAAAAAAAGTCAATTTTTACTTAATGATCCTGCTCAATTGTCTCCTATGGGCCTCTATACATGTGTGTCAGTGTCTGTGTCTGCCTTGAACCTCCTCCTCTGCCTGGATGTTGATGTTTTGGTTGTATCGAGATGTTTCTGGGCGGAGAGTAGACATGGTTACATCAGTCAATCATAGTGCGCCCAGTCTGCAAGTGACTTTGCAGGTTGATTAGCAAGAGGAAGAAACTATTCCATGAGGGCTACGATAGCGGACGTAGCACGGAGGAAGAAAATTACAACCAACTTGAAATGCAACGCCAAACAGATAAAGATTTTCCTCAAACGAGGGTGAAACTTGGCTCAATTTTCACCCACTTTCAGGAACAAAGCGCAAAATGAGTTAGCTTTCTGCTAACCAGGTATCTGGCTAATACCCGTGATTAGCTTGTGCTAACATGCTAAGTCAGGCCCCTCCCATATAGAAACGCGATGCTACAGGTGGTTGTTAGGCTAGTGAGTGTGTTCACGTGGCTTCGGTCGGAGTCAGTGGGTGTGTGCTGCAGCTGGCACTGAGCCAAGGAGGAGGAGCCCAGTTTGAATTTGTGTTTACTACCTTTAAATCTCAAATTTTATCATTTTATTTGTTGCTCTTTGGCACTTTGACATTCTTGAAATGTAGAGTGCATTACAAATAAGCCTTTAAAAGCCTGATATTGATGGAGACTGTTCATACTTGACGTCTATGGCAACCCATAAGGCTACAATCCACACGGGCACCAAAACTGGACCATAGAGGACTGAAAAACACTGCCTAGTCTGATGAGTCTGGATTTCTGCTCCTTCAGATGGTAGGCTTAAAATTTCTGATTACATCCTGTGGAAACGAGAACATGTGTGGCTTTTATACTTTTTAACACTCAGTGCGCCGTCCACTCCTAAACTACAGGGGGCAGTGTATCGCAAACACGTCTACCACAGTCTGAAACTCAGAGTTTGGCCGCAATTTCACACTAGGACTTGCTCATCACACATTAATCATGGTGATCTCTGTGTGATGAATCACATAGACACTAGGCCTCCAATGGCCTCCACAGCCACCAGATCTCAATCCGGTGACGCTTCTTTAGGATGTGGAGGAGCAGAAGATTCTCATCATGAATCCATTCCAGCCAAAAAAGGCGTTTTGAGTATCTTTTACTACCACTTGGTATCTTTCCCTCCCCTGATTTGAATATGAGAAGACTTCAGCTGGAGCAGAAACACGCAGCATGACAGGCAGGACGCTGCATCTGCTTTTATTTGTTGTGATTCGTGTCCATGAATGACTCAGATTTGCACTGAGGCAGAAATTGCACGCTGACCCCTTTCTGTCCTCTGGTAATGACTGCATAATGTGTTTCTTTTTTAGAGGTAGGGGTTGGTGATGCAGGAGTTTTCCAGATTAAAATACCCCTCTTTGAAAAATGAAGCTCAGCGGCTGTTACACCACGACTCCCTCCCTCCCTCCCTCCCTGCCGCCCGCCGTGCATTTTTACTTAATTGAATCAGCCAGTCCCCATATCAGATATTCCTTAACGGAATACTGAAACCTATCCACCCTTTTCCTAATACCATTAGGGGAAGCAGGAGAGCAAGATGGATGCTTTAATCCTGCTGGTTGAGAGCACACAAAAGGAGCATCTGCCCTGCAGTGAGACATTAGCCACAACATCCACTGTTCAGGCACAATATTCTCGCCCCAGCCCAAAGCTACAACAAGAAGACCTAGCATGTAAATAACAGACAGGGTAACTCATGGCGCAGCTTATTACGGAGGAAGAAATAAACTATAGTTTAATCAACACATCATGAGTTGATATTTAACACACCTTTGTGTCAGTCAGTGAGTCAACTAATTTAACACTTTATGGTTTATGCAGTAATTTTATGTTTAAATCCTTCTAAACTGTCCATGAACCAAACCATGTCTTGAAATCTGTATTCATTAAATCATTTGCAAAGTTACACAACTTTATTGTGCCACTGAGTGGGTAACAAGGAAAAATCTTATATAGATATACACATAAAACCCCTTTGAGAAATTCTCTGGCAGCATTGAACAAGTAAAAACAGAGCTGAACGAAAAGATCACATGAAAAAAAAGTAGGGGTGGGAAAAAAATCAAAAATCTATATATCAGGGGGTTTTTTATTTGACAATATTAAAATTGGGATTCTTTGTCAAAAAAAAAATCAACCTCAAATTCTTCATTTCAGTCTTTGAAAATAAACTGGATTGGAAAAAAGGTTACCACTTTTCTCCAGCAGAGGGCAAAACATTTCTCTCTGACTCACGTGATGTGCATTTTATGGGAAAATATGACTTGAGTTTAAGTCATAAAAAATGTGTCAAATAACCCTTTTGTGAAGCTAGCAAAAAGTGTCCTAGCAGAACAAATAGTTATGGATTGCTAGCTAGCTTAGAATATTTTTCTGCAGCACAGCTCTAGATTTTAAATTGTTAACACAAACTAATTTATCTTGGCACAAATAGGGGAGAGTATGGCTTCAACACTACAAGTCACTTTTCAGTGTCGTGTTAACTGTGGGAATAATTTTTACGCAAAAATAACAACAGAAGATAATGGTTACAATATTTGACTGACTGCTCCTGCAAACCACAATTGAAGTAACAAACCAAATGCTAAAAGATACACAGACCTAGGGATGGGTGCTGAATTCGGTAGTTTTATAGGTACTGACCGAATTCTGTCAAAAGTAGCAGGTACCGATTCACGTAAAATCAAAAGGTACCATGCTTAGGTACCTAAACGCGTCCTTGTGACTGTGAGGGAGTGGAAGTTGGAGTTGGGGATTTTCTGTGTTGGACATGGACACAGCATTGCAAGTTTTATATTGAGGAACGAATATGTGAAATTGAAAAAAAAATGTGTTAGTATTAAACAAATTGATTTTTTTTTTACCACATAAACACAAAAAGGTACCTAAAATTGGTGCCGTTGAGTACCTATACCAATTGCCAGGTACTGGGCATTGATATTGTATCATTTCAAATGTGAAAGGTACCTATCCCTTTACAGACCTATCCCAGTTGCTTGGTGATAATGACCAGATGGGTAAAAAACAAAAAACAAAAAACAGTTTAGTAAATGAAGATATGAAACTAAACACAACACAGGATAAAGCTAAGTTTGTTCCCCAGGCACGTAGCTTCCAGCGTCAAAGTACAAAAGGAGGGAATTCACGCTGTGCACAAAACTGAAATGACAGCTGGACGATATGGTTGGACATTTTGTTACCACGTTATGTTGGTCAAGTTTGTGATGTTATTTGGGGTTTTTAACATAGACTGTAAAGAAATGGACGTCATCTTGCTCAGCTCTACATGAGGACACCACAAAAAAGTGCTCCCCCTGTTGGCTGGCTGCAGTATAGGTCAAAAATCCTTCTCCCCAGTCATTCCAGATGGGCTGTGGTCAAACTTTGAAAAATTAATATCTTAGAAATGTGTCTCACATCCAATTGTTGTGATTATTTCAAGATATTATATCATAAAATTTTTTTAGGTTATAAAATATGTCGGAAGGGAGAGCCAACGTTAGACTCTTACATTTTTTTTTTTTTTTTCGGCACCTGGCTCCAGAGCCTCTCATAGTCTCTACTGCGCAGACTCTGGCTGCCAATGGCGGCGCCTGTGACGGGGGTATTTTGGCTTTAAAACCACAGCGAAGTCCACTCTACATACAGTCTATGTCTTTTGCACATAAATTGTTGACAAAGTGGTAACACAAACAGTGTGTTGGATTTTAACAGTATACTGTAACATGTAACACTTGGCAGCACCTTATTTCCATGATGCAGTGTTTTATGAGTCCACATGGATCCAGTACGTTTCTTCCATCTGCTCGTGATCCTGGCAGATTCGCGGGGAATGCATGTCCAGTGTGACACCATGGTGATGTAGATGAATGAGGTTAAGGCGAGCCTCCTGCTGCTGAGGCAGTCGTATTCTTCTACCTATTTTCTGCTGTGTCAAACTGCGGCTGAGCTAAGGTGAGGTCCATTATTTCTGGCCAGCTCAAGCACAAACTAATCCTCTTATTTGGGAGGTCAGCGCCAATCATTATACAGAGGGGTGCCATTACAGTGTACACTCCAGTGAGCTGATTTTCCCCTTACATAAATATATGACTCCAGGGACCGCTCCTACTCCCCTCTCTAATTTATCTCTCCTGCCTCCACTTCTTGGCTCTCATCCTCCTTTTTTTCCCTTCTCTAAACTTCCCCCTCTCTTATCCGCGACCTTCTGAAGCCCCTTTTTACTTTTTACCTTTTCATTTTTTTCCCACCCTCCCACACTTTCCCTTCTTCTTTTCCCACCCTCCTTTTCTTTTCTTTTCTTTTTTTTTCAGGGTGCCCAGAGTGGCGTATAATTGAATCTGCAGAGAATGCATGAGCAGGAACAATTAGCTCAGTCACTCAGAATGTGGATATAGCCGTACAGTAGGATAAACAGAATAATAAAAAGGGGAAGGAAAGCCGAGAGATAAGCCTGAACTGTACGGGCTCCAGAACAAAGAGGAGCAGAGCCGACAAAGTACACTACATTTTGTTCCCACCGAATCTGACAAAGATGGGATACACTTGTTAGCATAGCCGGCATTGTCGCTGCTGTCATACTGTCTAGCTTACCAAAATATATTAGCAATGACTCATTTCACTCTCTGCTTTCTTTCTGGATAAATTCACAAATTCTTCCACCACTTTGTCGAAAAGAAGGTCTCTGCTGCAGTGAGTGAGTCACCCTGGCACTGTAAGTATACAATTTAAAATAAAACAGAGGAGTTATCCCATGTTAGACTCACAGCGCACACCTGCACATGATGTTAGATATAATGTCAGATAACACCCTGAACCAGGATGAACAAACAATCTGTGAATCCACGTCACAGGTGGAGGAAAGTAACAAAGAGTTGATGTGCAGAGGATCATCATCCAATGTCAGTGGATCAATAAAGCTCTTACATCCCTACAAACTTGAATATCTGTGCGGCATTGGGTGAAATCCACCCAATAGCTCCTGTTTCACTTCTACAAGATACAGAAAATGTCTGCAACAAAAGAAAAAGCTGAGGTTTGCTCAGATCTACACTGCTGTAGATTTTACAATTAACTACCATTAACATAATTTACTGTAGCTCTATTTACAGCGTCTGCAGCACTGGAGCCTCATGCCGCTCTTGGACTCCTTGCAGTGGCCCCTTGTAGCTTTACAAACATGTTATTGAAATCAAGAGTTTTAATTTTTATTTACATCTGTCAATAAAGCCTGCCACCGCTCTAATTCACCTCCTACAACATCAACAGCCCACCAACTTTCCATGCACCTGTGGCTAAACTCAAGTTTTACAGCCCTGGGAAGATAACTACATCTACAAAAAGACTCATCTGGAAGAAAATACAGATTTTAATTCTGTGTGGATGGATTCATTTAACTGACAACATGTTGGCTTAATATTGAGCTACAAAATTTTGGAAATTTTGAAAATTATTCAAATTTTAGAACTAAAAAAAAATGCAAATTTTAGATTTTATTTAATTTGAATTTTGTGATTAAGAAAGAAATGTTTTTTTTTTTTTTAATTTTTAGAAATTTTTGAAAGTTCATTCAATAAAAAAAAAAAAAAAAAAAAAAAACTAAGACATCACCTGGAAAATGTAATTAATTCCAAAAAACGACTGGCTCAGATAATTATACACTGAATTTTGACTGCAAATTGCTCTTTATTGTGAAGATAAGTAGATTTTGTGGCTCCTGAATGCCATACATCCAGGTATGCTGAGGCAAAATAGCTCCTGTGAAAGTTAAGGTTGCAGACCCCTGCTCTAGATATTACGGTAAAACTCCGTTAAAGATGTTGTGAGGAGGAGCTGTTTTTATTGGACTGTGTCGCCACCCTCTGGCCAGGTGCCTCACACACACTGTCATAAAGATGTGGCCTTTAACCAGGTGTGTGTTTGTTTTGGGACAAATTTTCTTTGTTCAAGTCAACTTTTAACTGGATACAATGCAACGAGCTAAGGTATTTATCAGTTATCAGTTACGTAGCACTGTTGTTTGAAACATGACAACTAGCAAACGTTATATAAGTAGCTGGCTATATGTAGCACTACTAGCAGCCCGCTTCTACAGCTTATCCATAGGCTAACATGACAACAAGCTGTCAGTTTGTACAGTACAGGAGGTCCTTGACTTGCGTGGTTCTCGACTCTTGTCGTTTTGACTATGTACGTAAGAAAATAGAGACGGTTTCGAAGCTTCTACGATGGGTACTAGTTTTTGACGCAGAGTGGGTATGAATACACAGCTATGCAGTGCTACGCTCATCAGCATCGTCCACTTTGTCTCGAGTCTAGTTATAGTGTTGATTTTTCTGTGTCTGTGTGTCGTAATTTTCTCGGTATCCTTACTTTTTTCTTATCATGGACACAAAAAAGAAAACAGGATTAGTATAATACACGTTTTTGGACAGTTATTCAGAGATTTAGGGTAAAAATCTGACTTACAAAGAATTTTGGGTTACAACACTTCATAGAAACGGAACTAGTTCGTTACTCGAGGACTGCCTGTAGTTTAGTAGCCGTCCATATGTAGCGCTACTAGCAGCCCGATGCTACAACGTATCTTTAGGCTAATGTGACAACAAGCTAACTGTCAGTTCATACAGTAGTTGAGTAGCTGTCCATATATAGCTCTACTGACAGCCCAGTGCTGTGAGACGTGTCTGTAATGTGTAACGTTAGTGAATTCTGGTTATGTCCTGTCAGTCATCTACCAATCAGAGCTAACATTACCTCACTCTTCATTTTATTGATAGACTCTCAAGTTTGAACAGACCACTGCAGAATAACTGCTGACTGTGGGTTGGAGTCAACATTAGCACAAACAGTTTAGCTCTTTTAGCCTTTAACTCGTGCTCTATCTCTCTACTGTTTATCTTTCTTCTGCTCTTCTGTTAATCAGTACGCTGTGAAGTAGCATTTTGAAACAACCTCTTCTGGCGCAAATAAACTCATGTTAAAGTGTGGATTACGATCAAGGAGATATCCAGAAAGGAGACTTCTTCACTTTGATCACTTTAAGACTTCTCACAGCCCCTTTAAGGTAAGAAGAAAAACTAAATGTGACTGAGTGACTGAACTTGAGCTGTGACTGTATAACACCCCATACAATCAGGATCAGGAAAGAACATCACAACTTCCTTGGGAGACTGAATGAGCAGTAAAAACTGGTAAAAATGATCAACAAATAGTAAAAAAAAAATTATATGAAAAAAAAGATAAGCAGCAAAGCAAAAAATAAACTTGAAAAAACTAAAACAAAACAAAAAAAGAATAAGGTAAAGTTACAAAATAAAAGCTTTTCTGTAATAATCAGGCTTCGGTAGGGAAACAAAACATCTAGAGATAGAAATACGACAACAAACACGTTCTTCATTGTGAATGTTGGGAAAATTCACCAAGGTTTAACTGGAAATTGGATCAGGATTTTGGGCGCTATCATACCTGTAAAAAATATCTGCAGCTTTCCCAACGGCCGTCAACGCGCCTATCGTAAAGGTTAAAGTCTCATTATGTTACAAGAGAAAGAGTCACCAAAGTCATCAGCTGTTTAACGAGATATCGGCGTACACGTCCTGGCGCTCCTTCCAATAAAGCCTGGATTCTTGTCGAAAAGCTCCATAAGCCACAGATAATTTATTTTTATTCTCTTTACGCTTTAATTGCATGATAAAATCTCTGGCAGAAGCCGTGTCTACATCCCTCCAGTCAACATCACAGATGGGACGGCAGCCTGGGCAGGGGCCACATGGTAATAACAGCCCTTTGGTCCTTCTCAGGCTGTTAGAGGAGTGCAACAATGCATGACTCTGCTGAATTTATGAATATGTAAAACAGGAAAACAAAAAGAGACACTTTTCCAGCAGAGGAGGTGGAAAAAGTTTAGAGGAAGCTGCTCGACTTTAAAAATATCAACATATACGGTTCTTTATGAAGCTGACGTCTGCAAAGGTGGAGCATAAATACTTCATAAACACCAATTACTCCGAGACGCAGGCATGAAGAAAAGAGCGGCTTTTTCAGCCAATTATGTAGCTCCTCTCTCAAAGGGTGGAGGAAGCAGACTCCTTTCAAGCCTCCCACTGAAAGGAGAAACCTCTGTCATGTCGTGGAGCCTCAATAATGTCTCCCTCCACCTTCATGTCAGGGATGAAAGGCCCCAAATGTCCTTTGAGTGAAACCCCCCGAGGACTTTACATGCATCAATAACATTTCCATCCTTGAAGATGTTTGAGGAGGACTACACATAATCTTCTCACACACTACAGACAAATCCTGGGACTTTCATTTATCCCCATCTCAGAGGTCCTTCCTGGCTGTGCCAGAGATGGAGATAGAGGGGCAGAAAGAGGGAGAACAAAAGGAAAGCAGAAGAAGAGAAAGGCAGAGTCAAACAGCACGTGGTGGTGAGTGTCGCCTGCTTAAAATAGGACAGCCGCCTCTTGAAGGAGCCATCATTCTTCATAGGGGAAGCCTGTCTTCATTTCCACCCTCGGCAAAGCACACGGGGCTTAACACACTTACGTCTGAGGATTTGCTGCTCTTGAAGGTGGCAGAAATTCCCCAGACTGTAGGAGGAGGTGGGATGGAAAAAGGCCAAGCGGTTTCACGAGTTCAGGGGAGGCAGTACCCAGACCTCCAGAAGCAAACTTTCCCTCCTCACTCCTACAACCTGTGTCTCTCATGTCTGAGCCTATCAAACACTGAATTTCAATATTTTCGGTTACCTTTGGTTTTATTGGACATCCCGCCATCTGCCCGCCAAGAGCTGGCAGGGCGTCACAGCCAGAAAGAAAATGTACCAAAAGTCTGCAGCTGAAACCAAACTTGGGGTTTTAACAGCCACACAGCGTACATCTCAGACCACCAGGACGTCCCCGGAAGACACGGCATCAATTTTTAACGCCGTACATTTTGTAAAATAAAAAGAAAAACTGCTAAACTGGTATGAGTCAGTGGTGTAGTCCCAACAGAGAGCAGCCATGCTCGGCGATCAAAAGGGACAAAAGCAGCTCATATTTAGGAAGCCAGGGGAGGCGCCGGCGTTTTAAGAGGATAAATAAAAGATGAGGCAATCTGAGTGCATTTTGTTGCCTCAGCTTCTCTTCTCGAGGAACTAAAACAGTCCGGTTTAGAAAGACGCAGCACACTCGGATCCTAAAATAAAGTTTTCATTGATTGAAGTTTGAGATCCATGTTCCTTTAAGGAAATATCCTGAGCTCTGTTTGATGGTGAGTTTCTGCTTGACTTCAGTTTGCTTGCTCATTATCAGAGTCCTCTCCCTTTGTCCAAATTTGTCCTTTATTGGTCCAGTGATCGCTGATATGGCAGCAAACACTGAAGTTCCAAGCTTCATTTGGTCGTTTAAAGCCCTGAGAGCTGGACGGGAAATATTCCTCTTCCTCCTGAGCAGAGGATACGTCTTATTACCTCTTCTGGGTCAGACTTCAGGAAAAGCATCATGATCTGACCCGTCAAATGTTGAGCTTACGGAATAGTCACAACAAACAATGCTTATTTGGGAGGGTGGGAGGGAACAAGCAATGTATCACAGTATCTGGATGTTTTGTGTAATGATTTTAAATTGGGATTTATTTTTGGGGTTTAAATCTTTTCTTTTTTTTCAATTTATATCCTCCGTTTCAGTCTTTGTTTATAAGCTGGGTTGGAAAAAAGTTAAAATGTCTGATCCCCTCAATAAATGTAAAAACCGACTCGTATGTGTGCATTTTTTGGAGGGAAAATATGGCTCCAGTTGTAGTCTGTAGACATGGTGTTAAAAAAGCAAACTAAAAATCAGAAATATCAAAGAATCATAGTTTGAATTAAATTGGTACCCCAAAAATCGTTGAGAAATCAAATTGGGAAAAAAGCATATCGTCCCAGCCCTACTTATTACTTTGCTTTTAAAGGTTTTTGTTTTGAACACCTTTAAGAAATGTATGGATATGACCGCATACTGCATTCATTTGAAAAAAAAAAAACAAGGTAACAGGAATTTATTTTTTGCAGTATTTCCTGTTTTTGTGAGAAGCTATCTCGTAAAATCAGAAAATATTTATTTTTAACTTTTCTTGTTTTATGAGATACTGTCTTGTTAAAACAGGATTTCTCATGATGCTCTGCTGCATGACTCATTGCTGCATGATTTTCAGCCAATCAGAGGTGTGGGGGTCAATGCAGCTAAGATAGACTTTTTAATTTGATTTAGTTAACAGTTACATGTTTCATGTTTCTTCATCAAGATGACAATTAAAGATTTTCAGGAATTCATCTTCTTTTCAGATTGCTATTTTTATGAGAAAGTATCACATAAAAACAGGAAGATTAAAAATACATTTAAAGAATCCTGCTATTATGAGATGGTTATTTCCCAAAAAATAGGATTATTATTATTATTATTATTATTTTTATTGTTATTATTATTATTATTATTATTATTGTTGTTGTTGTTTTTGTTGTTGTTGTTATTGTTACTACTACTATTACTACTACTATTGCTGTTGTTGTTTTTATTTTTATTGTATTTTATTTTTTTATTTTTTTATTTTTTTTCAGGTGAATTCAATACACCACTGTACATGGAAACATGCAACAGACAAAAAAAATCTTTCTTAATTTATTATTGTTCTTCTCTTATTTTCAAATTAAGTCATTTATTATAGTATTCTTTTATAAGCTTGGCTGGAAAAAAGGTCAAATGTCATATCCTTTTAATAAATGTAAAAACTGACTCAAGTTATGTGCATTTTTATTGTATTTTGATTTTTATTTTTCAGGTAAATTCAATATGCCACTGTAGATGCAAACATGCAACAGACAAAAAAATATATTTATTTATTTATTTATAATATTATCATATTATATTATATTATATTATATTATATTATATTATATTATACTATATTATTTTTTGTTCTCGTTGTTTGTAGAAAGAACCAAAAAATGATCCAAAAAAGTCAAGACTAGATGATTAGCAACAACAACCTGCAGCTAGCATCAAATGGATCATAGAAACTGCAGGTAGCAGGGTGCTGGTGTGTCAAAAAGGGGGAAAAAATAGCATGACATTTTAAAAGAATAGCATGTTATTATTGGGTCCTAATCACTATTCTCCTGTCCAGCTGGGTTGGAGGCTGTTGAACCTGAAAGCTTGAAAAGACCTCAGGAGGAGAAAGACTTGTCGTTACTGGAGATGAATGAGGGGAAGAAGATTAAGATCAGTCTTGATCCAGCTTTTTTTTTTTTTGTTAAATATTTTCGCACATTTTTCCTAATTTTGGAAGTCACACCATCTGTGAATGAAGTTTCAGTCTTTGCATGCATTTCATCATGTTATGATTCTCCATATTCCAGGTGGATTAATTCAGTCAGAGACAGATTCAGCCCATTGATCCATAATTCATTCACCCTGAAGCTCTCCCCTTGTCCTGACTCTTCGCTGCACATTGTATCTCAAGAAAGAAAAGCTGGAGCAGCTCCAAAGTTGAATCTCTGTCAGCTTTTTGCTCCCCATGTTCAAATTAAGCTTATGACATTCAGCTACAAAGCAGCGATTACCGAGAAAAGGTTAGCTGATATTGCATTGGCTGGTGCCTCAGAAATGACACAGTGAGTCATCTGCAGCCGAGCAGCTAACGCCGACAATGGGAGATGTAGAAGAAGCGTTAGATGTGTGAGCTAATTAAACGGCTTTATCCTGAGAGAGGCTTCATGTCCTTTACAGGAGACGGGCCTGGGTGAAACATCCACTTTTACCTGACGACAGCATGAACTCGACAAACACCCACACAGACGCTCCCTCATTCACCTCCAATGAGGACAAATTTCCCAAGAAAGAGCAAAGAAACCGCACTTTCCCTGAAAACAGTGTTTTAAAACTTGGGAATAGTGGCCACTGTGATATAACCTGACCCACAGATTGACCTAAATAAGAAAACTTCAATCGTCTACACTTCAGGACCCTTTGAAGAGGAATGATATCTATATCCCTGCTTCGGGTAAGACTAATTAGATCATTGACTTTTGCCTCCTGGAAGCTCCAAGCAATAAGTTCAGAAACTTTCTAACTTTGAACCTTAACTTGAAAAGCTTGAAGCCTTTCCTGTTTCACTCTTTGCTACACTGCTCCTGAGCAACTGTCCCCTTCAGCGCAGCAACAGAACAGACATTTCATTCCTGCAACATTGACTGACATCCCCAGCATTTCCCCAAACTGGCAACCGTATGAAAATGAGGCCAGATAACAATGAGACTGTCAGAGAAAATAATAATAGGACACGGTCCTAACCAACCCTTGAACGCCATATTGCAAGGCAAATTACTGTTGAGATGACTGCGCTGCCAGATGTGGCTCTCCCTCTGCAGGATCACAGGAAAAAAGAGGAAGCATATGCTCCACGCTGAGGATAACTTAACTGGTACAGACCTCTGGTAAGCGGATTGTGAGAATTCCCCAAGCATTTCCATGCTGCTCCGTACAATATGGCACGGGTATGCTTGGACTGCAATGATGAGCCAACACACTCACATGATGGTCTGTGATAAATTAGCCGGGGATCTTTGGTGCAATAAATTGCAGCAGATCAAGGGAGCGAACAGCGAGTATGACTCCATAGGCTATGCTTCATCCTCCAAGCATACTTCCCATGATGCTCCTACGATCTGATTTGTCTTGGGCTGTTAGAAATAGCAATAATATCAGGGGTTTAACAGCTTGGTGTCAACAGTGGGGATTTGGCAGAGTGGTGCAGTGAGTTCCTGTGTGAAGACTGCTGACTGTGAAGGCTGGATTTTTCAGCTTTTTCTTTTTGCATTCGATTTCTGGATTTGTGTGTTTTCGACTTTGCATCATTTATCAACAGGAAAATTGTTTGAGCTTGTGCAGTTTGTGCTCCCGTGTTGGCAGAAGTAATTACAGGTACAGAGTTCAAATGAACAGCGTAGTGCACGCTACATTATTCCTACAAGCTAGAAGATTGGACACAAAACCTCCTTTACTGAAACTGACATCAACTTAAAGTATATTCCCTGAGTCTTGGGATGTGGACCATGTCGTGACACCTGATTTGATAACATTATGCTTCAATGAAACAGCTGGCAGAGATCTATTCCATTGTGTTTCTTCCATCTATTCATCCATTATCTATACAATTTATCCAGTAGGAGGCTGGAGCTGATCCTCGAGAGTGTTTTTCCTCAAAAAAAGACAGAGATATTGGTATTTACAAAAGTAACTCTCATTTAACAAACACTTTAGAGTCAGATATTGACTTCAAAATGTTTCAATGGGAAGAAATTTCCAGATAATTATATTATTGTAGTGTTAAGATTACTCAAAAAGAAAAACAACCCTGGTCAAAGCAAGGAAAGATAAGACAACCTGTTGGATTTTTCCTGACAAAATGTCAACTTTTACAGGAACGATCCTGCTCAATCGTCTCCTCTGGGCCTCCATGCATGTGTGTCAGTGTCTGTGTCTGCCTCGAACCCCCTCCTCTGCCTGGAGTTTTGGTTGTATCATGATGTTTCTGGGCGGACAGTAAGCATGTTTGCATCAGCCAATCACAGCGCGCCCAGTGCGCAAGTGACTTTGTGTGTCGATGATAGCGAATGGCAGGAGTGACCCAGAGCGGACGTAGCACAGAGCAAGAAAAACAACAGTAGTAAAACAAAACGCTAAACAGATAAAGCGTTTTAATAAACAAGGAAGAAGCTAGCTTCCACATTCACTTCCTTTCATGAACTATGAGAGCAGCATGGGACAAAGAGCCACAAGAGTTAGCATTTTGCTAACCAGGTATGTGTCAAATACCCGTGATTAGCTTGTGCTAACATGCTAAGTCAGGTGCACAGCTCTCAAGTCTCTCCCACTTAGAAATGGGATGCTAAAGGTGGTTGCTGGGCTAGTTAGTGTGTTCATGTAGTCACGGTCGGAGGCTGTGGGTGTGGGCTGCAGCTGGCACTGAGCCAAGGAGGAAGAGCCAAGTTTGAAAGTTGTGTTTACTTACAAATTAACCAAAATTTAAACTGTTACCATCAGTATCAGTGTATTGTAACAGGGCAACATTCATCCCAAACAGCACTGGTCCTTTTTACAAGCTTGAAGGTCCTCTATTTCCTGCTGTAGGTAATATTGACAAAGATTTTTGCTAAAATCAAAATTCAGATGTGTCGATGTGTTTTTAGAGACTGTAACAGTTAAAAAAGTAGATAGCAGAAAGCTGAAATAGAAACTTGTTTTAACGGCAAACTGATATAAGAATCCTGTGATTGAAAACCAGGGGACTGACTCCACCAGTCATTGGACTCTGCTAGTTTGGAGCACAGTACTCCAAAGCATTAAAGAAACTGAGCAATCCAGACCACAGGTGATTATTTGGATTCACCAGAAAAAGCAACCCGAGCTTCCAGCCACCAAACGAATGAATTCCTTTAGCGCTTCCTACTTGACTCAGCCCATCAACAGACATCTGTCTTTTCTTCACAAAGCTCTCACACATTGTTTCTCACTGCTTTTGTCATCCAAGATAACGATATGCACAACTAAAAACAGTGTCAGTCCAAATACACATTGTTGTTACTGATGTTCACACTGATACCAGCTTTGTTGATGAGCCTCTCTTCTGTATGTATTGTGTTTTTGTGCCAGATGCTTACAATGCGTCAATCAAGTGGTCTCAAAACAAGGTTTCCAAGCCTTGGTTTTTAACTGGGTATCGACTGGAAATGAATAAATCTGCTGGGAAATTCTGCCAGGCAACTGAACTTGTTTCACGGGGTAGACGGAGAGCCTAAAAGGCAGCTTTATGAAAAGTACTTTTCTGGCACCAGCGTGAGAAGACGACTTCATTTTGATTTTTTTCTCAAAGGTTTGATTGGTTGGTTGGTTGTTGTCAAACTGCCATCATGAACGCTTGGCCTCTTTGGCAGTGCTAAGTGCTTTGGGTGAGTCTTTTACCCACTGCCACCATTTCTAAATGTAACCCCTTGGCATACTGGAGTTACTGGTTTCCAGAAGACTTTCCAAATCACCCATGGGGGGGGTTTTCAAAGTGTGAAACAGTGAGTCCTTCAGAAAACATGAAGTCCCCAGGGCCTCTCCTATCTAAATAAAACAAATACTACTTATAATAAGTAAATTATCCACTTTGGTTTTCAACCACAAAATATTGAAGTTTCAATTTTTGAACATTCAGTCACCCACATTCTAGAGAAAATGGGTAAGAATTGGATGAATTTGGGTCAGTGCCTATTTGTGCATTTATTATAACGACAACACTAACGCCAAACATGGAAATAAACTGAGATGACAGCTCTTGAGCTCTTGGCCTTGTAGCATCCGGTCTAAGAAAAGGCCAACTTTAAATACCTGCCATTATCACTGCAAAAATACAGGAGGTCTAGCAGGGTCTGGGACCCCTTAATTGACACAAGAGACCTCCTGAAAGCCTGAACTGTGAAATTTCCAGGGTCTTTTGAGGATAACACTTTGCCAAATGTCAGTTGGATGGGTTCATATCTTCACATACATGTGTATGTCTGGGCACACACCTCATCCAAGAGGGAATCAGTTGTTCGTGGTCCTGTGGCTGTTGCCATGGTCACACATTCACAACTCTTCTCTGCTCTCTATATTGCCCCTGATACAGGGGTGGTGTCATGGGTGGGCCCAACAGTCCCAGGCCCACCCACCTCCTGACAGACCACACCTCAAACTGTTCTTTGATTTTTCTTTTTCTTTTTTAATTATCTTTATAAATATTAGTTTTAAAGAGGAAAATTATAAAATGTTTTCACTTTAAGCTTGTTTTGTTATTGTTAGATGCCCTGTCTGTATAAAATAGGCCAAGTTTGGTAATCTCAGCTTCATGTTATATCAGTAGGACTAGTGAATAATTTTGAGAAAGACTGTAGATTTTTGTCTGCATTTAACTGTGGTTGATGTTGCTGCTCTTACAGCCTATAATACATAGAAAGCTGAGGGGGTGCAGCCCATTGGTGTGTTAGAGCGCTACTCTTTTGCAGATATCATTGAGAGCCATTACTGTCTGTTGCATTAAACTTTTATGAAAAACTAAAGAGGCAAAAATCAACCAGATCTGCTTTATAACTTATATGGTACCAGTATTCCTATAAATTGATAGTTATTTACTAACTTTTGTAAATTAAGGCCCATCTAAAATTGGTTTAGCCGTGTAACACCACATTATATAATAACACCCCAATATGTAATAATATAAAAAAAATCACTTCATTATGTAATAAAGCCGAATTTTGTAATAAAATTTACAAACTTTGCCTCTTATGTTAAAAGTTCTTACATATATATATTTTTTTATTGCAATTATTAAAAAATGTGGTTTCCGGCAGTGAACAAGTAATAAATCATTAAATAAAGCAGCAAAGTTTATTTCATATTGGGTTCAAGAATTTTATTACAAAATGCAGCGTTATTACGTAATGAAGTGAAAATTGATTACATTATTACATAGTGAGGTGTTATTACATAATGTGGCGTTAAAAGCCTCCCCCCCAAAAAAAAAAACAAAAAAACAAAAATCAAATTGCTAGGGATGGGTACCTCACACATTTGAAATGATATGGTACAGATGCCCGGTACCTGGCAATCGGTACCGGTACTAGACGCTAACAATTTTCAGAACTTTTTTTTGTGTTAATGTGTTAAAAAACTTTTTTTTTTTAATATATATATATATATATATATATATATATATATATATATATATATATATATATATATATATATATATATATATTTTTTTTTTCCAATTCAACATATTTATTCTTCAATATAAAACCTTGGAAACCATGGGAAATCTCCTACTCTTCCACTCCCTCACAGTCACAAGGATGTGTTTATGTACCTTAACGTGGTACCTTTTGACTCTACACAAATCGATACCCAGTACTTCTGACATAATTGGGTCGGTACCAAAAAAAGTACTTAATTCAGTACCCATCTCTAGTCCCTGCCCTGATAAACAGACACACAAACACGTGTACGTGCACACAGAGACAACCAACTCCATATGGAGAACGAAAATGACCTGCAAACCACGGCACACTGGTCTTTGTACTTTCTGCGCTTACTGCTGAGTTCAGACATTTTTTGGGGCTTTATTTTCTTCTCACGTCTCCCCTGGAACTCATTAGCGCCCCCTAGAGGAGCTGCGTCTCCCACTTTGAAAACCACTAAGCTATAGCATTTTATTCAATGTTTCAACTTACAGGTCTCAGTAGTGTATGGAAAATCTAACAGAGACAACAACAGAAACCGTGGCCTGGCTGTCAGAGGGCACAAAGTCATGAGCTGAAGCCGATGATGGCTGCTGCTTTTCATGAGTTTGGAGGCAGACGAACGCTGTAAACAAGTGTTCGACAACATTCACAGAATCTAATCAACTTGAAGTGGTAATAATCCAAATTTAATTGACAGTACGACACGGCAGAAAAGTCCACTCACATAGGTTCGTGTGGTGAAAAGGCTGTTGACCGGCTGTTTCCCTGATAGTTCACCTTTATGTAGAATCAATGACGACTTGTTGAGCCTGTGGTGCTTACATTGAGCTGTTATTCAGTAAAGCTTTTGAAAAGCCGTTTATTATTTCTGTGAGAGTGTTTCTGGCTCCGTCTGACTGTCCAGTAATTTAGTTTTTTTTTGGTCATGCTGTTCTTATACACTCGACAGAGAGATGTTGACTGCCGGCACTTAGCGCTGAGCAGCAGCCAGAATGAGCAGCGCTGACTGTCACAGCTGCTGCCAATCGCCGCCGTCCACACGGAGCCCGCTGTACACCTGCCATTCTGGCGTATTCTGTATCCTACTCCAACTCAATTTATCACTCAGACTCATTGTAGCGCCTGTCACAGATTACCCAGCGATGAAGCAAAAAGCCTGGAGGTTGGTTATACGTTGTAAGGTGTAAGTCATGTGTGCCGCCTTAAGCACAAAGAGAGAAAAAAGGAAACATGTCTGAGCTCATTTATTGAAAAGAGCCTGAGTTTCATTAGAGAACAGATTACAATGGAAAGTCAATATCCACCAGCTTTGGATTTAAAGCCCTACTTACAAAGGCATTAAGATTCCAGGAAGTGATAAAAAGCATATGATTCTTGCTGCTTTTGTTCAAGAAGAAGAAGAAGAGTAGACGTCTGTAATTAGTCAGGACCTTGGTGGGATTTCCGGGGCCACCACAATTAGCTTGCTTAAAGTTGATCATTTGTTTTATTGGATTTTACTCGTCGTCCTCAATGAGGGAGCACGTTTATTTGTCCATCTAATAAACATTATGTACAAGTCTGCCTCAGGCTTCGCACACGTTACAAACAGATTAGCCCGAATAAAAGCAGGGGGATGACTGAAGGCGTATTTTTGGTGTGTTCTTCTGTGATAAGAAGGACAGACACACACAGGAAAGGAAACAGCACACCAAGAATACCCAAAATAACACAGTGAAGGCCCACCACATGGACAAGCCATTTTTCAAAGTACCTGCATGTGGAATATTTGTTCTCATTGACTCAGGTAATGTAATAAAGCAGGTATGCAAGGAGCGGCTGTTTATCACTGCAAAGGTCAGACGTATCTCTATCGAAGCAGCCTTTATGTGCCTGCCCAGTTTAGAGGGGAAATGTTTGAGACCAGTCCTGAAGAAATCATTTCCAAATGTCTGACTGTCGTTAACGTGTTTTTAAGCTTGTTTCTTCAATTTGAGAAAATGTATTAACCTGTCCTTAACCTGCAAGACTGTAAACACCTGTGTTTGTAAGTTGATGAGTGCCACAGCAATGGCTGGGTATTAAACTTTGGTAGCACCAAGTATCAAAACATGCCTCGTCTTTTGGTACCCAAGGTTAGGATGCGATCCCACTGGCCATCCAAACCGTGCCGTACTCAAGCACAATTAGTATTACAGATATCTCTAGTTAAAAAAAAAGAAAAGATTAATTTTATGTCTGTCTAGTCAAAATGTTTTTCAAGATATCTTGAGTTAGATACAGTGGGGAAAACTTTTTTCTCATCACATTTATTTCCAAAGCTGCAATTCAAACAGAACTTCTACCAGACATTGGTATTAACTCAAATAATCCACACATGAAAAGAAATCACACCATTCAGGTTCATAAATAATGATTAGGTGGAATTAAGTACGATAACACAGGAACAAAGTATTGAACACACCATGGAAAGGCTGTATACTTTGGCAAGGAAATGCACCATACCACCTGAAATCTGTCAGTAATTATTACTTGAACTTCCAATTAGTGCAAACCAACATGAGCTGGGCTACAGCAAATTGATGGTCCTATAAAAAAGGTCGTTTTTTCACCAAGCAGTTAAATACCACACACCTCATGATGGGTAAAGGCAAAGAGCTCTCTGAAGACATTCACAACCTAAATGTTGCTCAGCATCAGAATGGAACTGGTTACAGACTTATATCAAAGCACCTGAATATTCCAGTCAGCACCGTTGGGGCCATTATTCACAAGTGGAAGAAGCACCACCTTACCATCAACAGGCCACACACAGGAGCTCCTTGAAGATTTCTGACCAGGGAGTCAGAAAGATAGTCAGAAGAGTACTCAACCAGCCAAGGACCACCCTGAAAGTGCTCCAGAAAGACTTGGAGGCAGCAGGTACAATTGTTACAGAGAAAACAATAGGCAATGCACTCCACCGCCATGGCCTCTATGGACGCTCAGCCCGCAAGACTCCATCCCTCAAGAAAAGGCATGTTGAAGCTGGTTTAACGTTTGCTAAACAGCATCTTGACAAGCCTGTAGAATACTGGGAGAATGTTGTCTGGTCAGATGAGACCAAAACTGAACTTTTGGGCTGTCATACTACAGACCATGTTTGGAGGAGAAATGGCACTGCACATCAGCCAAAAAACACTACACCAACAGTGAAGTTTGGAGGTGGAAGCATCATGGCATGGGGTTGTTTCTCATCTCATGGTGTTGGCAAACTTCATATAATTGACGGAGCAATGAATGGAGCCATGTATGGGGAAATTCTTGATCTGAATCTGCTGCCATCCACCAGGATGATGAAGATGAGACGTGGCTGGACCTTCCAGCAGGACAACCATCCAAAGCACACGGCAAAGTTGACTCTCAAATGGTTTCAAAAAAAGAAAATCAATCTGTTAGAATGGCCTAGTCAATCACCTGACTTCAATCCAACTGAACATTTGTGGAAAGAAGTAAAGAAAAGGGTTCACCAGAGGGCACCAAAGAATATTCCAGATTTAAAGACAATCTGTGCAGAGGAATGGGCCAAAATCACACCTGAGCAGTGTGGGCCATTAGTTCAAACATACAAGAAGCTTCTGGAAGCTGTCATTGCAAACAAAGGCTTCTCCACTAAGTATTAGATGAGTCTCAGTTAGCGTGTTCAATACTTTTTTCCTGTGTTATCGTACTTAATTCACCATTATCATTATTTATGGACCTGAACGTTGTGATTTCTTTTCATGTGTAGATTATTTGAGTTAATACCAATGTCTGGGAGAAATTTAGTTTGAATTGCATCTTTGGAAAAAGTTGATGCGTTTAATACTTATTTTTCCCACTGGATATATTTTGATTTATCATTTTTTATTTTTGAATAATCTTTGCATGATTAAAAAAAAAGAGTTTAAAAAATTAAAAAATGTAGTAAAAAACATATCTCTTCAGTGAGAGTGAGGTTCTTCTTCATAGGCAAGATCTGAGACCAAAAACCCTCTGTCGAATAATTTCTGAATGAGAGTCACTGTCATGCCTGAATGAAATGAGTCGTCATCTGGTGTATTAAAACCATTTCAGTGTCATCTAATCCCCCCTTACTACATTTATTCTGGGTTTCTTCATTAGAAAAGATAAGAAAAAGAGATCATGTAACAGTAAAACCACATATGAGCACCACTGATTCACCGTCCTTTGTGATGGGAGTGAGTTAAGCAGCTAAATGAAGTCACAGTTTCCTAAAGACTTTATTTTGGTCTGGGTGGATGAATTTCTCAGAGCTCAGGAGCTCCTTTTGTTGTGGGGTGGGGTTAGGATTATACCGTCTGTTTTATCCTGCTATAAAATCTCTGTCTTTGGCAGTAAGTCCAGAGGAGCCAGTGGGAAGCATCTCTCTGTGAGTTTGTTTGTTCCCGTGTAGATATCATACAGGGAATCTGTATTCTTCCCCCTTTCCAGAAGGATCTCTGGGGCCACGAGTAAAGCCGAATAACTCAGCGGACTCAGTCCCCGAGAAAGTCCTGCAGGTTCATCGCCAACTCATCCATCATACTCGCTGTGTCAGAAACGCAGACGAGTCGGTGGATTGATCAAAATATGAGAGGACACCAGCATCAGCATCAACCCCATCGCTGACGCTACAAGCTGAGAGGAAGAGCAAATGCAATTTGACAGAACGCTGCAGAGTGATGTGAACACAGAGGTTAGGATCCTTTTTTTTGATTTTCATGCACACTGAATCAATTTAAAGTCAATAAACAAGCCGTACAACACGTGTCAGCTAGCATTAATCGCTTCATTATGTGGCGTGAATGCTATGAAAACGACAACTTCCTTCGATCAGACAACCAGGAAGGAGAGCTCTGACATGTTTGGGGAAGTTATCTGTGATTGATTAATTATATTATCATGCATGTCACACAGCACTGAATGATGAGCTCTAAATCTGAACTGCAAAGCTGGATGAAACACTTCAAAGCAGTGATGTGTGAGGCGCAAAAATGCTTATTAAACCTTTTCTCTTTTAAATCGGCGAACTGAACCAGCCGACTAACTACTGTGTTCAGATGCACAGCGTGACTAATCCATATTAATCCAACATGACAGCGGGAAACTCTCCAGAATCAATATCTCTGATTGATTGCTGTCCAACTTGGAGTGCCGGTGCTTCTGCTCTCCAAAACTGACAACCAACAAATGTAAAACCATTCATCCGAATTTCACGATGGAGCCTCGGCACAAATAATCCATTTATTCACTGTAAAAGAAGATTTTTATGTTCATTGAAGAAGCTTCAATAAGCAGCCATTACAGCCCTTTGAGAGCATGTTGGGTTTCATCAACAAGCTGAACCAGAGCTTTTTGTCGCGGTACATCATTTCCTGACTCCCCCAGATCACATGATCGCTTCCCCTGAGTTTAAATACAAACACAAACACACAAACTCCCACAGACCTTCTCCAATTTGGCCGCAACAGCTTCCTATAGGTCTCAATCTGACACCTGTCACATCTGCTTCCTGGCCCTCCCTCGAGTAGTGATAAGAAGCAGCCATTACAATAGCCATTTCACATTTTCATCCTCTATTTTTATCTCTTTCATTGTCCATCGCCCATCCATCTCTGGGGTCTGTACTCACACACACATATAAAGAAAAAATAAACAGAGAACAAAGAAAAACCCAATCCTGCTTCTGCAGCTATCAAAGCTATCAATCAGCAATGGCTGGAGGCTAAAATAGAGAGTGCTTCTGATGGATACATTTGCTTCGTCTGTGGTTCAATTTGTTTGGCAGGTTTGGACAATGCAGTGGGTTTTTTGGTGAGCAAACACGTTGTACCAATCACTTCTTTCAACTGGCAAAGCATGAAATGACAGTGAAGGCTGTCTGGGGAGTGGTGTGTTTGCAGATACGGAGGGAGGAAGTGTTGGTTTGAGGAAGTGCTGCAGAGATAATACCAGTTAGGATTTCAGGTTAGGCTAGATTCCTTTTTTCAGCACAGAAACAACATTCAGCTTCATTAATTGGTATTTGATGGGTGGGGGATGTAAATATAACCTGTAGCTCATGGTTCAGCCACGTCTTAAGTTGTGGGAAAAACCAGGATCAGTCTGGGGTCTTTAGTGTTTTTATGATTTTGATCAAAGTCTTGGGTTTAGGGCTGGTTTGGGTTTTAATCCAAATTAATCAACCTGTTTATGCCTGCATTTTCCTCCACACAAGCCTAGTTAATACTTCTGCATTGACCCTAAGCAGTGGTGGCCAACGCTCTACACACTTGTGTTGTCCAGTTACATTTTCTGCTTTTCACAGAGATTTGTTATGTTAAAGCAAAGCTCTGTGTCCATTGTACTGTAGCTAGCTTCAGGATAAAGAAGAAATGTTGGAGGAGACTTAAGTTATGACTGATGTGTGGCGTTTCTGGCAATTTTGGTGGCAGGATGCTGCATTGATGGTTGTTGTTTAGACCTCTGCACCAAAAAAGGGCTACCTAGACCTTCAGCAATGGGTACCCCATCGACACAGAAGTATAAACCGGGCTTCATCCAAGGTTGGTTCGTGTAGTTAGCAGTCTGAGCAAATCAACCCAGACTTCCCTTCCCAAGCAACACTTTCCAGCTTCTCCTTGGTGAGCCTGAGGCATTCATAGTCCACGTTACGGTCTCTCCAGTGAGTCTTTGGTCTACCTACAGGCCTCGCCTAAGTCAACGTGCCTGAAATACCTCCAAAGAGACGTCTGAAGATTTGGTATGACTACAGATATGATAAGTTCTTTGGTTGATTTGTCCAATATTGGAATATATTTGTTTGTATTGTTCAGGATGTAGACATTAGGAAGAGGCTGGTGTTGTTGGCTATGCCATTTCTGAGTTTATAGCCAAATCAAGTACTAAGTAGGAATGGTACTGAATTAGGTACTTTCATTGGTACCGACTGAATTCTATCTGTAGTACCAAGAACAGATTCAACATAAAATAAAAAGGTGCCATTTTTAGGTACCTTTTTATTATTATATCCTTTATTTAACAGATAAAAGCCTCATTGAGATTTGAAATCTCTTTTTCAAGAGGGACCTGGCATGGCAGCAGCAGACAGTTACACAATAAAACAACAAATACATTCAGACATAAGCCCATGGAAACCAAGCCATTCTGGAAACACCAATTCAGAACAAAATGAGAAGCAGTCAAGAATTGAGACAGTCACACAGTCCAAGGCTAGCTCTCTCCTGGTCCCTTAAGAAAGTCTTAAATTCACCCACAGTGACCAGTTCTGTTAGTCTAACATTCATCAAGAAAGTATTTAATGTAGAGGGGGCGGCCTATTTGAAGGCTGTCTTACCCAGTTCTGTTCTGACTTGGGGAAAAAACATTTGTTGATCTGTAGATGAAGAGTAGCAGGTGAGAGTGTCTACGGACAGACAGGGAGGGACGGTGTGCTGATGGACACCATATCCACAACCAGTAATAAAAAGTAGAGCACAGTGATACACAGAATCCAGTTTTTTCAAGTATTTTTCAGGTGCATTCATAAACAACAAATCTCCATAGTCCAACAATGTTAAGAGATTAGATAGTCTCTGACTGATGTGAAAAACAGGACTTTTTTCTGAAGAAGAATCCCATTTTAAGTTTACACAGTTTATACCTAAACACATCCTTGTGACTGTGAGGGAGTGGAAGAGTAGGTAGTTTCCATGCTGGACATGAACACAGCATTGCAAGCTTTGAAACAGAGAAATAAAAATGTGAAATTGAAAAACTTTGAGATTTTATTATCAAACAAATTAATATTTATCACCACGTCAACACACAAAAGTACCGAAAATGGGTACCATTACCGATACCGGTAGCTGATATTGTATCGTTTCATATGTGAAAGGTACCCATCCCTTGTACTAAGTAACATCTTGGATGCAAGGCTGAACTGGTCCTTTGTCTGTCGTTTGGCGAGTTTACATCTACTCAAACCTTGCATTGGCTCATGGTCCTGGGTTTAATTTTGATTCAAGTGTAAAGGGTTAGTTACTTATTTAGGCAGTACTGACTTTAATCAGAGCTCAATTTGAATCAAACTGTGGGATTTAAAGCCTAAATCTAGAGTTTAGTCCTGGATTTTGTGCAAGAATTGGACTTAATGGAGAGTTGGAATAAAGAAGTTAACACGAAAATGAAAAAAAAAAAAAAAAAAAAAAAAAAAAAACTATGAAAATGGCCAGTCAGGCTTTTCAATTCCTGCTCAAAATTCAATATCAGCCAAAATGATCATGGTTGTTTTCAGCACTACTCTTTAAGAACTTGTCAGTACTATCATCACACCAAGCTAGAGCCTGGACTGCAGCTCTGACCTATCACCTGACTTATTGACCAGGATCATGAAGAGGGTCAATGTATGATCTATTAATAACCATATACACCCTCCATACCACCAGCTGTGATGAATGCTGCACATATTTAAATGTGAGATCTCAACAGCTGCTTCATCTGGTCTGAAGGGGCTTCTTTGCAAGAGTTGCATCATCCAAAGCTTCCTCCTTGGAGAGCTACCTGCCAGCCTTCCTTCCTTTCCAACAGATGTCTCCTGAAACAGCACTGTCCTTGAAACCCAGTAACAACATCCTCTCACACAAGCCATCATGTACCAGCTGCAATGACAGCCAGATGGAGGAAACGTGACGTTCTTTCCCCCCAAACCTGTAATCGAGTCACATAATGGTCATGTATGTGCTTGAGACTGGACCCAGGGGAAATAACTTGTTTTAACGGCAGCAGGAAATCATCAGACGACCCATCAGACAATTGAGTTAAGTGGCTGGGAAAGGATCCAGACTTAAGTGACACTTTCCAGAAAGAATAGATCCAATTATGGCTCTGGAAATGCAGTCGTTTATGGTAATCACATCACTGCCATGTGTTTGTCACACAACCAAAGTCACAGACTCTGAACATTTCTGCTGAGATGACGCAGGATCAACACAGAACAATAAACCTAGACCAGGGGTCTGCAACATTTACCATCAGAGGAGACATTTTGCCTTAAAGTCATTCAGGAGCCACAAAATCTACTTCATCACAATAACTCACACAATTCACTATTAGGACAATAAAGTGTACATAGCTCTTTTTTTTTTTTTTTTTTAAAGTATAGTTATCCACACGACGCTTTTTTGAATTTCTACAATTGTTTATGTGATGTCTTAGTCCTTTTTTTTTTCAACTTCCAAGTATTTCAAAGATTTTGAAATTTGCAAAAATAATTATAATTAAAAAAAATGTTATTTTCTAAAAAATGAATCTGAAAACATTTTAAAAAGATTTTGAAATTTAAAAAAAATAGCAAAAATCTACAAAGGATTACAATTTAATAAATCTGCAAAAATGTCAATTTTTGAAATTTAGCTAATTTCTTTAGCTAATTTGTCTGAAAACATTTCAAAAGATTTTGACATTTCAGAAATTGCAAAAATGTAAAACATTTAAATTGAATGAATTTGCCAAAAAAAAAAACAATAATGATAAACTAAAATTAAAAAATGAAAAGAAAAAAAAAAAGCAAAATTTTTTATCAGTTTTTTTAAATTTAGAAATATGCCAAAAAAGGAAATTTTAAACATTGAAAAAAAAAAATCTCGAAAAAATACATGAATTTGGTAGTTTGATAAAATTGGCAAACTTATTATTTTCTGGTGTTTAGAAATGTCTTACCACATTTCACCCATGTCTATTAAGCTGGCTTGTTGGCAGTTGAATAAATGTATCCACACAGAATTCAAATCTGTGTTTTCTTCCAGATTAGTCTTTTTGTAGATGTAGTTATCTTCCCAGGGCTGTAAAACTTGAGGTTAGCCACAGGTGCATGGAAAGTTGGTGGGCTGTTGATGTTGTAGGAGGTGAAGTAGAGCGGTGGCAGGCTTTATTGACAGATGGGATGAAGACTTAGTTCAACTAAATGTTAACACAGGATTTTATTTAGTGTCAGTGTATTTAATCACCAATACCCTCTGTAAGAAAAATAAAAATTCTTCATTTCAATAATATTTTTTAAAGCTACAGGGAGCTACTGCAAAGGAGTCAAAGAGCCACATGAGGCTCCAGAGCTGCAGGTTTTAAACCCTTGTCCTAGAAGAAGAATGTAATGGTTTTCAGCAAATTCAGAAAAAATGAGTCCTGGAGGAGACTTTTATATTCCTCTTAGACTGCACTTAATGAATGGACTTCTTGATTTGCCCACAGAGAGCCGTCATTGAAGACCCAGAGAAGACAGATCAGAGATAGTGGACCTCAGTTCCCTTTGGAAGATGTAAGAGCACGGGCTGATTAGTCCAATCTCTGTGAAGCCGGAGTATCTTTCCATTCTAAATTAAATTGGCTGCTTTAATGAAGGTGCAAAGGCTAAGTGTAAAATGACAATTAAGTTCAGTGTCTGCGCCTCCGTCCAGGGTTCACAAAGAGTTCTGCACTCGCTCAGCTGAGAGACAATTAGTTTCTACTATTCAGTCCATGTGAAGCTCAAGTTCTCATTTTCAGCTGCTCTCTCTGACCTCGGAGTCCAACAGGGCGCTCCCACATCAGGTCAGAAATATCGAATTCATTAATGATGAATATGTGAAGGAGTCTTGGCTGGTATGGATACAACGCTTCAACACCTGAAGTGAAGAGCGTAAACTTCACAGTTTAGACTTAATGTTACACAGATTATGTTATAAACGGGTGTTAAATCCTGAAAAGCTGCAGGTTATGTATCTTGAAGCTGCAGTAAAAAGGCGTGTCAGTATTAACATGAAGCTTATTTGCTTTAAACACAAAGATGGAGGTATCAGCACGCCTCCAAAGGCTTGACCTTTTGTCTAAATTGCACACGGATAAAGATGTGGGCCTCCTTCTGAAACCATGAACAGAATCCTAACACCTCCTGAAAGCGTTAACAACAAGGTTGTGCTACAAGCAAAAATACTTTTATGAAAACCTGAAACAGCTGTTGGTGCAAGTACAACCGTTAATGAAATTCAAGTAGCTACAGAATACTCTAATTAAAAATAAACTGGTGTGAAGACTGTTTTATTCAAACGCCATAAGAAGCACAGTTTGCTTTGTATCAGACACATCTGCAAAGGAAAGAGTAAACATGAGAAGGAGTTTGTTGGTGGGAGAGGAAGAGAGAGGAAGATGAGAGTGAAGCCACCCCATGGCCAGAGTCAATACCCATCTTGGTAAACATAAATAGGCTTGGATCTGTTACATCCACACACAGACACTTCACAAGAAGACTATTGATCAAATCCCACCAAAGGCAAAAACAGGATAAATAACAGCAAGATAATAAACCACATTTTAGGTGGACTGTTGCATCCTGAAAGCTGGAGAAGAAGTGAGGAGAAATAGATCCAGCGCGTTAAAACAACACAGCAGGATGAGTAGATCCAGTTCATGCTCCCTTCAGGACGTCAAACCAGTCGATATTTTAATGCTGGGTTCCAGTATGGAGCTTTGTTTCCATCAGAGGAAGATGCTTTCACCCAGAAACACAAAAGCCTGACGTGAATTTACCCGTTGAAGTCATTTTTCATTTCCTATATCCTGACAATGGCTGAAGGAAGCTTCCTTAAACAGCGTCTGACGATAGATAGATAGATAGATAGATAGATAGATAGATAGATAGATAGATAGATAGATAGATAGATAGATAGATAGATAGATAATCAGCCAATCACATGGCAGCAACTCAATGCATTTATTCATGTAGACATGGTCAAGATCTGCTGTAGTTCAAAGCGAGCATCAGAATAGGGAAGAAAGGTGATTTAAGGGACTTTGAACGTGGCATGGTTGTTGGTCTAAGTATTTCAGAAACTGCTGATCTACTGGGATTTTAACCCACAACCATCTCTAGGGTTTACAGAGAATGGTCCCAAAAAGAGAAAATATCCAGTGAGCAGCAGTTCTGTGGGACAAAATGCCTTGTTGATGCCAGAGGTCAGAGGAGAATGGACAGACTGGTTGGAGCTGATAGAAAGGCAACAGTAACTCAAATAACCACTGGTTACAACCGAGGTCTGCAGAAGAGCATCTCTGAACACACAACACGTCCAACCTTGAGGCAGATGGGCTACAGCAGCAGAAGACCACACCGGGTGACCCTCCTGTCAGCTAAGAACAGGAAACTGAGGCTACAATTCACACAGCAACACCAAAACTGGACAATAGAAGATTGGAAAAACGTTGCCTGGTCTGATGAGTCTGGATTTCTGCTCCACATTCAGATGGTAGGGTCAGAATTTGGCCTCAACAACATGAAAGCATGGATCCATCCTGCCTTGTATCAACGGTTCAGGCTGCTGCTGCTGGTGTAATGGTGTGGGGGATATTTTCTTGGCTCACTTTGGGCCCCTTAGTACCAACTGAGCATGGTTTAAAGTCCACAGCCTACCTGAGTATTGTTGCTGACCATGTCCATCCCTTTATGAGCACAGTGTACCCATCTTCTGATGGCTACTTCCAGCAGGATAACGCTCCATGTCATAAAGCTGGAATCATCTCAGACTGGTTTCTTCAACATGACAATGAGTTCCCTGTACTCAAATGTCCTCCACAGTCCCCAGATCTCAATCCAATAGAGCACCTTTGGGATGTGGTGGAACGGGAGATTCTCTTCATGGATGTTCAGACGACAAATCTGCAGCAACTGTGTGATGCTATCATGTCAATATGGACCAAACTATCTGAGGAATGTTTCCAGGACCTTGTTGAATCTATGCCATTAAGGCAGTTCTGAAGGCAAAAGGGGGTCCAACCTGGTACCAGCAAGGTCTAACTAAAGTGGGCCCTGAGTGCATGTGAGTTTTATGTTTCTCTTCTTGGTGTTTCTGTGCTTTGGATTGTTGTCCATTTAGGCCATGTCCACACGTAGCCAGGTATCTGGGAAAATGTATTTATTATTTTACGTTTAAGCAAGGACATAATCATTTGCATGGATGGCCCAAACCATCTGCAACTTGTTCAAAGAAATGAGAAACTGCTTTTCTGGTGAGCACAAGAGACACAATGACGTAAAGATTGAATAAGTGGTTTTGAGAATTTCAATTCTGATCCGAGAAATGAACCAAAGCAACTGAGAAAAACTGTAAAACAAGACAAAAACAATTGATAAGATCTCAGCTTTTTTGCGGTATTCAAGTGAGATCTCTTGTGTCTTTGGTTATGTTTGAAAGACTTTTTGGATTCCTTTAAGTTTTGGTAAAATTGTTTTGTTACATCTTCAGCTGGGTCCTCCTCTTGTGTTTTTCTACTCCTTGTGGATCACTAGATAGATAGATAGATAGATAGATAGATAGATAGATAGATAGATAGATGGATAGATAGATAGATAGATAGATAGATAGATAGATAGATAGATAGATAGATAGATAGATAGATAGATAGATAGATAGATAGATAGAACTAGCATGATAGCTAGCATTAATTGAGAGATGCAGGGAAGAGGTTCAAATGTGATTTTTTTTTCACTCCTTGCGTCAGACACAACACGTTACCTTTGTAGTTCCCTCTGTAACCTCACTCCGTGCATACAGATCATTGCCTAAGGGTCTGAACTCTTAATGACACCGTGGTTAATCCTCACCAGAGCCTATTCTTCTCTTCAAGGAGCGCCCCTCAAAGCAGGCGGCGTCAGAAACGTGACAAACCCGAAGCGTGATGAAATCTGACGGTGAATTACGCCAAAATTTGGTGCAAAGTTTTGCTTTTTCCACTCATGGCTGCTCTCCAAACCTGGTGGAAAAATCTCACAACATGCAATCAAACGCAATCAAATGCAGAAACCCAGCATCGCCGTCTCACACAGGTCTGCCGTAGTGGGGTCTAATTAAAGCCAGGACCCCCCGAGGTATTCTTCCCACTTCTGCTGTGGAGGAGTGCTGAGGGGAGCAAACCCTGGGAGTGCAAAGACAAACAGACTTATTAAGCCAAACAGGCCTATGGTGCTTCTTGATAAATGACAAGAGAGAGGCTGGGGGAGAGCTTTTGATGGTGGGATGGAGGGGGGAGAAAGTTCTCCACCAGGCAGAGCACTCTGGGTTTATGAAACAGGCTTATTAATGTTCAGATGGCAAAGTCCGTATCTCCATTCAGATATGCTTCCTAATGGAGTGGGGAAAAAAGAGAAACGTACGCTCCCAGGGCAACACTCTGGAGACGAGAATTCTCCGTCTAAGCCACGGCTGGCACCAAACCAACGCTGTAATTTGAGACTAAATCACAGAAAAGGATGCAGAAGAGTGCACACAAAATGTGCTATTTATTCTGTTGTAGTTCTTTCAGTCTCTGCAAAATAAAATTATTCCTCACTGCGAAGAAATTGGCATGCCTCCACGGCGAGGATTCAGTGAACACAGAGCTCACTTCCCGCTCCATTCCCTGTTAGCCTTAATACTTTCTCTGCCGTGGCCGGTCTGACATGAACGTTAGTCTTTCAAAGTTCAATCAGTCATCCCTACTGCTTCCTGGTGACAGGCCAAAGAGAACAACATGGCCACAAATCAAAGGTGGGCTGAGAGCCCCTCTTTCACCAGCAGGCTGGGGAGATGTATTGCTCCAGGCTTTGAAATGCAAAGGAGGAGAAGGATGTGTTTACATGATGACATTGTGTTTATCCATCAAAAGCAGATTGTAGAGTGAGGCGGTGTCGGTGCACTATTTGGAGATGGCGGATGACTGAGCGCTCGTCGGAGCCCGGGTGGCACGCCAATCTAACAAGCGGGTCCCACTGGTGATGGAGGGCAACAATCGGATTTGGTACCACATCTTTCTCCAGCTCCACGGCTGCTTTTCATCATCCCTCGGCCAACAACACCAAACGCGGAGGCTTAGTCTCCTGATCACATGCATGTAAAATCACATCCAATAATTCAAAAGAAAGATGGAAAAAAAATGAGAAACATGGAATACTTTCCTCTTAGAAAATTTCACATTTTGTTGGATTATTTTTTCTGTAGTGATTTTCTGTCTCATTTCCTTCACAGCACAAATAAAATCTGTTCAAAGTAAATTTTGAAAAAAAAAAAAAAGTTAACAAGCTTGATTAGAAAACTGCCTGCAGACTCCAAAATAAGTGAACATTTTTAACCACACTTTTTAAATTCCTCACTTTTGCAGAAACAACTCAGGAAAAAAAACATCTTTTATGCAAACAAAACAACAATTTGTGCTCCAAATGATCTTAATCTGAGGGATTATGGGGGCTGAGTGATTACATCTGAGACAAAGCCTAAATGAGTAACAGCGTCGCTTTAAGATGTGCATGCATAGGCTGAGAAACACGAGGTGGGAGGAATGATAGACGAGCCTCGGCTTGTCATTTCCAAAGCTTCTTAAACCCCCCACATGACTCTATAGATTATGAAAAAGGCCGCTGAAATATCAGGGGGTTTACTCTCCGATAGCAAACATCTCCGTGCTGTGATGGATATCATACCAGGTGGTGAAAAATATGCAAATATAGGCCACATGCTCAAAGGCTGGACTCAGGGTGGCTCCTCGCTCATATTAGTCATGACTCGCTGGCAGGATGCTCAGCCTGAATACTAAAGCACGCCATGGACGGATGAACAGGCGTATGAAGAAATATGGAGCTATAAGCATGACTACATGAGTGAAACCTGGTGTGAGCTGACTGGAGATGGAGAAAGTGCAGCAGCAGCTTCAAAAACGCTCGCCGTCTTATCATTTCTTGAGTTATTACAACATTTACCCTGGAAAAAACAGAATATTATCAGGTGTTTCTGATAAGAGAATATTTACTTGTATTGAGACGTTATTCTAGTTTTAAACAAATTTTCTAGCACGTTTCTTATTCCATCAGCAGAATGTTATCAGGTGTTTTTGTCATATTTTTAGTAGAAAATGTCTTTTTAGACTTAATATGAGCCACTATCACCTGAACAGTCCAGAAAAATGTTGTTTCAAGTTACTTCATGTCCAATTGTTGTTTTAGTAATATATTTCCAACTTTTTTTCCCACAATTAGAAATTTTGACTTTAATCTTAGAATTCTGATACAGTAAAAAAAAAAGTTTAAATATTTTATGTTTTTAAATATTTTTTAAAATAATTATTTTCTAAAAAAAATTCAGGTTTCTGACTTTTTTCTCTGATTTTTTTTTAAACAAAATAACGTAAAAATTAGCCTTTTTTTTTCCAGTGGCCCTTATCATCCTCCATAGAATGGTTTATAACATGTAAAAAAAATATATACCAATTGAACAAGAAAAAAAATACTTGTTTTTAGAAGTAAATCCAGCTTTAAGGAAATTTTCGAGCAAATTTTTAGTATTCCATTGGCAAAATATTTTAACTTGTTTCAGCAAGTCTGACCTCATTTTTGTCTTTAAATATCTTGAAACAAGACATTTTTCTGGACTGACCATTTGAATGTGGCAAGTATAACAAGACAATTTCTTTATTTAAAATAAGACAAAAACACTTGATAACATTTCTGGTTTTTGCAGTGAAGAAAAAACTATAGACTGTAAAAATTAAAAATGGAAAAAAAAATAATAATAAAGCCATATTACTAAGCTTGAAGTGAGGTTGCCACAGACACTGCTCCCCCTGGTGGCTGGCTGCTTTAAAGGTCAAAAATCCATCACCCCAGTCAACCCAGATGGGTTGTGGTCAAACTTTAAAAAATTGATACATCATCTATCCTCAAGCCGCTGAAATTGCACCATCTGGAAAGAGTGAATTTGATTGTGGATGGATGATTTGTATAAATGTGAAACCATTCCAACACAAATCACGCCACTTTTCAGCGACGACATAACAGACGTATGCAGCAGAGTACATAGCACAGCCAAAGCTTTTGACCTCAACGGCATTTTTCACCCTTTAGGTTTCCTTTACCTTTATACTGAAAGTAGTTTTGAAACCAGTACTTTTACACTTCTGCTTACATAATGAGCTTGAGTTGATACTTCAACTTCTACAAATGTCTTTTTAAACCCTAGTATCTATACTTCTACTTCACAAATGAATGTGAATACTTTTTACACCTCTGTGTTCAACAATGATTGACAGCTGCCGTTCTTGTGTATTTTTTTGAGGATTGTAAAATATGTTCGGAGGGAGAGCCAAGAAGAGGTTAGACTCTTGAAAGAAAAAAATATGTTATTTTGCCTCTACTGCGCAGACTCTGGCTGCCAATGGCGGTGCCAGAGACGGGGATATTTTGGCTTTAAAACTGTACAATAGTGAATGGCGGAGCAAGCTCTTTATACTGTGCATGGGAACAACTCAGCATGAAAAACGTCACACAAGGAGTTTACTCCTTTGCTCAGTCACAAGGTTGAGGAAAGTAAATCATCTCCCTGAATGAAGCATGATTACGTCTCCAAACTGAACACACCGTCTGTACTGCTAGCTCTGAGCCCTGTGTTCACCTGTTCAAACAAGCTCCATTAGCAGCAAGAACAGATGGAGAACATTTCCAGGCTGCATTGCTTTAAATGACAAGCTATACCAGACAAAATGTTCTTGTGCTGCATGAATTTTTTACTACCTACAGAGAAATAACTGCCCTCATAGACAAGACTGCTCTGCACCTCTGCTGCTGCTGCTGCTGACCTGATAGCTTATCACGGTGGAAATTAGCTTGCTGGTGGGGAGAGCACGTTACAGGACGGAAAGGTGAAATTAACAGCAAGGACCTCGTAACTCATCGCAGTAAATATATAAAGGAACTGCAGGGAGCTGGCAGAGAGATCATGGTCTGCTTAGAGGTGCTCAGAGAATAAAGGTGGGGGAAAGAGAAGGCTTAATGTGAGAGGGTGGAACAAATAAATAAGAGGAGGAAGCTGGGAAAGCAGAAGAAGAACGAGAAGAGAAACCAGGGATCAGAGGACTGCACGTTGTTTTCAGAGATCTGGCAGAATGAGGTTTCTACATCATCTTTACGGCTTTTTAATGTCAGATTTGAGGCGTCACTTAGAGGTAGAGGAAGACAGAAATTTGTCAAGGAATGCAACTCAAGACAAATGATTTGGACCAAGATCAAATAAACCCTGCCAGAGGAATTAAGGTCGCATTCTGTCCAAAAATCTGATGAAGGAGAGAGAAGGAAGTCATTATAAAATGACCTGCCATGCTATAATTTACACTGTTGGTCTGAACAGTATTTTACCATAACGTCAGCAGTAGCTGACTGGGAAAGTTTTTTTTGGCATTAGAAAAGGATTATGGGAAGAAGAAATCAAGTAATGAAAAAAGATAAGCAGCATTATACAGACCAATCACAGTCTGGTTCCAAAAACTGCTAAAATCACTTGTTTGTCTGCAAATTTTTTTAAATGTATTTTTGTGTTATATTTGCATTTTTCAACAAAACTGTTTTTGTTTTGTATTCATTTGAATTTTTTGTAAATTTCAAAATATTAGCTAATTTTTAAATTGCTAGGTTTTGTTGTTGTTGTTGTTTTTGTTTGTTTTTTTTTGCAAATGTTTGAATTTGTGATATTTTTTTTTTGCAAAATTTTTTTATTCATGATTTTTTTATTTTTAATTTTTAAAATTTTCAAATTCCTTGTTTTTTATTTGAAAATATTTGGGGGGAATTTTTGCTAATTTGTGTTATTTATTTATTTATTTATTTTAATTGTTGATTTTTTTAATTTCTAAATTTTCAAACTTCTCGATTTTTTTCTAAATTTTAAAATCTTTTTTGAATTTTTCCATTTTTATTTTTAATTTCAAAACTCTGAGATTTTAAAAACTTAGAATGTATGCAATTTTTGACTTTTTTTTTTATATTTTTGCAAATTTTAAATAATAATTTACATATTGAAAACTAGGACAGCTTAACAAATCCAACAACCTAATAGTTAAGATAAGTATTCACCAGATATTACAGCTACTATGTGTAGAATTTTATACACTGTATAGTCTTTATTGTGAAGATAAAGTAGATTTTGTGGCTCTGCGATGACTTAAATCCAGGTGAGCTGAGGCAAAATGGCTTCTTTGAAAGTGAAGGTTGTGACTGTTTAATCATACGACAGCAACAATAAAGGCTGTATCAGCGTATTCTAGTAAACCCATGATCAAAATAGCCACCTATGAATAAACAAAAAGGAAAAAGTTAACTGTTGTTACACTAAATATAAAATAGTGAAGCTCTAACAAAGTATTTTCTCTGATATGTTTTGTATCAATGACACTGCTGAAGCACAGACTCAACAGAGAAAAGCTTAAAGGAGAGTAGCATGACATTATCACACTGCACAGCCCCAGGCGGATGAAAACGAATTATTTCCCAGCTGTTTTCTAAATCACATGACCAAACAACACACAGACTTGTCACATGATCAGTGCATAGCCTTCAGTGTAGTCATGACCTTACGCTGCCTCTCCAACAGGGGGAAAGCAGTCGGTTGTAAATAAACGTGTCCTGTCACATCCTCTCATGCAAACTTCCAATACACAAAAAAAAACACACACGGTGACACACATATTTCCACATAACTTGCTTTTACACAAAGATAACCAGCTAATACGTGATGCCACGCTTGTTAAAGAAAGTCTTACATCAAAAGAGGACCTCCCCCCTGGAGGCTCATGTGGAGGCATGTAAATACATTGACATCCTTCCAGCTGTACTGTGAGAAAAGTAGGCTAAATCCATGGTCCTGTGCCTGACGGTTTAGTCAAACATCTGTGTGTGTGTGTGTGAGGGAGTGTGTGTGTGTTTGTGCAGAGAAGAGAGACAGAGTATGTGTGAGATTAGTGCTGCCATTCACAGTTAATTCTCCAAGTGAGGCAAGTTAATTAACACAGACCATGTCCATATTTACTAACAGCAATATTTAATACACCAGAGGAACACGGCTCCTGTGTCGTCCCGCCTTGTTTCCTCACTGGAAGCCAAACAAGAACACCATACAGCGGTCTCAAACTAATGTTGAGCTTCGAGTCACACACGGAGCATTTCCACAGTTTGATTGACAGCGAGGTTTTTATTGTTTTACATTATCTGAGCCAATAATCATCTTTGGAAAAGCTGGCAGTGATGTGTACCTGCCATTTCGCTGACAACCAAAAACCGGCCCCGGCACTAATTAGTTATGAAGACAAAGACGGTATTTAACTGACTCCACTAAGAGCTAATGCGCTTTGCTGGCTTTATTCTGCTCCCCCCCCCGTCTCAATCTGACGGCGCTTTGACTTTGCCCGGAGCAGAAAGACAACACAACATATGTCAGCTCATAAATATGATTGAAACATGTGGCACAGACAAGAATCCTTATCATCCATCCTAATCCTGTGATGATAACCTCCACATGAAGCGGGGCGTTAGAGCAGATTAATGCGGAGATACAGGCTCCAGGAAACACGGCTAATTTAAAGCAACGCAGCACATTTCTGCAGCAATGGGAGGATGAGAGTAGACGTCATTAAGGATGCTCAAACAGTAGGATGCATCACAGCGTGCTTTTCTTAGGAAAGACGATAGAAAAGTTGACATGTTGTGCTATAGATGACTAGAAAGTCGATACTTTGACCATAAACTCACAACAATTTTGATTACTGAGATAGGAGAGCATCCAACATCCTTCATACAGTCTGATCTCACGGTGTCACCAGTGGGTTGGCCCACTGCTGCCACAGCACAAGGTTTAAGTCAAGACAAATTTTTCCTCATTTTGAAACCAAAGCTATTTCATACTACAATGACATGTAACTGATCAAGACACAGAAAAGGGCTGCAGTGGTTTTCTATGCAGGTTACCACCATCTACTATGTCATAAATCTACATACTATCTAGAGGGATGGGTACAGAATTAGGTACTTTTATAGCAGTGGCGGCTGCTGGTCAGTCAAGGAGGGAAAGCTAATTTTTTTCTGGCCTACATCATAAATTTGTTTATTTATTCAAATGTAAATTCTACCCTCCGTTCCTTTTCAAGAAAATGATCTGTGACCCTGTCATACCAACCAGGTGTTTTTCCAGGGATTTCACCAGTGTTCTTTCAATGGCTTTGGAAAAGCTGGCAGCCTCGGCCCATTGTGTTACGGGTGCAAGACTCAAGCTGCTTTAAACAGGAGAAGCTCCTCTCTACAGAAGATGCTCCGGTGGAGGGTTATACTGCAAGATCGCTGACTGGCTCATTTCACTGTCAATCAAAAAGGGATTCGTCTCAGACAGATCATCTAATCATCATGCAGAAGCCCAGCGTTCAGGCCAGCCCACTGCCTCATAGACCCCCAGAGACGCTGAGCGTCCGATGGGCGGGACAAAGCCCAGCGTTTATCCAATGACCGTCCAGTTTCCACAGTGGGACAACCCACTCTACACTTCCCCGCTGAAGTCAGAAGACGCCCAGCGTCCAACTGTGTTAAAGCGCTGAGACGCTGCTGGGATGAATGAGAAGGAGGTGGAGCCAGTTACCTGTGATAGGAGCTGATTCTGAACAAAAGATGAAAAATTCTAGCGCAGATTTTATCAATGAAATGTACACATAGCAGAACATATCACCACTTTATTGGGGACATTTTAGGGGAAGCTGAGCTTCCCTCGCAGTCTTAGAGCAATCACCACTGTTTTATAGTTACCGACCATATTCCATCCGAAGTACTGATTCACGTAAAATCAAATGGTACTATGCTTAGGCAACTAAACACATCCTTGTGACTGTGAGGTAGTGGAAGAGTAGGGAATTTTCCATACTGGACATGAACACAGCATAAGAAGTTTGTATATAGAAGAAAAACGTATGGTTTCATATGTGAAAGGTACCCATCCCTTACTGCAAGTCTTTGTAAACAACACTGATAACTTCAAATTTCAAAATACTAACAAGTTAATGTAGGTACGTGCTGGCTCATGGCTCCCTAACTATCTGTGATGTCACCCATCTGTTTCTGATAGAGAATTCTGAAGGACTCAATAGGTGGGCTTTGAGCCTCCCTGCTAACAGCTAGTTTGCCGGACGATACAGAATTCACTTTCTGTGAGCTCACACCATTTTACGATGTGCTGTTTGTATTTCCATAATTTGCCTTAGTGAGGGGGTTGAGTAGTTGTGTCTTAGGTGGCCATGCAAGTTTGTTGTGTTGCCTTTTTTTGTTGCTGCACACTGGCTCGTCCGTGTTGATGAGCATTTGGTTTGAAGCTGAAATATTTCGGGGGCTGTGGTGTTTTGCTTTACAATCATCTTTTTTCCTCTTAGTTTCTACCACGTTAACCTGCCCCTGACAAACTCACGAGGCTCACATGCTGCACTACGTGTGTTTACGCTAGCCTGATGCTAGCGGCCCCTCCTCCCCCTGGAGACAAAGATTCTGGTTTCTGAGTGTTGAAACTAAATCTACAGTAGTGTTGTAGAGATGATTTCCTTCTAAAGTCTCTGACACAAAAAGCTAAAGCTTGGTTTTAGGGAGTTGCTGTTTTTTTTTTTCTTGTGGTGGAAACCTGCAAAAGAGTTTCAAACAGGATAAATTCTGTTTATTGTTAATGTAAATATCCACTATATGATGATGATGATGGGGTAATTTTTTCCTGCATCATGAGAACGTCTCGCTGATGGTGCAGCACATCTCCTCCCTCCTGTCTCTATTGTTAAGAAGACTCTTGATCTAACCACTTAGCGGATGAGTGAGTCAGCACGCAGAGTGATCTCCTTGATACCCTGATGACTATCTTTAATTCTGCTGAATATCAAAGTGAGCCCAACACAGCGGGTTCCTCTTTGATATTGTGACTACATCCTCATGAAACTGACCAAACAGGACTGGACTCTGTATCTCGGAAGATTTTAAAAAGCACTCGCTAGCTCGCATTTCCTCCAAGTCTACGTGAATCCACTCAGGTTATCACCTCGGAGCAGATTCATGACTTTTCAGACGAGGGCTTTTCTCTGCAATTTGTTGTTGATATTACGATCTCCAGACCATGAACTGTTTCAATTTTGTCACTGAGCTTTGTCTCCAGCACCACTGATAAGCTAAAACCTCAAACACACAGAATACACTGTATCTCGCCGTTTCAAAGTCAGAATACCGTAAATTATGTGAGCGGAGAGATGAGGGCGCAGTGAAGCAGCACTGCATAAATTTCCACTGTCCCATCATATCCCTTTGTGAAAATATATTACATTAGGATACGGACTTAATAGACCTGATCCAATAAACCCAGTAAAATAAACCATGATGGCATCCAAAAGGATATCACACCATCAGGGGACGTGCTGCAGGAAAAAAGGCAGTGACGAGTGTGGCATTTGTCAATCGTGCACACCTATGGCGAGTGTGCCATCTGGGTAATCAGCAGTCAGCATGACCTCCACACACCCACACATCTGACCACGCTCGCACAGCTCCGATCTGCCAGCACGCCCGCCCACACACAAACATTCCTGCACCGCTATCGTGACGAGGACCTTTCTCCGGCTGAGTTTATTACCTAGCCCTTCACCCTAATATGATGCTAATATCACACCGTGTTTGTCTTTGTAGCTCCGTCATTTGATGAGAAGCCCAAAACTCATTAAGGCCTAAGCCTCGCAAATCTTCTCTTGATAGATGGATCCTCAGTTCTCGGAAATAAAAATACTTACACATTCTTCGTCGTCTCCTGCAGGACAAAAGCTCAGCTACCTCAGCTTGGTAATGAAAGAAAACAGCTGTATCTTAAAGTCGCTTTGTGCCGGTTTGCAGAGAGGATAATGAAGAATTGCAGCTTGGGGTGTGGATGAACACTCTGCGGCCTTGCTGAGAACAAGTGGTGGCAGCCCTGACTGGATAATGACACAGCATGAACAGGGCCACGGCTGGCCAACCCTCGACGTGGAATGCCATCATTTCTAACAATGGGGCACAGAAAAAGAATTTGGCATGGATAGCAGGATAAAAAGGCAACGCTTTCAGGAGCAGGAGTGCCGGCATGTTTGGGAAGCGGTGATGCGAGGTTACATCGGGTGAGTCGTTTGGATTTTTGAGACAGAGCTCTGGGTCACCAGGGGTGTGTGTGAGTGAGATTGATCAGAGTTTAAGTGCGACTATTGCAGCCAGAGAGAGATCGATGGTTTAAGTCAGTCGCAAGGGCAAGTAAGAGCAGGATTTCATTTTCAGTGTCAGAGAGTCTTAACTTGTTCCATGTATCACAGGTTGATAAACACGCCGGACCTGGCTTCTTCTCTCTGAATATATGTCCAGATAGACGGATTGTTTTTGTTTTCAGAAGAAGTACAATAAATTCAAACAATCAGTTTCAGTAATACAGGAGTCTTCAACATTTTTCAGACCTAGGAACCCCTAACTGATGGAGAGACAGAGCAGAGTCCCCCTTAAGGTGGGACTCTACAGGATATTGGGGCTGATTTTTGTCCCTATCTCTCCCTTACGATCAAAGTCAGCAAAGGCCCGATTGTCTGATGACATAGTGTGATTTTCCCAAGGTGTGGGTGTGTTAAGAGTGATTTCTTCTGGTCAGAGGTGCTTGGAAGGCCTCCGATTCAGATATCGTAGACGATGAACATTTTTAATATTTGTGATTAAGAATCCTGTAGTGTGTGGGGCTCTCCGAGAGGAGCAAAGCCAATCAAGACGTGAGCTGACTCAACTAACTGACCGAAGAAGAAGTAAGAAATCCATCTGTAATACATAAAACGACTTGACTCATACAGCCCATATCCCCGCCTTCTCTACAACCTTTTTTCATAATCCTTTTTCTTTTGTGTGTTTTTTTTTGAAAGTCTAGAGTCTGAAAACAACCATCCTTGCTTTTTTTTCCATTTGTCCGTCATGTTTGTTCACACCAAAGTCACGTTTTACTACGCAAGATTTGGAATATTGAGTGTGAAGAAGCTGAAGCTCTTCTGAAGAATCAGTTAGTGTGTGGTGTCTTAGAGAAAGAGAAATCTTGTGCGATCTGTCTTTTGTTATCATCAAGTGTGTGCTCTCTAAATGTGTGAAGTTTTTGGAGAATCCTGTAATGTGTAACTGCCTTTATATAGAAATCCTGCATCAGGTAAGTCTTGTTCCAGTAGCCCACTCATCATCAAAGCGCCCTGGCACCCTAAACACCTGATGCTGACCTGACGTGGAACATCAGAGCTGGTTTGTCTCTATAATTAGTTGACGTACTCATCCTGAGATAAGCTGTAAATTATCAAGGACCCCGCCAGAGGCCCACCTGCATTTTGCGCCCGTTGTTGACACACTTTCCAATCACAATTCTTCTGATCCTGACCAGGATTTCCAACCCTGGTCTACCGAACCAAAGTCAGTCAGTGTGTTTACATGCAGTCAGTAACCCTTTCATAATAGGAATCTTAGCAATAACCAGGTTGCACTTGGCCATGTGAACGCCAATAACCCTTTAAAAAAAACAGTTTGCTTATATTCCAGTTTTCAGAGAGGGATCCTCCTTTTCTAACCCAAATATTTGTTAATGTATACGCCTAACAGGAAATCCCCATCCAAAGGAACATTAATTTGTGTTAGGCATGCGCATGTTCTGTTTTTAAGGGTCTTTTGAGTGCAGGTGCCGTGCTGCTGCTGTTGTTGTTGCCATGGATACAGCAAGACAAAGCGGATTAGGTCATGACATTTTCCATAAGTAAAGATGTTCTCAGTACGTTCCCATTTCGATCAGGATACACTGCAAAACACTGAAAACTTATCAAGTGTTTTTGTCTTATTTTAAGTAAAAAGGGTCTTGTTATACTTGATATTAGCCACATTCACATGGTCAGTCCAGAAAAACACTGTATTTCAAGTTATTCAAAGACAAAAAGAGGTCTGAATTGCATTGGCAGATATTTGTTTAACTTGTTCCAAGCAATTAAGACCTCATTTTTCTCTTTAGACAACTTGAAACAAGACGTTTTCCTGGACTGCTTAGGTGAATCTGGCTCAGATTAAGTCTAAAAAGACATTTTCTACTGAAAATAAGACAAAAACACTAGATGAGATTTAAGTTTTTTCCAGTGAACCATGTAAACAGGAAGAACTCTGTTTGCTTGGGTCGTTCCGAATGTTCCAGAAACTAGAATATTAACCTTAATGAGATTATTGACTGCATGTAAATGTAGCCAGTGTTGTTATCCTCTGAGCTATCCAGTCAATATTGTGTGATTGGGACACTGTAACACCCAAGCTGGGTGGATGGCTCTAGCAGATACCGGGAACAACTTCTGAGATGTCTCTGACCAAAGATAACATATTTAGCCTCTGTTTATCCACTAATGTGAGTTCAAAGCCAATATCATGACGGAAAATCAAAATATTTGGAAATAATTATCCGAAAATATTTAAAAAATACATCCAATCAACCAAAAATGTCACAGACCCCCAGTTGAAAAATTAGCTTTAATACATCCCACAGCATCATGAGAGAAAAAAGTTGAAATTAAAGCTTTAAAGACAGATTCTGTTATCGGGCTCAGTCCTCCTCGTCTAACATGCAGATTGGATTAAAGTTATTATACTGAATGTAACCTTAGTGGCTCTGCATATTCTTCAACGTTGTGAAATTAACTTCATCACACACTGCTTTCCTCAGATACGCTAAAACCTGAACAAAAGAACTCATTACTTCACTGTAAATGAGTCATTGTGATGCATTAAAACATGAAATATAAAGAAGGACGGCCGAACAGAACAGCAGAGTCACCGCTTTGGGTGGCAGCCTGAAAAACCCATGTATGCAATTATAACACTCGTTCACATCCTAATGAAGAGGATTCAAGGATTCAATGTTGGACAAATGTTGGAAAAAAGGTTTGATTATTGTCGGGAAGTTGCAGAAGACACTGAGTTTTAAAAGAGCTGGTGGGAGATGAGAGACAAAGTTTGTGCTCTTATCTTGTCTGGACTTTCAGGATTTTATAGACAGGGAGGCTTCAGAGCAGTGAGGCCAAATACCATTGATTTGTAAATAAAAGAGCAACTCATTTAGGCAACCATAACGACCCAAGGTTCCTGTTAGCAGAACTGAACCAAACCGCCGTCTTTCTTCATTAGAGTCTGCTACACAGCAACGATACCCAACCGAGACATCCGATTGTTATCCTCAGAATTCCTCAACACGGCGTTCAACGCCTGTAAACAAGGAGATATCACTCCAGAAACACGTCTCTGTGCCACTTCCAACACTAAATCCTGAAAACTGAAGTTCACAGTGGCCAAGAAGTCATCAGAGCTTCCTTTGTGAGCTTTGTAAGATATGCAGGACAACAGATTGTGAGATGGCTGTGAGATAACGGAGATAACTCCTTTCTGCTGCAGGAAGACACTGATAACATTGTTTTTTGGTCATAATCCAGCCGTGTTGGCAGGTCTCATGAGGTTAGCTCTTTGTGTGCTTGATATAGCACTGCTGGAAAGGTGAGAAGTGCTCAGTGGTATCACACTTCTGTGGAAACAAAAAAAAAGGTGAAAAAAGTATAGAAAAAGTGTCAAATATCTGTGCTTCTTCTGGCACCGCCGTGATAATAATGTCTACAAGAGTTTTCCCAGAGTAGTGTGTGAGATATCTCTTTCTCCTAACGTTTGGCAGCCTGAGAAAATATGTATAATTTAGGCAAAAGATCTCAAAAATGAAAAGATTTCATAACTAGTTCAAAGCAATTTGCATTTGTTTGAGATTCAGTTTATAGAGGTTTTGCAGGACATACACACTGATACAAGGAATAACAAAGGCTCCAACTGACTTTCAAGATCTTTGAGAGTGGCTAAACAGACTCCTCTGAACATACTTTAATTTTGTTAGTCGAAAAGTTCTCATTTTGGGTGAAATACATGACAGATGAAGATTTTCAGATGTGATTTTACTGCTGAGCAATGGGATAACCCTGTTGGCAGCTTTTAAACTGTGTCACCAATCTGTTCTGCAGGATGTATCTATTATTTTGGTCATCTAAAAAGGCAGCTGTGTCGTTTTTTGCTGATGCAACCACTATATTGGCATAACTGAGTCTAGAGGTATTCCAATTGTGCAAGGAACTTCACAATACTTTACCCGGACTTATAAATTTGTGTGTTTTTGCCTCTGTAAGACGTTACAGCCACTGTCTTATAGACTGGTTTAATTATCTGTGTGCATGTGCTGAAAATACACTGAATGAACTGAAACTTGTCTTAAATGCAGAAAAGACTAAGCTCAATTTTTTTTAACCAGATCTAAAGGTTGGCACACATTACAGGATTCTCCAAAACTTCACACATTTAGAGAGCACACACTTTTTGATAACAAACAAAATAAGTGTGTCCTCGGAGTGGTGTGCACTCTGAGCTGATGGACGTAACAAAGGACTTGTGCTGGATTTAAATACCTTTTTTTTTTTTTTTTTTTTTTTTTTTTTAACTCAAGGGGAGCCTTATACACAAATGCCTCTCCTTAGAAAAGTGAATGTGTTCTACACAAAACGGCAGCCAGACCATAATTCTGTTGTCATGATGCTGGACAGAACAAGTTAGAAAAAGAAAAAGAATAAAATAAAATGAAAATAAAAATAAAAATAAAAAAAAAATAAAAAAAATAATAGAAAAATAAAACAAAATAAAATTAAAATAAAATTAAAATAAAAATGTAAAATAAAAAAAGAATAAAATACCCTAATGCCAGCCCATACAAACACCAACATTTGTTGATGCACATTTGCAGCGTTATCATGTATTTATTGCAGAGCTGCCCAGAATGAATGTTAATGACTGCCTCAGTCCCTAAACCACTTATGGAGATACTTTGGTGCTTTGGGTCTGTTGATGCAGCAAATCAAGCCAGAGAAAATGAATCCCTGAATGCAAATACTTCTACTCTGGACCTCTTGATTCAATAAATGAAGTTTGGGTAACTTCAAGTCGTACGCCCAGCTGAAGTCAGCTGACAGGCTGATTATTGAATCACTATTCCCTGCTCCACTCCACTCCTTAATGTTGGCATTCCTGATAACCAATACATCCACCAGGGGGCAGCCCAGAGTCAAATGTTTATGACAACAACAAAATCAAAAACAAACATGGCGTCTTTGGATAAGGTATTACTAATACACCTTTTGCATTAAAGACAAAAGCAGAGGCAGCGTATCAAGTTGTAACAGCAACACTGCCCCCACAGTGTCCGGTGGTACCACCCTGTTTCGCCTTTAACCATAAACTTTATAGAAACATACAGAAATACAGACAAAATGAGCACAAAGAACAGACAGACGGCTCCATCTGTTATTCAAGGGCTGCATCATACCTAGAAAAGTGGTCGTCTTGTAATTTTAGACTGGATAACACAATGCACAACGTACAGCTGGATAACTGAGGTTGGGTTTAAGAGGCTTCCATACATGGCTGCTAAAACCATAGAAATGAAAGGGCCAGTAAGAAGGAAACATGTCTGTAATAATCTGTGAGATGGTGAAAGCCTTTGGACGTATTGATCTACCTCGAGCCGCTGCCCTGCTTATCGCACTCAACAACTTCCTGTTACATCCTAATCCAAACCACACTCCCACCAACAAATATGACTCAACCATTTTCCCCGTTAGGTCTAATACTGTGGATCCTGCTGGAAGATACTCCATTAACTCTGACACTTGAAGTTTGCAAAATGTGAGAAGAGCTTTCTCAGAAAAAAGTCTCAGCTTTTTACCAAACTAAGCTCCATCTTTCATCTCTCGCCGGTGAAAAATTGAATATGGTTGCATCCCAGGGCAACAGTGGAGTCTTACAGTGGCCGCTCTGCCCTGGACTGATGTGTCCTGAACAATGAGTACAGCCTGAGTGAGAGGAATTGAATAGTCAAAAACATTATCCTTCCCTTAAAACTTTTCTATGGCCTTGACTGAAAAGGCTTTTAACTGTAGAAACTTTTGAACAGGAAGTAACAAAAGGCAAAGAGCTGGAGATGTTCTTTAAAAACTTTTTTTGTACGTCAAAATTCTCAAGTTTAGAAATGTACCCGAGTATTCATGAAAAACACCTTTTTTTCCACACTGTACGCATCAGAAGTCAATCAAATGAGGAGTTAGAGCACAGAGAAAGTGTTTGAAATGGTCAGGTGGGATCAAGGACCTGAAGAGGTGAGCGTGTGGCTACAACTAAAATTAATTTCTTCTGATGAATCATTTTACAGTCAGTAAAAGTCAGTTAGAGTGATGAAAAGACACCTCAGATCTCACAGTCCAGTTAAACTCTTTGAACTCGGTGTCTTTAGACGACCACGCTAATACCAGTTGGTTTTATGTTCCCTTCCTTTAAAGCACAGGATGAACTCCATATAGTCCGTTCTGGTTTTGACACAGTAGTCACTGATTCCTGTGATACGTCTACTCTGGACTCAAACCCTGGCGAGGCCTTTCTGCTGATGTCTCACATAGCAGTTACTCTGATTATTGATGTTCACATTTGAAGGCTTTACAGTGCTTCTGGCTGGAGGTGCTGTGTGTTGTATACAAATGCTGAAGGGCAACGAATGCAGCTGGAGAGCTGGAGGGGGTGAGGTACGAGAGGGAATTACAAGGTGACTCACGATCAGTAGCTGTGGGTGTGTTTTTCTCCAAGGAGGATCACAAAATCCAGAATGTATATATTTGGTATGAGATGCAACAGATACAGCTTCAGTTTAATGCATGAAATAATATGAAGGACATTTATAAGCACTTGCAAAGATGAATGATGGAGTTTCTTTTTTTTTTTTCATCCAGTATAGCGGTATATTCATGCACAATCTGATCTTGAAGCAGTGTACAGTAGAAAATCGGAAAGTAGTTGAAAGTAGGGATAGGTCAGGATTTTTCTTTATCAAAACCTATAGCAGTTTTCCAACCCCCACCGCATTAAATACAAAAAGAAAACCCAAAGGGAAGTCACTAAAAATATGAGTGTAGTGATGTGCTGTGAGATTCAGACTGAATATTGCAGCCTAAGAATAGCAGTAAAGTAATCGAACACTGACGCATCAAAGAAACGTCTAGACCAGGGGTGGCCAACCAGTCAGAGACCAAGAGCCACAAAAATTACCATCGCACTACAAAGAGCTCCATCACACGTGGTGTTACAAATGCGTTCTCTCTCACGCATAAATGAAAAGATATTAAAAAAGCGAGGTTTATGGTGTTTGTGTGTTTAAATTCATACTTGGAGCTGTGTCAAAGACAAATTTCTGTTTTTACTGCAGAGGAGACAAAGTTCCATCTATCTATCTATCTATCTATCTATCTATCTATCTATCTATCTATCTATCTATCTATCTATCTATCTATCTATCTATCTATCTATCTATCTATCTGTGTATTTATGAGCACATGAGCAACTGAGTGGAGCACATGTAGAGAAGAGAAACTGAAACTTAAGTATCAGCCTCATCACCCAAGTATTGATCAATAATGACCAACATTAGCATTAGTATAGCAATATTCTAGCTTATTTAATCAACACACCACTAGTCTATACATACATATATATAAAAAATAATATATATATATATATATATATATATATATATATATATATATATATATATATATCTTTTTTTTTTATTTTATCTTTTTCTATAAATGGATCTAAGAGTCACACACCGAAAGGCACCAAAGAGCCACCAGTTGGCCACCCCTGGTCTAGACGGATGTTAGTGGTGACTGCGACTAGCATCACTTTTTCCTGGTGCTGGTTAAGGTAACTGCTGCACAAAAACACAGTCAACGTGAGAGAGTATATGCTATACACCACTGAAATAGTATTTTAGATTGAAATGATAGAATTGTAGAATTAATTCACTCCATTATTTCCCGGGGAATGTTTGGTGAAGTTCAGCTCTTATGCCCCTTAATTGATGAATAAGACATCACCAACAATGCCTTCAAGAGTTGCATCCAATCCAGTCCAAATTTAATTAAAAAGCACATTTCAAAAACAACAAAATGTTGACCATGTACAGTAAAAAGTTAAAAACATCAAAACAAACAAAACACAGATGTAGGAGAAAAATAAAAACTGGAGGAGATGAAGGGATAAATGAAAACAGCTATGAGAAAGCTTGGTCAGGAGACACTGACCAGAGGATCTAAGATTAAACAAGAGGTTTCAAAAGAGCAGAAAGGTATGAAGGGGCCAGGGGGTTTAGAGACTCAAAAGTTAACAACAAATTTTTAAAATCAATCCTAAAATCCGCAGGAAGCCAGTGAAGAGAGGCTAACATGGGGGAGATGTGGTTGTATTTGCGCCCACCTGTTAAAACACGAGCTGCAGCGTTTGCACAAACGAAGATGTCAACAACAAAAGTTCAAGATTCTACCAACATGAGTGCAACTTCCACCGTTCTCTCAGCATTTTTTGGTTTTAAAAGTGACAAATACGTTATTCTTCTGCTATTCTGCTGCTTCTTCCTTGGCTCATTACCTCGTGTTTATGTCCCCTTTGTTCATGTCATCAGCACTAATTTGGGGAGTCATGAAGAAGAGTGAGCGAGCCAAATTGGCAGGGAAATCTATTTAGAGTACTTGTTTTTTTTTTTTAATTGAATATTTTTGTTTTGCTGAATCAATATTAGGTCCATATGAGTGCTGGTGTTTGGCACTGTGAGAATGGGACCTTGGCCAAATCTTTTCTTAATGCTTGTTTTAACTTACCGAAGTTTGCAAATCTTCACAGGCGTTCAAACTTACTCAAGTCAGGATGCTGCACTCTAAAAGACAACTGATGCTCTTGCAAATGGGAAAATCATGGACTTCCATGGATTCCAGGTCCCTTTGGATCAAACTTCCAGGATACGGGATGCATTTATCTGCTTGATAAGCTCATTAAAACCAATAAAATGTCAAATGGTTTCAGTTAGTTTCCTTATAATTCACAAATTGGTCGTTACTTTGATAAAAAAAAGACCTGTTTGCACGTAGCCGTCAGGTTTCAGGCCTCAGAGGACGTCCGTCTAGCAGAGCTGTCCTTTCAAAGCTTTAAGTTTCATAATTAACCACATCTCTTATCCGCCCGTTTGTCCTCTCACAATAAGTTCTGCTGTAATAGTCACCATTCACTCTGACATTCTGCCTTTCAAGCCTTGCCCACATCTTTCCAGGCACAGCTGTTCAGCTATTCAACATGTCTCCCAGTTCCAGAGTGCTTACTTAGCATTTGCGTCAGAGTAGCTTCTGTGATAAAGTGTTGGACCACATTGATTTTGTGCCAGTGGTGGGTCTATTCTGGTCTGCTTTAGTCTTCTTTGTGAAGCTCATCACTATTCCTTCTCTGCTTTTTTTATTCCTGCTTTGGGTAACACAAGGCAAAGATGTGCAGCCTCTCAGCGGTGGTGTTGGGAGGTCATCGTGCACCCAGGCCCCCGGGCTGTCTGGAGTTTCAGAGCTCTGACTTACGACTGACACAGTGGGCAGAAGATCCTTCACACTGAACAAACATTTGGATGCACTCCTAGTACATCTAGTAACAGTAAAAGAAACCCAAGACTGATGCTGTTGAAACTACTTTTGGCTACTATGTGTTGATATTTAACTTGTGTGACTGGTTCTCTCCTGCGATGTACAGAAAAAAAGGAATAGCCAAGCTTTTCTTTTCTTTTCTTTATTCAACCCTCTCTTACTCCAATGGTTGAGAAACATAAAGTTTTATTCATAATTAGGGATCAAAACTGCTTCCTGTAAAGAATCAATAAGGAATGGTTCAATCCATCAACATCCTTAGATTTTATGCTTAACAATTCCTTTATCACTTAATACACTGGAGCTACCAGACCTTACGTCGACCATTCGCCGCCGATTTCTTAGCTTAGCAGCTTGGGAACAGTTCCTTAGAAATGAACAATATTCCCTCACAAGAGCTTCTTGATCAACATGTTATACATCTCCTAAAGTTGCAAAAAGCGCTAGCTAGCTTGATGCTGGCATATATGGGGATTTACAACGATATGCTACCAGTTAGCATACATTGGTATAGCTTCATTCCTTTTCCGAACCGCTTATCCTGTTCCATTGGTTGAGAGGCGGGGTACACCCTGGACTGGTCGCCAGCCAATCACAGGGCTGACACTGACAGACGGACAACCTTTCATACACACACACACACACACACACACACACACACACTCTTAGTCAGCGAGACTACGTCCATGTTTTATACAGTCTATGGTCAAAATACTAACAAGCAAATGTTGGTACCTGAAGACTCACGGCTGACTTCAGCATAACTACGGCTCAAATCATCACTATAACCACTTCAAGCAACTAGATGGCCTACTTCAGTCAATAATATAAAACAAAACAGCACATAAACGTCACATGACGTGTAACTTTACTTATTTTTATCCTTTTTATTCATTACGTCCAGATCCAGTGGTCAGTTTCACATCTATTCACTCTATCTCTGTTGACGCAGAAAACCTGCAAGAAGAATTGATGTGAGAACTGATAAAAAATCAGACCGATGAGGGCATTGGTATCAATAAAATCTTATCAATATCCATCCCTATTCACAGTTGCACAGCTCTTAACCCTGGTTTATATGTCCAACTGCCTTTAAAGAAACCAACAAACCAATCAAAGCCAACCCTGTGCATAGGTTAACCCATGTTTACTCTCTACAACCCGCCCCCCATGTCTGGATAACACATACAGTCCTCGTTAAAAATTCATGGAACCATAACATGAGAGCTCATAACTCAAGTTTGCACAGGGTATACAGAGCATGTGCAGCTACATTGGTCTTTATCACACTATGGTTGTTGTTTTCTTTATGTATATATCTTAAAAAAGGTAAGAGCTGATGATTTGAAGCGTGACATATGTTCACGTATGCATGGCAAAGCCCCAAAGGCCACAGGAGGGAGGAGCTGGACCTGCTGCTGAGAAGAAGAAGAAGAGAGATGGATATAAATGGACAGAGATGAAAGGAAAGGAGGAGGGAGGGAGCGAGGGAGGGACCACAGGGGGGGAGGATGGATAGATGCTTGAATGACTGAATGGCTGGATGGACAGATGCGGGTTAGGGGGCTGGTGGGAGCTATGCTACATATTGGCATCGATCCACAGGAGGGCCCATCAAAGATAGAGTGACATTTATGGTCCCGCTGACTGTGCCGGCCCGTCCCCTCAGAACGCTGCACAGGGAACTGTGACATTGTCAGCTGTGCTGGGAAAACTGTCGCCGCTTTCAACTACTGCTGAGCTGCAGACACTTTCTCTATAGATCCACAGGTCGAGAGCTGAGGGGTCTTGTTAGCTGCAGAGGGTGATATACTCCTTCGGCTGGAGCCAAATGAATCGCAGCTGGAGTGAAACCTTTTATTGCCCCCCTCAGGGGAATTTGCCTTGCACATGTAATGAGCGCATGAATTAAAGGAAACATACAGCATAGATAACAAGGTGTCATCAGGTTGCATCAAGTTAAACCTTCTAATTCATTTTTAATGGCACTTGTGTTTATTTATAGGAAGAAGAATCAGCCAAACGGAGCCATGCTGTGTTTATAATCAGAGGGATTTCACTTCCAGGCTCGTTTTATATTTATGCATATTCTCTATGTTGTTGGCGCTCTGTGTCAGCTGACTGGGGGGCTCTCTGTGCTGTGACCTCTGCCAGCCAATCAGGTTGTTGCTGTCAGACTCTAAATCTGGACTTTTCTGAGCTGTTTTCAGCTGTCATCCCAGTCAATGCCCCAACGCGCCCTCAACCTCAACCTTTCCCCTCAGAGCTCCATAAAGAGGGTTTTTTAAATTCATTTAACAAACGCTGTCATGTGACATCATATGGAAATGCACCAATGACAATGAGGTGTAAATTCCTCCATATTTGTGTATGATATTGGAGCAGTTTGAGTGTTTGCGTGAGGACGACACGCCTGAATCACCAACAAGCCAAAGCAGGAAACAGCCCCAGGGACTCAAAACTCCAAGGACACACAAAACTCCCAGGGTCCCAAAGCAGGGTATCAAGAAGCCTGACTACACTATTTTCAGTGCACATTTTATTGACAGGGAAATATCACATATTGGCTTTATATGGTAAATACAGCAGGAAACAATTCATCCAGAGGGTTTACATTAGTGTAAGGCTGTATTCAGACCAGAAAAGTCCTTTGGTCCACTTGTTTGGTCCGGACCAAAAGCGGACTTTATTTTTTTCGTTTGGTGTGGTTCGTATTCAGATTGTACTTTTTGCAAGTGGACTATATTCTGTAAACACATCCATGTGTGTGACGATCAGTGTTCAGAGTACAGACCTGGAAATGGAGGTAAACATGTGTTTGTGCTCTTATTAGAGCTGCAAAATCATTTCGGTTTCAAGAGCAGCTCCTTCAAAGCAGCTTAACAACACCATTTACAATTTTGGAACAGCGGAGACGAATGCACGCAGCAAAGAGACGCTATGCCCTGTGTGTCCTGACCCACAACATGTGAGCAACAGCGTGGCTCAACAGAAGACGGAGGATCAGGTATGAAACAAAGACGGTTAGGTTACGGTGGCTCTATAGGCCCAAAAGGCGCATGTATCCTGTAGTTAGTTCAGATGGACCTAGGTTTGTTTTCAGACCTGAACCGGAGAACCACGGACCGCACCAGAGTTCGTTTGGAAGCGGACCGAGACCACCTCAAAAAGTGGGTCTGGGTCCAGTTGTTTGGTCCGCACCAGGGTTCGTTTGTGTCTATTCACACCTGCATGAAAAGTCCGCACCAGCGTGGGAAACAAACCCTGGTCCGTTTAAAGTGGACCAAACAGTCCAGGTCTGAATACGCCCTTAGTCTCTGCATCTCTTCATGTGGTACGACAACAATCCTGAAGCACATCGTTATCTTTGTTCCTCTGAAGCCTGAGGACCAGTAAAGATGACAGAAAAACTCAGCTGACTTGAGAAAAAGTTGCACCTGTTCTCCACCAATCAGAATCTCTCAGTTTTATAAGGCCCTGCCTTCAACTCTCTGAACTTTTGAAAAATTCATTGCCTGGGTAGGGAGTCCTGAAAGGGGGACAATGAAGCCTCAGGACATTTTTTTAGCAGTGGAAATAAGCCTGGAGACAGTTCCTGGGATGCCCTAAGTAATGTCGAACTAGTCAGGAACTCATCCATCAACAAATCTCAATCACTTCCTGTGGATTAGGGCCTGTATGATTTAACAGTCCGACTGCACCCACAACCTGATTCTTAAGTTGGTTGTTTAGTGATAGGGGGGCACCGATTGTAAAGTTGCACATGCTACAAATAACATTTTTTGCTGGCTATGGCTGCCTTTTGCATCAGCTCTCTCTTCTTTGTCCGTTTCTTGTATTTTTTTTGTCTCTTTTTCATAATCTTTGTATTTGGATTCAAGTGCTACTATGTACAGCTCATTTGTTGGTCAAGGACACCAAACTTTTTGTGTCTTCAGTGATATTTTTACTATTTTTTTTCTCCTGTGTTTGTCTGGAGATCCTACATGTAACCATGGCTGCACTGTTTACATGTGAAATCAGCTGTTAGCAGCCTGTAGCATGTCAATGCTAACTGGTGCAAGGCCGGATGTTCCCCACAAGGTGAGGAGAAGGAGGTGAGGGCGACGTGCTGGTTCTCAGGTGTGAGCTAAGAAGTGACGCCATGGACCTGTCCTTCCTCCCATCGTTATTGGGAACGTAAGATCTATCTCCAATAAGATGGACAAGCTAGCTGTGCTAACCCAGCAAGGGAAGGAATACCAGAAGTCAGAGTAGCATCATGTTATTCACAGACGTTTTACTTTTGTTTTCTTGACTGCTGCTGTGAATTTCCAATCCTGATGCCTTTGTTAGCTGTTGAATCACTAACGGATGAACGGTCTTTTAAGACTACTTATCATCTTGTTACATCCCACAATGCACCACATTTCTTGTTATTTTGATGTTAGGGGACGGGGAAAGCCTCAGTACGGCACTTAACTGTGAAAAAATGCAGTAAAATGTTGTGGAAACCCCGGTAACATTTTAAAAAATGAAATGCTCAAAGAGATTTCCTCTACCTGTATTGATTTCACAGCATTAAACAGTGAACCTTCCAGTTGAAGCCTGTGAAGTGTAAACAGCTGCTTTCTCTATAATGTACAGTACATGTGTGACAGCTCTCTCTTTTTGCTTTAAAGGTTATTCCTCCATCCCTCGGGCTGACACACCAACACACTCACACATTATCCACTACATACCGTCTGCGTGTGATGTGCGATCTATCACAGGCAATCATGAAATGATTGCAGGGAGAGGACGCTGGGTAACAAGCATCACTGTTCAGCATCCCTAAACAGTCCCTGCTGTCAAGGACGTTTACACACACACACACACACACACTGCAGAGGTGGACACACTCCTGCACAAAAACACACAAACAAAAATGATGCGTTTGTACTTCACCTTAGTCTGGTTTTGAAGGAGTTTAAAAATCTGCTGAGGGAGATTTATGGCGTTTGTTTTTGGATGATCTGTGTTTGTTTTTCCTCTCCGTTCCTTCTGTCCTAAATTTCAACATCTCGAAAGCAGAGATTTCAAAAGCTTACCAAACTCCTCCTGGCTCTGGAAAAGAGGCCGTCTAACGACAGGTGCTGCTTCTCAAAAGAACGAGCAGCACTCTGGGTTTTAGCAGAGACAAAAGACTTTCTTCCCAGAGTCTCATTTCTCAGAGATTATCAAAGAAAGGCCAAGCATCAATATTTAATTTGAAGCCACTGCTGCCTCCACAGCAGACGCCAAACAAACAATATTTGAGAATTATTGTCAGTAAATTTGTGATGGAGGGATTTGGTCTTATTCATAAACAATGCACTCTGCCAGCTCGAGCTGATCTTATCCAGAGGAAAGGAAATGATGGAGTGAAACGTCTTACTTATTGTGCAGTGGGAGCTAAAAACAGAGATTTCTGTTTGCAGGCTGCCGCGATCAGTCAATATAAAAATATTACTGTGGCTGCAAACACACGCTTGTCTTTTTGTGGTCCAGACTTGCTTGATTGCAGGCTTTTGGTGGTGTTTTTCTATCCACTTTCAATAGACAGATTTCTGCAAACAAATTGAGTGAGGATGGAGTGAGAGCTCTTGTCTTTGGTGAAGTCGCATCAATGTGAAATTCAGAGAACCGGATCAAGAGCTGACATGAATTTATCCGTCTGAAAGCTTCGTCGGAAGAAAAAAGGACGTATAGAATCCTTTTTTAAAAAGTGCTGTTTGACGAGCGTTCGGCTGATTGAAACAGGGTTGTTTTTGTGCAGTTAGCCGTCGTTTCAAACATGTACAGTGCTCAACATGAAACTCCTGATAACTGGGAAAACAGCTCAGGGGCGTCTGACGACAGATGGTGAGGATCACAGATTACATGTTCTTCAGTTTATGCTCAGAGCGGTGATGATTATTCTATATTACTGAACCACGCATGTTTCCTATGAGTAATCAAAGGGAAGATAAAACATTTAAGTAGTCTGATCTTTTAGCTGGAATACAACAGATGCATCTCCAGTCCGTGTCTGCTGTGTCACAGCAAACAGATCAGGAAGGTTTCCACTCAAGTCAATGGGTCAACTTACACTGGATCCGTTTCCATAGCAATATGATTGTGTGGCTAGTCCGTCATGTAGCAGGCAATACCCACCCCTGAACACGCAGCCGGTGTGAGTCGACAAAAGCTGTAAACATACAACGTAGCGGAGTCGGACCACAGACGTATCTGGTGTATTGGAGGCGTTCCTATTTCCTATGTTTCCTGAAGGCAACATCACCTGGGAGGGTTCTGAGCCTTCTTTGATAAACTGTCACTCAAAATTCCACATCCTTCTCAGTCAAGACCACGCCCCCCGACAACAGAACATGGCCAAAAGTTTGAATCTGAAAAAGAAAAAAAAAAAAAAAAAAAAACCTAAAACAAAACAAAAAAAAAATATCTGAAAGTAGAAAAACAGTTTGAAACCCCCAAAAAGATTTTAATGCAAGTTAAAAAAATAAATAAACAAAAAAAACCCTAAAACAAAACAAACAATAAAAAGATCTGTAACTAGAAAAAAAAAGTTTAACCCCCCCCAAAAAAAAACAAACAAACAAAAAACAAACAAACAAACAAAAACCTAAAACAAAACAAAAAAAGAGTTGCAAGTAGAAAAAAAGTTTGAAACTCCAAAAAAGAAGATTCAAATGCAAATAAAACAAAATCAAACGAAAAAAACAAAACCCTTAAACAAAACAAAACAAAAAAAGATTTGAAAGTAAAAAAAAAATTGAAACACCAAAAAAAAGATTTAAATGCAAATTAAACAAAAAAAAAATAACACCTCAAATTTTAATTTATATTTAACAGCAAAAACTGGAAATAAATAATTTGTTTAAAAAATGAAGAGCTCAATCAAAACTATTTTTAGGCTGAAAAAATATAGCTTATTCATTTTCTTTCCTTTTTTTTGTTTAGAGTTATATTATTTTTTTAAATTCAGGATGAAACTTTAAATTTCAAGTTTCTTTTTTTGTTTTAACTATTTTATAATTTACCAATTTACAAAACTTTTGCCCTTAATTTATCTCTATTTGGCTCAGGGCTGTATTTAAACTGATATTGTGACAGCTGATGGTTAGCAGCACATCATGGGACAGCCTCTGGATCAAGTTAATGTTGTGATTTACAGTGAAGTCCAGACTTAATCCTGCTTCTCTGTTACAAATCACATTACAGTGAACATTTTCTTTCACGAGAAAAGTCAATCTTAGCATTGACTTGCTTGCGTTTTAAACCTGTGCAGAAATTTCCAGAAGCCCCTGCACTGTTGACATTTTCTCTTTAACTCACCCTGTCACCCCACCACAGCTCACAATGTTTCAGCTCCTGCTGGCTTTGTTTACATCTTTGTTCATTTGATTAATGTCACCTTAGCTACTCAAACTTCCTATCAAACGCTGTATTTCACAGATGTGTTTTTGGTTGGAAAGCCTGGTGATGGCTCCAAGCAATGATGGTATGATGGCTAAACTACAATAAAATGTGCCTGAAGGTATGATACACAAAGAAAAGCTAACTTTAATCATTCCTTACATTTAAAGTTGTCTGCTGAGCCTGGGGGGAGCTCCTGTCTGTTGGGGGGACTTGAAACCATCCATGCTGTTGCTGTGGAGAAGCTCCTTAAAGTTTGAATTGAAAGAAACAAAACACATGCCACCCTGTCGCCACAGCATTCATACCAGCCAGCTTATTATCTTCAGAGCTGCCAATCCATGAATGGAATTGAGCTTTTTTTTCTGCTGGGACCCACGCTGGGAAGAGAAATGAGCCCACTAAACTCACTCACAATCCCTGAAGGAACCTGGGTTTACTATTTCCTCTCCTGCTTCAGCAATTCACAGAGCGAGGCAGAATAAAAAGTTTTAGAAAAATAAAAGTTGGATGCTCATTTGAAGAAACAACAACAATTGTTACTTAGCTTAAAGGGGCTGTCAGGAGTTTTTAAGAGATCTTAAAAAGTCTCCCTTCTAGATGCCTGAACGTAATCCACATCCATTAGTAAAAACTATTTCTGTGATTAATTTCGAAGTGATGGTGGACACTGGAGCCTAACTGTTGGACAGAAAAAGGACAGAAGAGCAGAAGAAAGATAAACAGGAGAGAGATAGAGCACGAACTAAAGGCTAAAAGAGCTAAACTGTTTGTGCTAATGATGACTCCAACCCACAGTCAGCAGTTATCTGCAGTGGTCTGTTCAAACTTGAGAGTCTTTCACTAACGTTACACATTACAGACATGTCTCTCGGGATTGGGCTGCCGATAGCACTACATAAAGCCAACTACTAAACTACTGTACAAACTGACAGTTAGCTTGTTTTCACCATAGACTGTAAAAAAAAACAATAATAATAATAAAAGATAAATAAACAATGGACATCATCTTGCTGTCATCAGCTGCTCCCCCTGGTGGCTGGCTGCAGTATAGGTCAAAAAATCTGTCTCTCCAGTCATTCAGATGTGCTGTAGTCAAACTTTAAAAAGTTAATACACCTGGTAGAAATATTTCTCAATTCCAATTGCTGTGGTGGCTTGAAAATATCTTTTGGCTGCCTTGCACTTAAGTCCTCTTTTATCTGAAAAGTTTCGTTTTTATTAGTTATAAGAGGAGGTCTCACATCACGTTTCACGATGATTGACAGCTGCCGTTCTCGAGTATTTTTTTTTCCAGTGTTGGAAAATATATCAGAAGGTAGAGTCTAGAAGTGATTAGACTCTCAAAAGAAAAAATATATATATTTATATATTTTTGTCACCCGGCTCCACTCAGATTTTCATGTCACGTTAGCCTAAAGATATGTCTTAACACCAGGCTGCTAGCAGCGCTACATATGTTAGCTTGTTATGACGTTTCAAACAACAGAGCTACGTAACTGTACTGATAAATACCGTAACTTGTTGCATTATATCCAGTAAAAAGTTGACTTGAACAAAGAAAATTTGTACCAAAACAAACACGCCTGTATAAAAGTCACATCTTTACGACACTGTGTTTGAGACTCCGGGCCAAAAGGTGGCGCTGCAGTCACATTAAAACAGATCCTCCTTATAGTATTTTTAAGAAACTGAGCCTTTACTGGAAATTTAAAGTCTGATGTTGTGAACTTTGATATCTAAAGATGAGAGACCTGTAAGCTAGTGTATGCCCAAAGTTTGTTCCCTTTGGTTTTTCGGAGTTATTAGATATAAGAGCAGAAACAAAAACAATCCTGTTCATCATTGAGACTTGAAAGCACCTTTAGCGAAATGCTAGCATTGTATTATCTTTACTAGGATGTCCACAGACATTGGTGCATGGAGTTGTAAAACATGTAGATCATTCTTGATTGAAACAAAAAACTGAATTAGACTTGAGTTATGTTCCTTTTTATTATTAAAATTAAATAAGTGCATCATAATTTACCAGGCTGGATATTTCCAAAGAAAAACATCAAAGAAAGTCTTTAGTTATGCTCTCCAACAATATCTTTAAAAATAGTGTGTAGATAGTGTTGTGATTCATCGTCTTGTGTTTCTTCTAAGGTTTGCTCACTTCAGAAAATAAACAAACACAGCCCATGGATTTTGAACTTTAAAGGAGGAATTCAAGACCCTTAGATTACAGAACTCTACATGCTGTGATGTTTTATTCTTAGCTTTTGAGAACTTCTCTGAAATATTCAGCTAAAACACAGAAAGAAAAATCTGTGAGTATTTCAGGTTATTTTTCTATTACTCTGCTGATCTATTGGAGATTTCTGCTCCTCTTCGTGCCATTAGTTTCATTTAATTAGCCTCTTTTAATGTAGAGCAATAGCTAACAGGGAAGGACGAAACCGACAAGCCCTCCCTGGAGTCTGTGTCTGTGCACATGCTCCTCGCCGGCCAATGGGAGTTTGAGTATCACAGGACATTAATGGTCAGTCAGGCTTGGCTCTGGAGAAGAAAGCGCTTGCCAGATTGCAATCCCTCACCTTGATGCACAAATGGCCCTGCACACCGGGCCGAAACCTGGCCCCCCTCCTCCGTACTCCGACCGCACACCGGAAATGAGTGATGAGTCTCCAGTTAAGATCTGCGGGAGGCCTGGGATTGAACAGAGCTGCATTTTGTCACGCTAACACCGGAGGGGACATTTGAAGCAGGATGACACCTCATGAATATCAAATGGCACCCTGCTTTTTAGCGTGACACACTTCACACTTCCTGGAATTAATTATCGGTGGATAATGTGGCAGCGACGTGGTCGACCAGCGCTCCAAGTTTTCAAGGTGTTCTGAAAAACTTTTTGATGGTAGTGAAGTTGGACAAAGAGGACAGGTTTTTTTTTTCACCATCCCAGAGATAACAAGCTCTTCAAACAGAGCTGCAGCACGCTGATCAAATGGGATAAGAATAGCAAACATGATCAATTAAAGCTAATGTATGGCTGCTTTGAATCACCCGTAGGTTTCTTTACTCTCGTTTCCCTCCTCGGCAAACGTGTCACTCGCTCTGGCACAAAGATGAGTTGATTAACGCCCATAATAGATAGAGTTACACTCCCAACATATTGGCCGAAAAGCATCCCTGGACTCCATCTCTCAATTCAGCTAGCCATGCCTGTGTGTTAGCCAACTTCATTAATATAACAGGCTTCAGAAGTGAGCAGGGGAGAGTCACACCCTGGCCACTTCATCACAGCGAGGAGGGAGGAAGAGGAAGAGGGGGAGGGAGAGGGATGGCTAGTGTAAGTAAGTGTGAGTGTGAGTGTGTGTGCATGTGTGTGTGTGGTCTATGTATGTTTCCAAGTCTGCTTCAAAGGCAGCCTCTTGGACAAGATCAGCGCTGTGACCCTGTTCCAAACCTATCAACAGGCTGGAGGCTGGCAGGTTTCTGGAGTGGAGTCGAGCCTTTAATTTAGGATAGACCAGAGAGGAAGAGGGAGGAAGACTGGCTCAGAAATCCTGCAGAGTAAAACAGGAATCCAGCCACGACTCAAACACACTACACACTGAAAACCTATTTACTGTGTACATCAAGTGTATGATACAGTGAAATATTAAGAAGTTGCTCAATAAAACATCAAAATATTCCACTTTGAAACTCTACAACGTGAGCGCTGTCTAAAATCTTATTAAGTGTTTTTTTTTCTTATTTTAAGTCAAAATTGTCTTGTTTTACCTGGTATGAGCCGCGTTCATCTGACAAGTCAAAAAAGTATCCTGTTTTCAAGTTATTTAAAGACAAAAATGAGGTCTGAATTGGTTGTAAAAAAAACAAACAAACAAAAAAAAATCTGCCAATGAAACAAAAAAAAGAAAATTGCTGGAAAATTTGCTTAAAACTAGAATTATGTATTAAATTAAGTGACATTTGTTGTGTTCCATTGGTTTATATGTATTTTTTTTGTTATAAGCAATTCTGCAAAAGAGGATAAGGGCCACTGAAAAAAACAGAAAAGAAAACTAAACAAAAAAAAAATTGTCAATTTTATTTTCTTTTATTACTGTGTCTCTTTCTAAGAAGAGATTCAGAATTCTGAGAAAAAGTCAGAAAAATGAGGAAAAAAATCACTATCATGAAATTAAAAAAAATAAATTAAAAAAAAAATGTTTAAAAAACAAAATATTTTAGAAAATATTTTAGAAATACCTAGTGTATCAGAATTCTGACTTTAATCTCAGAAAACTCTAAGATTAAAGTTAAAATTCTGATTTTTTTTTTTATCTTAGAATTTAAAAAAAAAGGTCCAGATTCCGACTTCCCCCCCCACATAACAAAACAAAACAAAACAAAACAAAACAAAACAAAACAAAACAAAACAAAACAAAAAAAACAAAACAAAAAACAATTATTTATTTATTTATTTATTTATTTATTTGTTTGTTTGTTTATGTATTTTTCAGTGTAAAAATTCTGATTTTTTTCTCAGATTTATGACTTTTTTTTAATTATTATTTTTTCAGAAAAATAGTTCCAAAAAAATGTATTCCTTTCTTTTTTTCCCGTTAACCTATATGTTGGACTTTTGAGACATGTGACATCTGAAATGAGACGTTTCCCTGGACTGGACAGGTGACTGTGGCTCACATAAAGTCTAAAAAGACATTTTCTACTGAAAATAAGACAAAAACACTTGATAAGATTTTGTTTTTTTCCAGTGAATCAACCTGAAAAACTGAGAGGTCAGACGTCGAGGATGGAGTGAAGTTACTTTGATGAAAGATTTGATTGTAAATCAGAGAAATCCACAGGGGCTGTGTTTGCCACATGCAGCTCTGAACCAAATATGGATGAAAATAACACTCGCTATGAGAGAGCTGCAGCTTTCTGAAATACTATAATTGGATGATGATAAATCAGGGCTTTCGCTCTACCAAAGGCTATTTTGGCTGCTTGACTTCTTCATAATAGAGTCATTTTTCAAAAGGACCACGGTACAAGGATATGTCTATTTAGGAAGGACCAGAGGCGTTAAGAATAAACAAATGTGATGGGGAAACAGGCTGCCTTGCTCTCTAACAACCTCAGCATCTGGGATCCTATCTGAATATTAAGTTTAGTCTTTTTTTATGTCTGTGTCCCAAAAGGTCACAGAATTACTTTCTAAAAGCAGCCATTAAATTGTTTCCTCAAGCTGGCGTATCACCTGAAGCACACGGAGCAGCAGAAAGCTGCAGCCCCTGTCAGGCCTGCATCTGCTGGGTTCATTTAAGAGCTAACTCAAAGTGATCGCGTCCTGCTGCTGCTGTTTCACGTTACAAGCTCTGCATTGGCAAGTTTTAATAAGGGTTTGGAAACATGTCATAATATCTGAGTGAAACCATTTACAGCACAGCACAGCTGGAGGAGTCTGACCAATAATGTTGCCCCGTTGTTGAACTAACAGCCAAACAAAGGACAGAACTCAAGAGTGGACTTTAGGTTATGGAGGTTTCTCAAAACCGACAACCTGAATGGGCTCAGTGATCTCTGAAGCAAAGGCATGACAGTGAAATTTGTCATTCTGGAAATTTCCAAAGAGAGGCAAAGTTAAGGTGGGCTTTTAGCCTCTGTGCTAACTGCTACAATGTGCCCACCTGTCCGTCAAGCCAAGCCCCTGTCAATGCCATATTATGCTACACCACTTCATATCCTTAAATAAATTATTTATAAGAATTAAAGAAATCATCTAGTACAGCAGTTGTTCCCAATTCTGGCCCAAAGTCTGGCCAATCGTGGTCTTCAGTCCCTTTCTATCCATCACGTAGCTCAAGGGTCTACAACCTGTGCCTCTGGAAATATTGGACTATAGAATTTTGGTCTGTCTTATTGAGGTTATTGATGATTGAAGTCATTGACACTAAATAATATCATGCACCAACAATTTGTTGAACTAAAAATGCATCACCTCTTGCAAAAAAGCTTTCAAATTTGTTTGAGATTTTTGCATTTTTTAATTTATTTTTTGCAATTTTCTTTAAATTTCTTTTTTTTTTTTTTTTTTTAAATTTCCAATTAAATAAATACTTTTTTAAAGATTTTGCAAATTTTGGCAAGGTATTTCAATTCCATTTTAAAAAGTGATTTTTTTGTAAATGCTTACAATTTTTTTGAAAATTTAGCGAATTTTTGAAATCACAACCTTTTTTTGGAAAATTCAACATTTTGGCAAATTTTTGAAATGTCATTTTTTTGCATTTTTTTAATTAAGTTTGCAAAATTTTAAAATTTATAATATATATATATATTTCCTTTTTTAAAGTATTTGCAAATTAATGACAAAATTAATAAATTAAAAATAATTAAAATTAAGAAATCACATTTACAATTTTATAAACACAAAAATAAACTTTTAGTTTAGATAATTATTCACTAGAATTTAAATATGTTTAGAGCTGTATACATTTCTTTGTGCTGTGAATATGAAGTACATTTTGTGGCTCCTGAACAACTTCAATTTAGGTGAGCTGAGACAAAATGGCTCTTGTGAAAGTGAAGGCGGCATACCCCTGGCCTTGCTTTTATTTTTCAATTTATCACCTTAGACACTGAAATGAATCATGTTCTTAGCTTTGTTCATTTACATTTTTTGTCAAGGTCACAAACCAAACTAAAGTATAAGTAGTAACATCTCAATAAACACTGTGCATAGGCGACTTGTATAAAGCTACAGCTTTATTTAGCACAGACTCATCAACTGTTGCAGCTGATGTCTTCAAATGAACAGATTTATCAGGATGTGAAAATGTGAATTAAAAATGCACCAGAGGACACAAGACCAGATTAAAGTCATGAAATGGTTCAGAGATGGGTAAAAATTGCTCCATAAAAATGGAGGTTTGCAGGTCAAAGCTTGGGTGTTAAAAGCACCTCCTCGGCCTCAAGAACGAGCCTCTAGTGGCCCCTTAAGGCACTGCAGTTTCCATAAATTTGGCATGGATTCAGTTCCTTTACACCAAAAGCTGCTACAATAAACAGATGCGTCTCTCTTTTTCTAAACATCAACCAAAGAAGAACATTACACATCCACTTTGGAACAAGGACTCCTTCACTACAAATGTTAACAGCTCAGAGGTAAAAGCAGGTGTTGATGAACAGGCGGCTAAAAGCCCATTCCATTCACGGACTGACAGCTGAACAGCTCGTCGTCATTGAGTCAACTCACTTTTCAACCATTAACAAATTATAGACAGCACTTTCCCCGGCACAGCCTCCAGTGAGCTGCTATACAGCCGCGGATCAGGTTAATGATTTAATGAACTGTGGGTCATTGATGAGTCAATAAGCCTTTTTACACAGCACACAGCCTTAGGCTAAGATTCACATCTCGCCCTGGGAGTAAACACTGTGGTTCACAGTCATATGACATTCGAGTGACCCCCAACATGTACTAAACCACTAAAGCAACTACCAGAGGTTAACCTTTCTAATCAACACAAAGAGGTACAACGATAAATATAAAATTATATAGCATTAAGGTTTACCCCGATAACTGGGCCAGCCCCCAACATTAAATCTGCTCTTGTCATCCAATATTCAAACTCTTTCTGCAGACTCAGCACAGGACTCATTTCTGTCTCACAAGTACTCCTGGATTCTCCAGTGCAAGGCATCCAACAGCTGGGATTACCTTTTTTTTTACATAAATCAGTTAAATATTAAAAAAGCACTTGACCTTGAATAAAAAACCTTGAAAATGAAATATAATTAAAGTTAGAGTTTGTAAGATTTTCCTAAAAAACAAAATATCAACTCTTACAGGAATAATCCTGCACAATCGTCTCATATGGGCCTCTTTACATGTGTGTCAGTGTCTGTGTCTGCCCCGATCCCGCTCCTCTGCCTGGATGTTGATGTTTTGGTCGATCAGGACCTTTCTGTGCAGAGGATAAGTGTGTAAGTTTGGCTCGACTTTCACCTAGCGATGCTGGTTAGCTTTCTGCCAAACAGGTATGTGTAAAACACCCGTGATTAGCTTGTGCTAACATGCTAAGCCAGGTGCATGGCTCTTGAGTCTCTCCCACGTAGAAACGAGATGCTACAGGTGGTTGCTGGGCTAGTGAATGTGTTAAGGTGGAGGAGCCCAGTTTGAATGCTGTGTTTACTGACAAGAAATGAAAGTCTGCTAAGTGCTATCGTCACTGAATGTGTTGGAATTTTTCCATCAAGTTCCAGTGGAGTGTATGAATGATTTTATTGACAAACTGGAATGAAATGATGGATGCCTTTAAGTAGAAAAAAAAGCCCACAGAGCTCTTAATGCAACAAGTGATTACAAAGCATCAGCAGCAATCTGGTTTTAAGACGTAGAAGTCAATACTTGTGTGTTAACAGGGGATTAGAGGAGGATGTGTAAAGTAGAAAGAGTGGCTCCTGGTGACTAATCCACAAAGGATTATTACCCAATTTTGCTCTCCCTTTAGTTCAGCAGAGAGATATTTGCAGCTTTTTGGCCACACTTTCATCAGCCTTCACAGAGTGGGGGAACTTTCAAGCATCAGACGGGAAGAGAAGTTGGCAACTTGCCGGCAAAAATGGTCACAGCCTGAAAAGTTTGATGCAAAATATATGTATCTGTGGTCCTTTTGAAACATCTAATTCAATTTCTAATGGATTAAGTCTTGAGAATGAAAGACAGATTCAAATAAGCATCCAAAAAAAAAGGGTCTTCAACCTGCGGCTCTTTGAGTCCTTTGCAGTGGCTTCTTGTAGCTTTAAAAAAAATAATTATTAAAATAGAGAACTTTTGTTTTTCTTACCGAGGGTATTGATAATGTAAGACATTGACACTAAATAAAATCATGTGTTGACATTTTGTTGGAGCATATGTGGATCAGCTCTTGCAGCAAGGCTTCCAATTTCTTAAAGTTTTTTTTTTCTTTTTGCAATTTTTTGAAAGGATTTTTTTTTTAACTTTTTTATAAAAAATCCTTTCAATTTTTTGTTTATTGTTATTATTATTATTATTTCTTAAACTTTTTTATGTAAACCACTTCTTTTTTTTCTTCTTTTTGCAATTTTTTGATTTTTTTTTTTTTTTTTACTTTTTCAATGAAAAAAAAAAATTTTGAGGATTTTGTAATTTCTGAAATTTTTACAAAATACTTTTAACTTATCTTCATTTTTTTAAATTTTGGTTTATTTTTAACATTTTAAAACTTTTTAGTGAAATTATATTTTAACCACTTTTAAAAAAGTAAAAAAAAGTTTTTTAAATTTTTTAAGTTTTTAAACATTTAGCAAATTTTTGAAATTTTTACAGTTTTTGAAATTTTGGCAAATTCTTGAAATTGCAATTTTAATTTTTTTCCAATTTTGAAATTCAACATGTTAATTTTTTTTTTAAATTTGCCACTTATTAAATTTTAATAAATCTTATGAATTAATGAAATTTATTAAATTATATTTTTTGCTTTTTAAAAAAGTATTTGCAAATTTACTTAATTAAAAAAAAAAAAAAAAAAAAATGCATGCTCAATTTTATACACGTAAAAAACTTCTTGTTTAGAAAATTATTTACTAGATTTTTATGCTGTATAAAGTTTTATACACATTTTTGTCTTAATTGTATAGATAAAGTAAATTTTGTGGCTGCTGAATGACTTACGTCCAGGTGAGCATAGGCAAAATGGCTCCTATGGAAGTAAAGGTTAGTAGAAGTAGAAGTAGAAGTGGAAGTAAAGAAAAACAAAACACTGGTCTTTTTTTTTTTTAGCAAAGACTTCTCCATGAGCAAACAAAAGCAGGGTTTTAGATTCTGATTACAAAACAAAACGCCACAAGCTCCTCCTGACGAATACTTTGTGCTATAAATAAATAAAATCCACAACGATTCTTTCCCTGAGACATAAAAAAAGTGAGATTCCCCGATGTGTGAGGAAGAGGAGGAGGAGGAGAGGAGGGACAAGAGAAGACGGGCAGTAAGAGAGGAGCTGCCTGCCACTCATCATCCAAGGGCCAGCGAGCATGGTTGAAGTCTGCGAGGCTCAGGTCACCTGATCCATGTTTTGTGTGTGTGTGTGTGTGTGTGTGTGTGTGTGTGTGTGTGTGTGTGTGTGTGTGTGTGTGTGTGTGTGTGTGTGTGTGTCACTCTCACCACTGTGGCTCATCTCTGAGCATCACTGCAGGGCCTGAGGATGTGTCACATCAACCACAGGCCACTGAGCAAGTCTGGGGAATAGGGCTTTCTAACTGTATCTGTGTGTTACTATGGGAGTTTGTGTGTGAGTCTGTGTGTGTGTGTGTGTGTGTGTGTGTGTGTGTGTGGGTCTGCAGGAGTGCATTCAGAGTTTAAACCCATCTGCACATAGCCGCCTCTATCATACAAAAAACTGTGTTATATCACACACTTCCTGGACACGGTGATTGTTCATGACTTGTATGTCTGTGTGTGCGTGTGTGTGTGTGTTTGCAGCTTAGTGTTTAGTGTGAAACATAACATGTGGTGTTGTGTGTGTGTGTGTGTAGGGGGGAACTAAAAGTGACAGACAACCACTAATCAACTCCCCCGCAGTGACAGCATCTCCATCCCTCTGCTGCAGACATCCAGCATCCTCTCCTTCCTCCTTCCTCCTTCCTCTCATGTCATCGTTTGTCTATCTTTGGGTTTCGTCAGCCGGGGTTTTAAACACAGATATTAAGAAGAAGTTCAGAGTTATATCATTTGTGGTTAGATAATATCGCAGTCATCTGTCAGATATGACAAATTGAGCATGTGGTATCCCTACCCGTCATGTAGTTATCCTGATAACAGCATTTCTAAGAGCTCGCCTCCACATTGAACCGTTCCAAAGCAGACATGGAAAAGTGATCTAGAGTCGCATGTTTTTTTTTTTGTTTGTTTTTTTTTTACATTTTTGTCATTGGTTGGAAGCCAGACAATGGAAGTTACAGTTTCAGGAAAGCTGACTCAACAACGTTTACTCAACCAAGTGAGATGGAATTAGCTTCCTGGCTAATAGCTACAACATTCCCATCTGTCAGTCAAGGCAACCGTGCCCCTAATTATGCTTAATTGTGCAAAACTTACAACCTTACCATCTTCAAAATGACTGATATAAAAATCACCGCCCTTAAAGTGTGTGTGTGTGTAGTATAGTAGTATATAGTAGTATAGTACCAAGTACCGATTCAAGTAAAATCAAACGGTACCATGTTACGGTATCTAAACACATCCTTGTGACTGTGAGAGAGTGGAAGAGTTGGCGGTTTTTCATGCTGAACACGGCATTGCAAGATTATATATCAAGAAATTAATTCAATAAAATTAAATGAATGGACTTGATGAATTAAATTGCAAAACTCTGAGATTTTATTTTGAAACAAATTATCTATTTGCCCAAAAACACACACAAAAGTACCAAAAACTGGTACTATTCAGTAAGGATACCGATTGTCAAGTACCTGGCAAACATGTAAACATGTTTGTTCCTGCTCTAAAGGTTGTGGTTGTAACATGGGTGTTAATGGGGTTTGGTTGGCTCATGGTGTCAGCCTCAAGTGGACACTCAAGGAACTGTAGATATTTTGCAATTCAGACACTGAGCACTGGAAATGCTGAACTGGTTCGTATTAGGGGTGCACTGATCACAATTTTCCGGCCGATCACCGATCTTTAAAAAGCCTGACCTGTTCCAATCTTATTTTTATTGAAAATCAGCAAACAGCACCTGTGAAACAATAAAATCTTCATGTTTTAACTTAAACAACCAATAAAGTGTTCTGAGTTTTAGGTCTCGGAGCAAAAAGCAACAATGGCTGGCTGTCAGAGCTTCAGGGAGGTATATAAGATCAGTTTCATATGTAAGGATTGGCCGATTGCTGACCCCCCAAAATTAAGGAAATCAGCACTGACCAATCTGTGCATGTCAAGTTCCTAAAGCGTTGGACCAAAGACACTGAAAAAGCCGTAAAAAGTTGTAATAATGGCTGAAAAGACAAAAATTGAACAAAGAAATGAAAATACCTTTAGAGATGGTCACATCGTCTCAAGCATTGTCCAATGTTGGAAACTTAGCAACTTTGTTGCTGTATTTAGAGACAACTAGTGACATTTCTAGCCTCTTATGTGGAGTTTGTAGTCTGATGTGAAATCATGTTTTGATCTCCAGCACCAGCTGAGTCTGAACCAAGGAGCAACATCTGGTTTAGAAAAATGACGCCTATGCAGAAAAGCTCAAAGTTGCTGTTCATCGAGGATCCGCTTGAGGCTGGCAGCAGAAAGACCAGAAGTCATGTACACACTAAGCCATAAAAAATGACTTTTACGGCATTAAAATGACTGTTTACTGCCTGGTTAAAAAAACAGCTTGGGTCTAAAATGTTTTTTTCCGCTATCAGCACAAATTGTTTTTTTTTTTTCTAACCCGCGGGTTTACAAATTATTAGGATTGTTTGATTGTCAAATGACAAAAGCCGCTGGAACACTTATTAAATTAATAAAACTGCCTGGCTGATAAACCACTGTTACTATTTGTGGTTCCAAAGCAAACGTTGCTTCTTGCACCATTAATATTTGATAGTTGTTATTTTCTGTGTGTTTATTGTAGGCTACAGTCTCTTCCAAAACTGTTCTCTAGCCTTTTGTACATAACACGAGGCTGGCGGTGTCATTTCTCTGATTGTTTATTCATTTTTTCTGAAATGATTGATTGCCAGACTTTGCTCATTTTCCAAAGACAGGCCATCTAATACGAAAAAAAACGACAAGAAATGAAAAAAAAACCCACAATGCTTCTTTTAAATCCATAAAACAAACAAACAAATAAATAAATAAATAAATAAAAAAGAAGAGTTTTGGGTAGGCCTGGTAAGAAGTTGGTGGGCCTGGGACCCCTGGACCCACCCATAATGCTGCCCCTGTAGTCTATGCCCATGATGTAATTCCTCTTTCCTGCAGCGTCCGTAACAACTACAAGCAAAAAGCCTATCATGCAAATCAGGTGATGATGTCATTTAACCACTTCTGGGACAGCCAATAGCAACTTTCCTTACTGAGGAGTTGGAAACACTGGCTGTTTCAAATAAAAAGAAAACAACCTCGTTTCATACGAGTCAAAACATGTCAGTATTTTTTCCAAACATGCTGTTCAACTCTGCCAGACTAACAAAATACTCAGTTTCAATCACAGCGAACGGAGCCTGAAGCTCATAATTGCTCCTAGCAGAATACATTTTCAATTATTTATTCAGTTCTGCAGCAGATCCAATCTAATCCTGGCTAATCTTTGCTTAAGCCATGTCAGCAGCGTGTCCAATGTGGAGAGATCTGTGTGTGTATGCGTGGCATGTAAATGTGAATGTGGAGTCAATCAGTGCTGTGCCGACAGGTATCCTGTGCCCACACTCACACACACTCACACACACACAATGGTGGATGCATACGTGTCTGCCATGCACACCCCTCCAAAAAAAACCCAGGCCAATAAATAATAAATGAGCGTCCGTGCCGGGGCGACGTGGCAGCGTCAGAGAGGTAGAAAAATGGAGCGGCCTTGTTAATACACCTCCACCCAGCTAACCAGCCTGCTCAGGGGACTGATAATGGCTGCCTGTGCCAATGGCTAATGCTGCTGCATGATGATGAACCCCGCTGCTGCAATCACATCCCAAACCATGAGAGAGAAAAATGGCTTTATAAGTATCTGTTATGTGTAGATAGGTGGAATAACAAAAAGGATGGGCAGGAAGGTGTCGCTCACAACCACGGCTGGATTTTTATTCCCTTCTTTTTAATTTACGAGAGCCTGTGTGCAGACTGGGGACCCAAAGCCATCTTATGTAATGAGAGCAATTTGTACTAAATGTTTATTGGATCCGTAAGTAGTATCCTGCACTAATTTCCCATTGAATAGTCTGAGCGAAAACCACACTGGCAGAGGACGAGGAATACGAATGAAGGTACTCACTCAAACCCTTTTCAACACAATACAACACAATAACACAAAGCAGAGGTGGCCTGTAATTAATGCTTTAATAAGCTCATGTTCAACCTTCAATAAAGGAGAGTGTATGGAGTTCAACCATTCACAGGTTGGGAAATATTACATAGAATGAAATCAGCAGACATTTTTTTTTCTGTTGCTCAGAAATGTGCACTTAAAAAAATTTATGAATGACAATCGTAATCTTCATTCAAGGCTGCAAAAAAGCTTTGTATGGAAGCCCATTTCCACCAGTTTATAAAAAAAAAAATCAAAAAGGCAAAATTATGATAAAAATAAAGTCATAATTAAGAAAAAATATCAAAATCAAGAGATTAAAAAAGTCAAAATTAGTATAAAAAATATCTGAGTTGAAAGGTTGAAATTATGAGATTAAAAAAAGGCAAACTTGTGACATTAAAAGTACAAATTTTAAAATAAAAAGTCAAAATTATGAGATGAAATGTCAAAATAATGAGATAAAATATTAAAACTAAGAGATAAAAAGTCATAGTTATGAGACAAAATTTGAACTTAAAAGGTCAAAAGTCATAAATATGAAATAAAAAGTCAAAATAATGAGTAAAAAAAAAAACACAATTATGCATAGAAATTTCTTTTATGAGATTAAAAGAAATAGTCATAATAATGAGAGGAAAGTTTAAAAATATGAGATAAAAAAGTCATATTTTTGAGATAATAGACAGAAACCATTCTTAAGACAAGCTTTACTCTTAAATTTGTACTCAACACTTAAACTGTTAACGTCATTATTTCTAATCTCAATTTATGACTTATCTTATAATTTTGACTTTTTATCTCATCATTTTGAATTTAATTTTTAAATTTTATTTATTTATTTATTTATTTGTGGAAACGGGCTTCCATAGCTCTGCAATAGAAACTAAATATATAAATAAAACAAACAAAAAAAATCATCAGAAACTACTTCATTATATAACCAGTCAGAATATTGTGAAGCAAAGCAAAACAAAAGGGCCAACCAAAGTCAAAGTGTTGGTAAAAACAGAGGTTGCACTAATAAGTGCTCTAATAAGACAAGAGTTGATGATCTGCATCAGCCTCTATGCTCTTCATTAGCAGACGTGCAGCAAATACTCAGACACTCGAGCAAAAGCCAGAAACAGAAGCAACAGCAGTGAAATGTTGGTTGAATCAGACAAGTGGAGTCAGTTAAACTCCAGGTACAGCACTTTGTTTCACTAACCTGCACTTCAGAGAGTTTTTATTCACCTTTTGTAAAGTTAGCATGTGTGTTTCATTGTTGGGCTTGCATGACGTATTGTATCTGTCTTTATTTGTCTCTATTTACAATCGTGAACTCTGTTATGACCTGCAAGGGACTTCAGATGGAATCTTTGTTTATAGATTTTTTTTTTCATTTCAATCTCTGTTTGAACTATGCATCTGTTTTTGAACTTATATCACTTGGAAACTTGTTTTGATGGAGATTTCTTTAGAATCCAGGCTTGAAAGGAAAACAAAAACCAGTTGGTGTAGGCCCCAGTTAGATCCTTTGGTGCGACACCCAAATCCTTATGTTCACACTCGTTCAAGTTTTGTTTATAATAAACATTCACTAATACAACACAAGGGTGCTCATTACAGGATGCCTTTCCATCCATGGGTGTAAAGATGGTGGCTCTGAGTTCTGATCCATGAGCAGCTGATTCATGATTTCATCTGAGAACCATCAGATCATGTGAGGACAGACGTTGCAGTGGAAACCCAACCACTGCGCGACACGAAGCATCAAATCAACCGCCCTTTCATCCAGAGGGCGACTAGGCTTGGTTGAAGTTATTTTTACCCCCCGCTTTGGAAACCTTCTGAAAAGTTGTGGTTCTCAGAAGATGCGTCTCTGATGAGAGGACAAACTTCTTCAATGACCAAAATCAAGAGCAAACCAAGCGCCTTTTGGATTAACTTTGAGTCACTGACCTTCACAGACTTGGCGTGCAGATAAAAGCAGTGTATGTAAGGACACATCATGCTCACATCATCAAACAGTAAAGCTCTTTATTTTGAAGACTTCATTGTTCCATGCATGACAAAGCTGGGGACACAAGTGCTGTTTCAGGTTTCTCTGACTCTGCAGCGAGCGTTTTCATGTCTCCAGTCCAAATGTAATCATCCCAATGCTTCACTGTAAACACCAGATCTCTCTGACTGTCACACGACACCAAAGCTGAAGTGACACAGTCTTCCAAATCAAAATCTCTTCTACTCTAAACCCGACATCCCCAAAGAGCAGAGCAAGCTGTCAGAGCCATCTCCACCAGTGAAAACAGATATCTGCACGAGTTCAAAGATTGTAATAAGCAGCCTTTCAAATGCAGAAACAACTCTGTAAAGCTGGTGGAAAAAAAAAAAGAAATAAAAAAAGCGAAGTGGAGCCCAGTGACGCGCATCATTTGGCAAGATGACAGCTCCTTAGTGAAGGGAATTGGCAGCGCTGTTTTAACGGGTTCCCCGCCGAACGTTATTGCCTCTGCTTCATCTCTGTCGTTGTTGTTCTCCGTCGCTTTGAGCCAAGTAATTGTCAAAGCTGAGCACCTTTCAGCCCCTGTAGAGAAGGTTACACTGCCTTGTCAGTAAACAGCAGCACACTTTGAATATCTAATGTCCCCTTTTCTCAATATAAAGGGAACGCCACTGATAGCGGGTGGCAGCAATAACTAAAACCAATACAGGCGCAAATGTAGAAGAAATTGCTCATTTCAGATTCAACAGTGGGGAACAGAAGCACTCCGCACTTAACTCCCCACATTTTGACAGGTTTTTCAGATTTTAATTTAGCAGGATTCCGCGGGGTGTTGGGGAATTTCGGTCGACCCAAACCGCCGAGTCTTGCCAAGCAAAAAAACTAAGGTTAGGTTTGCAGCAGAGAGAATAAAAACACTGCAAGAGGCAAAACGTGATATTTTGGGTGTTGTGATCTCATCTAAGACTAGTGCTCCACGGTGCAGAGCTCAAATGAGGTCAGCTCATCGTCTGCGAGCAGCTTCTGTGGAGGAAACATGAAAGCAATTCATCTTCATAGGAAACATAATTGATAGTAAAAAAAAAAATAGTAAAAAGCAATTTTAAAATAAAAAAATAATAAAAAAAATGAATAAATAGAATGAATTGCAATGTTTACAACTTGCTTATTTTTCAAAAAAAGGAATTTAAATAACTTGCAGAAATTTAAAATCATTCTGAAAATTGAAAAAAAAAATAATTAAATATTAAAAAAAACAATGATTTTTTTTTTTTGTTGTTAAAAAATAAATAAAAAATTGAAATACAAAAAAATCTCAATTCAAAAAAAAAAAAAAAAAATTGGCCCAAAACTGCAAAAATCTCAAAAAATTATAAGCTTTACTGCAAGGTTTCTGGTTTATTTAGTTCAACAAAATTTACAGCATGATTTTAATCAGTGTCAGTCTCAAATCATCAATACCCTCTGTTTTATTTTGGGTGTTGTGATCTCATCTAAGACTAGTGCTCCACAGTGCAGAGCTCAAATGAGGTCAGCTCATCGTCAGCAAGCAGCTTCTGTGGAGGAAACATGAAAGCAATTCATCTTCATAGGAAACATAATTGATGGTAAAAAAAATAGTAAAACGGAATTTTAAAATAAATAAATAAATAATAAAAAAAATGAATAAAAAGAATGAATTGTAATGTTACCAACTTGCTTATTAAAAAAAAGAAGGAATTTAAATAATTTGCAGAAATTTAAAATCATTTTGAAAATGTAAAAATATAAAATAATTATTAAAAAAAAATTAAATTGGTTTTTAGTTAAAAATTAAATTTAAAAAAAATACAAAAAAATCCCTGAAAATCACAAAAATTTGCGAAAAATTTGCCCAAAACTACAAAAATCTCCAAAAATTGTAGGCTTTACTTCAAGGTTTCTGGTTTATTTAGTTCAACAAAATTTACAGCATGATTTTAATCAGTGTCAGTCTCAAATCATCAATACCCTCTGTTATATTTTGGGTGTTGTGATCTCATCTAAGACTAGTGCTCCACAGTGCAGAGCTCAAATGAGGTCAGCTCATCGTCAGCAAGCAGCTTCTGTGGAGGAAACATGAAAGCAATTCATCTTCATAGGAAACATAATTGATAGTGATGCATGGTGTTTCTGAGCGTAGGGCAGAGACGCGCTTCATATTTCATACTTTGTCGGTTGTTTGTGGCTGAAAGGATGCTCACACAGATTCTGAATGTGTAACACCTTCAGTAAATAGGCCTCAGAGCGATGTGTTAACACACCGGACGATTACAGGATTGTGCGACTGACGTTGAATGAAACACGTGTACTGTACAACAAAAGCAGGTAGAGCTGATGCTGCGCGGCGGCCAGCGCTGGCCTCCCTGGTTCCAACACTCACATTCTCCTGCTCCCATTTTGTGGCTCATTGGTCGGCATATTGCAGCTCTGCAAAATCAAGATCACGACAACGACAACGACGACTAATCCAGCTGGTGGAAGCAGGACCACGGAAATGGCCTCATTCAATGCAAGAGCAGCTACGCCTACCTGCAGATGTATATTCAGCTCTTTCTGCTCCATAGATCAACGTGACTAATATAATGTACACAGCTAAAAATGACAACCAAACACCCTGCCAGGAATATGGAAGTGGATATAAACATGTCACACACACTCAGTGCTGACACAGACAGAAAAAAGACGCTTGTTTCTTTTTTTATTTTTTTTTTTCTAGTGCACATTAAAAACATTGTGACAAATGCCAGCAATTAACCAGTGGAGATATCGAGCATGACGTGCTCCGCCGGGGCTCTGACCAACCGACAAAAAATCAAATAAACAGCTGAAGTGCTTGACCTTCTGCTGTCATTTTTGGAAAGCTAAGCAGAATAAGCATCCAGCCGGTCTGCTGCTGGAGGAGGAGGAGGAGGAGGAGGAGGAGGGTCACTGTCGAGTCAGATTTCATATTCATGCACAGCTCTCAAGAAAGATCCCAGATAGTGAGTCAAAGACGGACCTGTTCCTATCGTATGCTAATGTTCCTGCACTGTAGTTCTGGATTCTGGGAAGAGAAACTTATTTGTTTTTAATTTTCATTTTTATTTATTTATTTTTTTCAAGATGTAAATACAAGAAGCTGCAACCTTTACTTTCATAAGAGCCATTTTTCCTCAGCTCAACTGAGTTAAAGTCATTCAGGAGCCACAAAATCTACTTCATCATCACATTAAAGAAATGATTTAAATCCTATACATAGTTAAATTCTATTGGATAATTATTTAAATTAAACATTTTTTTTGTGTTTTTAAACTTGAACATTTGATGTCTTAGTTTTTTTTAAATTTTTAATAAATTTGCAAATATGTTTTTTTTAATGAAATTGGTAATGCCATAAATTTGATAAATTTGTTAAAAATAGTTAAATAAGTTACATTTTTTTTCCAAATTGAAATAAAAAAAAACAACTAAATTTTCAAATAAAGTAAAAATCAAAAGTGTGCAAAAAATTCCAAGAGTATTGACATATTAGAACTTTTGCCAGAATTTCATAGATTTGCAAAAATTAAACAAAAAAATAGTAAAAAGCAATTTTAAAATAATTAAAAAATATAAAATTGAATAAATAGACTGAATTGTAATGTTTCAAAAATTTGCTTATTTTTCAAAAAAAGAATTTAAATTAATTGCAGAAATTACAAAAGAATTTTGAAAACGCAAAAATATCAAATATTCAAAAAAAAAGTTTTTAAAAAAATGGAATTGTATTCTTAATTTAAAAAAAGAAAGAAAAAAAAAAAGAAAAAAACAAACTTGAAATTCAAAACATTCTTAAAAAATTTGCCCCAAACTGCAAAAATTCCCCCCAAAAATTGTAGCTTTACTTCAAGATATCATGTTTATTTAGTTCAACAAAATTGACAGCATGATTTTAATTCGTTCAAATTCATCAATACCCTCTGTAAGAAAAATTAAAAAATCATATTTCTTTTTTTTTTTTTTTATAAGCTACAAGGACCCACTGCAAAGGAGTCAAAGAGCCGCATGAGGCTCCAGAGCCACAGGTTGAACACCCTTGTTTTTGCTTATCAGCAGATGCTTTCTAAGCAGCTGTACTTTAAAGCCAGTTATTCAAATCAGCTGCTCTTTGGTGCAATAAAAAAGTAAGTGAAGACCCCAGCCTCGTTTGATTTATCCTGGTATCACAGCCCTCCATGGGTCATTTATCAGCTAAATGGCTTTTTGAATCCATACTCTAAAGTTCATTACAGCGATTAAAGATTTATTCAGTCATAGTTATAGATAATTCATCTGAAGCCTATTAAAATGCCTTTTTGTCGCTGCGCCATGTGGTGGTGTTTTAAAAGGGAATGGCAGATGCAAACTGAGCGTCAGATACGGCCTGCTTGGCCATTTTTCAATCTCCTCCGACGGACAAAGGTTCAAAACCACAGCAGGGGCTCCCCAATTTGACACATGGCTCTCAGTGAAGATGAAAGGCTCTGCTTTTTTGAACTTTTCAGCCCCGAACTTTGAGTGTCTCAAGTGTTTCAGCCCGTATCAAGAGGGGCCCTTCATCAGCAGTGCTTTTATTGTCAGAAGAAAGCAAATGAAGGCGCGTGACTGAGATACAAAAAGCACATCACAGTGGTCACTTGGTTTTATGTTCGGCCTGAAAAACACGCAACGAGCTGACAGCGTTTGTTTAACGAAACCACCGTGTGTGTGCCAGTGAAGGCAACACGAGCGCTGTGATGTAAACATCAGCTCGAGGCATGAACGAAAGCAGTGATTAAGCTGTTAGCATAACTCTGTGACAAGTCATCTCTCCTGATGACAAAAGAAACATGAGCCATGTCACTAAACACATGACTCCGTCGACAGCTTAATCACAGGCGTGTTACAGAGCCTACAGGAGTTTTCAGAGCTGGAGCTGACAGAAATCACTTCACAGTGTTGTAAAACAAGCGACGCAAAGAAAAGACATGTGTGTCTGTGTTTTTTACATTTATTTTATGAATGAAAGGTGGAGTAAAAGTCAAAGTTATGCAGAGGAGAAAGTAGAAACAGGACGTAAGGAGGAGATGTTTGAGCTTCTGCTCTGTTGTGTTGTGTTTTTCAGTTTCCAGCTGCTTTGCTTGAGGATTGAAGAATTCCTGATGTGTAAAAGCTGAAATATTTAGAGGTATCCAGGTTTCTGATCGCATCAAACTCAAGTCTGAAACACTCCCTGGCTCATCTCTCCCAATGCTGAAGCACATGGGCCTTTAAAGCTTTAAAGTTTGTCATATGTTGGATTCAGCCTCTGAGGAATGGAGTCAGGCCATGTCCACACGTAGCCAGATTTCTAGGAAACAACTTGTGTTTTATACGTTTAGGCCAGTCATCCACACCAAACTGCAGTTTAAAGTCACCAAAAACAACATTTTCTGAAAAATCCAGCCAAAGTGAAGAGTTCAGAAAACTTTGGTTTCATGGTTTCATTTAGACGCTAGGAAACAGAGTTTTTTGGTTGTCAAACGTCACTGAAAAACACTGCCAAACATGGGTTAGCATGCTTTAAGCCAAACTTAGCATAATTTTAAAACAAATTTGTAGGGTTATTCATGAATTTATTTCTTAAACTTGGCAACATTATTACAAGGAGTTTAGTTTCTTGTCAGGTCAGTCGTGGATCATGTCAGATGTTGGTCCGTGTCTAGTGTCTTTTGGATTCTGGATTTCTTTAGTTTGCCAAGCCTTAGAACTTTTGAGTACTGGTTATTAAACTTCTTTCATTGAAATCTGCACCTGGGTCTTCCACCTTTTATTTTTCCTGCAATCCATGGCAGATTTCACAATAATTTAAACATATGAATCTTGTATTTTAGTCTATCAGATCTGTTTTGCTCAAGGCAAGGCCAAACAATGGTTTAAAAACCATCAGATAAAGTGTAAAAACATTGGTAGAGGCACAAACTTGTTCAAAGTAAAACCTATTTGATATTCATGATTATATCTATAAAAAAATTAGCTATTTTCTTTTATTATTGCAGAAACTATGTCTACATTTTTCAGAACTGACATTACTGCAGCTGTCACATTAAAAGCTCAAACTTCAGCTGTTTCAGTGAATGAATAACCGCAGAAAAAAAAATTAAAACTTGAGGTTGTTAGCAATTAAAAAATCAATGTGAGGCATGCTATCCACACAGTTTCACCTTGGTTTAAATTAAGTCTCATTTTTTTCTCTTTAGGCAAATCATTTAAGCTGCCATAGCAAAATGGAAAATTAAAAAAAAAAAAAAAAAACACTGAGCTTTCCACCAGTAAACATCACCTAAAATAGTCCAAGAAAGCTTATTTGACTTCATCAACATTATCATCACCATCATCATGATCAGTGATTGAACCTCCTGAGACCCAAGCTTCTGTCTAGAGTACATTTTTTATTTCTTCTTGCTATTTGGGATAAGTAAGACCAAATAAGTATATCTAAACTTGGTCTTTGTACAGGGAGATGGATTATTTGTGTTATAAGTTTGTCAGTATTTTTGTCAAATTCGCTGTTGTTCCCAAGTGGCAGCCTCTGGTCTAAAAATATGAGTCAATGCTAAAGTGCTAAAATCTGCTGTTTTCTCCAGTGTCCCCTTGAGGCTGGCTCCAGAAGTACAGGAAGTCACAAACACACCAAACTGCGTCGGTGGCGCAGTTGGAGAATGGTCGGCGATCGGAAGGTTGCAGGTTCAAGCCCAGCTCTGGGCGACACATGGCGATGTGTCCTTGGGCAAGACACTTAACCCCTAGTTGCTCCCACTGCTGCGTCAGTGGTGTGTGAATGGGTATGAAAGGGTGTGATTGTGTTAGATATACTGATGGATAGCTGTCATAGTAAAGATTGGATCCATCAGTGTGTGAATGTGAGAGCGAATGGGTGTGGATGGGTAAGTGTGACCTGTGGTGTACAGCAGCTTTGAGTGGTCCATGACTAGAAAAGCGCTATATAAGCTCAAGTCCATTCACCATTCACCATTCAAAAAAAAAAGGAATTTTGACAGCAGAAATTGACCTATTTACAGCCTGGTTCAAAAAATGTCTCCTGTCTGAATCGCTAATTATACAATCAACACACGCTGTACAGGGGGTGATGTTTGTCTATCTCAGCAGTTCAGAAGGTATTAAGATTGCGAGCCCAATCAGAGGCATAGCTCAGCTCATGTGACTGATGTGCGCCCTATAGCTGTGCTCAGAGCCCCCATCACTTCCGATATGGCTGATGTAGCCGATCTGCTTCAAAAGTCTTTCAGGAACAGACAGGTGACATCAGGGAGACTATGTCCATTAGTAAAACAGTTTCGTTTTTTCCCCACTGTGATGGGTATAATATTATGTTATCACCAAAAGATGACATGGGCAGTGTCCCTAAATGTGGCTAACAGGTCAGAGTTTTAAAATATAAAGAATCAATGGTCTGAGAGGCAGAAATTTAACGTTCGCATATGTGGACGCTGGGTCTTAGGAGGTTAAAGTTCTTTGAGAAATCATCAAGGGTGACTCTTGTGTTCGATAATGCTGAGAGTAAACACACACTTGACAAATGAGTCCAAAAATTGTTATGGCCGCCACAGGACTGAGTAAAAACAACCAGAACAATGAAAAATATGAAGTTAAAATGATCATACAGAGCAGTTACATTCTGGGTAACAGGCGGTTCAAAATAATATTTCTAAAAGTTTCATTAGGGAGAAAAGTGCTTAAAGGGATAGTTCCGTTTTTTTGAAGTGGGGTTGTATGAGCTCTATGTGACCACTAAGGACATTAGATACAGTAGAAAGTTGACTCCTCTCCCTCAGTAAGACACAAACTTGAATCGATGGTGATGAGGAAATAGACGCTAACAGGGACAGACGGTACCAAATTCAAAGGCTATTTTCTCTGCCTACAAGAACTAAAATCAAAAAGTAATACCGCAGTTTAAGAGTATGATACATAAAATATTTTTTAAGTGCATTAAGTCTTCGGAAATATAAACATTTATCCGGACCTAACTAACTGGTCATGTGTCCTTACGTGCAGCGCTAGTGCGCTCTGTCCCCCCTCCTCCTTTCAGCTGTAGGGAATGTAAACAAGCTATGCTTCGGGCACTGGTTTTAGCCTTTTGTAAGTTTGATCAAGTATCGTAATTCTTTTGTTTGTACTCTAAGGATTGTGAGGCAGCGTAGGAAATTAAAAATGAGTGACTATGACAGCGACGATGAAGTTTCATTCACTTTGGAACCAAAAGGATACCTGTATGAACCGGAGCACACAGAAGAAGAGCTGCTACAGATGGAGAGTGAAAGGAATACAGAGGAAACATCCATAGCTTGTTTACATTCCCTACAGCTGAAAGGAGGAGGGGGGACGGAGCGCACTAGCGCTGCTCGTAAGGACACATGACCAGTTAGTTAGGTCCGGATAAATGTTTATATTCTCGAAGACTTAATGCACTTAAAAAATATTTTATGTAGCGTACTCTTAAACTGCGGTATTACTTTTTGATTTTAGTTCTTGTAGGCAGAGAAAATAGCCTTTGAATTTGGTACGGTCTCTCCCTGTTAGCATCTATTTCCTCGTCACCATCGATTAAAGTTTGTGTCTTACTGAGGGAGAGGAGACAACTTTCTACTGTATCTAATGTCCTTAGTGGTCACATAGAGCTCATACAACCCCACTTCAAAAAACTGAACTATCCCTTTAAGTTCCAGGAATTTGAAGCACTGAAGCTAAAATCGGTTTTCTCCAGGTCAGTCCTGGCAGGAACCTGGAGAAGCAGTCTCTTACTAAAGCGAGCTGAAAACGAACCAGGGTGTAGATGAAGCAGAGATGTGGTGTATGATGGTGGCTTTAATAGAAAACAGAAAGAGAAGGCCAGCCAACCTAATCAAATAAGATGCAACAATGAGTCAAAGAGCTATCATCATTAATAAATTGAAGCACTTTGTGTTGTGGTTGATGCATGTCTACAGATTACATCTCTGTTGTCCATGACGGAAAGAAAAACAGCTCCAACAACCAACAAACATGGGGAAACTGGAATCAAAACTACTGGAAAACTGTTGATTGACTCTATGGTTACTACAGTCACAATCGACGATCAGAAAAACTCTCATAAAGATATCTCCATTTCCCCACGAGTGATAAATATTACAGGGCAGGGTAGACCAGAATAAACCATTACATAATAGATTTATTTTTTCAATAGACCTGGAAAAATGTCTTTTCTCTCTGATTCAGTCGATGATTTATTCCGTAGGATGTTAAGAGCGTTACAGATTTCCCTACCAGAGGAAAAATACTCAACTCTGGTGTTAAAACCACAGTACAGCGTTTCCACTCCTCAGCTCTGATCTTTGTTTTCATCAAACCTGCAATTTGCCGACACATGCAAGTAAAAGCAACACCACAAACTCCATCCGTTCACTCCTAGACCAGATCAGCACTCAGATATGCAATTTTACACCTCCCAGCAACCGTTTTACTCCTCTAACTCCCCGCCTGCCTTTGTTTCCCCTCACCTAAACTTCACCGCGCTCTGGATCCCACACACCGTTCATTGTCTGGGGTCTAAAGCTGAGTGGAAAAATTTGCTTTGCTGCACCGGTTTTATTTTGGCTCCTCTGACTCCAGCCCTCCTTATACCAATAAAAGCATGTGTTTGGGGATGTTTCCTGTGGCTGAACCGATTACATTCCCCTTTCTAATAAACCCAGCCACAGTTGGCTTGGAGGAGGGCTGAGCTCCGTGTTTCCAGCAGTCTCCGTGTGGTTATTTGTCTCGAATGACACTACTCTATCCTGCCCGAATGAAACAAATTAAAGGAATAAACCCTCCAGAGTTCAAATAAACCTCTCCAAATGTGCCTGCTATGAAATCATCCTTAGACAAGTGTTGGATTTCTCCCATCCCGCTTTCTAAAGTCCTCTGACACGGCCAGGACTACTGGTCCTTCAGCCACCAGGGAGAATTAATAAGCCTTCATTTCCATTCTGCCCAGGCCCCATGCTGTGCTCGGTCTGCTGCAGAGGAGGGCCAGCCTTCATGGAGAGAGAACATGATGGGTAGAAAGAACGGCTGATTCTGGAGGAAGTGAGAAGATTGGCTTTGAGAGAGGAAAGTCTCTTCCATTAGAGATTTATAATCCAGCACGATCTCACTCTCATCTCCTGAAACACAACAGCTTGGTCCGTCATCATGAACTTAAACCTATGAGTTATCACAAGGTATCACTGAGCTCAAGTTAAAGGAGCTGTGAAGAGTTTCTATGTGTCTTAAAAATGTTGAAGTCTTTGTGAGAATATCACACTGGCTGATGAAGTTTAGTAGAGAGAAGAGTGATCGGTGTTTTTCTCTGCTGAAAACAATTTCTGTGATTGATTTTGTAGTGGTGGTGGACACTGGAGCCTAACTGTCAGACAGAAAAAGGACAGAAGAGCAGAAGAAAGAGAAACAGGAGAGAGATAGAGTACGAGCTAAAGTCTAAAACACAAGATAAAGGCTACAACAGAAGCTAAGAGCTTAACATGTCAAGGCTTTACCTTGTGTTTTAGTCAGTTCAAGCTACAAAGCTACATCACAAGCTAAAGGTTAAAACACCTGCTCAAGGCTAAAACCCATAGTAAAGGTCAAACCTCAAGCTAAAGGCTAAAACACGGGCTAACGGCTAAACATGGGTTAAAAGCTTTAACACAAGCTAAATGTTAAGGCACAGGCTAAAGGCTTAATCATGACCATATGGTTTAATGCAGGCGTAAAGCTAAAACACAAGCTAAATGTTAAATCACAGGCTAAAGGCTAACACAAGAGCTAAAAGCTAGAACAAAGGCCTACAGTTGAAACACAAGATAAAGCCTAAAACAAGCTACAAAGCTACAACCCAAGCTAAAGGTTAAAACACAGGCTTGAGGCTAAAACACAGAGTAAGGCCAAACCACGAGGTAAAGGCTAAACATGGGTAAGAAGCTTAAACACCAGCTTAAGGCTAAAACATGACCTTAAGGTTAAACACAGACTTAAAGCTAAAACACAAGCTAAAGGCTAATCATTACGCCAAAGGCCAACACAAGAGCTAAAGGCTAAAACAAATGCCTAAAGCCTATGTCACAAGCTAAAGGCTAAAACACAAGCTAAAGGTTAAACTGAGGTTGTAGGCTTAAACAAGAGCTAAAGGCTAAAACACAAGCTATAGGCTAAAAAAGAAGATACAAAGCTACATCACGAGCTAAGGGTTAAAACACAGGCTAAAGGCTTGAACACACGCTAAAGGCTAAAACCATGAGCTAAAGGCTAAACATGGGTTAAAAGCTTGAACACCAGCTAAAGGCTAAAACGTTAGCTTAAGGTTTAACACATGCTCAAAGCTTTAACACTAGCTAGGCTCATCATGAGGCTTAGGGCTAAAACAAGAGCTAAAGGCTAAAACAAAGGCCTGAGGTTACAGCACAAGCTAAAGGCTAAAACACAAGCTAAAGGTTAAACTGAGGTTGTAGGCTTAAACAAGAGCTAAAGGCTAAAACACAAGCTATAGGCTAAAAAAAGAAGCTACAAAGCTACATCACAAGCTAAGGGTTAAAACACAGGCTAAAGGCTTGAACACACGCTAAAGGCTAAAACCATGAGCTAAAGGCTAAACATGGGTTAAAAGCTTGAACACCAGCTAAAGTCTAAAACGTTAGCTTAAGGTTTAACACATGCTCAAAGCTTTAACACAAGCTAGGCTAATCATGAGGCTTAGGGCTAAAACAAGAGCTAAAGGCTAAAACAAAGGCCTGAGGTTACAGCACAAGCTAAAGACTAAAACATGAGCTTAAGGCTAAAAGACAAGCTAAACTGTTTGTGCTAATGTTGATTCCAACCCACAGTCAGCAGTTATTCTGCAGTGGTCTGTTCAAACTTGAGAGTCTATCAATAAAATGAAGAGTGATGAAGACTTTGATCTCCACTAATTTCCAAAACAAACACACACCTTATTAAGAGTCACGTCTTCACGACAGTGTCACTGCAGTTTAATTTAAACAAATCCTTATCACTGCTAAAAGCTGCTGTGAGGATTAAGTGTTAAAAACTGTAAACCTGGGACAGGGCTCAGGAGTCCATACTGTGACTTTTAACAACATCCAAGCAGAAACCATGTTAGCGTGTCACTCACATCGCCATATTATTTCAGTTTCAGCCTCCTATAGTCATCCACGATCACTCGGGCTGAAGGTTCGTCGTCCAGCAAGTGGCTGATGCTCCCAAAGTAGCTGAGAGCTCCACAGACCAGCAAAATGACAGACATGTGGGTGTAGTTCAGCCCCTTCAGCAGCGGAGAAAAGTTCTCCCTGATATCTGACCTTTAGTGATGGTAATGTCAGCTCGAGCCGAGGTCTAAGGCGATGTCTCTGCTCACCACACTCACAGCACGCAGGTTCCTCTGCAGCGCAACATCTCTCAGACCTTTCTCTGAGCCTTTCCAGCTTGACCAGACAGATGTATGGAGGGGATAAAAGCAAACCCTGGTGTGTGTGTGTATATATGTGTGTGTGTGCCTTGGCGAGAGAAGGAAAGGACAACAGCTCTGGGAGTATTAAGAGATAAACAGAACACGAGCAAATAATCAAGCCAATATTCTGATTAGATCTCATTTTCACAATCCAGCTTTCTAATAAAGATAAACCCCCAGATTTTAGTGCAGAGCCAGTTAACGCTGTCAGATGCCATCACTGTAATTTCAAAACACTGGCACAGAGCCGACGGCGACGTTTCTGGGTATGTACCCCAGTCTTTAATTCAGTTTTATATGTAAACTATAAACATATATAAAATCACTCCTGTCAGTGTCCTGGAAGCAGGAACTTTGAAGACCATATCCATCTTTGGACTCCCCACTTCATGTCTTGGCTTCTTGACACTTCTGCACCAATAAGGAGCAGCACAAAACGGGCTAAAGGTGAAAGAAGAGGAGACTTCAAGTGTATAATTTAATCCAACAAAAACACAAAATGCCGTGTTTAATCAGGGTCTTGTTTCAGAAAAGGTTGCATGTCTCAATTTGCACGAGTGTAAGTCCAGGATAAACCTAAGTGTTAGCATTGTTTTTGTCCATTGAGAAGTCTTGCAACTTTCAATCCTGCCTTTTAATGTTTGGTTCTCCACGTATTAGTCCTTCCTTTGTAGCTCCTTATGCTTGTTCCTGACCCACATTGATTTCTATCATCTTAAAATATTCATCATCATCATCAATTCCATTTGTGGTATCTAAAACCGGCTCATGTAAAATCAAACTGTACCATGTTTAGGTACCTAAACACATCCTTGTGACTGTGAGGGAGAGGTAAAGTAGGCGATTTTCCATGCTGGACATGAACACAGCATTGCAAGTTTATATATAGAGAAATAAATGTGTTAAATAAAAAAAAATTGGGAATTTATTATTGAATAAACCAATACTTACTACCACAAAAACACACAAAAAGTAGTACCTAACTCGGTACCCATCGCTCGCTAGGGATGGGTACCGAGTTAGGTACTTAAATAGGTACAGACCAATTTCAGCCAAAGTACCAGGTACTGATTCACGTCAAATTGAAACCATGTTAAGGTACCTAAATGCATCCTTATGACTGTGAGGGAGTGGAAGAGTAGGTGATTTTCCATGCTGGACATGAACACAACATTGCATTGCAAAGTTATGCATTGAAGAGTAAATTTGTTAAATTGAAAAAAAAATAGAGATTTTATTATTAAACAATTTTTTATTTTTTACCACATAAACACAAAAACAAAGGTACCAAAAATTGGTACCATTGGGTACCAATACTAATTGTCAGGTACTAGGCATCGGTTCCGTATCATTTCAAATGTGAAAGGTACCCATCGCTCACTGTGTCTCTCCATCTTTCCTCTCTCTCTTTGGTGCTCTAAATTGTAAGTAACAGCATCACCAGGGTTATGACTGTTAAACACAAACGGTGCTACGGTGGCTGGTAGGTATCAGCCAATTAGCAAAAGCAACAACACAATGAAAGATAAGAGGACAGTTAGCCTAGCAGACACAGTAAAGTTGTGAAAGTAAGTAAATTATTTTTTTCTTTTTTACCGTCAGCTGTGATAAATGTAGCTATAATGCTAACGCTATCAATTTATAAAGCTAAATATGAGATGATGTATTTTTCCAGTAAATAAAGAAATATAAGTAATTGGAAGGATTTCACAACACCCATACAAAGCTTTCTTTATCATAGACAAAGTTAGAAAGACAATCATCTTCTTACTTTAGCTTCTTTTCTGTGTCTGTTGGGATAACTAACCTCCTTTAACTTCTGTTCTGTTGTCACTTTTGCATTGGTATTGTGGCTTTTGCAAATCCTCTGACACCCACTGGCCACCACAATGCAGTCCATTATCGCAATTTAAGCATCAATAAATTTGGACTATCAATATAAGACAGTTTTTTAAGGATAAAAAGTTGTTAATTGATGTCATACAGTTGTTATAGAGTCTGCTTCAGAAAGGGAGTGTCATTTTTAGAAGGCTCAAATCTGACTTAAGCTAAAAGATAATTGAAGATTTAGTTGACTTTATTTGAAATGTCCTGTCTTATAACATGGACATGAAGCAATGACACTATAGATACAGGTATCTTGATCCATAACCCTGTTTTTTTCATTAAGACGGACAAAAAGGTTGTTTTCAGAATCAGCGTCTACTATTCCCTGATGTCTAAATGTGTCTCTTGCGTGTGCGTGTCAGTTGGCTATGCCTCCATCTAAGTGTGTTCAGACGTGTCCATATGTGCCCTGTTTGTGTCCCACTCTCCATCTATGCTGCGATGCCCAGCAGGCCTGATTTTCCACTCGGCCAAACCAACAGACAAGCCAGCACCTCGACATCACAGGTCGTCAGCTATCATTACGCTTCAAAAGGGCTTCAATCACTCCGCCGATGCCATGGGTGCTGCTTCTACTGACAAAATATTTCACACACACACACACACACACACACACACACACACACACACACACACACACACACACACACACACACACACACACACACACACACTCTCCTTTACACTTCACGTATGGCTGTCTCAACTGGAGGGTGTCACTGCTGCTACATCCTCTCCCGTGGACTCCACTAATGAAACCCTACATGTTCTGTCATCCTCTTTCATCCATTTTTGTCCGGGGTTTAATCCTTCTCCACTTTACCTCCGCTGCCCTACCAGTGTGAGTGTGAGAGAGGAAGCTCTGAACACTGCTGGTAATTAGTGGTCTTGATAATGGGGCAAGGCCAAGGAAGGTTGCCAATAATCTGGCCTAATTGCTCAGATGTATGCCAAAGCCTTGGTCTAGGACAGTGTGGCAGATAATGGCTTTGGCAGGTGCTGCCAGGGATATGCCCCTGGTGACGTGAGCTTTTAATGACCACTGGAGTGTGTGTGTGGTTGTGTGTGGTTGTGTGTGTGTGTACGTCTACAATATTTCTGCAGAGAACAACCAAGGCCATATAAAAAAAACTACACCCATGCATTACATTTTATTGGTTCAGGATTGCATCTGGGAGTGCTGCTTGAATCTATTTTCCTATATGTATCTTTTTTATTGAGTGGATTCTTGGAAATGTTTGCTTGACTAAATTCTGGTTGCTGTTGGCAAATGATGACATTTTCAGGCGAACAGACCAGAAGTTTGACGGTTTGAGTCGATCCTGGAGCAGAAATATTTGTCAGACTGTATAAGACATCAGCGTTTAAAGAAACAAGACAAACCGCAGACTGAAACCTACACACACGCATGGTAGAGGGACTTTAAGCTGAGCTCATGATGGTTTTAATGAATCACCAATCCTCCAAAAAATATATTTTGGGATCACTGGACATAGGACATTGGGTCTAGACCAGGGGTCAGCAACCATTACTTTCATTGGAGCAATTTTGCCTCAGCTCACCTGGTTTAAGTCATTTAGGAGCCACATAATCTACTTTATCTTCACAATAAGGACAAAAAAGTGTAAAAAAAAGTCTTTACATGGTAAAAATCTAGTGAATAATGAGCCAAACAAAAAGTCTTTTTGAATTAATCAAACGGACGTGTGCCATCTAGTTTTTATTTATTTATTTATTTATTTTTTAATTTTTTTATTTATAGCAAATTTACAAATATTTTTTAAAAAGGAATTAAACAATTAGTAGAAAATCTCAAAGAATTAAGATTTAATAAATTTGAAAAAAATGTCAATGGGCTTTGTGTTTATAAAATAGTACATGTAATGTCTTAAAATTGTTATTTTTAATAAATTTGCAAATACTTAAAAACACAAAAAAATTAGAACATTTTTTATTTAAATGCTAGAATTTGCCCAAAAAAGCTCAGAAACAAAACAAAAAAATAAAATAAAATAAAATAAAATTGTGAAAGGTCAAAAATTGCAAATATCCAATACAATTGCAAAAAAAAATAAAAATAAAAATAAAACAATTTAATTGAAAAAAAAAAATCCTAAGTTTCACATATTATAAAAAAGTTTTTTTTGTAAAAAAAATGCTTTTTTTTCCTAAGAAAAAATGAATTGTAGTTTTTTGCAAAAACAGGCCTAAATTTTTTTTAAAAATTATTTTTATAAAAATCTCATAAGTGTTTTTATTTCTAAATTTGAATGAATGTCAAAAAATTTGCAAAAAAAAAAAAAGAGTTTATTGCAAGAGTTGATACATCAACACTCTCTGTTAGAAAAACAAAAATGATCTTATTTCAATTTGATTTTTCTCTTTGAAGCGACAAGGAGCCACTGCAAAGGAGTCAAAAAGCTGCATGAGGCTCCAGAGCTGTTGGTTGCAAACCTTTGGTCTGGACAAAAAACAAAGGGATATTTGTCCTTATTTTGCTAAAAGATTAAGATTAAGATTATCCACCAGAAAATCGGCAGATTAACCAGGGCCCAAACCATGGACTGAAAAGAATGGATTTTGTGGCTCTAGCTTGTACTACTGTATCAGTTTTGCAGTTATAATAACCCTGCCACAGGCAGAAAAAGGTGCTGCTTTAAGGCAGTATTTTGGAAAACTTGATGCCTACATGAACAGGAAGCAGACTAATTATGCAGCCAGTAATTAACGTCTTAGTGTTGACGTAGTAAGAACAAAGCTTCCATGGGCCGTCAAAATCCAGAACAAGCCTAACTGGAATCTGTTTGAGTGTTTTATAAACATATTGAAGATATACCGCTCCACTGGACAGACACGCTGCAAAGAAAACCTGACTTAATTTGCAATCATGACATTATTAAAATGATGTGCTTTTTTAATGCTGGGTGTCAGTGTGATACATCACTCTGCTCTGTTTACTCTGATTCCACTGCTTTGGTCTTAATTTATCCTCTAAATCATCAAATGTTAATTTAATCAAGGAGCACCTCTGACAAGGAGCAGGTAAGCTGCTAATGTCCTGCAATTTTTCCTCATTAATATACTAATTTATGTAGCCAGATGATGTAATGTGTAATCACATGTGAGGGATTAAACAGGCAGAGCTATACAGGCAAATACATATTCTAGTTAAATATTCATTCTTTAGTTATAGAGCTTAGATATTTGCACACAGTTTCAACAGATTTCAGCATACAAATATGACAAAATATAACAATGAGTAAAACCAGTTTTCACATTAACTACAGCAAATAGCAGAAAGAGGCAGCAGCATAATTCACATGCTCCCAGGTGGTCTTCTTTCCCCCTATAAAAACGATCAATATTCAATCCATATGTTTGTTCAATAGTATGCAAGGGGAAAAACAAAAGACCAGAGGAAAACCGCAACAAAACCAGGAAATAAATATGAATTTAGCTGGTGAAGGTGAGAGTAAAGATATTGCAAGCAGACGAGCTGACCACAAGGACAAGGAGGCTATTCAAGCTAACATCATTGCCAAAGTCAAGGCAGTTCATCTGAATGTGAAAAAGAAAATTGTTGTAAAAAGTGGACAGCTAAGGACAGAAGTCGCTGAATTCAAAGGAGAAATTTGTCAAAGTTAAAAACCATTGTAACGGACTTAACAAAACACAAGAGTCGAGGAGCTGTACAGAGACTAGACCAGTGGACTGCAACCTTTGGCTCTGGAGCCTCACGTTTGCAATTTTGTTGATTTTCTGATTCTTGACATTTTTTTCAAATAAAGAAAAAAAAATCAAATTTTTTAAAGATTTTGCAATTTTTTGAATTTATCAAAAATTCCTGCAAATTTTTGCCAAATTTTAAATTCGATTAAAAAAAAAAGAAAGAAAGAAAAAGAAAAAAAAAAGCAAACTTTTGAAACTATTTTCAGTTTTTTGGAAATTTATAAATTTATACATTTTTCTTTTTTTTTTTTGCAAATTTTTAAAGTTTGAAAATTCTTGGAATTTTTGTACATTCATGTATATTTTTTCAATTTTATCTTTTTTTTTATTTCTTAAATTTCAAAGTTTTTGTAACTGATTGAAATTTCTTAAATTTTCAAAAGTTCTGAAATTTCAATTTCGGTTTTCCTTTAAAAAAAAATAAAAACTCATTAAACATTAAAAACTAAGACATCACATAAACTATTTTATAAACACAAAAAAAAATTGGTTTAGATAATTATTTACTAGATTTTTATACTGTTTTGGTCTTTACTGGGAAGTTAAAGTACATTTTGGGGCTCCTGAATGGCCCCCAAAATGTTGCCTTTTATCCAGGCTGAGTTGAGGCCAAAAGTGGCTCTTAAAGGTTGCAGACCCCTGGACTAGCTGACATGGAAGATTTAACTGCTGAAATTAAGAAGATGTTCATCCACATGTTGGAAATTCACTCAGATATTGAAGCATAACTAACTGATCCTAAGACACCTTCACCCAGAAACAACATATGTATCATCTGGGGGAGAAAACATAAAGGATGTCATCTGAGACTTTATTAAAACTACAGTAAATGGCACCATGAGGCATCACTGAGAAGCTTTAGCATCTATACAGGCAGTTAAAAAGCTGTTCGCACAGAAGTGACGGTATAAAGTCAGAAAATTTCAACAAAGAGTCTCAAACAAGCAAACTGCAACAGTAATCAAATATTCAGGTTCAGGGGTCATGCAGGGTCTACTATTCTAGAGCTACAGAAAGAAATCAACTCATCGTAGCATCACTGTAAAGGTGCAAGCAGCGTGTTGCATCTGTAACAATAACTTAAACCAGGGTAAATCTCCCATAAATAAACAATTACTGTCACAACAGTGTTCGTCTCATCGTCTCATCCCATTTACACATAATACATCAAAGTCCATTGTACTCGTCTGAAGATGGTCAGAGATTTCCGTGCAAACACACTTCAAAAAGCTCCACAAACCAACAAAACATGATCCTTTAAATATCCTAAAAAATATGTGAGGATTTGCTGCTCAGCAAGTGATTACATTCCATTTCCAGTCAGCAGCAATCAGTAATCAGCCCACATTCTGCCGTAAACACGAGACGCCGGAGAGAACACGGCTGAATAACAAGTATCCTGGAAAAAGACAAATAAAGGTTTCCTAAATACAGTAGCCGCTCAGCTCCCCGGAGGTGAGCCGAGCCAAGCCTGCACAATGAACACCAGCAACATCTGACGCCCTCAGTCACCACTGACATTTACTTTTATCTCCATATGGCTCGAACCAACAGCAACCAGCTCTGCTGAGGACAGACAGCCACGATCCTCCGCGGCATGAGGCCCTTTTCTCTGGGTACTCTGCCTTTTTCTCTTTGATCAAAATCACAACGAATCACAGCGAAAAAAAAAGGGGGCACCGCTTTCAAACCTGATGGCAGAATCATACAGCGCTGTGCGAGGGGGGAAAAGGCAATGCAGAGGGGCTCAGCGGGAGTTCACAGCTGACTGGAATAATCCACATGTTGTTGACTGACACTCACCTAGAGGAGAGAGGAGAGAAGAGAGGAGAGGACATGTTAAAGAATGCATCTGAGCTGCAGAGTTGACCTGGCAGGAATCACAAAGCAGGAATCACAGGCAGCTGATGGAGCTGATGTTTAAGGGCGTAGAAAAGCAAAGATGGCTCACTTCTGTCAGCGGTTTTATGTCGAAGAAATCGCAAGAACTATCTCTGAAACACTGTAACCGGGGAGGATGTAAGTCTTAAAAATACACTGTTTTTTATGTGTGTGATTTTTGTTGTTGTTTTTGTTATAGTAACAGTATTTTACCACAATGTCTGCAGTAACTTACTGTACGAGCAAAGGTTTGTGGGGAGAATATGGAAATGACAATGAGTCAGATGTGACAAATTAAAATAATAATAAAATAATAATAAAATGATAATTTAAAAAATAAAATAATAATAATAAAATAATGATAAAATTAAAATTAAAAATAAATTAAAATAATAATCAATTAAAATAATAATATAATTGAAATACAATTTGAAAAATAATGAATTAAAATGATAATAATAATCCATAAAAATTAATACATAAAAATCTTCTCTATTTGATGTTGGTGTCAAAATGCCGACGTAGATCGTACTCTTTGACAAGCACCACGGCCTCATAACACAAAACACATACCAGTTTTTCTCCTAGAAGCATAAACACATTTTGGTCTTCCCATCTTTCTTGAAACAGCCCTAACATAATCAGTAGGTATTATGGGAAATGTAGCTTATGGTCAGTGCACCCTTTTGACTTATCTATGATAAGACAATCAGACCGTTTAAGCTCTTGCTCCACATTTAGCCCACGAGCCTTGAGTTTGACACATGTGCTGTAGACTTAATAATTTAGTGTAACCTTGCTTCCATGAACCCATTAGCTGCCATTGACACAGACATTGGGAATACAACCATCTACTATCTATATACGTCAATTATGTTTTTAACAAGGGGAGGCGAAGTCTGGGGGAGCTTTTCTATTAATATCAGGAAGAGAGATCAGAATAGATATGGAAAGAAAAAGCAAGAGGACAGATATCATTGAGAGGGTTGAAGGATGGAGCTCCCAAGACGAGTGCTATCTAAGGGTGTATTCACACCTGGATCGTTTGGGGCAGTTGTTCCTAAACACTAGGCAGCCCCCCCAAAAGTCCTGTTTGTTTGGGCATATTTAAACACAGCAATCTCGCTCAGATGCGGGACAAAACAAGCGGGTCAAGATCACCAAAAATAGTAGTGATGGAGGCAGTAATGAGCTAGGTTGACAACTGTACAGTCAAAATAGTAGAAGAAGAATGAGTGGAAGAATCAACAAAGGCAGTTGTTGTTCATATAGTGCACACTGCTACATGAGCCAGATAAACGCTATAATGCAAACTAGCTAAACACGTTGTTGATGCTCCATGGCGGAAAGAACATGAATGAATGAATGAAGATAAGGAAACTTCCCGCCTTCCAGGTATGATTTCTGACCAATGAGAGACAAAAAACTGAATACACGTGACATTTGTTTACAACTTTGGACCGCAGGAGACTTTTGCCTTGTGACCAGTACAACTGCTACAATTGTATCATTTTTGCCCCTGAATCGGTACAACGCAAATGAGCCACATGTGTGAATACACCCCAAAAATTGTGTTTTCCCTGGTTTTTGGATCGAACACAGGAATAGTGACAAAAAGTTACAAAGTAATTGTACACAATAAAACCGTGGGTCTGAAAATGGCTGGGAGTCAATGATTCAATTTGCTTTAGAAAGACTGCAGAAAATTTCTGGTAAATAACTGTATTTCAATTTCACTGATGTCCAATACCACTTTCCCTCATACCGTTACCAGTACAAGTGCTCCCTCTGGAGTACTCACCGATACTGCTAGTACTTGTGATGCATGAAATTTCAATTAACAGTGACAGATCATTTTGAACAAAGACTGCACAGTTGCTCTGACATTAAGTCCAAAATAAAGCTCAAACAGCTCTCCGAGTTGACCATTTGTTTTAAATAAATTAACAAAATTGAAAATGAAAAACAACTCCCAACATTTAGTTAATGTTTAAGAATAAACTTAAGTTAAACTGTAAACTCTCTCTGGTTCATTCATGTTGTCTGAACACAGCGTGACCTCACTAATGCAGCGCCAACTACTGGTGAGGAGGACTTACTCGATGTAAGAAATGTTTGCCTTGAGTATTGGCTGCTGGTATTGGCAGCCTTTATGAGTACTGACACCTCGAAATAAGGCTGGTATTGACCCGATACCACATACCAATTCCAGTACTCGCCCATCCCTTTTCAATTTACAATATAACTCCTGTTTTTTATTTTTTTAACTTTTTTTATTTTGGCCCGCAATTTTTTTGCTGTTACAGGAAGACCTTTTACAATGTACCAACAAAACGTGAACTAAAGCCTTCTTCATTCAACATACGATTCACCCTTTTAGCCCCAATAACAACATGAAAATCCTTGAAGAGATTTCCTTCTCTTACTGAAGCATTATGGGTCTAATCATATCTCTTTGGAGCAGTCAGAGGATTTCAAATCGAATCATCATCATGGGACTTGTTCCTTTAAAAACACTTGAACATGAGACAAACTGATCCTCTCAAATCTGCTTGAAATCCAAACACCCCAATCGTCAGTTTTGTCCTCGAGGACGTAAAAGAATAACTTCATCAAGGACAAAAAGCTCCACAAAGAAACACTTTTTTCCTACACTCAAACAAGCACTTGAATGCATCTAATGCTTCCAACTCCGTCTCGTCCAAATGTTGACAAAAACAAACGTTGACACGCAGTATAAGGAGATGGATCATCTGTATAAAGCAAGTTTTCATCTCTGAGAGTACATCTTTACATCTTAATGAAATATGGCCTCACACACATCCATCTCTCTTTAAGCCGATGCTCTTTTCTAAAACAGCGTTTGTCTCGCGGCGCTTCTTTTCAGACTTAACGATGAGTCGTCTGCTGCATTCCTGATGAAGCCTCCACTTGTACAGAAGTGTTTGCATAACTCTAATCCAACTAATTAGATGATATTTTTGTTCCTATTACTCTTCTGAAACAGACGGAGGAGAATAAAAGTTGCCGTTCGTCACCCAGACTGCTGACTCACCTGGGGGCAGACGTGATTCACATCGTCCTACAGCCCCGCAGAGAAGCTGTGCTCAAACTAACAGCCTGTTTACTCTGTATGTGTTCTGAGTCATCCGTCTAATGTAGGTCTGACCCCAAAGACACTTGTCCATTTTAATCAATACATCCGTCTACAGCAGCTCGGCGTTTTACAGGAACACAGGCTTTTCCTCCGACCAAACTTTTCACCAGTTAAAGGTTGCTCTCCACAAAGTTGTGATCTGATTTGACAAAGTTGTTTCATGGCTCATCCAATGTGCCTGAATAAGAGGTGTGAAGTTAGAGAGCTACAACCAGGGCGCCAGTTTGAGCAGAAGCAGAAGCTACATTCCTAGTGGCGTTGCTCGAAGGATCGGCGCTTGATTCTGACAGTACTTGGTGGGTATCATCACCCGCTTTCTCGTCACGTTCTTCCTCCAATCCCCAAAATTTTATGACAACACTTCGGTTTCTGGGTTGTCTGCTCAGATGCAGGAATCCAGTGTGTCCAGTGGATCTTATCATGATTTTGAGGTTATGGTTTTAAGGTGATTTCGTGTACATTTTTTTTTATATCAACACATCTGATTTCCAAATATCCCAATAATCCACTGTTAATAGATTATTAATGAATTCCGTCATGTGTCGTCATGTAAAACCTGAAAGAATGAGGCAGTTTGTCATTTGATACACCATTAACCCCACTGGATCCCAAGCTCTTTTTGAGTGTTTCTTGCTTCTGTCGTATTTTTTAATCCTCTGTCTGTTAGGGGGAAGTTGAATATTTACTCTAAAACAATGAAAACTCAGAATAACTATGCATAAAACACTTTTTTCAAGTCTTGGATCAAAGAAAAGTGAAGTATTTTAATTTTGACAAGCTCTGAACACACAAACTGTTGCTGATTGGTGCAGAGCAGCCCCAAGCTGAAACATGACACCAGGAAGATGGAAGACAGATTTCAAATAATTCTTTAGATTTAAATATAGGACGTATATCGATCATTCAAGACTTGTTCAAACCAGTAAAGATTGCAGATTTTTTTTGTTTTTTACAGAATTGAGCTAGAGAAAATGGTTGATTTTCTGCAGATTTTCAAAGACGACATGTGAATAACTTGATGATGATGATGGCAGACTCATAACATCATCCTGTTCAACCGCCGGTTTTCGGCATGTTAGTCAAATGTGATACATTCAGGGACAGTCGGAAATTTGAGAAATATGACGAGAATCCGACTTTTTTGCAGCTTTTGAATTTGACAAATGGTTTGTAAATGCCAGGCAGGCCTGTGAGCTGGCTGAGACATTGTTAGCTTCAACTGCCAACTCCTCAGTAAGGAAAGTTGCTATTGGCTATCCCAGGAGTCGCTAAACCCGCTGCCTCCAACCATGAATACATAAACACACTCACTAGCCCAGCAACCACCTGTAGCGTCACGTTTTTAAGAGACTTGAGAGCCGTGCACCTGACTTGGCATGTTAGCACAAACTAATCACAGGTATTTGACACATACCTGGTTAGCAGCAAGCTAACTTGCATCACTCTTAATCCCATGCTGTTTCTGTAAGCAAGTGAAAGTCGAGCCAAGCTTCACCCTCGTTTAAGAAAAAGCTTTATCTGTTTGGCATTTTGTTTCACTTTGGTTGTGTCTTTCTTCCTCTGTGCTACGTCCGCTATCATAGCTGTTCTGATTAGCTTCCACTCGCTATCGTCAAGATGCAAAGTCACTAGCGCACTCGGCGCTCTGTGATTGGCTAATGTGACCACACTTACTCTCTGCCCAAAAACGTCCTGATATAACCAAAACATCAATATCACTGCCAAAAACTGAAATCTTATCAAGTGTTTTTGTCTTAATTTTAGAAGAAAATGTCTTTTTAGACTTAATTTGAGCCACATTCAGCTGAAAAGTCCAGAAAAATGTCTTTTTTCAAGTTGTTTCAAGACAACTCGGCACATTAGAGAGGCTCCTTCACTGTCCACTTCTAAAATCGTCTTAAAACCCGTTTTTATTCTTTGTCTTTTAACCCCAGCAAGACTTAGTTTCTTTGCCCGGTCTTATTCCCTTTTATTTTACTTTATTCTATTCCCTTTTATATGTTTTTATTTGCTTTTGGTTGTTTTAACTATGTTTTCTTTTATGTGTCTGTTTTTCCTTATCTGTTCTTATCATTTTAATTTGATCTATCTGTACAGCGCTTTGTTTACAGCTGTGGTTGTTTTTAAAAGTGCTCTATAAATAAAGTTGGTATGGTATGCTAAAATGAGGTCCGAATTGCTTATATGAGTAAAAATAAAGTGTCAATGGAACAAAAGAAAAGTTACTTATGTAAAAAACATTATTCTAGTTTCAAGCAAAAAATGTTTTTGATGCATTGGCAGTTTTTTTTTTACTTGTTCCAAACAATTCAGAGCTCATTTTTGTCTTTAATCAACTTAAAACAAGATATTTTTCTGGACTTATCAGTTGAATGAGACTCAAATCAAGTATAATAAGATAATTTTGACCTGAAATAAGACAAAAACACTTGATAAGATTTCAGATTTTTGCAGGGTACAGGCAGAGAAGGGGGTTAAGGGCAGACACAGACGCTGACACACATGTATAGAGATAAGAAACCATAGAGCAGGATTATTCCTGTAAGAGTTGATGCTCTGTTTTTAAGGAAAATCCTGCAGACTGAATGAAATCACTCTTTCCTTCCTCGAGCCGCACAAAGCGCCCTGATAGTGATGAACACACCATTAACATGAGTGAGTAAAACGAGGGACAGTTGTGACAGCATGAGGAGAGCTTTTCACACACCACAGCCATATTTTTCTCTCTGGCGCTGACATTAGGCAGACTGCCTCTCTCTGCTCTCCCATTTGTGAATTCCTCCTTATAATGCATCATCATGAGAGTTCACTTCGCAGAGCTGCACGCGGCGAGCAGACGAGTCAGGAGAGACAAAAAAAAAAAAAAAACAGAGAGGAGAACAAAGATCCCAAAGTCAAAGCAAAGCGGAGGAGTACAGATGTTTGCCGCTCTGACGGGGTCACATGTCAACCTCTGAAAAAGTGTGAAAATCACATCCTATCAGGAGTGTGACACTGCCAGAAAAACAGCTTTGAGATTCATTGTGGGTGACAGGCAAACAAATGCTCATGTGTGCTTACAGCTGGGAACAGGTGTGTGTCAGGCTTCAAGCTGCCTCCATTTATTTGCTCATTGGACACGGTGTGCTAATGGGAAACCTCATGGTATCATTACGCTGCTGGAATATTTCACTCCGTGGCATCCTCTCGCTGTCAAAAGCCAGAGTTGTTTTAAGCTCATTCTTCTCTAAACAATGTGAAATGTTGTACAGTTTGTGAGAGGAGTGAGGTTACAGGAGACAGGGAGTTTACATGATAAGAGGAGGATACCAAACAGGAAATAAGGGAGCAGTGTGCAGCTCTCCAAACAAGAGAAACAAAAATACAGTCAAAGAAAAAAAAGAAAAGAGGCTTAAAGGGAGCAGCAGAGCTACCTGACCCGTCCCCGCACACTTTAATATTTCCCAGCTGCTTTAATTGAATGAGAAAGACAGATCTCAGCTGCAGACTGCCTCCGTTCGCTGACAGCTCAGGGCTTTCTTGGAAACCTCCAGTGATTCATGTCCTTTACCAGGCTGCTGAATTGCCGTTGCCACTTGCCAGGTTGCTGTTGTGTCTTTATTTCCAGGGGAGTGTGGGGTTAGGAGGGAACGAGGTGGGTGGGAGGGGTGAAGACAGACAGAGCAAGAGCTGAGTTTTGAGAGGTTTCTGCAACATGGAAAAAAAAGGGGAGGGAGCCAGAATCTGATGAGCACCTTGCAGCCGACATCACGCGCTGTATTTGCATGCGCTGCTGACTTCCTGAACGTGTGCTTTCACAGAAGAGCACGAGCCAAAAATAGCTTTACTCCGTGATACGGCAAGACTCGGAGCAAAGAGTTTGCATGCCAGGGGAAAAAGAAAGGAGGGGTGAAGTAGCTGCTGCAGGATAATGGAGCTGAATATTGCATCGTTTGTCTGCTGTGTTACATAAAACTCGAACAAGGGGGAACCAAAAACTCAACACAAGAAAAGGAATAAGCTGTTTGGCATTGGCAAAGAAGATTAGGCAGATTTTTTCAGCTCATTTCATTTTCTTACTTCAAGAACAAAGGAATTATCCACCAAAACACAAATTTCCTCACTTTTTGTGGTACAGTTATATAAGATTCACAGATTGTATCAGGGTCTGTTTTGCAGACTATTTTGGCAGAAATTCAGTCTGTAGTAGTCAGTATGCAAAAGCTTGCAAAATCTGCAGTATACTAAAAATCCCTGGATGTCCCACTGATTCAGGAAATTTCTAAGTATGCAACTGACCAGTCTACCTGGCATACTGTTTCCCACAATACACCGCAAACGCCGTTTGTCAATGCAGGAGGCAGGTTTTGGTGAATTACCCCCATCTACTGGAATGTGTTGGCACTACAACTACAATACAACAACACTAATGTTAGATTGTCCGTGAGATGGATGTGAAGTGATGAGAAAGAAATATCTGTAAATCTTGTCACTTCTAGTTGTAAAAGAGGTGTTTACTTCTACAAATTCATCAAAGCCCATATAAACCAATAATTACTTCTTTTTTTTTTTGTAACCATATGTGGATTATATGGAAGTTTTTTTTTTCCACCAGCTGTAAAAATAAAAAGTCAATGCCTTCCAGTTTTTTTTTTTTTTAAATCAACGATATCTTTTGGTGTAAGATTAAAAATCAAACATGATATCTATCACAATCACCAAGAGTTTGTTTTGTACATTTTAAATTAAGGTTAAAAAAAAAAAAAAAAAAATCATAAGGTTTAGCTCCACCTCCCGAAACTTAAAACCAGAGTAGTATACTACTAAAAAGACCCAACAGAACAGTCATACTACATACTACAAGCAAAAGCGGGATGCAGTGCCTACCACATACTACATTCACAAAAAGTACATTGTAAACAACTAGAAGATTGGTGAGAAATCAGTTAGTGGATGGAAAACATCAAGAAGTGGACAGACGTCCAGAGAACAGGGGAGAAATCCAGTGTGTGTGCCAGAAACGAGTTTAAACACACATAAGTCATTGACCAGACTGTGAAATATAAAGACATGGGCTGTTTTCCAAACCGCCTACTACATACTACATCTGAATGTAGTATGTAGTAGGCTCTACATACTGCTGTTACTTGAAGTATGTAGTATGACTGATCTGTTGGGTCTGTTTCGTAGTATACTACTCTGGTTTCCAGTCTCTGAAGGTGGAGCTGCAGATGATGTTGGGATTTTTGCCTTTAATAAAAACACACAAAACAAGAAATTGGCAGATCTTAGCATTTTGTTATTTTGTTAATCATATCGAACAGAATCATCATTCTTGATTTCTAATCTTACACCAAAAGTTATATTGTTAACTGAAAATAAACCTGAAAGGGATTTTTCATTTTTGACAGCTGATGAAAAAAACACTTTTGTATAACCCAGTTATGGTTTAAAAAGTGAACAAGTGTTTTATATGCGTTATGAATTTGTAGAAGTAAACACCGCCTTTACGACTGTAAGTGACAAGATTTTCGGGTGTTTCTTCGCATCACTTAACTTCATCTCAAATGTTAGTGTTGTGTTGTAATTATAATGCTGTTTAATTCCAGTAGGTGGCGGTAATTCACCAAAACCTGCCACTGCATAGAGAAGCAGCTTTAGCGCCGTGTATTGTGGGAAACAGTATGCCAGGTAGACTGGTCTGTTGCATACTAAGAAATTTTCCTGGATCAATCGGACATCCGGGGATTTTTGACATACTGCAGATTTTGCTAATTTTTTGCATACTTGCTACCTGAGGTTGGATAAAGAAGACACATTTAACAACACAGCTGCAGACGACACTGGTGTTTCAGTGTAAAGTGTGACCTTGTTAACTGGTGACTCTCAGCTGACCATCAATGACACGTTCATCTGAGAGTCTCCAGTTAGCTCGGTCACTCTTTGCTCCAAAACACCTGTTGCTCTGTCACAGTCAGAACTGGATAGACGTTAACTCCATGGTGTAGCATCATTTTTCGCTAACTGACCACAGAACAACCAGGCACTTTAATGCTGCTTACAGTTTGAATTTAGTGTTTAAAGAAGGATAACTCCTCTAAATTTCGATGACATTGACTGTAAATTGATCGATTCAGCTGCAATCTTTTAGAGTCAGTACTCCTCCTCTCATGTGGCCCTTCACTTCTGTATTTTTTAGCATCAAAGTGACTCCTCATCACGTCATCCCTCCAGAGTAACACACCTCAGCTCCAGTGAGATACCGCTCATTTCTGTGCTCCCCTCACTCCGTTTCCAGAACTGCTGAATCTGCTCTGTTTGCATCTGCTGGCTTCCAAAAGCAGGAATTAAAGCCCCACAGTGTGATGCCCATCCCTTTTACTCCAGGGTGACATTTCTGTGAATGAAACTCGCCATCAAATGGAGCAGAAAATGACTAAAATGACCAGAGTTGGTTTTTCCTCAGTGCACACACCAGAATCGGCTCAGACCATCGCCGCTGCTGTTAAAACAAAATCAACACCGGAAAATATACCCTGGGGTAATCAGATGAAAATTGCAACCATGGGTTTCACAGAGAAACATCCAGTAGGAGAAAAGGAGTCCGAACACGGTCATAATGCTCCTCAGTTTTCCTGTTTGTAGCTTCGAGCTGTGGACTGAAGCCTGGACCTGTATATGCTGTAATTAAGGGCAGCGGCTAGTGATGCAAAAACAAGTTGTTCACTCTCAAGGTGGCATTTTCATTGTCTGGGATCCTATCTACTGTGGCTCAAAGGGGCAGACACAGGCGCTCCAGTGTAATTATGGTATACCTGCTGCAAAGTAGAGGTAAGTGCAGTGGAGACGATGACGGTGGTGTTTGCATGGTGGTTTAGGAGTTCGAGCTCAACTTGGAAAAAACAAAAAGAATAAATTAAAGTTTGTGTTTGTTTAATGAAAATGACAAAGATCCAGCTGCTTCTGGTGACATTTATCAACCATCAACCCGACATTTTGATGTTAATTTGATTTTTCTATCCCTCAGGTGTCTCTTTAAACCAGATGATCAGTGGTTTGTTTTCGGCAGTGTTATGTGCTGCGTAAACACCAGCAAACTCTGCTTCTGATCAAGGAATATGTTCTCCATTAGGGGGCGATAGAGGAAAAAGATGTTGGGATGTTTTCAGGTTTTGGATCTGATTATTATTATTATTATTTTGTGTCAGGATTGTTTTTCATATTTAGAATATTTTGATCTACAAACAAAACTCTAAATTTTTCTTCACCTGTTTTTTTTTTTTTTTTAATTGTGCGCCAAATTTTGTCTTTTTTTGCACAATTTCTTTACTTTTATCTGGATTTGTGTCCTCTAATGTACTTTTTTAAATGATTGTAAAACCCAAAAAATTAATAAGACCAGCAAACTCTGTTTCTAAACAAGGACCATGTTCTCTACTAGGGGGAGATGTAGGAAAAATATGTCAGGATTTTTTCAGGATGGGGATCTGTTTTTTTTTTTTTTCTTTGTAATCAGGATTGTTTTTCATTATCAGAATATTTTTGACCTACAAACAACACTCTCAATCTTTCTTCTCCTTTTTTGAAAAAAAAAAGTGGTCCGAGTTTTATCCTTTTTTTTTTTTTTTTTTTGCTCAATCTCATCACTTTTATCTGGATTTGTGGCCTCTAATGTACTTTTACGTTTTAGAATGACTTTAAAACCAAAACAATTGGTGGGGTGACATGGGAAAATATGTTAGGATGTTTTTTATATCTGAATATTTTGACCTACTAACAACACTCAATCTTTCTTCTCCTGTTCTTTTTTTTTCACCAGATTTTGTCCTTTTCTTTTTTTTTGCTCCATTTCATATCTTTTATCTGGATTTGTGTCCTCAAATGTACTTTTTAAAACGATTGTATAACCCAAAAATTGGTTCAAACTAGGGATGCTAGAGATATTGGTATCAATATCAGTATCAGCTGATGTTGGTCATTTTTTAGAATATCGGTATCGATATGTTTTCAGTATTGGCTGATATTTACTCATTAGCTGCTGGCATTTTCGGACCATCTTGAACGATCTTTCAAGACCCAAATGATATTGTTTTCTATGATTATAAAAAAGACCAAAACAACCTAAGAAGAGTGGACTCTCTTCCTGTTTTTGATCCAAAAAAACAGACAAATCGTACTTTTTTGACTGCGTACATCCTGGGCACTTCATCCATTGATCCTCTCCATGGTCGTCTTTTCTCAAGATTGAGCTGCTCTTTCTCTCTGCACTACCTACACACATCATCTCAGATTGTTTTTTTTTTTGTTGTTGTTGTTGTTGTTGTTTTTACCAATATCGATCCGCAAATATCGGTTAATGGCCAAAACTTTCATATCAACGCATCCCTAGTTCAAATTCTTTCACCCACCATCCTCTGGTGCTTTAAATGCACCAGAAGTGTCTGCAGCCAAGCTCTGCTTTGGTGCGTGTTGACTGCTTTTGTCAACTCATGCCGGCTACATGTTCTGTCCAACAAACCATATGACTGACAGACAGCTGGAGTCACAGACTGAGGAGTTCCTGTGCTTCCCTCTCCATTGATGAGTCTCTCTTCATTCATGTTGGGCTGTAAAACCTCAAACCTGTTGACTCCTGTTCTGGCTCTGCTCATTATGTCAGTTTGTTATCGTATTTAAGCTACATACAAAGTGAATTTGACTTGGTTTGTTTTATTTTGAAAGTCAGTAGTTTATGTGCACTACTTCCTGTCCCACTCGATCTCCCCAATGGTGAACTGACACGTCACAGACGATAGAGACTCTGGTTCCTCCTCTAAAATAAACCCCACACCTCAGACTAAGCTGGTCTCAGCCACTCATCACGTTCGTTAGCGTAAGACGCTTCATCAGGGTTCACTTCTGTGGGGTCTAATTTCTCCTTTCACTCAGGAACAAGCTTTCAGACTTCAAAAGGTCTTAAATGGAACATATCGAGCCCCCCCTCTCATCTTTGCATGTTTGCAGTCATGTGTGCATGCTAATGAAGGTATTAATTAGCTGCCTTGAGATCAGGCCTGCCGTGTCTTTAAAGGTAGCCTTAAATATGTGTTGGCAGCCTGCTTAGACCATCTCTGAGATCCCTCACAGCTTATGACGTGTTGGCAGGAGGATGAAAGGTGTCACTGTTTCACGCTTCAGGCCCACTTAGGATTAAGATGTCTTCCTCCTGTACCAGTTCAGGCTTCGGGTCTCTTCTAATTTACATCCTGTGTTCATTTGCATTCCTTCGCTGCATATCTGAAGACCTTCGGTTTGTTCAAGCTTACAGTGTGGCGTTTACTTTTTGGTCATCTGTACGTTGATATCCATGAATAACAGGATTTTTTTTCACACAGACTGCACCTTTAAAGCTCCTCTGATGAGTCTGTAGATGCTTCTGAAACACTGAGATGAATATTGATGAGCAGCACATGGTTTCTTTTTGATTTTCAGGTTATTTTCAAACTGAAATACCTCCCTTGTTTCCTCTCTTTCCATTTCTGTTTTTCATATTTTCATTACCACAGTGAGGTGATGCTAATGTTTGTCAGCGTCGCAGCTGTTGAATAAACACACACACACACACACACACACACACACACACACACACACACACACTGGGCCAGCGTAACCTCGAACATTTGAACCCAAATCCTGATTAAAAAGCATCCTTTCAACAGAAACATCCACTCTGTGATAGAAACAGCTTTCATCCAATTTCCTTCTTTTTGTTTGATTTTTTTTCCCCAGCTCTGATATCTCCCACCTGGACTCATGAATTGCTAATATGTGTCAACATGAGCCAGTAAACAGAGGAGGAAATCAACTAATGTCAGTGGTCCAAGGTAATTTGAATTGCATCTAAAAAAAAAAAAGTTGAAAAAATCTTCTTTTGTCGAATTAAAACTTTTTTTTTTTTTTCCCATTGTATCTGTTCGGTAAGTTTGGTGTGAGCTGAATGAAGTGGATGTTAAAAGGTTTCACTTTTGGAGTGTTTCCAGTATCACCAGTCCACCAAACAAAACAAGCCACGCAAACAAGACAGCGCTTAAGCCGGCAGACAAAAAGATGCTTTTCAACCAGAAGGTGCAGGAACTTTTAGGTGCCAGACAGTAGCCACGGTTACATGAGGAGTTTTTCGTCTTTCCGAATGAAATCTTTCTGAATGACTTTTCCTAAAACAATGGTATACATGGAAAGGAATATTTCAATCTCTGGTCTACATGCGCCGCTCTAATCAAACAGAATAGTCAATGGGGCATTAGTTTTTTTATCACGGTATTATACTCCGTATTGCGGGTCTGTCGTTCGTCCAGTCTTGAAATTGTGTTGAGTTCTTCAAAGTTTGGATCAAAAGCAAATTTCCCTTCACTGCTGACGGCTTGCTGCCATTTTTTAAGTTGAGGAACGTCTCTAGTTGCGTCTAACATCATATCTGAGCATGCGCTGAAAGAACGCACTCTGACAACTTTCCGTCTGAGTGGATACATGATACCTCAATCGGTTTGGGGAAAGGAATATTCCACCACTGTGAAACCTATTAAATGTCCATTCAGATTGGCACTTTTCTTTCAGAATGAGGTGTATACAAAGGTTAAATTCTTTCCGTTTGAGCAAATAAACCGAATGCAACGAAATATTTGGGTCCATGTATATGTGGCTAATGTTTCACCTGAAAAACACAGCAGTGTGCATGCCAGGCCTGTAGGTGGCAGTAGACCTGTAGAGTCATTGGTAGCTCTCTGCTTAAGTCGAGGTGGATTGGTCATCAGGCGTAAATCAGGGCTGAGCTACTTTATCAATTCTGCAATTTAAATCGATATTCTCATTTATGCAGGAAGTATTGTTTTTTCAGCTGCAAGTATCAATATATTTAGGCTGTTTTCCAAACCGCCCACTCCATCCTACTGCTTTTGCATGTAGTATGTTGGGTCTGTTTTGTAGAATACTACTCTGGTTTGAAGTTTCGGAAGGTGGAGTTACAGCTGATGATTTTTTTTTTTTTTTTTTTTTTTTTTTTACCTTTATTTAAAATGTACAAAACAAACTCTGGGTAGATTGTAACAGTTTAGTTGTTTGTTCATCATATCACAGCAGACAAGTCAGATTTGATTTTTAATCTTACACCAAAAGTTATATAATTTACTGAAAACAAATCTGAAAGGGATTTTTCATTTTTTACAGCTGATGGAAAAATGTTGTAGCTGTAATGCCGACTCATTCCAGCAGATGACACCCACATGGACCAACAGTGTTAGCACTGTGCATTGTGGGAAACAGTATGTCAAGGTGACGCTAACTGACATTTTCTATTTTTGCACCACTGTTTGTCTGGAGATGCTACATGTAACCATGGCTGCATTGTTTACACGTGAAATCAGCTGTTAGCAGCCTGTAGCATGTCAATGCTAACTGGTGCAAGGCCTGATGTTTCCTACAAGGTGAGGAGAAGGAGGTGAGGACGACGTGCTGGTTCTGAGATGTGATCTAAGAAGTGACAACAACAGCATGGTCCTTTTTGCTCTTTCTACACTTTCTTACTTTTGTTTTCTTGATTGCTGTTTTGACTCCTCCTGAATTTCCCCACAGGGATAAATTAAGTCTTTTCTTTTCTTTTGTATTCTATTGTATTCTATAAACTCAATTTAATGTTGACAAAGAAAACCTGTAAAGCAAGGATCGATAAAGTCATTGGTATTCCCTGCTGATATCAGTGGTAAGACAGAGAATGACCCCAGAGGACACGTCAATATGAGCCTCATAGGACTGCACCTGTATTTGCACATTCGCCCTAAAACAGCACATTTACTTCTACCTTGGTATATAATTTCCTTTAATAGATCCATTTCTAACATGAAGGGGAAAAAAAAGTCTCTTTGTGACTCAAATTTGCTGCTAATTTGGTTTGAGGGAACTCCTTTTCCAAATTGCTCTCCATGCTGAGCAGGCTATTGAGCCAGAATAAATTTACTGAATTCATATTGAACGAAAAAAAGAAAAAAAGGCAGAAAAAGAAAAACCTCTTTGAGTGCTCTTGTGAAGCTCTCACAGAGGGACACACTTCTGTTTTATTACTCTCTGGTTTCTGATTCTTAGATGGTTGCATGCAGCTAAAAAGCAAAAAAAAAAAAAGTTAGTCAGGGTAAACTTTTGAATAATTGCTCAGTTTTCTTCGTAGATTTTTAGGTGATATAATTATTCCCTGTTTGTTCATCTGATGCCAGCACACACTGAGAAATCAAGGTCTGAGTGAAATATGTTGATGGGTATTTGTTTGACTGACGTGAATTATGGAAACATGGTTAATGGAACATTATCAATCAATCTGCGGGTAAACTTACAGCTTTGCTCATATCTTGCATAAAGAAACATGGATAACCGGGGGTTTCCTGATCCACACGATGCAGCTGTCGCGTTGACTTCAGCCTCAGAGAGCACAAACAAACATCGACTTCTTTCCAGGTTGTTTCGAACGTAAACACACACAGTTACACTCTTTTCTACGTTCAACGTTTGTTCTGCTCCTCTCGCCTCCGGCTGAGGGTCTCCTTGGCTGACATTAAGCCAGGCTGCCGCAGCTCGTTTACATCAAGCAGGCTATGGAGCGGACCGGTTTATGGCTGGAGTAGAGCAAAGGTTTAGTGTGTGTGTGAGCAGGGGGAGGGGACAGGTACAAAAGGGGTGAAATATTTTTACCGCGCGATGAAAGCTTCTCATAAACTGCATCATTACAGATAGACTGTTAAGACGTGATGATCTAGATTCCAAGAGTTGTCCGCCGTCACAAAGGAAACAGAAAAAAGAACAAATACTCAGCTCTTAGATCTCACAATAACAACACAGAAACATGAAAAATGAAGGAAGTCTTAACTGATTGCTTTCACAAACATGTCAATCCAGAATAACACCAGAAAGAATCCATATCACCAATTTGGAAATCACTCTCAACCATCAAAACATCAAATATAGGAACAACTTTGAAGAACAGTGGCAGGCCAATTAGCAGCGCAAGCTAACAACGCAAGAAACGTGCAATCGTTGCACATCGTGCAACCTCATGGTTCAAAGATGACCATTTGTTTTCTTTCCCTCATTCAGGCCCCAATCAGTGTTTTCTAATTTTTGTTTTGTTTGCTGGAATGAAGACTGCATTTTCCATGAGCACCACCACCCGCTGCCATAACAACACGACTCAAGCCAAAGCAAATGTTCAGAGTAGAAGTAAATGAACACAGGTACTGAATTTAATTTAATTTTCTTTGTTCACGCCAACTCTTTGCAGCCCTAGTGCCATGATTAAAGTCAGGAAATGAAAATAGTCACACAAATCTTCGGCTAATTTTTCGTCATCAGAGCATAATGTTCATAGACATTTGTGTCGCTTAGCTCACAAAAAATGTGTTTTTTGTCACCCGTGCTCATGCTGACTTATTTTTTCAGGGCCACCCGGTCAGAGACTGGCCACAAAAATGACCATGGTACTACAAAGAGCGACATCACACATGTAGTCTAACGATCGCACTTCCTCTCACACAAAAACGAAATGACATAAAATGAAAGTTTATTGTGTGTTTAAGACAGTTTATACTGCAGAAAAGACAAAGTTCCATCTATCTATCTATCTATCTATCTATCTATCTATCTATCTATCTATCTATCTATCTATCTATCTATCTATCTATCTATCTATCTATCTATCTATCTATCTATCTACATAGCTATGAGCAAATGAGCGATTGAGAGGAGCACATGTAGAGAAGAGAAACTGAAACTTAAGTATCAATCTCATCACCACAGTATCGCTGAATACTGATCCCGGCGTTTGTAAGTGTGTTTAAATTCGTACTTAGAGCTGTGTCATAGACAGTTTTTATGGCAGAAGAGACAACGTTCCATCTATCTATCTATCTATCTATCTATCTATCTATCTATCTATCTATCTATCTATCTATCTATCTATCTATCCATCTATCTATCTATCTATCTACTCTCTGTCTTTGTATTGATTTTTATTTAGAAAAGAATGAATGAATATAATAAATAAAAAATGATATTAAAGTAGATAGATAGCTATAAGCGCATAAGCAATTGAGAGGAGCGCAGGTAAAGAAGAGAAACTGAAACTTAAGTATCAATCTCATCACCACAGTATTGATTATCACTCATCCCAATGTTGGCATCAATATATTAATATTTTAGGTTGAACAGCACACCAATACTCATAACAATATATATATATATATATATATATATATATATATATATAAATATATATATATATATATATATATATATATATATATATATATATATATATATATATATATATATATATCCCTGACCTAATCCTTAGATTTTGTCTGGTTGTAACACACCCGTTTTTAAAGGCTGATCCTTCAGTTGTTTGCTGTGATATAATCAAAGGCTTTTATCTCAAAGCTAATTTGCCGTGTTGATGATTATCTCCACATCAGATGTACCTTTCTGTACGCCTGATCGATAATACAGCGAGCTCCGGAGCGTCATAACCACATCCTATCGAGTGTTTGACCAGACAGCAGATTTTAGATGAGTCGTTGCAGCTCTTTGTCCTCATCTTGACTTAACAATCCCATTAACCTCCAGTAATAACATGCAATCTGTCTCTGGATCCGTTATCTCCACACCTTTCTATTTGCTATTCTCTTGTATCGAGTCTGGATCTCCAAACTGTGATGACATTGGATCACAGCTTGTACCAGATTACGTACCACACGGGGTTTGGCTAATCTGATCCCATTTTGATTGCAGTGGCTCTGCATGCATTTACATCAGCCCTTTTTTCGTCTCCAGATAAAATACCGGCGTGCAGATTGTAGGGTGATACCTGGTGGGAATTGGGTCATCATGTCCCTGAGGTAGTGGGTACACGAGTGTGAATCTACAATCAAACATTAACTAAGTGTAGAGCTAATGCTGGAGAAATGCTGAGTCATTGTTTTCTTTTCAGTCAGACGCTGCTGAAGGTGAGGTGTCACCCATGCAGGGTTATTTTCTCCTCCTTTGGTCGCCGGGATTGTGTCACCTCGAGTATTTTAGTCAGATAATGTCGCTGTGCTGCTCAAACAGGGAGCATTTCTGAAAAACCAACACCCACACACACGAACCAGCAGCACAATTTCCAACCCGCTCCCTCTTTGTTCGAAGATGTGCTGTTTTTATTTTTTCTCCTTTTCTTTTTTTACAGACAGTGTCAGCACCCTCCTTCCTTTCCCCAGCCTCTGACCTGGCTGACAGCTTTTGTGTTCAGGATCAAGTATGAGGCTGACGAGTGTGTCCGCGGGGCTAACTATGATATAGCACCGCGCTGTCAAAACATATTGAGGACCAAATTCCTGCACGCCGGCCCGCAAGGGTAATTGGCTGTCGCCTGGTAGGTGTGCTGTTTAAATGAAATGGGCCTCATTTATCAAACTGTTTTCGACCATATTTTAACACAGAGCGGTGTTAATATGCTACAAAGTCAATTACATTGAAAATTTAATGGTATCTAGGCAACCATTAAGCTGGATGAATGATGTATCAAGGGTTTTTTTTTTTAATTACATGAGAAGAATAATATATGACTAAATATTCAGATCATATCTATTTTAGATGTAATGTCACAGAAATTTATTTCTCCTGACTGTGAGCAGTATGCATGACACTGAAATAACCATGGATGATTAATATTTATTTTAAAGGTCTGAATGTTCATAATCTGGCAGGTGTGGAGGTGAGAGTGTCATGGGGAGACGTGCTCTCTGTGGAAACATCAGTTTTGAACAAAGTGGGTGCTGACCTGCTCCAGAGTGTTGAAACATGACCCGTTTGCTCTCTGTGAGGTCTAGCCCTAAGACCTAAGTTGACTCCTGGCTCCACTTGTTACATGTGTTGCTTTAAAGTTACACTCAATCTGCTTTTGATTAAATTAGATTAATTTATTTTGAAGTGTCACCGGATGCTTGTAGTCCTACTCGATCTGCTTTGTGGAAATGATGCATTGTTACCCTAGCATTTAGCAAAAACAGAATTGATTTGACTTGAAGGGCTCCAGCCTGTCAAAGCTTAGGCACATGCGAACTGAAACGTATCCTATCCAATGCTGTGATGTAGCGGAGATGTACCAAACACATATCTTGTGTATTTGGGCTGTTTAATAGCCACAAGTTACTCTGGACTTCCACCAGATCGGAATCCTTGGACCACATCAGAGCTAGAGCCACAAGATTGAGTATTACCCACAATTCCTGTCCTAATGTTGAACTTCTTCTCATTCATACTGTCTTTATTGGCGTCCAAAAACCTCAAATCTGTTGACGGTATTATGACAGAGTTTTATTCTGAGTGTTTTATCTTGAAAATCTACTCGGTCTTTTATTTTGTTTTGGTCTCTGAATTCCTGCATTGCTCTGTCTACTCTGTGCAAACTGATGGACAATGCTTTGGCCTCCAACAAAAACACTAATTTTATGTAACTGCCCCAGATGTCCCATCCTGTTTTTTTTTTCTTTTAATCTTATTGTTTTACTGTATCTTATTAATTTTAACCTGTTTTTTTTAATTGAATTTGAATTGTTTTATTTTAATTTGTTTTATTGGTAAAGCACTTTGGATTGCCTTGCTGAAATTTGTTGTATAAATAAACTTGCCTTGCCTGTCAGATTCGGAGATGGACCAGACACAGATCTGATAGAATTTAGCCATAAATAAGTAAAAAATAAACTCAATTACATTCATATTTGAGAACTTATGACTTGAGGACATGAGAAAGGCATAATTTACTCAAATAGTTCATATGAAAATATTAGATATATGATTGGAGGCCACACCGAGAAACTTTCTGAAACTTGGCAACTGTTTGCATTCTATGTTGAAAACATGGCAGCTACGAACTTGACTCTGTAACCACATTTTAATTTATTAATTTATTTTTAATATACTCATTTATTTTATCAAGTATATATATATATATATATATATATATATATATATATATATATATATATATATATATATATATATATATATATATATATATATATATATATATACACACATTCATGTGTGTGTTTAGGTATACATGTCTGTATATATTATATATATTATTTTACTAATATTATATATATATATATATATATATATATATATATATATATATATATATATATATATATATATATATATATATATATATATATATATATATATATATATATATATGTGTGTGTGTCTGGCTGAATGTTTGTTGCTGTATTTGGGGAAGAGAGGATAGGACAGGGTCGTCTCTTGTCCCCGACTGTACTACATGTTTTGTTGTTCATGTTGTTTTAATAATAATAATAATAATAATAATACATTTTATTTCAGGGCGCCTTTCATAGCACTCAAGGTCACCTTACATAGGGTATCAGTAAAAGTGTATTTAAAGTTTTCTCTGTGATAATATGTTGAAAAAGTTTAACCAACAAGAACCTAAATAAAGGGGCTACAAAGGAAATCTGTAGTGGTGTCTTATTTGTATGTATACCTGTTTTGGAGGTTTTTGTGCCTTAACACAACACAAAAAAGGCTAAAAAATATACATTTGGCTTGTACTTCCATCCCAGCATGCAGCACATCTCCTCCCATCCAAAGCATTCTGGGAAGGAAAGCATGCATTCATCCTTGTTTGCCTTCCCTGATCCATTTTGGGAGCACATTTCTCCGTATGTCTGACTGCCAGTGGTCAGCGGGGATGACACAAGCTTTCCAAACACCACATGCCCGAGCCGGTGACCCGTCCCAGCTAGCAGGTCTTCTATCCAATCTACCTGTCACTCCTGCCAATGACAAGACACGCAGAAATGGATACCGAAACACGGCTGCATATTGACAGTGGCAGCTGCAATTCACCAGCAAGGACAGGCTTATCTCCAGTGAGCAGCTTCCATTTCCTCTACGCGAGAGACAGAGAAGCAGCTCCAGACTGAGCAGGAGACAACGTGTCCAGACAGGAGTCTATACTCTGTTCTCACCTGCTCACCCTCGGCAGGAGTATTATATTGGGTGACTTAAAGTGTCTCTCCTCTGGCAGCAAGGGGCAAAGCTGTCAAAGAAAGAGGCCAGGCTAGGCAAAGATTGGATCAAACTTTGGTTTTAGAGGACCTTCCAACGTTTTATTTGCCGGTGTCATGGGAAAAGTCAGAGAAAGCAGCAAATGTAGACAGAGTTGTAAAGTAAAGTGCAACCTCACAGGCCCTACGCTCTCAAACAAGCCCTCAGAGCCAGAAAACCCTTTTTTCTACCCACTTACTTCAACGACTCCTTCAAACTAAGTGACAAAATAACTGTTGTACCTGTCTTAGAAAACGACTCGTTCACATCCAGTGCTCTTTTGGTGACAGTAGCATTGTTTGTCGGTTGGTTGAAAAACTATCACTGTTTTTGGGCTTGGGGGGCGACTGTGGTTTGGATGGAAGGATTACAATGGTGTGTGTTGATTGACAAGACATCCCAACACACCCAGTACTAGGAATTAGTCATCCCTAAAATTAAAAGTTTTCTTTGATTTTAACTCGGAAGTAATCAAGGATCAACATCCAAAACAAATGCCCTCTTTCAGTCTGATTTAAAGCTTTGTCTACACCACTGTTCACATTATTAATAAATGGGTAAATCCACCAATTCAGAGTCCAACAGGTCATGAGTTCAAACCTTAACTTAAAGAGTACAAAATGTTTTTTGACTGAAATGTATGATTGCATACACTGAAAAAAATCTACAGAACAAAATAAAATATTTGAAATCTGATGCTTCAACTTAAACAAAATGATAGTCACTGCCCATTTGCCCCATGGTTTATGATGATTATAGATCAGTTGCAATTGCTTTAAGACTGCAAGGGAAGCTCAGCTTCCCCTAAAATGTCCCTAAAAAAGTGGTGATGTGTTCTGCTTTGTGTATATTTCATTGACAAAATCTGAGCTAGAATTTCTTCATCTTTTGTTCAGAATCAGCTCCTATCACAGGTAACTGGCTCCACCTCCTTCTCATTCATCCCCCGCAGCGTCTCAGCGCTTTTACACAGTCGGACGCTGAGCGTCTTCTGACTTCAGCGGGGAAGCGTAGAGTGGGTTGTTCCACTGTGGAAACTGGACGGTCATTGGATAAACGCTAGGCTTTGGCCCACCCATCGGACGCTCAGCGTCTCTGGGGGTCTATGAAGCAGTGGGCTGGCCTGGACGCTGGGTTCTGCATGATGATTGGATGATCTGTCTGAGGCCGAATCTCTTTTTGATTGACAGTGAAATGAGCCAGTTAGCAATCTTGAAGTATAACCCTCCACAGGAGCATCTTCTCAGTTGTTCTGGACTGATCTGGAGGCTTTATCAATCCCCAGAGAGTTTACCTTTCTTAAAAACGACAAGCGTTGTGTTTAAAGATTCTCTCTCTTTACACCAATAAGCAGCTACAGCTTCAGCTGTGGCACTTCTCCCTGTCACTCACACTTACAGCCTGTCGTAGTCTCATGTAGCAGCTCCAGCTGCTAACAAGCTGACATGGAGGGTAGAATTCATGTTTAAATAAATAAACAAATTTATGATGCAGGCCGGAAAAAAAAATAGCTCCCCCTCCTCGACTGACCAGCAGCTGCAACTGTTATAGATGCTAAACCACACATCCATTAGAAGAATGTCATGTGTATGTTTACATGAATCTTGACTCAAAAACAATAATAATAGTTAAATTTCATAGTAAACAGCTTATTCTGACTGGTTCAGAAACTGGAATATTGACCTTAACTCGATTATTGGCTGCTAATATACACAATGATGTGTTTGTAGAAAGATTGCCACAGTGATGACATCAGAAGAGGGAGGGGCTTAAAGGACTCAGGTAAAGGTGACTGACTGGAAACCAGAGTTTTATCATCTGTGTTTCATGCCCAAACCAAAATGTTGGAAAAGGTAAATTCTGACCTAGAAGTGGCAGTCAGAGTGCCACAGAAACCTTAGAGAGTCCTCCATTGGGTCCTGTGAATATTTATACTGACTGTCAAGCTGATTTCAGCGGCAGCTCCCAGGATATCTTGCTCTGGACCGATGACTTAGCCATTCAGACCTGAGCGGTGACTTTGGGCTTTGTTGTATTCAGGCCACACCAGATTGGGTGGATCCGTTCCTTCAAATCTGCATAAAACTTCACCCTGGATGTATGGTGGCCTCTCTTCAGAGTGATGGATTCTGTGTGACACCGCAGCAGCGTGTCTCTGAGCAGCTTTTAATGGGTTTTTCAAAACAAAAGCAGCCCGTGACTTCCTTGGAGGTGCAGACGGAGCTGGCTCCTGACTGCGGTAAGAGCATTTGTGGGTTCAAACGCTTCAAAGACATTAATAACACAAAGAGACAAAGCTGCACTGCTGTTATCCTTTAAGCAAAGGTGCATCAAACCCCGTCCGCAGGATTGTTTGAGCTTTGCTGGGTTGTTACTGTGACAAAGGGTGAGTCCACATGACTGACCAGCCTGCCAAGCCGCGCTCCTCTCCGTCCTGACAGATAAAGACATTAGTTGCGCCTTGTCACTGTGTTGCACTGCAACAAAACAATTTGCCTTGGCTTAAGGTCTGCAGCTTTTGTCATTCCCTAACACATGGGCGGGGAAGATGGGAGTAGCTGTCTGACAGCTGTAGACTTTCAGCTAACAGTCGTGCTCCCCTTCAACAAGTTACTTTTAAGATGAAAGCCTTGCATGCTTTTATCCCACTTCCATATTTGATATACAGGCAGGGGTTGTGGCTCTGTTCTTGTCTCAAAGTGATATTGTGTCATTTGATCTCGGCAGATAGGAAGACATCTGAGGTCTGATTGGGTAGGGGAAAGGAAAAAAGCAGCAGCGACGAGCTCAGTTTGACACTGAGCTAAAATATGTGCCATCCTGCTTTGAAGAGACAATTAACATGGGAGCCAATTGCCGTTGCCTTTTCGTCTTCTCGGCCCTGTCACAACAGTGGCCTGACATCTTTTTGTAGTGTAGTGCTCAATTAGCATTACCCTGACTTGTGAAATGGTGTAAAAGATCCCGATTCTGTCGCAGTCTGTCAGACACCTTATTGGCTGCGGTTTACGTCACTAGACATAACGTAACTCGGAGGCAATGTGACACTCTGTGGCAAAACTTCTGCCAAATCGACTCTCTTTTCATCCCACGCATACAATTAACCTCACGACTTGCTGATAACTTGCTGCTAAATTGGTCAAAAGCAGAACTCATTTGGCTGAAAGTATTTGTCCCCGAAGCCAGAGGTAGCCTCTGTGACACGAGAGGAAAGTAGGGTAAAGTTTGAAACATGAAATCTAAAAAAAGGAGGACATTTTCTATTCTCCCCCCCTTAATTAGCTCGTGCCCACATATCCACCCTCACCTAAAAGTTTCTAAATCGGTGGATTGGCCTCATTAGAGGAGCAGAGCGCTGCAGTCGAGGATGTGTGATCAATAGCCCCAAACTGAGAGTAGACCCATGCTGATCACTCGCTAAATCCCACTTCTGATAGGAGTTGTTGTTCGGCACCAGTAGAGCTAACTCAGTTGATTAAATATCAGCCTCCCTCCCCTCCTTTTTTCCTCCCATCTCTGCAGGCCTGACTGATTGCCTGCGAAGGGAAGGAGGGCTTATGGAGGCAGAGAGGGAGAGATGGATGAAGGAATGAAGGGAGGGCAGGAAAGAGGAAAGATCAATTGTGGATTTAGCTGAGAGCACAACCTTGGCAAGTGCATGCAACCCACAGCAGATAATATGATTATCCTGGGAGGAAAAAAAAACAAAACAAAACAAAGAAGCCTACCTCGCTGCATTATGCAAAGGAAGATGTAAGGGGAGGCTTGTCTTCCATGCAGGCTCTAATTCAACAATATTTACTGGATGCAATGCTCTTTTTTATCTCTGCCGCCAGCTTAAGAAATATTAATAAATAAATCATAAACTAATACCACGGTCCAGGGTGTATTATATTGTGGGGATGACAAGAAGCTCACTAATGCTGTGGAATTGTGCATTATTTGTCAGTGGGAGTGAAAAATACGAGAAGCTGGCACATCAATCAAGGTTGCCATTTCAACACGGTGGTATTGAGCAGCGCGGATTAGCCACCCACTGAGGAGAATCAGCCAGGGACAAATAAATGTATGATGATTTTTTTTTCTCCCTTTCATCCCCTGTCCCTCTGTCTTTTGTCCACACTGTCAGTGTGTGCTTCAAAGTAATTACCAGCTGATGAATAGAAGATACTTGCTTCGGCTCGCTCCGCCGCGTTGTGCTTAATCTCCCGCTAAAACGTCCCTGCTTTGGTTTTCAGTCCAGAAATCAGAAAGTCAAAGAGGGAAAAATAGATATTGTTTCCAAGCTCTGAAAATGTAGGGACGTAGTTAAAACATCTGACATACAACAAAGCAGGAGGACACAGGCTGATGAGGAAAATTGATAAGCCGTGGCCTGAACAATCTGAAATAAGCACTGTCAATTGTCACTCACTGTCACGCACACATTATCAACAAAGACAGTTTAAAAAAAGATTAAATAAAATCCACCTGTTTTATAAAACCATAGAAATAAATATGGGTGCCAAATGATATCTTCAAAACACCCGGACGTGAGAAACATTTCTATGAGGTGTATTAATTTTTTGAAGTTTGACCACAGCCCATCTGGAATTACTGGGGAGACAAAGTTTTTAACCTATACTGCAGCCAGCCACCAGGGGGAGCAGTTTTCCTGGCAACCTCACTTCGGGCTAAGCAAGATGACCTTTTTTTTTTTTTTTTTACAGTTTATGGGCAACATACAATAGAGATGCTCTTCAGCGCCACGTACTGCAGTGGAGGTATGGAAGACGTATTGTACTTCCAATTCAGCTAAAATATTATTTTTTATTTTAACAAATATATTTTATCATTCTATTTTATCACAGGTCAGATATAATGCTGTGTCGATATTTTTCACATCTCCAGACACAATGTGCGTCATTTCTGCTTCTTCTTCCTGTATCCATAGCAACAGCAGCAAGGTGGACTCCCTGTACTCAAAAGACTAAGATTCCTTAAAACATAACATGAGGATATCCTGATAGGGGTATATGTGACCAAATATTCAGATTAGAAAAAGAGGATTTGGGGGCTTTTAAAAAACAGAAGATGGGAATACTTTGGTTTTTAAAAAGGGTTATTGGTATGCAACCAGGTTATTGCTATTAGAGTTGCTAGGCGCCGCCCTGTTGGCTATGGCTGCCTTTTGCAGCAGCTCTATCTTCTTTGTCCATTTCTTGTAATTTTTTCGTCTCTTTTTCGTAATCTTTGTATTTCGAGTTAATCATTACTTTGTATGGTTCATTTGTTGGTCATGGACACCAAACTTTTTGTGGCTTTAGCGATATTTTTACTACTTTTCTCCTGTGTTTGTCTGGAGATCCTACATGTAACCATGGCTGCATTCTTTACATATGAAATCAGCTGTTTGCAGCCTGTAGCATGTCGATGCTACCTGGTGCAAGGCCGGATGTTTCCCCACAAGGTGAGGAGAAGGAGGTGAGGGCGACGTGCTGGTTCTCAGGTGTGAGCCAAGAAGTGACGACATGGACCTGTCCTTTCATCCATCGTTATTGGGAACGTAAGATCTATCTCCAATAAGATGGACAAGCTAGCTGTGCTAACCCAGCAACAGAGGAAATACCAGAAGGCAGAGTAGCATCATGCTATTCACAGACATGGCTAACAGAGCTAACAGCAGACACCAACGCCACATTGGAAGAGCTTCACCTGCTGTGAGCAGACAGGATCCAGGAGACAGAGACTGAACAGACTGCTGAAGAAGCTCAGTCCTGGACCCTGTGGAGGTGGAGGCTGGCTGACTGGACAATGATGGACAAGCTGTCAGCATCTATTTTCTTATGGCGCTTTTTGCACTTTCTATACACTTTCTTACTTTGGTTTTCTTGATTGCTGCTGTGACTTCAATTTTGTTGTACTTGTTACAATGACAATAAAGTTCTGTTTTATTCGATTCTATCCTGTAAGGGTTAATGACTACATGTAAATGTCGCCATTCTGGTGTTTTGAAAATTCATCCTCATGCAGAATTGGCTGAACTCTCCTGTATCACTGTGTCACTGTTAGTCGTGTCCCAAAATGTCTGTTATGGACGCTGACGTGTTTGGATTTCCAGCTAATTCAGAGCCTGGTGTCTGATCAAACATTGTCGTTTAGCGCCTTGGGAATCAGAACACGCTGAATTTTCAGTCTCCCCAGAGGTTCTCCCTCCATTTCGGTCATTAAAAGAGCTTTCACACCCATCACCCTTAAGCCACATTTTCAATTTGGTAAATGACTAATTGCTGGATTTGCTTTGCAGAGCTTCTGGTGCTCAAAGGAGGATGACTACGCCTCCAAACTTTTCACTTGGGCGAAGACTTCTGTATAAACAAGAAGAACAAGTGTACTGCTTTTAAACCATATAGGGGGAATAAGATAGTGACATGTTAGATGGTTAATATCTTAAAGGATAAAAACATCATGAATTTATCCCTTCAGATTGGGGAAACAGAATCCAGCGGTTGCTATAACAGCTTTCCGTCTTTTCCTCATCCTCTTGCTCGTGTGCAGGAACAGCAAGCCAGATCAGGGGGGAACCCAGCCACATATGCATAATGATCAATTCAGATTCAGCTCCAACAGAATGTGAACATCTTTTGATACATTATAAAGTCATGTTAGTGCAAAAATTACCATAGTTGTCTCATTGAAAATCATGTATTCTGTTGGTCAGTGCAGCTGCTCAAAGCGATGCATGCTGCAAAATCAGCTCTGCTACTGTGAGCAACTATCACACGGTGTGACGGATTCACACCATCTCCCCGTTAAACGCATGTTACATTTATTACAGCAGAACAAATGCAGAACTAGCGCTTTCAGAATTTCATGCCGGACCACTGCCTCATGTTTAAAAATGGGCTCTTTCCGGACTCATGGGTGGCGCTAACTTTTTGGTATGAACCCATTTTCCTATGTTCATTAATTTATGAGGGAAGAAGACGAAGCAGAGCGGTGCAGTGTGCAGAAGACATCATTACTTAACCGCATGCAAAAACCATAGGGGGACGTCTCCAGTTCTCCAAGTGCAGTAAGACCTTGGGGGATTACCCAATCCACATCATTTCCTCCAGCCCTCAAACCTCATGCTTTCCTGATCACATAAAGGATTACATGGCTTTGCAAGAACACATTTAAGCATTAACACCCCACAAAGCACAAAACTCTCAAGGCCAAATTAAACATCTGCTGCTTCAACTTTGAAGTAACAAAGTCCCGGATGGAGAGTATTTAAAAAATGACAAATCCTTGATTAGTACTTCTGTGTTTTAAAGCTCAATTTCAGCAAGTTTGGCTGCACACGTGATGGGATCACCTTGGGGGCCTATGGTAATAAGACAGGAAGGTCATGCAGTATGATTAGGATGCAATGTCAAATCCCCACTGGTCCCCTGTGAGAATGCAAACACTATGAATGCACAGATGGACGCTAACAGTGTTAATCATTAAGTGAAACTCAGTGAGGCCTCAGAAACTCAGAGACGCTCCATTCGCCACAAGAAAGAGAAAGGAAGGAGTGAATACAGTGGAGAAAAATTATTTCCAAAGCTGCAACTCAAAAAAAAATTTCTACTAGACATTGGTATAAACACAAATAATTCACACATGAAAAGAAATCACAACGCTCAGGTCCATAAATAATGATTATGTGGAATGAATACGATGACACAGGAAAAAAGTATTGAACACACCATGGAAAGGCTGTATACTTTGGCAAGGAAACGCACCATACCACCTGAAATCTGTCAGTAATTATTACTTGAACTTCCAATTAGTGCAAACCAACATCAGCTGGGCTAGAGCAAATTGATGGTCCTATAAAAAAGGTAGTTTTTTCACCAAGCAGTTAAATACCACACACCTCATGATGGGTAAAGGCAAAGAGCTCTCTGAAGACATTCACAACCTGATTGTTGCTCAGCATCAGAATGGAACTGGTTACAGACTTATATCAAAGCACCTGAATATTCCAGTCAGCACCGTTGGGGCCATTATTCACAAGTGGAAGAAGCACCACCTTACCATCAACAGGCCACGCACAGGAGCTCCTTGAAGATTTCTGACCAGGGAGTCAGAAAGATAGTCAGAGGAGTACTCAACCAGCCAAGGACCACCCTGAAAGTGCTCCAGAAAGACTTGGAGGCAGCAGGTACAATTGTTACAGAGAAAACAATAGGCAATGCACTCCACTGCCATGGCATGTATGGACTCCATTCCTCAAGAAAAGTCATGTTGAAGCTGGTTTAAAGTTTGCTAAACAGCATCTTGACAAGCCTGTAGAATACTGGGAGAATGTTGTCTGGTCAGATGAGACCAAAACTGAACTTTTGGGCTGTCATACTACAGACCATGTTTGGAGGAGAAATGGCACTGCACATCAGCCAAAAAACACTACACCAACAGTGAAGTTTGGAGGTGGAAGCATCATGGCATGGGGTTGTTTCTCATCTCATGGTGTTGGCAAACTTCATCTAACTGACGGAGCAATGAATGGAGCCATGTATGGGGAAATTCTTGATCTGAATCTGCTGCCATCCACCAGGATGATGAAGATGAGATGTGGCTGGACCTTCCAGCAGGACAACCATCCAAAGCACACGGCAAAGTTGACTCTCAAATGGTTTCAAAAAAAGAAAATCAATCTGTTAGAATGGCCTAGTCAATCACCTGACTTCAATCCAACTGAACATTTGTGGAAAGAAGTAAAGAAAAGGGTTCACCAGAGGGCACCAAAGAATATTCCAGATTTAAAGACAATCTGTGCAGAGGAATGGGCCAAAATCACACCTGAGCAGTGTGGGCCATTAGTTCAAACAGACAAGAAGCTTCTGGAAGCTGTCATTGCAAACAAAGGCTTCTCCACTAAGTATTAGATGTGTCTCAGTTAGCGTGTTCAATACTTTTTTCCACTTAATTCAACATAATCATTATTTATGGACCTGAACGTTGTGATTTCTTTTCATGTGTGGATTATTTGAGTTAATACCAATGTTTGGGAGAAATTTTGTTTGAATTGCAGCTTTGGAAATAAATGTGATGAGAAAAAAGTTGAGGCATACTTATTTTCCACACTGTAAGTGAGTGGAAACAAGTCGTGCCACTCAAATCCATCTTCAGACACAACCTACACACTTGTAAACACATCCTGAGCCCCAACAGTCTATTCAAACTGTCATTTCCTGATTGTTACACTTCCTGCCAATGTTGCTGCTCACATCAAGTTGTTTTTCCCATCCACAGATTTTTATGCGAATTTGCACACAGTAAATTAAATGAAAGCTTTTACTCGGCTGAGGTGGAGGAGGTGGCATAGTAATGACAAGAAGACATTGTTAAGCGTGTTTGAAAGAGACTTTTCCAAATAAATGTCTTGTTCTTGCGGGCGTATCAATAAAGAGAAGATATGATTAATTTTGATAAAAGTGGAAGAAAATACACGCAGGTCCCCGCCTGAGTTTGCTCCGTCTTGTTCGTGTTTTATCATCTGAATTCAGATGTTTCTCTGTCTTCTCTTTTGTTATCCCTGCTTTTGAATTATGTATTTTCTACTTTCAGGCCTTGTTATTGTGAAATCCACTGCTGGCCAAAAGATGGAGTGGACAGATGTGACAAAAACATGTGCTGCACACTCTGACACATGGTGTCACACAGAGCTGCAGGCTTCGTCCTGTCCACCAACAATGGATCGAACCGGAGGGGTCACACATGAAAGGCTGCTCCCTTTTTCATCGTGTGGATCCCAGCTCTCCCACCAACGAGGATATAACCTCTAATTGGTCGTCCTCTCACGACTGTGTTCACTAGATTCCAGTGAATCCTGAGATACTGGTTGTGCTGCTGATGCCTTTGTTAACCCGTATGAAGCAAACAACAGCAGAGGCAGGAACAGGGAGTAACATACGGAGGAACATTAGACAGAGTGGACAGCAACACAGGGGATGGTCTTGTCTCTCTTCACCTGATACACAACAGACTTTAGTTAAGTCCTGCCACCTTTTCTGAGCAGAGGCCGCGTACAGGGCTGTGGTGGGTGTCACATGGTGCGTGCAGAACTACCTCCTGCACAACGTATCTAAAACGAAGGAGCTGGTGGAGGATCTTAGAAGGAAAAGGATGTTGCTGACCCCTATTTCAGCTAAGACCAAGGGTCTTCAATCTGTGGCTTTGGAGCCTAAAACTGCTCTTTGATTCCTTTGCAGTGGCTCCTTGTAGCTTTAAAACATATATTTTGAAATAAATAGTATTTGTTTGAGATTTTTGCAAAAAATGTGGCACTAAATGTCAATTTTTTGACATTTTTTTTCAAATTGAGAAAAAAATTGAATTTGTAAAGTTTTTGATAATTTCATTTCCTTATGTTTCTGCAAACTTTTATGAATTATTTAGATTAACTTTTTTTAAAAAAATGCAAATTTTTGAATTTTTTACATTTTTTGAAAATGTAGCAAATTTTTTAAATTTTAGAATTCCTAGAATTTTTGCACATTTAATTTTTTTATTATGCATATTTTTGAAGTTAAAAATATTGCAAATTTTTCCTTTTCTTCCATTTTTTCTAGTTTATTGAAAAATTGAGAAATAAGACATCACGTGTCTAACATTTCTTAAATTTTGCAAATTTTTATAGAATATTAAGATTCCTTGTTGATAAAAAAAAGCAAATGTTTGAATTTTTACATTTTTTTTAAAAAGGGAACAAAATTTCAAATTTCAAAATTCCTTAAATGTATTCACCTTTTTTAGTTTTTTTATTGTGCAAAGTTTTTGAAATTCAAAATATTGCAAATTTTTCCCTTTCTTCCATTTTTTGCTAGTTTATTAAAAAATAAAAAATAAGTCATCACATGTCTTACATTTTTTACAATTCTTAAAATTATTATAAATTATCAAGATTCCTTCTACTAAATAAATATAAACTTGAAATTTTAACACTTTTAGAAAATGTAGCAATTTTTTTAGATTTCAAAATTCAAAGAATTTTTGCACATTTCTAAGTTTTTTTATTATTTATATTTTTGAAATTTAAGATGTTGATGTCTTCCAGTATTTGCAAGTTTATGAAAAACTATAAGACATCACATTTACAATTTTATAAACAGAAAAAAAAAAAAAATTAAATAGTTATTCACAAGATTTTCACTATGTTTAGAGTTTTTTTTACACATTTTTGTCTTTTAGTGAAGATAAAGTAGATTTTGTGGCCCCTGAACGGCTTTAATCCAGGTGAGCTGAGGGAAAATTGCCCTTTGAAAAGTAAAGGTTGCAGAGCCCTGATTTAGGGGGTCGACGTAAACCACAAGTACTTGAGGTTGTACTTGGTAGATAAACTGAACAGGGGTTCAAATAAAGAGGCTGTCTACATAAAGGGTCTGAGCCGCCGCAGACTAACCAGACTCATCTAGAAAGCCAGTGACATTATCAGGGTGGAGCTGGACTCTGACTGTGGTGTCAGAGAAGAGGATGCTGTCAAAGCTGCAAAGCATCTTGGACAATCTTCAGCACCCACTCCACAGTGAACTGGTCAGACAGAGGAGCACATTCAGACTGATCCGCTATGAAGCAGCACAGAGACACAGGAGGTCATTCCTGTCTGTGACCATCGGGCTTCTTAAATTCTCCTTTTGAACAAGACACTGGATTAATCACCTGGGTTCACTCATTTAACTTATTAAACTGGTATTCATTCATTCAGGTTAAAACTGGGCATCCTGTTTCCACACTATCAATAATTTGATACCATGACCCTTTTACATCATCGTCTTTTTTTTCCAACTGCTGTTCTATGTGAAGAGCGATGGTAACACCAAATTTCCTGGGTTTGTAAAGGATTTCTGATTCTGATTCTGATACTGTACGTCTGCTCTCTGCAGCAGGAAGCACCAGACTGTGTGTGGAAGTCAGACTGGGATTATTTCCAGATTCACTACCAGTCAAACATTTTGGGGAATATCCATAAACTATTTGTCTGAATTGCACTTAAATGGAATCGCAAACTATGTGTGACACAGCTGATTATCCAACTGTCTCCAGCTGGAGAGTTTGGTGCCAGATCAGCTGGCATGGGTTTCACTACAGTCAGATTTTAACTGGCACTAAAAATATGAGAGTATTATGACCCATATTTACAGTCAGAGTAGAGCTGATAAGTGTGTGTGTGTCGGGATGTGAGGCTGGGGTCTGACTACAGAGTGGATAATGGATGGACGTAGTCTGTGATGTCACCCATCTGTTTCTGAAGCAGAGTTTTAAAGTGTGTCGTCGTGGGAAGCTAAACGGGAAATGATGACCTCAACCTAACAGTGGTCAAAGCGTTACACAAATAAGATTCAGAGCTTGGATTTCTCTAATCTCATCCTCTGTTTCTGAAAACAACTCCTGTTTCTGAGCGTGATTCACTCCCATTAATGTTATTAATACATCCAGCTCCAGATGTTCTCCACAGCAGCGGCTGTCAGAGGCTCCGTGGGGTAAAAAATATGTTTTCTTGTGTGTGTTTCTCCTGCTCCTAACACAGTAAAGATAAGGTCAGTTGGGTTAGCTGCAGAAAGAAAAATAAACAACCAAACAGAAACAACAACAGGCAGGAATTCTGTGTTTTTCCGCAGCAAACTGTAGCACACTGCAGCCGAGTCGGACCCAGTGGAACAGCCCTCCTGGGCCCGCACATAAAAGACCACAGCAGCTGTTCCACCGTTCTGCGTGTTACCAGCCCTCAGTGTTCTCCATCACCTCCCACCTCTCCCACAGTCTCCCATCTTTCTCCGTCTCTCACCTGAGGGTGTGATTAGCTGAGTCGATTAACGCGCACTAATCAGGCTAAAACACAGACTGACAGATGTAGAATGCCAAAAATGACTTTTTTTTCTGCTAACTTTTTCTTTCCCCGTGTGATTTCCTCAAATTAGTGAAGGGCGTCTTGCCACAATTCATCATCAGAGTGATTGTGTGTAAGCGTGTGTGTGTTGTTGCTACTACTTTGTGGAGAGTCGTGTCACATTCATGATGCTGCCTTTAATTCCTGCAGCTCTAACAGATGTCTGTCTGTCTGTGTCTGTGTGTGTGTGAGGAACTCATGCTCTGCTGTGATCCTGTTACCTACTCTGAGCTTTTTCTCTGTGCTTCAGCACGTTTACAGAGCAGACAGGAGTAATCGATGATACATCCCAACCCCGAGAGGGACATGAGAGAATCGGAGACACGGGATGATGCTGAATTTAGGCTGGACCGGTTAAATGATGAAGACAGTCAGTCATTATTTATCCGCTGTAAAAAGTAATATCACAAGTTGATACACATGTTCAAAATGATTGACTTTGACCTGATCCAAACAGAGATAATGAACTGATATTAGGGGCAGGTGACTTCCTGCAACAGTGGAATGATTCAGCTGGTGTCACGTTTCGCACAACAGCACTACACTGCAAAAACAGGATGTTTTACTGTATGTTTTGGTCTCATTATAAGTAAAATTGTCTTGTTAAACTGGATATGAGCCACTTTTGACTGGTCAGTCTAGAAAAAAATCTTCTTTAAAGGCATCTAAAGACAAAAATTAGGTCTGAATTGCTCCAACAAGTAAAAAAAATATAAATCTGCCAATCATATTAAGTCTAAAAAGACATTTTCTACCAAAACTAAGACAGAAACACTTGATAAGATGTAATTTTGTTTTGCTGTGTATGTAACTGTACTGATAAATAACTTACTTTGTGGTGTGTATCCAGTTAAAAGTTGACTTAAACAAAGAAAATTTGTTTCCAAACAAACACACACCTGGTTAAAAGGCACATCTTTACGACAGCCTGCATGAGGCTCCAGGCCAGAAGGTGGCGCTGCAGCCCAGTTTAAGTAGATCCTCACACACTGCAAAAAACTTTTTTTGTCTTAAGTAAAATTAATTTGAGCCATATTTAGTTGATCAGTCCAGAAAAATGTCTTGTTTCAATTTATGTAAATACAAAATGACGTCTGTATTGCTTGCAACAAGGGGAAAAAAGGAATCTGCAAATGAAAACTCTGCTTGAAACCAGAATAATTCCTTACCTCAAGTAATATTTTTTCTTAACCTCTTAGAAGCAATTCAGACCTCGTTTTTGTCTTTAAATAACTTGAAACTAGACATTTTTCTGGACTGGTCAGGTGAATGTGGTTCATATTAAGTCTAAAAAAGACATTTTCTACTGAAAATAAGACAAAAACACTTGATAAGATTTCAGTTTCTTTGCGGTGTACGTAACAGTTCTGATAATTACTTAACTTTGATGTGTTGTATCCGGTAAAAAGTTGACTTGAACAAAGACAATTTGTTCCAAGTGTTCTTAAAAGTCACATCTTTACGTGAGACTCCGGGCCAGAAGGTGGCGCTGCAGTCCAGGTAGCACTGATCCTCATACACTACAAAAAACGGAAATCTTATCGAGTGTTTTTGTCCTGTTTTAAGTAAAACTTGTCTTGTTGCACTTAATTTGAGCCACATCAAACTCATCAGTCCAGAAAAATGTCTTGTTTCAATTTATCTAATACAAGTAACCTTTCTCTTGTTCCATTAGCAGATTTTTTTTTCTTACATGTTACAAGTAATTCAGACCTCAATTTGTCCTTAAATAACGTGAAACAAGACATTTTTCTGGGACTAGTTGGATGTGGCTCATTTTAAGTCCAAAAGACTTTCTTTTTTTTTTTTTTTTTTTTACTAAAAATGAGACAAAAACACTTGATATGATTTCAGATTTCTGCAGCGTAGCATCTTTAAGCATCATCTGTAACAATCCAATAATAGTAAAGATTCTTTCAGCCTTGTTTTATCACATATATGAAATCTACACAACCTGATTGTGCCACAGAGGAGCTCAAAATGCCTTATATTTTGTTTCTGTTTTTTTATTTTAAATAGTTCATAAGAAAGTGGTGTTGAAAATTAAACATCTACTTTTTGGGTTGTTTTTAAAAAAAAACTGCCAGTGAGGAGGATTCGTATCTTCTTGATGTTGCGTGTACTCGTGTTTTGAATTAACCCAGATTCAGAAAGCTCAATGAGTCTGAATCCTGAGCATTACATCAGGGGTGAGCTGGGATCTTTAAGACAAAGTACAGGGTCAGGCCTGGGAGTCAAATCAGAGGCATCTGAGACAGATGTCCCCGTTTCCACCAAGCAGTCTGGTTTCGATCAGTACGGTTTGGTACGGGTTGGATCAGTAAAGCCTGATCCTGTTTGTGTTCGTGCCCCCTCATGGTAGGCAGTGTGTAAGCTCGATGCCAATAGCTGCATCAATTACACAACAGCGTGACACAGTGTGCCCCGTTAGTAAATCCAATGAAGAAGAAAAACATGACAGTAAACAAAGAGCAACGGTGAAGACATCCAGCAATTCGTCCTCTCTGTGATTGGCATGTGTCTCTTTGTTACAAAGAACAATCATTCGTTTCAGAGAAGTCTGTGTGCCACCAGGAGAAATACAACAGCCGCTGTCGCACAGGAAGTGACCGTTCTTTCCACCAATCAGCAGTTAGCAGCGTTGTAGCTCCGAGGTTTCTGCCCCTCTTCTAAGAGGACAGGCCTGTACAGAGCAGGAAACAAGGAGACAGAGCGTTGGGCAAAAAGCCACAGGTTGGAAATGAACCCAGACTGTCTGCTTCAAGGACTCCAGCCTCTGAATATGGAGCGTGTGAGATGAACCGCGAGGCCAAACTGGCTTATTGGTGATTTTTTAATTGGGTCAACAGACTGTGTTTCAGCAGAGAGCCACAAAATATGCAAGTGTGGTTAAAAATTATAAAACCAACACATTCACATCATCTGAGTTAAAAATCCAACGATGAGAACTTCCTGCATTCAAATGCACAGTTTTTCGTTTTTGTGATCAGCCACAGATAGACGCCCTCTGGACATTTCCACTGCTCTCATTTAAAAACCTGAAAAAAAAGGAAACCACTCTGATATTTTTTGCACAAATGACTCATCCCTGTGAAACCAGAGGCTCACAGCAGCTTCCTTCTTCCCACACTCTCTGTGTTTTAGCGTTAGTATGCAGCGCTGCTGAATAAGTAATGGCCATGCAGAGTCCCCGGGATGTACGGGATGCCCTGACTCAGATGAAAGATCAGACTACAACATCTGTGTCATCTGTTTCTTGCCTGTGCTCATTTCTCCATCTTCCCCTGCTCTTATGAAATCATTTGTTAAATATGTTTTTTTCTTTTTTTCACCGCCTGACATCCAAGAATTATTCCCTTCTTCAAAACAAGTGGGAATTGTTTTTCTCCCCAAATGCACAGTTTTGTTTTGCTTTTTTTTCTGCCTGAGTAACTGCTCCGTCTCAGGGTTTTTTTTTTTTTTTTTTTTTTTTTTACACACCCACTGAGATGCATTCATACACACACACATAAACACACTTAAAGGCAAAACAGCTAATTATATGTTCTCGAGGATTTCCAAAAATCCGGCTCCACAGGGATAGCACTCACTCCTCCACAGGATGTGCTTGACGTGGCCGCTGCCAACTTGGAGACATGATTGCTAAATGAATATCATGTTTCTTTTCATCCAGCATAAATGGATTGACAGTCATGCAGGCATCAGTGATTCACTGCCACAGTCAGCTCTGAACTAGATTATTTAACTCAGAAGGCCCTTCAAATCAAATCAACGGGCTCCTCGACTGCGATGGAAATAAACATTGAAACACACGCGTCGTTTTCTATCATCTCAACCTCCAATGGCAGAGGAAGTGTGGCCCATCAGAGCCGCTCTCTAAATGTCTGAGAAGATTTTTTTTTTTTTTCTCGAACAAACTCTGTCACCGAAAAAGGAGCAGACTGAAGCCGAGACTTATGTTTGCCTATCCTGTGTAATCCATAAAATAACCCAGAATATCAGTCAAACAAATTTGGAAAAAATAATTTTCATTGTAACCCTTTATTATTTTACTGTACCATGTTGTTTTTTTTTTTTTTAAACTCAACAAAACTAACTCCCAAAAAAGAAACACATCTGTATTCAACCCTGTATTACCAAACGTATCATATTTTGATATATGAATTTCATTGAACTTTATCTCATCAACATGATAACTAGTTTCCTCAAAGATGCTATGAGGAGGATCTGTTTTGATTGCATTTAGTAGTAGCCGGCTGCATGTAGTGCTATCGGCAGCCCGGTGCTGTGAGACGTGTCTGTAATGTGTAACGTTAGTGAATCCTGGTCATGTCCTGCCAGTCATCTACCAATCAGAGCTAACGTAACCTCACTCTTCATTTTATTGATAGACTCTCAAGTTTGAACAGACCACTGCAGAATAACTGCTGACTGTGGGTTGGAGTCAACATTAGCACAAACAGATTAGCCCTTTTAGCCTTTAGCTCGTGCTCTATGCCTCTCCTGTTTCTCTTTCTTCTGCTCTTCTGTCCTTTTTCTGTCTGACAGTTAGGCTCCAGTGTCCACCATCACTACAAAATTAATCACAGAAATCTGTCTACATCTAAATCTCTACTAAAATCCATCAGCCGATGTGGTGTTGTCATAGACACTTAGACATGCAGAGATTAAAATAACCTGTAGCCTATAATATTGGTGCTGGTAATCTCATTTTAAAGTGTGGATTATGATCAAGGAACATCTAGAAGGGAGACTTTTCAAGATCACTTTCATACTCCTCATAGTCCCTTTAAAAACCTGTGTAAAAAAAAAAAAAAAAAAATGTATTCTGCCCCCTTGAGGTTTACCATGCCACTACAGGCATCTGAAGTTGTTTTTTGCCCTTGTTTAAAATATCTGCTCTCGTGAAATCATCCACAAACATTTATTTAGGCCAGTAATTGCAAATTTTCTAAAATTTGCCGCAAGAATAACAATCATTCGAATATTTATTTAGAAATTTATTTGAAAAAGTTACTAAACAGCCCAGTTAGCGAATATGAAACATTTTTTTTTTATCATAAACAAAATGTTACAGCTATTTTTATTTTTGACTTTTTTAAATTTTAGTATTGTTATTGTTTATTTATTTTGTGAATTTAGTTAAAATGATTAATAAGAATATTAGTTTCGAAAAATTAAAAAAAAAACAAAAAACGTTGGGTTATTTTTTACTGGGTCAGGCTTTTAAGGGGCAACATTTTTTCTGACTTTACATATTTCAAAGACACCAAACCCCCCTAAAATACTTTTTTTTACGCTCTTAACTAAAAATAAATAAATAAATACAGTTGGGCAGATTTTTATTCTTGCTTGAAATAGTAAAAAAATATTTCTAATTTTTTTTTTTTTTTAAGTTTTCAATATCTAGAAATTTTAAGGTTTGGGACTCTAAAAAAAATATTTGTAGTTTCTCAATAGAAAACTTTATTTATTATTCCAATAACTGTTGTCTGGAGTTTAATCATAGGATCTATATATGTTATGCATATATTCCCCCAAAACTCAACACAAATGACATGTATGGCATTATAAGTGAGAAATACAATATATGGTATATATAAATAATACCAATCAATTTAGATGATTTATTTTTTATATAGTCTATACATGGCTTCCAAGTTTATGATCTAAAAGAACTCCCTGGTATCTAGTTTCACATACTCTTTTAATTTCAATTTCATTTGGTGTCAACAGTTAGTCCCAACATCACCAAACACCCTAAATTTTGTTTCAAAGATCTTGAAAAACATAGAAAAATACCCTTCGTGACTAAGAACAATGATTATCAAGCTTTTTAATCAGCCTCTTGAAAAAAATAACTTCTCTTTAAGGAGTTTTTGTGTCTTTGTGTCAGAAACCTCGGCCCTAACGTTGGTTCTCCTCAGTGCTATCAGAGAGGATAAAGTTCTTCAAATTATTACTTTGCAAACCCGGACTCTCAGAAACCCTCGCCTGGACTCACGGTACACTGAGCCCCTCTTGTTTCAGATATGTTGGAGTACAACCTGACATGGACCAGTGGGCAGGCCCCCTTCCTCCCATAACCTGTTCGGTAATAAAGCCGGCGTGGGCAGCCGCGGTGCAGGGATGAGGTGTTAGAAAGAGGAAAGAGGAGGAGCAGGAAAGCCAGGAGGTGGGTCAGGGACCAGCTGGGAATTGGAAGTGCGGCGGGTTCGCTGAGGTGCGAATGGAGCCTGCCGTCGTCTGAGGTTTCCATCGCACTCGACTACTCTTAGTCCAGCCGACCAAGCATGGAGGAATGTGCAGTTAGGGGCGGGGGCGGGCAGCTGCGCTCTCCCCGGCTCAGCTGGGTCTTCTTTGCAGTTATAACCCTCTCCCCGACTGCAGCCAAGCTCATCCCTTCCCTTCATCAATCAGTTTCAGGAGGATTTTATGTCTGTTGGTGATTTTATTACACACTGATGTACCTACACAGATGTATCAGAGTTCAGGAGAAATACTCCTCCTGACTGCTAAACACACCCCTCCACTCTGAGCTTTCATACATCTCAGGTGCAACAACTGGTGAAATATGGAGTGTATTCGATATATCCTCCAGTAGCATCAACGTGACGCCAGCAGAGTCAACGATGAAAAATCAGCCCTGCCTGATGAAACAGAATTTCACCAAAATAATTTTTCTTTTGAGAAACATGAAGATGCTTTTGGGATTGTTGACGAGGGTCACTATCATGACCTTGAGGAGAAGAAAAACATATTTTCTCTCTTTTTTTTTTCTTTCATCATTTTTTGTTTGTTCAAAAAAAAAAAAGATCTGAACTGTTGTCCTTGTTCAAACTGTGAGATTTGTGATCCTTTGCACCCTCACATGAGAGTGAGATTTATCTTTGGAGACCAGAAGCAGCTACTTATCTTCAAGGACACCATGCTTCATTGATGAACTCGTCTTTTACTTTGCAGAATGTGCTCCTCCAAACGGTTGTGTTGGTGATTTTGTATTTCTAAATTAATATCAGGCTTTAAAAAGCACTTAGGACCACTAACTCCTCAGACTCAGTGAAAAGCTTTCTTATTAATGCAGCTCTGAAACGTGGTTGTTCTAGATCAGGGGTCTGCAGCCTCTACCTTCAAAGGAGCCATTTTTCCTCAGCTCACCTGGATTTAAGTTTTTCAGGAACCACAAAATCTACTTTATCTTCACATTAAAGACAATAATGTGGATACAATTCCATACTAAGTTTTTTGAATTCATGAAATGGTACATGTGATGTCTTAGTTTTTTTTATTTTTAATACATTTGCACAAATTAAAAAAAAAAAGTAAACTATCAAAAAAACTTCTACAAAATGTGAAATAAAAAAAAATAGTAAAAAAATTGCAAAAGTTTCAAAAAAACTGACATTTCAAAAAATTTCAAATTTTTTAAAAGAATACTTTAATTTGAATTCATACATTTATGATATCACTTAACCCATATTTTTTGTTATTTGAGAATGGCTTTATCTTCAAGAAGAAGACAAAAAAAGTTGGTACAATTCCATACAAAGTTAAAATCTAGTAAAAAATAATCTAAATGAGAAGTTTTTTGAAATTATGAAATGGAACATATGATGTCTTAGGTTTTTTATTATTATTATTATTATTATTATTATTATTATTATTATTATTATTATTATTATTATTTTGAATAAATATACACAAATTAAAAAAAGAAACATCAAAAATATAAAAAAAGTATAAGATCAAAATGAGATATTTCAAAACTTTGCAAAATTTCAAAAATGTTAAAATAATACTTGAATTTGACAATAAAGACACTAAAGTGGATAAAATTCTATACATAGAAAAAATTTAGTGAACAATTATATAAACCAGATGATTTCTCTATTTATTCATTCATTTTTTAATTAATGAAATCTGTCATGTTTTTTTTGTAAATAAATTTGCAACAAATTAAAAAAAAAAAATTATATAAATCAAAAGTTTTCAAGTTTCAGATATTTTTTGAAATTGCAAAATCATCAAAACTTAAAAAAACAAATGAATATTGAAAAACAATTAAAAAAAAATTTATTTATTTGTTAAAAAATTGTAAGAATTTCTAAACTTTCGACTGAATATTTTAACTTGATAACATATTTTGAAAATACTGTCACCTATTTATTTATTTATTTATTTTTGCTAATGTCTTGCCATCAAGCATGTATATTAAGGCGGCACATTGGCAGTTAGAATTAAAATCTATATTTTCTTCCAGATTAGTATTTTTTGTTAGTTATCTTACCAGGGCTGTAAAACTTTATCCAGCGTCACTGGATCATCAGTGATACTCTCTGGCTCCAGAGCTGCAGGTTACAGACCCTAGGTCTATAAAGTTGAATTAGTTTTTTGGTGAAGTGAGTCTAAAACTGTCTATTTGTGACTGGTGTTCTCTTGTTTCATGCATTTTCTTGTTGAGCAGTGGTTACAGACACAACGGCTGCTTTCTGTAGCACTCCATTATCTGTGTTCATCACAGCAGCTACTAAATAAAACAGAACGCAGGATTTACAAAACCCTCACTTCCCTTCTTTTGGTAAAGCTTCATCATTTTACTCTGCACATGAGGCCTGGGCGGGAAACAAGAAGAAAAGTAGCCAGAAGGATCGAGAAGACTAAATAATGTAATCGACTTTGACAGTTTCCTGTTTGCACGAAACAAACTTTCACCTTTAAGATCAGAAGCAGCTCCTCCTGCTTCTATCCTATTTTCACCTTTTTGAGAGATCATTTAACCAGCTGTGTTTCATTCTCATCCAAACTTAAGTAAAAGCCAACAACGTCTCAGAAAAAGCCGTTTTGCTTCCAAACACTTGTGTGCCTTCAGTAACCTCTAACACTCCTCATCTGTGTTGTTTTTCAGGGAGCACCTGGCAAATTAAGCAGAGGGCACTGCTGCCAGGAACTGAATCCATATCATATTTATTTATTGTTATTCGAATGTCAGAATGTTGCAAATTGCTGCTTTGAGGAAAAAGATGCTCTGGCAGATTATTGTTGGCACGTAGCTGATAGCTGAAAGGAAAGCGAGCTAACTCTCCGCCGCTCAGTCAGACTGCTGCAGTGCTGTATCGCTGGGAGATAATAAAATATACACCAGCCGAGGCTCTGTGTGTGCCTTTGTGTGGGAGGCAGCTGGGAAGAAGTCATCATTAAGTCAGTGAAATCAACAATGAAGTCTCGCACAGAAACCCATGCTCTTCCCTCTTGTATAGTTTTTTTCAAAGTAAAGAATGCACATAAGTTTTTGACCCAGAGAGCTGCAGCGAAGTCACAGCGTGAGGAGACGATTTCCCTTCTTGGTTACAGTCGCTGTGAAGACAGGGACACAGAAACTAACTTCACCCAGAGCTGGAAAAAAAGGAAGTTCTTATTAGCTGCTACAACGATCTGTGACATGTCGACTGATCAACACCTTTAAGACCGTCAGCACATTGTTGAGGTGGCAGCTAGATGAGGCATGTTGTTTGTTATTTAGCATTGTTTGCACTTGTTAGCATCTGTAAATAAACTTAATGAGAAGAACCAGCTTTTTAAAAGCAGCATGACACCGCCTGAGGAAAGGTGATAAAGTCATTTAAGAGTGTCAACATCAGCATGTGATAAACTCCTTCTTTACCTTAGCATTGTGTTGAAACTTGGCAGGGCTTGAAATTAACTTTTTCCCCACCAGCCACTGTGGCTAGTGGCTCCCTAGGGTTACTAGCCACTCAACATTTTCACAAGCCACAACTTTGTTGTTGGATAATTATGTTTAATATGAGAAAAATGATTATATATTAGGAATGCACAATATATCGGTATCAATATCAGTATCGGCCGATATTTACTCATTAGCTGCCGGCATTTTCAGAGCATCTTAAACAATCTTTCAAGACCCAAATAATTGTGTTTCCTCTGACTATGTAAACACCAAAACTACCTAAGAAGAGTGGACTCTTTTCTTTTATGTCTCTCTTCCTGTTTTTGATCCAAAAAACAGACAAAACATACTTTTTTGGATCGCATTCATTGGATCGCATACTCCATCTTTTGATCCTCTCCATGGTCGTTTTTTGTCATGATCTCTCTGAACTACCTTGACACATCATCTCAGATGTTTTTTTTTTGTTTTAACAATATTGATATCAGTAAATATCGGTTATCAGCCATAACAGCAATACTAATATCAATTATCGGTATCGCCCACAATTTTCATATCCATGCATCCCCGTTATATGTGGTTACCTCAACTAGATTTACAAGCTTTTTTAAATGCAAATAACCCCTGTGCACACTCAAATCAAAACTACATAAATGTTTGACGCCACAGGTCAAAGGAGAAGTTTTAGAAGGTGGAAGATTAACTGGAAAGATAAAAACTGAACTGGATAAAAAAAACAGCAAGAAACACTCTGCTTAAATCTTTATTTACAACAGTAATTTTTCAGTAATAAAGTAAGTACCATACTTTTTGGACTGTAAGTCACTCTGTAGTATAATTATATATTTTTTGGAGTCGTATCAGTCAAAAAAATGTGTCATGAAGAGGAAAACAACAAATATAACTCACACTGGACTATAAGTCTTATTTAGTTAGAATGATTGGTTTTGTTGTGTGGCTCATTTGTTGGTCATTGACACCAAACTTTTTGTGGCTTCAGTGATATTTTTATTATCCCTCCTGTGTTTGTCTGGAGATCCCACATATAACCATGGCTGCATTGTTTACATGTAAATCAGCTGTTAGCAGCCTGTAACATGTCGATGCTAACTGGTGCTAGGCCGGATGTTTCCCCACAAGGTGAGGAGAAGGAGGTGGGGACAACGAGAAGTGACGACATGGACCTGTCCTTTCATCCATCGTTATTGGGAATGTAAGATCTATCTTCAATAAGATGGACGAGCTAGCTGTGCTAACCCAGCAACAGAGGGAATATCAGGAGGCAGAGTAGCATCATGCTATTCACAGACATGGCTAACAGAGCTAACACCAGACACCAACGCCACGTTGGAAGAGCTTCACCTGCTGTGAGCAGACAGGATCCAGGAGACAGAGACTGAACAGACTGCTGAAGAAGCTCAGTCCTAGACCCTGTGGAGGTGGAGGCTGGCTGACTACGTACAGCTTTGATAAGTTTTTGTATATTAGGAGCTTTAAATATTGTTTCTACAGCTCCTCGTATCTGTGAAAAGTTTCTCTTCTCTATGTGCGCCAGACATCCTCACTTTTAAAAAAATGACTTGAGTTTTGATGCTAGTTTGGAGAGCTAAAAAGACGCAAGTGAACCTTGACGTCACGTTATCAAGACTTTTGTTGTAGTGTCATATTGCAATTGGTTTAGTTTTGGTGTTAATGTCACAAAAGCTCATATGTGAATAACAGAATAAAACTTGGTTTAAGAGGTTTTACGATCATCCACATCTTTAAAAAATTAGCTGCATCTTTTACAGCTTCATGGTGCAAATTAACGACTGTTATCCTCATAGTCTGCATATTTATACGATCACCATAAGTGCTCCCTGACTGTGGAGCTGAAAGATTTATTACTAGCCATACACGAGGAGAGGTTGGGTCATAAACCCCGCCCCCTCGTGTTAACATGGGTCATACTATAAAACCAGATTCTTTTCATGCTGATTTATGTCCAAGTGCTCATTTTTTCTGACAAGTTCACTTTTAATGAGTCATGTGATGTTGGAAAGATGATTGATTTAGAGCTCTGCTGTGAGATCCTGCTGCGTGTCTTTCCTGATTTGCTGATTAGAGAAGGAGAAGTGAGATGAAGACTTAAAATAATGTTAGAGGCTCTGTCCAGTCTTCTTTTCAAGGACTCTGTGCTTCCTGATTTATGCCTGTGTTTGTCCATCTATCATATGTTACAGTTCCAGGAGTGACCATGGCTATTTGTCGAACCACGCGGGGTGCAGAGGCTAAAAACAAGGTATGGAAACGGGAAAGAGGGAGCAGATGGTACGGTGTCACGGAGTGCAGAGTGAGGCATACCTTCATCCATCACATCACACACACACACACACACACACACACACTTACAGGCACACGGAGCAATCTCACTTATTTTAAAGCAGACTTATCGAGGCCACAGAGCACAACACGCAGCACGAGTGCTTTCCAGTCAGTGTCAGAGTAGATTCTCAGCTGAGTCCAGCGTCTGCAGACAGCAGCTGCTCAGACAAACTGAAAGCATTGAGGGGACAGATCTGTAAACACGGCATCACGGGATGCTCTCAGGTTGTATTAGGACACCTCTCATGTCTTTAGTGGTGAGTGGAGTGGACAGAACCTTTAGGAGAGGGTTCAGAGTGGATGTCCTCAGGGCTGTGATGCAAACTTCATCTTTCTCTAACAGTCTGTGCTGCTGTCTCACTCATTTAGGGATGAAGTCATATGAAGGTATTTTGGGTGCAAATACAACACAAAAATACATGTTCACAAAATCGTAACTCCAGGCGCACAAATCCTTTTCTACAAGTCACATATTTCAACACTAACACGCTCACATTTTGCACTTATTGTTACAGCGCACTAGGTGCAAAACATACTTGTGCACCTGTATCGTATGAAGTGACGTGTGGTGAGAATTTAAATATGTGCAAATCTGAATTTGAACTTGAGCAACAAGTATGTGAAATAATTTACCACAAAAATAGTTGTGTCCTCTAACACATGAACACAAATTGCCACTTACAACCACTTGAATCCCCCCCACGAGTCACACATTCTCTGTTTTCTACAAGTGCAAATCAGAAATTGTATTTCTGTTTCTGCTGAGATATTTGGTGCACATCTACAAAACCATCTGTCCTGCTCTGAGATTGACAGACTTTTTGGCCAATCAGAGAGAAACGTCCAGCCAATCAGAGGTTTTTGTACAATACGAGGTCGGTTGTTGGTCCCACAGACAGTTGACCCATCGCTACCGCCCAAACCGCCCAGCCAACCTCTGATTGCACCAATCTTGCACCAAATATGTGACTTGTAGAAAAGGATTTGTGCACCTGGAATAATGATTTTGTGAATGTGTATTTTTGTACGGAAACGTATTGCATCCAATTGAAGAAAAAAAAAAACTCAGGTTGTTCAGAGTAATTTATTGTTCGGTTTGTTTTTTGTGGTAATTAATTTTGCTTTTCAGATTAATATTTTTATATTGTTTCTTTTTTGTTATAATTATTGTATTGGTTTCTTTTTGTTATAATTATTTCTATTTTTATGAGTAATTTTTTTGTGGTAATTAATTTTGTTTTTCTTATTACTATTTTTTTATTGGTTTTGTTTTTTGTTATAATTATTTCTGTCTTTATGAGTAATTTTTTTTTTCTGTTTTCAGATTACTTTTTTCCTGTGTTTCGGAGTAATTTTTTTCCTGACATATCAAGATACTTAGAAATTCCACGAAAAAAAAAAAAAAAAACAGGAGGAAAAAATTCCCACGAAAAACAGAAGGTTGAGGTTGAGGATTTCCAAGTTTCTCGATACTTCAGGTAAAAATGACTCCAAAAAACAGGAAAAAAGTAATCTGAAAACAGAAAAAAAATTACTCATAAAAACAGAAATAATTATAACAAAAAACAAACCAATAAAAAAAAAAATATTAATCAGAAAAACAAAATTCATTACCACAAAAAATAACTCATAAAAACAGAACTAATTGTTACAAAAAACAAACCAATATAATGGTCATAACAAAAACAAACCAATAAAAAATATTATTCAGAAAAACAAAATTAATTACCACAAAAAAACAAACCGAAGAATAAATTACTCAGAAAAACCTGAGTTGTTTTTGTTTTTCTTCAAGTGAAAGCAATAGGCTTCCGTATTTTTGTGTTGTATTTGTGGGAAGAAAAAAAATCGACACATACAAGAAATTATTTTACAAGTACACAACTCAGAGTGTGGGTAATCAGAGTAACTTATACACATACAAATTAAATGTACACAATTACAAATTTGATGTTACAGGAGCTCAAACATTTTGCACCTGAAATACCTCCATACAATCATGCTGGGAGCAGCGATTCTGGTAAAAATAAGCCATAAAATATCCAGACTTCTTCATCTCTTCCATGGAAGTAAACAGTGGCACACAAACACAGAGTTCTCTAAATTTGCTTTGTTCTCCAGTTGGAGCAACATGTCAGGCACTGGCAGGTTTTTGTCTGTTTTTCCTGAGTGAGAGGCGAGTGGATTCGGGACCTGGCTGGGGAGCGTGGACACAAACATCAAGGAGCAGGAGCTCCACCTGTAACCCCGTAGGCTCCAGCTCTGTGTTTGGTTTGGAGTGTGATGTAGGCCTGGCTGCCCCTCTGAATCCCCTTTCAGGGATGATGGGGATTAGCTGAAAAACTGTCTGAGAACAACTAAATAAACAATGAAGGCAACAGAGGAGGGGGAAACAACAGACAGCGTGGCCATGACATTGTTTTTTTGAACTCTACAACTCGTCTTATCAAGGTTGGAGGAGAAGTGAGAGCACTAACAGCTGACAGGGTTTTCAAAGAGGAGCTTGATGACAGCTTTCTAAAAAATCCCTGAAAGTTGTCTCTCTAAATGGAGCCATTCTTATGAGTGTGTTTTCCATTTTCTTACACAGAAATTTCCATACAATTCACTCGCCAAATATCCTGAAAGAAGACCAGGAGCCTTATAGAAAATTGGGTGCATAATGCAGCAATTCGCTTCTCATTTCTGCTCCCCACATATTGGCCGGGGCCAACGGAATGGTAATAGAGTTGATGTCTCCATCCAGCGATTCACGCTCATTTGTTATTTATTCATGAGAAAGCAAGCGGGGTGCCTGGCTTAATGCAGTTTATATCATCCACTCTCTCATGCTATTCAGATTCAGGAATAATATAATTTCAGTTGAAAAGTTTGCTCCCATCATCCTCCAAACACAACTTCATTCAAACTTGTGTTATGGAGAAAAAAAGGCAGAGCAGATTCTTTTGATCGCTCAAACAATAACCTGACAAGGCCAAGTGAGAGGGGAATTCATCTGATGCTATTCACAGGATCATTTGCTCAAAGAGCCACAGAGCTTTTTCCTTGAAGTCATATCAATATGGAGTAATCGAGCTTAATGACTTCAGCTGTTGAGCTCTTTCACTTTTTATCTGGCTTTTGATGACGAGCTGAGATGCTGTTTTGTCCAAGAAAAGAGCAGCGAAACCTTGTCTGCTCTTGTTGAGTGCCTGAGTTGAACCTGTAACTGAAGCGATTGAGATGCTGCTTCTTCCAGGAATGATAAGCAATGACTGCACGCTGATACAAAGTGATGCTGCTTAGCCGTTAGCAAATACAAAAACAAAACGCTTAAGCAGTCCGCTTCAGATCAGTACAGTTTGGTACAGGTGATGCCTGGTCCTCCACTCATGCTAGGCACTGTGTAAGCCATACATGTTAGCCAGGTCAGTTACAAAATAGCATGACGCCATAGCAGCACGACACAGTGCACCCTGCTAATAAACCCAACAAAGAAGAAAATGTGGAACAGTAAACGAAGACCAACGATGAAGGACATCTAGCAATTTCAATCAACAGCCTGCAATGTTGTAGCTCCACTTTCTGGGATTGGATTGGTTTAGTCTGGCACCCCAATGATAGGGTGTTATTCAAGGATCTGTCCCAGGATTAGTCGGTGGAAACTCCCCAAAATGCGTGCCATACTGTCACGAACCAAACTGAACCGCTTGGTGGAAACAGGGCTTTGGAGCTCAGGGGAATTTTTTTTTTTTGATCCCTGTGATAAATTAAAAGAGCATATAGCCAATGAGCTTGTAGTTCTGATTATGTTTCAATCAGATGCTCATATTGATGCACAGCGAAGTTAGAAGAAGTCGTAGTAAGTTCAACATGTTGTGCTTCAGAAATGCAAACTACTAAGGAGCCACGGAGAGCTGGTGCTAAGTAAGTAGCATTAACAAGCTAACTGTTGCCAATCCAAACTGTGACATCAGTCTGTATTGTATTACGTTTAATCAATCAAAACTTTATTTATAAAGTGCTTTTCATACATACAAAAGATGGAACGCTAAGTGCTTTACAGTGCACCAAGAGCAGAGAGGCCTCAGGGAAGGGGTGTAGTGGACACCACCAGCCACCAGGGACCAGTATGACAGGCCGCTGCAACCACAGACGACCACTACTCCCTGTGGAGAGGAAACACTGGGGGTAGCTAAAAATACTAAAGGGTTAAAAACATGTAAAGACTAAAATACAAATGAGGCAAGACTAAAAAATTGTAAAGGTATATATAAACATGAAATAAGAAACCTAGGCTAGTTAATAAATTAATTAATTAATAAAGAAATACTAACCAAAGACTCACACACTCCCACTTCAAAGATTAAAACTGTGAACTTCACTCAGACACTAGTGCTTCCAAATGGACAAACCTAGTTTGCTTGCTATGACTCCAGACCCAGAAGATGAACCCCTACAACAACAACTGAGGGCGAAAGCTAACACCACAGTCAACCTTTTGTTGCAGATATTTACCATCTGGAATGTTTTTAACCCAGCGGTTAAGGTTGTTGTTTTTTGGAGATCCTTCTTTTTGACTCCTGAAAAGAAGGATGATGACTTTCAGCCTGCCTGTCAACCAATCACATGTCTTGATTTCTCTTTTTGCTGGTTAGCTTGTTGGTAGCGCCAAAACCAATGTAGCCAAAGATCAACATGTGGCATCTTCCAGTTCAGAAACTATGGAAAAAGTTGTCCTTTTTTTTTTTTGACTTAATGCTCATAAACATTTATAAATTCATCAGACCCCACTTTAAAACACATACCCGTTGGCTCAGATAGTTTTGAATGAGTAAAATGACAAGTGTTAGACTTAAATGTGGCTCAAAGGGTTGAAGCAATCCATGTATTATTACACAACAGTACACTAGGGGAAAAAAAATCTTTTCAGGTGTTTTTGTACCAATCCAGGAAACAAGAAAAAAAAAAGAAAAAAAAAAAAGAAAAACAATAGAAAAGTGTCTTGTTATAAGTCAATATTCTACTTTTAAGCAATTTTTTTTTAGCAAGTTTAACTTGTTCCATTGGCAGATTTTCTTTTTATTACTATTACAAGCAATGCAGACCTAATTTTTATCTACAAACAACTTGAACCAAGACATTTTTTCTTTCAGGAGTGACCTGTTGAATGCGGCTCATATCAAGTATAACAAGACAAATCGTACTTAAAACAAGACATAAATACCTGATGAGATAGGGGGATGAAGAAAAGGAAAAATAGTTCCTCTCTGGGCTTTTAGAGGTATAACTGATGCTCTACAAACAGCTAAAAAAACACTGGGACTGTTTGTACATAGAATGCAGAGAAGATTTTTTATTATGATTTCTGAATAATTTACAGTTTCAGCAAAACCAGAAGTCTAGCCCCTGACCACTGATCACACCTTTCCCTCCTGCCGTATCGGAACAGTTAGGCTGGACCAGGTATTGGTGTGCCCACTCTCCCAAATCTTCTGTTTACTTAACCTTTAGGAAGTCCTCATTAGCCAGCTCACTCTGGAGACTCTATTGGGTTGTCAAGAGAGAGATAAATTAACAGTGGGGGCATTGATTTGACTCATGCCTTAAGCTGGGATCACATTGGCCGGTCAGTATGCACAATGTAATTAGTTTATCAGCAAGAGAGGAGTTTTCTTAAGTGATTAATCAGGAGGGCGCTCTGTCTCCAAAGTGAAAGCATGAGCAGCCAGGAGAGTGAAGGGGCGCCTGACTTGACTTGGGCGGGCTGTCTGTAGTCTGGAGATCAGGGGAGTAACAAACGTCAGGTCATGGAAGAAAAGACCAAAGACTTATGGGAAAAAGACTGTGCTAGATGTGGTTGATAACAATCCTGCTTTCCAAGGATGGTCAGTTACACTTTTTCTCAAAAGCATCTCATCCTGACCATGGCGTGGTCATGGTTAGGTCATGGTTGTGGTTTTACGCAATTCTCTGAGATGAGTCACAAGGGAGGCACTCTAAGCAAGTCAAACAAGGTGTCCCTCTGCCCAGCAACATGTCCCAGTTCCTCGTGTGGTATCCCAAGGCATTCCCAGGCCAGCAGAGATACATAATCCATTCACCTAGATCTGGGGCTGCTCTGGGGCCTCCAACAAAGTGGACAGACCCAAAACACCTTCAGAAGGAGGTGTTCGGGAAGTATCCTTATCCTCAAATTACTCCTTGGAAGATTTCCTTGAAAGACCCAAATGCCTAGTATTGGATCTGGCCAATTTCTCAATTTTTTTGAAGTATCAGCAATTGGGAATTCTAGCCAATCCTCTCAAGTGTCTGTTAGCTTTGCACTGACAACTCTGTGGCTTCAGTGTCAGCAGTGTGGAAATACATCAAACCACAAAGTGAAGACAGTCCAACACACATCTATGCTCTGCGATCATTTGAAGAAGCGTCCAGCTCGGCCAAAACATCTTGAAACAACACACAACGTAGTTCACTTACAGAGGAAAGGCTTTCCCACTGTTTCTGTGCTTTAACAGAACGGATAAATATCCACAGAGAGAGGACGACAGCGCCCAAAAAGCTCTGAGAAGAAGGTGAGACGCAGGTTTATGCCATCTCAGTCATCCACGGTGCGTCCTTCTGTTCAGATACTTGGTTTAACAGCCTGCTTCACTGAAGCTGTACGGCACAGTCTGTAGTAACATGCCAGGATGTGACAATGGCAGTTTGACAACAGAAGTCTGTCCGGTGTTTCTGCTGAGCCTCACAGCACAGGAGATGGATCCCGCTCCATGGATGGTTCAGGCCAGTTAAAGTTATAATCCGGTTTATAGCAAAATAAATTTTTCCATGAAAGGGGATAAACATGAGAAAGTCCCATTGGTGTTAAATATGTACGTTCAAAGTCTCTCACTGTCTTAGGAGAGATGCGTTCGGGGCAGCCTCTGATTTTAGTGTGCTGTATTACATGCATACAAGTTATCCACCATTCAGGGTTTGCTGAAAGCTGTACGAAGCGTAGAATTTTTTTATTTTCAAGTAAATTCTCCCTCAGATGTCTGTCTAACATGAGTCTGGTTCTGTCCGAGGTTTCTGCCTGTTAAAGGGACGTTTTCCTTGCCATTGTAACTTGCTAAATGCTGCAAAGTCCTGTACTCATGGTGGATTAAGATAAGATAAGACTCCTTATCTTGTCTTGATGTTGGGTTTCTGCTAATAAAGTTTCATTAACATTTACAGGTCTAGACCTGTAAATGTTTTTGTAAAGTGTCTTGAGATGACGTCTGTTATGATTTGGCGCTATACAAAAAAAGATTGATTGATGTTAAGAAATGTTTCCAGCTTTGTATGTGATACATTCAGGTACCCTCAGAAACTTTAGAATCTGACGATCACTCCTGTGTTTTCAGTTTTTGGATTGGACAAATGGCTTGTAAATGTCAGTCATTTATAAAAAAAAAAGAGTCATTTGATCCCGCCGGCGGGTTTGGGATCCAGAGGGTTTTAGCTTCAAAGCTAGCTGGACTAAGTTAAATGGACTTGATAAGTGCTGCTTCACTTTTGCACTTTTTCAGCAAAGATTATCTCCAAACCCAAAAATAGGATCACCTATTTGTGAGGATGCTCAATATTAAATAATTGGGATCGGGGGCAAAAAAATGCTAATCGGGACACCTCTAAAATGGACCTTGAAAGACTTTGGGTATAGGACCTCATGGGGAGGGTGAAGGTGCTGTTCACATCCATCGTCCTCGGACATTGTTTTTGTTTTTCCATGGCCTGGTTTCAGAAAGATACTTCAACTTCTCTAGATCTAACCAAACCCAAACAGACTGATCAGAAACTGTTTGGAATACTCATGTTAGAGACAACTAATCAAAAAAAGCTCAAACCACCAATATTTTGATTTTGTTTGCTTCAAGATACCTATTGCTTAATCTGGATTCCCAATGTGCAATGACATCTTTAAAAACAAATAGTTCTTTAAAAATGTGTCCCCAGAGTGCTTTCACTATTAGAAACGAGTGGTTTGTAATTGATTGAGCATCGTCAAGCATCACAAACACTAAGACAAGCCCCTGCAAGTGCAGCGCTAATGCTGAGACGCCTCAGGCTGAAATACCTCCTCTTGCACATTTGCCTTTGGTGATAATGGGAAGAAAAAAACAACAAACAAACTGCAGAGTGTTGCATGTCTGTGAAGGAAAATCGAAAACATGCTTCACACGTGCATCGGCTGTGAAATACTCAGTGTAGCAATAAGTGCGATTCCAGTGGAGGATGCACAACCTCGTATGTGCATAAAGGCTGATCAATTGTCATCTGCAGCTCACACATGCTGAGTCACAGCATATGGGCCAGATGTAAAAACAGAGAAGGAGTCCAAGCAAGGATCAGATGGGGAGGGAGAGGAGTGATGCATGCTGCTGGGATCTCTCACTTTGGTCCAATAATGGAATCTCATTACCAAAGTGAGAGCTGTCCAGGCAGACCTAATGAAGCCCCACACAGAGAAAGCTGGCCCCTTCACACCGAGACGGGGGAGGGAGGAAGCAGCGAGGAGCGCTAGTTGGACTGACAAAGAGGGAGCACAGGAGAGACATCAAATCTATAAGTAGGAGGAGATGTGTCAGGGCTAAATAAATATGAGGAGAAGATGGCAAAAGACGAGGGCAGAGAGGGCACTGAGGGGCGAAGAGGTGTGGTTGAAAAGAAGAATATGAGAATCAATCGGGAGATAAATCACGTAGCAACTCCCGGCGGAGAACAGAGTGCTCGAAAAGACACTCCAGAAAGCATATGGACACACACTAACATCCAGGCTTTTAGTGCTAATTGACAGACGGCTCATGCAGGTTGCCACCCACCCTCTGTAGAGGAAACTTGTGTTTTCTTGTACTTTTTTTTTTCCCCACTCTCCTAGCATGTATCATAGGTCAATCGCTGGGTGCTAATTGGCTAGCTGAGCCAACTGGCCAAACTGTTCCAGTGTCCATCCCTGGTGAGCTGTCATCCTGTCACTGCCTACACACACAGCGAGTTTTCCTGCATGGTGGGAAGGTGCATAGCAGCTGCCGGAAAACAGGAGCAACAAGCCTCCCCGGGGACACATCATGGGACAGACTACGATGGTCACGGCTTCCACTTGACATCCAAAGAATGCCCAGCAATGCAACTGTGTAAGGGTTGCTTTGGCCGTCTGTACATTTCTACTAGACATTGGTATTAACTCAAATAATCCACACATGAAAAAAAATCACAACGTTCAGGTCCATAAATAATGATTATGGTGAATTAAGTACGATAACACAGGAAAAAAAGTATTGAACACGCTAACTGAGACTCATCTAATACTTAGTGGAGAAGCCTTTGTTTGCAATGACAGCTTCCAGAAGCTTCTTGTATGTTTGAACTAATGGCCCACACTGCTCAGGTGTGATTTTGGCCCATTCCTCTGCACAGATTGTCTTTAAATCTGGAATATTCTTTGGTGCCCTCTGGTGAACCCTTTTCTTTACTTCTTTCCACAAATGTTCAGTTGGATTGAAGTCAGGTGATTGACTAGGCCATTCTAACAGATTGATTTTCTTTTTTGAAACCATTTGAGAGTCAACTTTGCCGTGTGCTTTGGATGGTTGCCCTGCTGGAAGGTCCAGCCACGTCTCATCTTCATCATCCTGGTGGATGGCAGCAGATTCAGATCAAGAATTTCCCCATACATGGCTCCATTCATTGCTCCGTCAGTTGTATGAAGTTTGCCAACACCATGAGATGAGAAACAACCCCATGCCATGATGCTTCCACCTCCAAACTTCACTGTTGGTGTAGTGTTTTTTGGCTGATGTGCAGTGCCATTTCTCCTCCAAACATGGTCTGTAGTATGACAGCCCAAAAGTTCAGTTTTGGTCTCATCTGACCAGACAACATTCTCCCAGTATTCTACAGGCTTGTCAAGATGCTGTTTAGCAAACTTTAAACCAGCTTCAACATGCCTTTTCTTGAGGAATGGAGTCTTGCGGGCTGAGCGTCCATAGAGGCCATGGTGGTGGTCGAGTGCGTTGCCTATTGTTTTCTCTGTAACAATTGTACCTGCTGCCTCCAAGTCTTTCTGGAGCACTTTCAGGGTGGTCCTTGGCTCATTGAGTACTCTTCTGACTATCTTTCTGACTCCCTGGTCAGAAATCTTCAAGGAGCTCCTGTGCGTGGCCTGTTGATGGTAAGGTGGTGCTTCTTCCACTTGTGAATAATGGCCCCAACGGTGCTGACTGGAATATTCAGGTGCTTTGATATAAGTCTGTAACCAGTTCCATTCTGATGCTGAGCAACAATCAGGTTGTGAATGTCTTCAGAGAGCTCTTTGCCTTTACCCATCATGAGGTGTGTGCTATTTAACTGCTTGGTGAAAAAACAACCTTTTTTATAGGACCATCAATTTGCTCTAGCCCAGCTGATGTTGGTTTGCACTAACTGGAAGTTCAAGTAATAATTACTGACAGATTTCAGGTGGTATGGTGCATTTCCTTGCCAAAGTATACAGCCTTTCCATGGTGTGTTCGATACTTTTTCCTGTGTTATCGTACTTAATTCACTATAATCATTATTTATGGACCTGAACGTTGTGATTTCTTTTCATGTGTGGATTATTTGAGTTAATACCAATGTCTGGTAGAAATTTTGTTTGCACTGCAGCTTTGGAAATAAATGTGATGAGAAAAAAGTTGACTGGTCAGTGAAGTTTTGATCTTAGGGATATGAAAACTCAGACCTGGAAACGTCCAATCATGTGAAAAGTAGGGATCAGAGCACCTCGCTGGTGTGTCTATCCCAGCACCCATCCACCATCACCCTTCACTTCACTCCCACAGACTGTAGCAGCAGCAAGCTGTCAATGAAAACACAAGTTGGCTGATGGTTGTGACATGTTGGCAATGGTTTTAACAGAACAATGGGATGTCATCTCTCTACTTGTAATCTCATTTCACCATGGTGTACAGTCATAGTTCCATAAACAGACAAGCAAACAACATAAATCCAATATTTGTGCCAATTTTGTCCTGCATAATCCCCAATGGGAAAAGCTCTCATCTGAAATCTCATCTAGCTTCTCCCTTTTCAATTCGTATACAGCCGCCTCTGTCAACTCAGACTCAGAAAAAAGTCGAGCACAAATAAGTCAGATCATCATGTTTGGGAGAAGAGATTGGATTGCTCAGAGTTTGAAACCAATTCCTGCCTCTGCTCTTTTAGACTTTACCTTCTTGACCTTAAAGTTACAACACAAACACATACAAACACTTTTTTTTCTTATCTATCGTATCTACTCACACAGTATCAGTGCACTAAAGAAGATTTTAAAGATCAGATTTCATCAGAAAGCCAATGTGTTTAACATGGCTAACAGCTTCAGCCATCGCAAGGAGTCAGAAAATTCCAGAAAAAAAGCTAAACACAAAGACAAAAAGACAGAGGAATCCACCAAACAACATTGTGACTGAGTGAATCAGCTGCACAGCAAACAGTGAACACCACGGTGAATGAACAAGAGAATGCTTGAAACTACAAGTGCCCCCGCAACGGTGGCCTTAAAGGACAAGAAGCTTGCTGTTATCACCCTCCATTAGTCAAGGTTTTACAATCAAAAACTGATAAATGAGATCATTTTCAGCACAACTACCATTCACTTCTTCTTTTTCTCAATCTTCAAACTGATGCACTAAGGGGAAGAAACTCCCTCGCACGAAAACAACAAAAAACACCACCAAAAAAAACATTACTAGCTTATCCATTCTGTACTACTTTACAAACATGATCTGGTCTGCAGCCTTTACTATCAAAAGAGCCATTCGGCCCCCTCTTCTACCAAATAAAAGTGGTCTGGAGCCACAAAACATGTCACAGCTTGTAAAGTTTCATACTTTGTCTTTTTTAACTGTTATAACTAAAGGAAACCCCAAACAGAAAGAGAGGGTTAGGTCGTGCGGATGTGTAGGGCCTACTTTGAATTTTTTTTAGCATTGACATATCCAGGCCTATTTTCCTTTCCTTTATTTCCTGTCCTCATTTGTGTAAAATGACTAAAACTGGGCAGCAGTAGCTCAGTCTATAAGGGAGTGGATTTGTAACTGGACGGTCACTGGTTCAAATCCCAGCATAGACTGAGATTACTGATTGCTGGAGAGGTGTGGAGAGGTCCTTAGCACTGTCAAAGCGTCCTTGAACAAGGTACCATACCCCTGACATACCATATTTGTGACTTAGGCTAATTACAGTGTGCTGTGTGATCCTCTCTATGTCGTTCTCTTTTGTCCCTCTGCTTCTCAGAAAATGCTCTGTGCTTTGTGCAAGGCCAGAGGGAGCCACCACAAAGAGGGCCACAGGATGGGATTGGTATCTCTCATATTTGAAACGATACCGTACAGATGCCTGTACATTGTGGGGTTTTTTTTGTGCAATTGTGGTAAATAATATCGATTTGTTTAATAATAAAGTTTATTTTTTTATTTTATTTTTTTTCAGAATTTAACATATTTATTCTACAGTATATAACCTTCCAATGCTGTGTTCATGTCAAGCATGAAAAATCGCCTATTTGTCCACTCCCTCATGTTACAAGTGTGCATTTGGGTACCTAAACATGGTACCTTTTGATTTTACATGAATTGGAACTCGGTACTTTTGACAGAATTCTGTCTGTAGCTATAATAAAAGTACCTTATTTGCACCCATCCCTACCCGTAGGTTGCAAACCTCTGAACATGATGGATGTAATTTGGATGTGATTCCTAATTAATTTTAAAATGCTGATGGTTATCACTTTCCATTCTTCCCAAGTCTTTTCTGCAAAGTGCCCCCTAAAATAAATAAATAAATAAATAAATAAATAAATAAATAAATAAAGATAAATAAATAAACAAATACAAGCATATATATAGAGAGATTTTTTTTTTTTTTTACATTTTTGCAATTTTTTAAAAATTCATTAAAAAATTTAATAAATTTATTTTATTTTTTTTTTGCCATTTTTAAAATTCAAAAAAAATTGAATATATTTTATTTATATATATATATATATATATATATATATATATATATACATTTTAATTTTGAAATGTTTGACGATTTCCAAAGCTTTTGAATTTTTCTTGAATTATGGGCCTCCCTTACAGAAATACTTCCATTTAATCCACACAATGCAACATAATAAATGAACACTAGCTTGTAGACTATAGCAATTACATAAAATATTTCGCACTGTACGGACCAGAACATTCACATCAGACCACCATTACAGAAAAACATGTACACATAGATTAAAACCATAATAAAACTACCAGGTTGGCTTTTTCCCACATGTACAGCAGCATTAGTTAAAGAAATACATCAATTTAAACCATTTCTGTCCCGTTTTCCTGAAAGCAAAAAGGTTCCATAAGAAAACATGGTCCAGGTAATAATATTATCAATTCTACACAGTAGGGTTATAAAAGAGCCACGCTGCACACAGTTTGGGCCCCCATACATTACTGTATCACACAGAGCACTTATGATATTGAATTTCTCTGCATGAGCTCCCCTCATTAATGTCAAGCAGCTTCACTTCAGCCTGCTACCATTCCTTACATCATCAGCGCAGGTTCATGCTTAATTGTCGGTGTCTTGTTGCATCCGTGCTGATTCTGTCAATAATTAAATTGGCTTATGATACATGGTTAATGTAGCCATGCCATTAGCTAATGCTGCGGTGGAGGGGGCTGGAGCGCCTGTAAACAATCTTGGTTGCTCTCCTCGATGAGTGATGTGCTGCCAATAACCCACCAATGGACTGAAGAATGTTTCCCATTAAGGAGAAAATAAGACTGTTTCTGCATTTCCATTTTTCTATTTTTCCATTCAAACCCTGATACAGAGCCCTGGTATTTATGGTTTTTAACATGACAGTTTGACAGTTTGAGGATGCACAGCCAAGATACGCACCGAGGAACACATGGCCTAAGGGTTAATGCTGCTCCTAGTCAATCAATGGAAAGCTTCCTATGCTATCTATGCAAATAATGTGCACAAAAAAGGAAGTTCTTCTCATTTTTAGTCTATTTGACGAGCAGTTCATCTAGGACGTCATTAAATGTGATGAAAAGCTGCATTAAAATGTGCCCAAAACTGTGTTTTGATCTCATAATTGAGATGGATGAGGTGTTATCTCTTCCACAATGGTGGAGCACGGTGTAACTCCAGAGCCATCGCTCTGAGGAGGAGGTAGTTTTCACCTGGAGTCAGCACTTTTACAAACCCTGATTGCTTGATAATAATGGCCACTTTGGCAACTGTCAATTTTCCTCGAGGGTAAATTGTTACAGGGTCCGTGCTGTGTGATCTGCTGAAGCTGTCATTTCCTGGGCTCCTATTTCAATCAGGGGCCACCTTGCTTACTTCATTACAGAGATGGGCAGACAACTCAACAGTGCTTTGACTCACTTACTCAATCCCCGGCCTGGTGTTTTCTCATTCATTTAGGAGAGCAGCTTTGATTGTGGCCCGCTCTGGGCGGGCGTGTGGTTCTTGAGCGCTGGACTCCTTTCTCAGATGTGTTTGGCAGTTCGCGAGTCTTAAAATCATCTTTCACTCGATGAATTTAAAGAAAACGACTTAAAAACTCATTGTTCCACATCATTCAGTGGATGTAAGTGTAATTCTCATAGTTCAAGGGAGAAGCAGGATTATTTCACCACAGTGTTTGATTTCTTTTACTTGGTGTATGAAAAGCAAGCCTTGGGGGCTCAATCTGAGACTAAGTGACTTGTTGAAAAGGATGTTTCTTTTTACTGTGCGTTTTCAAAGATTTATCACAGTCTTTTGAACAGTCTGGGTACAAACTTATAGCTCGGCGTCTCAAGTGTGCTGTACTATTACATTAAACGTCTCTGTGAAGTTAATGAGTCAGAGCGAAGACCAGCAATGATTTCACAAAGCTCGAGCAGAAAATGTCTCAGGTTGGCTTTGTGTCAATCGACTTCGGTTGAAACGCACCAGGGCAAGTTGGTATTTGTTCAGGAACTCTAAAGCCCCATGTCCACCAAGTGGTCCTGTTTTGGATCAGTTCAGTTTGATACCGGTGTGCTTAGTAAAGTCAGATCTTGGTTGTGTTTCCACAGCCAACCGTGCCCTACACAGTGTACGCCACCAATAAAACTAATGAAGAAGACAGTTGACTGAAAAACCAAGGAAGGTCTGCACCTTCTAGATCAGGGGTCTGCAACCTTCACTTCCACTGGAGCCATTTTGCCTCAGCTTACCTGGATTAAAGTCATTCAGAAACCATAAAATCTACTTTATCTATCCATAAAAGCAGTTTTTTGAACTGTTACTTATCATCATAACAAAAGGTTTGAGATTTAATTTTCTTTGCAAATTTTTAAGTTTTTGAATTAACTATTTTTAACAAAAATAAAAAATGATAAAAAAAAATAGCTTTTATAATATTCAAACATTTCAAAATAAATATAAAAAAATGCAAAAATAAGTTGAAATTTAAAGAATTAAAAAAATACTATACATTTGTTAGATTGGCAAAATTTTAATAAAGAAATGTGAAAATTGCTAAAATGTAAAAAAAAAATGCAGACATGTAAAAAAATGAAATTTCTAAGATTTAAAAAACAGTCAAAATTGTCAAACATTTCAAAATTTGAATATAAAAAAATGCAAAAAAAAATAGTTGTAATTTGGAAAAATACAAAAATAAAAAAAAATCTTAAATTTGCAAAATTTAAAAAAGAAATGTAAAAAATGCTAAAATGTTTAAAAAATGTAAAAAAAAAATCAAATATTTTAGGTTTAAAAACTGTTGAAATTTTCAAACATAACATTTAAAATGATAAATACAATAATAAAATCAATGCAAAACTATTTGAAATAAAAAAAAATACAAAAATTAAAAGGATTTGTTTGATTCAAGAAATAATAATTTGTTTATTTCTTTCAAAAAATAAATCAAAAAAATGCTAAAATGTAAAAAAAAAAAAAAAAAAAAAAAGTAGAAATAAAACTTGAATTTGATTACAAGTATCGATAACATTGCTCAACTCAACATTTCCAGTCATTGGCTTGTGTCTTGCCTCTTATCAAGCGTATCATGTATTCAGACAGTTGTCAGTCAAATGAATCCATATAAACAGAATCAAGACCTGTATTTTCTTCCAGATTTGTATTTTTTGTATATTTAGTTATCTTCCCAGGGCTGTAAAACTTGAGGCTAGCTCCACTTTCTAGAGTTGGATCAGTACATCTGGCACCTCAACAGAAGGGTTCCAAAAAGTGGGTCGGTAATTTGGGGACCTGTCTTGGTTTTGGTCAAAGCAAACGCCACAAAAAAAAAAGCCATACCGAGACGAACTGAACTGAACTGCTTGGTGGAAACAGGGCTCAAGTGTCTGTCAGACCAGCTCGGAAAGGAAGGAGGCCTTTAGGACAAGAGAAGTGAAACCAGGTTAGCTTTTACATCATGTTTCTTTCCTTTAAAGAGTAAAAATTTACTCACTGTATCTTCAAATATTTGTGAAAACCTGAATATCTTTTTTTAAGAGAACAGAGCCTAAAGATTCCTCACATCCTTGAAGCGCTTGAATCCACTCAGCAACCCTCTTTGGGTATTAAACAGCCGCTCCATACATCATTGTTAATTAGCGCTCCTCACATCACATGAGATTTAATACTTTCCTCAAACACTGTGCAGTGGGGTGTAATTGACTTTTATGGCACGTGCCTTTCCAGACAGCCCAACCTTGAAATTACAGTCTGAGATATGCAGCCTTGAGTAAGACGTCCACTTGGGGTTGAAGGCTATAAAACTGGAGGTACAGTTCAGAGTTTCTGAAACCTTCACTTCTGCTCCTTTCCCTGAAACGGCTACTTCCTGTGCATTTAATAAGCTGAAATGCTTACATACAAGAAAATTCAGTTAAAATCCAGCTGTTAACAATCCTCCGGTTAGAGGATTCATCTTTGTTGATAAAGTGCTAAGGAGAGGAAAGGAACTAAGGAGAGGAGGGGATAAAGTCACTGTTTAATCTGATTAAGAGCAGGAGATGCAGGACACAGGAACCAGCAGCCTCTGAATTAAAAAAAGTGGACGTCTCAGGAGTCACAGTCAGCAGGAGTCTTTTGTGTCACTCTAATAAAAAGTCACATCCGCTTTGAATAATCTCTTCTCTTAAGCTCCCTCATGTTGCTGCTTTGCACACAGACCTATGAGGCATTGGGGGCCCATCTTTTCAGAAGAGCTCCCAGGTTTCTGAGGACCCTTTTTTACAGATGGAGAGATGTTCATCATCAAGCCAAGTTGGATGTGTTATTACAGAAGTCAAAATTTGATTCATATGTAGATATTTACCTAAACTAACAGCACTTTATTAGTCTTAAAAAATGACAATAACACCAGAACAAACTCTTTCTGACACTCACCTTTCTGAGGTCTAATGACTCTGTTTACAGGAAGGAAACTCTATAGATAGATAGATAGATAGATAGATAGACGGATAGATAGATAGATAGATAGATAGATAGATAGATAGATAGATAGATAGATAGATAGATAGATAGATAGATAGATAGATAGATAGATAGATAGATAGATAGATAGATAGATAGATAGACGGATAGATAGACGGATAGATAGACAGATAGATAGACGGATAGATAGACAGATAGATAGATAGATAGATAGATAGATAGATAGATAGATAGATAGATAGATAGATAGATAGATAGATAGAAACTTAATATCAAGTGTCAAGCTGGCAGAGCTTGTCAATCAAAATCCTGCTCGATAACTACTGTGGGTGAGCGCGGTGTGCTCTTTGGATGAGAGCTCAGCATGGATATGAGGAGAAGATGTGAGATGACAGAGACATAGCGAGACGCTGCAAGTCCAAAAAGTTCAGGCAGCTCACGCTCCAACTGAGGATGTGTTGATGTATTTCAGAGAAAAGAGCGGCGCCATCGTGAGAAAAGCTGACGGAGATCATGGAGATGATCAAAAGATGGAGCACCCGAGTTGAACACGATCAAAAAAGTATGTTTTGTCTGTTCTTTTGGATCAAAAACAGAAAGAGAGACATAAAAGAAGAGGGTCCACTCTTCTTAGCTAGTTTTGGTGTTTACATAGTCAGAGAAAATATTATTTGGGTCGTGAAAGATCATTCAGGATGCTCTGAAAATGGCTGACAGCCAATGAGTTAAACAATACTTCTCCCCACTCTTGTCCACATGTTTAAATGGTTAAAACAGAGATGGACATTTTTTGTGTTTGTCTTTTCCTTCTGTCTTTTGTACTTTTTTTTCTCTCATCTTTAACAAATTTGGAAAAAAACAAACATTTCTATATAAAGATTTAAGTAGAACATGGTACAATGGGGATGGAAAGAGTCAAACAAAGGGCACTCCATGTTTAACTCTTGGTACTGAATTCTGGTGTTTTCTACCCATTTCTACTTGTCTTAACTCAAGCCTCTTCTTAGACTGCCTCTGTCTCTTGACCCTTGTAGTTATTTCCTCTTTCAACACATTTATTTATTTATTTATTAGCGTCCTCGCCCAAAGGGAGAGGATGCTATTGCTTATTTATAAATGTATCTTTTTACTTTTTATTTATCTTTTTAAAAAGGGCACAATAAACTAAGGAGAAGCCATTTATAGGAGAAATCTCAAGAATAAAGAATAAAGATGTTGTTAGCTTGAGCTAGCTGGAATCTGTCGTCATCTGGAACTTGTTGTGGACTCTCATCCCTTCTCCCCACATGTTCCGTCTTTCCTCATCTGTCAGATCGAATAAATGCAAAACCCTCCTAAAAAAAACAACTTGAAAAGATCAATTGAAGAGGGGAAGAAATGTTGATGACTCATTCTTGCACACAGAGACGTAAACTCATTTTAGATCCAGTGAAATGCTTCCTCAGATGATGCCTGAACAAGCTAGCAGCAGATGCTAACAACTGTTCTAGTTTAGACATGGCTGCATACGCCTCTTAAGTCAACAGTAAACTGACTTTTTAATTAAGAGACCACCTCAAACTGGACTTTTAAAGTCAGGTGTTGGTGTTTTTAGAAACCTCATCTTTGCACCATCATGTTTTTATGACATTAAACATCCTGGATCCTGGAAGCTGAAATCATATCTGCAGAGCTGGAGAACTACGCTTCAGTTGAAAAATAACAATGTGCAACCAGGGACCACCGGGTGCTGCATCGACAAGAAATTCTTTGTAGAAAAGAATATTGTGCAGGTGTTTTTCTGGCTCCAGATCAGTTAAATCAATACAGAGAGAAAAAGTGCATTGAAAGAGCCTCAGTGAAGTATGTGCAGACGGTTCTTAGCTGTGGATTAGAAGGGGTTGAAAACTTTGAGTGGAGTGTATCTACAAACCTGCAGAGAATAGCTTCAGAGATTCATGTTTATTTTAAAGGGATAAAAACACATTTCTGTTCTGCAGCGCTCAGATGAGCAGGATAAAACATGTTGTGTCTGAATCCTGCCTGCAAAGAGCACAAACCGTGTTTGCCCTTGTGCTCGTTGAGATTTCTGAAATTTGATTTCATCCCTGCAAAAGCTGCATTCAGCAGCTGTAATGAGAGGTTCAAACCGGCCTTAAGAGCCGGTAATGACCGGGGGCCAATTACCTGGGACTCTGAAGGCAGGAGTGTTAGAGCATCAGAAGGCTGATCTGTTGTACTGGGCTGACATTTACATAAATAAAGATTAATAAACAGACACATATGCTGGAAAATATGTGAAGTAAAGGGAGCCGTCACTAATTTCCCTGGTCAGATGGTTTGTTCCTCAGAACAGCTGTAAATGTAAGATGAAAGCTTGAACCCTGGAAGTGAAGCCTGAACCAATAAGACAAGAAGAGGAAACATGCACAGTGTAAACAAACAGACAAACAGCTACATATCCAAGACGCAAGCTAGCAGGCAGATAAGGCCTCGGCGTGTGGAAGCTTTAACGGCGTGTAAACAGCGGCGTCTCAGATGTGTGTTAATACAAGCAGAGTAAATCTGATGGGAAATGCACGGACATACAGTACGGCCTTCAGTACACGCTGCACTCGTCTCCACAGAAGGTAAACAGCGTTATCTCAGTAGAAGAAACCTGATTAGCATACTGCACTAGAGGAAAAATGCTGACCAATTTTCCACCAAGGACAATTAATAAAACCACTTAGGATGAAGTCGGATTGCGAGGCAGAGTCACGAGGGAGCGATTTAACACCTCGAGTCAACTCTTTAAATCAATATTCAGTGTAATGCTATGCTTTGATCTCGGACTGATTAATTAATGAAAGTATGGTAAGACGACACGAACAAGCACACTGCATTTCAGTCCGAGCTACAGCAAAGAACGTTCCAGACCAGAAATCACTTCTCAGTCTGTATAATTCACTAATTCTTCCTTATTTGGGGAACACTTGTAAAACGTCCCTTCAACCACTTTTCATTCTGAAAAACAGAGTGATCAGATGTATTCATAATGCTGATTTTCAGGCACTCACAAATGACTTCTCTTTTAAATCCAACGCTCTAAAATTTTGTGACTTGGTGTAGCACGAAACAGCTCGCGAGGAAGAATTAGCTGCCAAAAAACATTCAGAAAATATTTCATTATAGAGAGGAAGGTTATAATTTAACAGAAAATGCACTCATGGTGTTAAACTGAAACAGACTGACAGCAGAAAAACATTCAAGTAGGCTACAGGTCTGTTCAAAAAGTGTCATAAAGAGATGATTCTCCATTATATACATTAATGATCCATTAAGAGATAACTACACAAGGTGTTAGCTTGTTTTTACAGCACAATTTTACAATCTTATCAAGTGTTTTTGTCTTATTTTAAGTAAAAAGTGTCTTATGACAGTTTATATGAGCCACAGTCACCTGATAGGGCCAGAAAAATGTCTTGTTTCAGGTCATTTAAAGACAAAATGAGGTCTGAATTGCTTATAACAATTAAAAAGAAACCTGCTAATGGAATAAGAAAAATGTGCCCAGAAGCTTGCTCAAAACTCGAAAAATGTCTTAGTACAAGAAACTTTTCTCTTGCTTCATTGGCAGATTTTTTTTTTTTACTTGTAAAGCAATTTTGTCTTCAAATAACTTGAAATAAGACATATTCCTGGACTGCTCAGGTGAATGTGGCTCGTATTAAGTCTAAAAAGACATTTTCTACTGAAAATCAGTCAAAAACACTTGATAAGATTTCAGATTTCTGCAGCGTATGGCAGGGGTGTCAAGCTCATTTTCACTGAGGGGCCACACCAGCATAATGGTTGTCCTCAAAGGGGCAGGTGTAACTGTAAGACAGTATAAAGTATAGCTAAATGTAATAAATCTAATGTCAAATAAATGCAACTACTGCCTTCAAAAATGCACTGTGGGCAATTTATTCAGCCACATAAAGCTAGCTTTCTCTGCTGCGTTGTTTTTGGTTGAAGCTTTCTTGAACACATCCTGCTGCGATTGCAGTGTGTATTTCAAATCTTGCTTTATTTGATGTTTTTCTTGAAGGCTCACTTCATACCCAGCCATCAAAGTGTCTCAAGTCGTCTTAAGATGTGTCCTAAGACACAATAGTCAAGATGTATCGAGACGTCTTGGTAAAATCAAGACTATGTCTATAAGACAAGTCTATAGACATAGTCTTGAGGCATCTTAAGATTTCAGTGTCTTAAGATAAATGAAATATGTCTTAAGACACAAAATTCAGTGGGAGCATCCCATGTCATGTCTGTAGACATGAGTGGTGTCTTCAAACTTTTGTATTAAGACGTCTTGATCTTGGTTATTGAGACACTTTGATGGCTGGGTATGTTCAGCAAACTTAGCTCTGTGTTCAAAATGTCGATGTAGATTGTACTCTTTGACAACCGCCGTGGCCTCACAACACCAAACACATACCAGTTTTTCTCCTTCAAGCACAAACACATATCAGCCTTTCCGTCTTTTCTGAAAACTTCATATGCAACTTTTCTCTTCCTGGACATTTTGGGATCATTGTTTTTTTTTCTCAATTCTACTAGTTCGGAAAATGGCACTGATGTGAAACACTGCAACGTAATAATAGGATGCTGTCACTTCTCGGGTATCATAATCAGTAGGTACAGTAGGGAATGTTTTTTATGGTTGATGCACCCTTTCTTCTTATCTATTATAAAATAATCTGACCTCTTAAGCTCTCATAGGCCACATAAAATAGTGTGGCGGCCACATTAGGCCCATAGGCCTTAAGTTTAACACATGTGGGGTATGGTAAGTACATTTGTGAAGAAGACATGGGTATGAGTGTATTATTCTGTATGAACCAGTGGTCCCCAACCTTTTTTGCGCCATGGACAGGTTTAATGTCAGACGGACCGGCTTTTCTCTTGTCTCCTCACTGGCTCTTTAACCCTGCCTAAAGAAACTTTCCAAAGATGTTTGTTTTTTTGTCCATTTTGCTAGCTTGGAGATTTGGTGTCAAGAATGAGTCGTAGACAGGTATGACAGAGAGATTCTGGTCATTTTTCAAAATAAAACTTGGTTCAGTTGAATCAAACTGAAAAAAATTAGGTTGAGTATTTTTTATGTGCGGCTCAGCACCAATTGACTCATGAACTGGTACCGGTCCACGGCCCAGGGGTTGGGGACCACTGGTATAAATGATACGTTGTAAATTAATTGTACATATTTAAAGATGTTAATTAATCAAAGACAGTGTTATAATTTAATTCAACACAATTCAAAGGGGTAAGATTAAATAAGTCGACACTTCTTGTAACACCACATTATGTAAAAACGCCCCAATAGGTAATAATTTAATAAATTTCACTACATTATGTAATAACTGCATTTTACCACATTTTTAATCAAATTCTTAAATACAAAATGTAATAAACTTTGCCACAGTATGTAAGGAGTTCTTACTTATTACATGTGGGAACCCACATTTTGTAAAATTAAAGGTGCTACACTTCTTCCTGCTCTTTTTCACTCATGTAAACTCAAAAACTTAGAGAGATTGTCTTGTTTTGTTTTCATTTTTTTCTGGTTATCATTTACTTGTATTACTCACTGTTTCTATGTACTCACTGTCATCTACATGAATGAAATAAAGTCATTCACCGTTCATTAGCTTTGCTCAAAGACCAAAGACGCTTTGATAGAGAAAACTAATTTAGAAAGTTTTACCACCAAAAACTGTTAATTTTATAAATTAAAGGGTCAGAAAGTAAAACCACTGTCTGATTATGTCCCAACATCAAACTGTCATTGAGTTTTCTTATCGCAGGTTTCAGATTGAAGGATCCACATCGTAAACATGAGCTGTTTTTTTTCCTGTGGCCACTTTTCTTCCAGAACCAGCCTCTGCATGAAAATAAAAAATGAAAAAAAAATGACTGGTAGCAGCCACAGAGTATCCCTGTCCATTCACCGTGGAGCCTGCCAGGGTGCTCTTTAAGCTGAGTCACTCCTGCTTTTTTTTTTTTTGTTTGTTTTCGCTTGCCGTTTAATACACAAGATTACTGATATTACAGGCATGAGAAAACAATTTCATTTGGAGCGAGGACAAGACCATTGATGCACAACAGTGAGAGAAGATAACAGACTGCTGAAAGTAAAATTTCATTTTCAGATTAGAGACAAGCTGTGCGAAGGCCTCTATAAAAAGCTGTCTCGCCAGATGCCTTTTTGGGCAAATCCTTGATTTGATTAGCTTTTAAATGCTGTTTAAAAAGCCTCCACTGCACAGAACACAATTAGGTTTTTCAAACGGTGAACTAGTGATCCCCTCTACAGCTTGATATCCACAGGCTTATCTCGCCGTTTATTGCATTATAGTTGCAAAATATTACCGTAATTACATAGTAAATAGAAGCTATAATTGGAAATGGAGCCATTCTATAATGTGCAGTCTGATTCGGTCTGAGGAAACAGAGGACGGCTGCTGAAGGTGCGCCGCTCCATCAGCGGGAATGTCCCTGAAGTCAGCACACCATGCACAGCGCTAGAGAAAAGGAGGAATTAAAGGGAATATACAAATAGAAGTGAAATGAATGAATGCATTGAGTTATTCTCAAGAGAGGCAACATTAAAGCATCAAGTGTGGTTTGCTACCCAAGCTAACTTTATTAAGTTCACAACAAGAAGATCTGAAGCTCCGAGGCGTTCTCATGAGAGCAGAGGGTCTTCACATGCACCGAAAACTGCCAGGGTTGATTTTCTTTGGAAATTCAGAAAAGTGCTCAAATGCCTCTGGAGTTAAAGGAGCTGGGGCTTACTTTCAAAACTCTTTAAAGAGAGAAGTCTTACATTTTTACTTAGCAGAGTGCTTGGGATTTTCTTTTAAAGGTAGAGTTGGTCATCCCGTTGTCCAAAAAAGTCTCAAACTGCATAAAAAAGTCAACTACAGCCATTTAGCCATTGCTAGGCGCTGCCCTGTTGGCTATGGCTGCCTTTTGCAGCGGCTCTCTCTTCTAGTCCATTTCTTGTGGTTCTTTCGTCTCTTTTTCATAATCTTTGTATTTGGAGTGGGTCATAACTTTGTATGGTTCATTGTTGGTCATGGACACCAAACTTTTTGTGTCTTCAGTGATATTTTTGCTACTTTTTGCTCCTGTGTTTGTCTGGAGATCCGACATGTAACCATGGCTGCATTGTTTACATATAAAATCAGCTGTTACAAGCCTGTAGCATATCAATGCTAACTGGTGCTAGGCCTGATGTTTCCCCACAAGGTGAAGAGAAGGAGGTTAGGGTGATGTGCTGCTAAGAAGTGACGACACAGACCTGTCCTTCCATCCATCGTTGTTGGGAACGTAAGATCTATCTCCAATAAGATGGACGAGCTAGCCATGCTAACCCAGCAACAGAGGGAATACCAGAGGGCAGAGTAGCATCAAGCTATTCACAGACAGAGCATCAGACATCGCTGTGGTAGGACAGAACCAGGATTTCACTGCCCTCCACTTCCCCTCTCCTCTCCTCTGCACATGGCCTTTTCTCATTTGCTTTTACTGCACAAACAGACCTTTAAGATGACATCTGGCTTCTTTCCTTCCCAACCAAATCAGATTTTTGAGGCAACATCCACAATTCTTACATAAGTTTCCTCTTTCTTCCTTTCTTTCTGTATCCGGAGAGAGACTAAGAATCATGGTCGACCGGCCCTTTGTGATGCTCTGTGTGCAGACAGACGAAGCAAATTGGACAAAATCAGAGGACTTTCACTTTGGTTTAGCTCATGTCATCTGTTCCTGCAACAACTGCTGAAAAAACACTGATTAACTTCCCCTCAGATGGGAAAACTGTTCCAAAAACTGTAAGATCCTACTCTTAGTGATCTTCCTGTTCTCACCTGAATGCTCAGTTTCTGGGAAGCAGAGAGGAGTAGCTCTACACTCCTCCTCACCAGGGACACAAACGTTAGCTTAAACATTCATCTTTAGTTTAGCCAGGTCGTCCCCCTCCAGAACAACCTTTACTCAGCTCCTGGTTTTCACTCACTGACCAAGCGACTCTTGCAAACAGCCCCCGTTAGCACTCGTGCTAAGCGACTTGTTTGTTTCTGCTGAAAAGGTTAGCGCTTGATGCAACGCTCAGGTTGAAACATGGTCCAGTTTTCTCCTGGGACTCTTAATGAATGAAGGCAGACGAGGAGCACCATCAGTGATCCGCCTGGCTGCTCCATCCCATGATGCACCTCGCTGCCAATCAGCTGGACGGTGATGAAAGCCAGGTTAATGAGAAAGTAGGATAGCGGGTAAATGTATCAGCCCCCGCTGAAAGATTTTAGATGCACTCTGCGCCTCCCTGAGTTAGATCAGCCGCTGTGTTGTGGTTGTTAATGGTGTAAAGTGTCCATTATCAAATTTCCTGCTCAGCATTTTTGAGAGGAAGTTTTCCAGGCCTTGTGGAGCGGTCAGATAGACAAACAACGAGTGTTTGTCGACTTTCTAAAAGGTTTGTGAGGTCAGATTCCTGAGCTGGAGTTTTGGCAGTCTGTCCTGCATTGTTGGAGGTAGTATGCTCTATTTGCAGCTCATTGACCAAATGAATTGGTAGAAAACCTTGTAAACAGCGAGGACGAGTGGTCTGAAAATGGTTAGCAATGAACCAGGAATTTCAATCACCATCTGAGTTCAGTCACTTGAGAATTCATTCCTGTCGCACAAGAGCATCACACACGAGGCAACCGTCCAAAGCTTTTTCAGCGTGTCTCAGGTGTTTTTATTTTTAACCAAGGTCTAGTAAATTTCAGTTCCTGGTAAAACTTTCCCAAGAACTACTGTACATGGTTCCTGTAGCCCAGCAAAGCTAAAGGCATGCTGGACCTTTCTTTGGTTTTGTCTGATTTGGTGTTTATTTTATCATTTTGCGAGTGAAGGGGCAGAGATCATAAGAATTTTTCTCAAGATCTATTGTGTTTTTATATTATACCTATATATTTTTTTATGCTATTATAAATGGAATAAAGACAAACAAGAAAATCAGTCCAGATAAAGACAACAACAAAGAAGCTATTCAGCAAAAATGACACCACAGAAGGAAAAGACGGGCTGGTATTGTCATGTGCAGCACTGCAGTTAGCACGTTAGCATGGGGAAGATTCAGCCTGTGCTAGAGTGCATCATGCTTTACTGCACCACGGTTGGATTTGCTGAATCAAAAACTTGAAATGAGACAAAAAAGAGTGGAAAAGTTGTTACAAAAATCCTGAAACAACTTTAAACTGCAAAAGGTGGGACCATTACACCATCTGAAGCGTAAAACTGGAGGATACCAGTGTTTCAGCTTAAAAAGCAAGCCTAGTGACTAGGTCAGCATTTTTTTCCCCGATCCCAATCTCCATTACTTAATATTGCGTATCGGCTGATACCGAGTCCCGATATGATTTTTGGGTTTGGAGATAGACTTTGCTGGAGAAGTGGAAAAGTGAAGCAGTACAGTCTTTTTGTTTTGTGTGTTAAAAAACCGAATAGTAAAAAATAATCGTTAAAACTTATTAAGTCCATTAACTTCTCTTGAAGCCATGGAGTTGTTAGTGTTACACCTACAGACTGTAAGCCTCCCTGTAGAGTTACCGTAGGGTGCTGTAAAGCAGATGCTATTGCTGTAATGTGTCTGGTTGTGCATATGTGTTCTGTAATAAAGCCAAGTGTGGCTGCTGTTCTACGTCACTGTACCTTATTTTATCATTCTCTCTTCAACTCTGTGAGGTTGGGTGCACTTATAGCGCTCAGTTTTACCAACCCATTGGCGTTCGGCAGCAATTTTGGCTTTATGACTGCTAACATGAATGATCGGTTGAGAGGATTGGCTAGAATTCCTGATCACTGATACTTTAAAAAATGGCCCAATCCGATACTAGGGATCAGGATGGGGACATCCTTATTGGTGACCCATCCTTCTCCAACAGCTTTAGATCATCTTCAAATACTGATCTGATGAGGAGATTATGACACATACTTAAAACTAAACTAGGATCATTCCCCATGACTTCTTCTGTGTTTAGACGGTTGTGAACTGAATGCCCACTGACACGTTCAGCTGAAGGTCTCCACTTTACAGGGTCACTGAGACACATTCGCACTAACAGGCTCAATGAAGACCATTGTTTAGGAGATACTAAACCAAGTCCATCACAGCTGGGGGTCAGCTTAAGCCCCGTTTCCAACAAGTAGTCCGGTTTAGGTCAGGACAGTTTGGTACTGGTTGGATTGGTGAAGCCTGAACCCAACAGTGCCCCCTTATGGTAGGCGGCATGTAAGCTGCACAGTGTACCCGGCTAATAAACCCAATGAAGAAGAAAAATGTGACACAGTAAACAGAAAGTAACGATGGAAGACACCCAGCATGTTGTTTCAGAGGAGGCTGTGTGCCGCCAGGAGGAATACAGCAGCCACTGTTGCACAGGAAGTGACGATTACTTTGGCCAATCAGCAATCTGTAGTGTTGTAGCTCCACCTTCTGGGATCAGATTGGTTTAGTCTGGCACCCAAACAGAAGGGTCCTAAAAAGTAGGACGTCTTGTCTCAGTCATTTGGGGATTTGTCCCAAGATTAGTCAGTGGAAACTACAAAATGTGTGCCGTACCGAGATGAACCAAACTGAACCGCTTGGTGGAAAAGTTTAGCCTGCCGTCCCAGACCCCCACATCCCTCCAGGTAAAGCCAAGTTAAGGGGTCATTTAAACACCAGAACCACATTGAAACCCTAGTTTCTCCTGTGGAAATACACATAGTCCAAGTTTTAGATCAGAGATGTGAGTGAATGTTATCAAAAGCTTTGGTGTGTTATCTCTACTGATGAAGTATCATGTTTTTAGACTCTTTCTACTTCTGATCTGGCAACTGAGAATGGGTTCAATGGTGGAAAACAAAATGTGTTTTTTCCATCTGTGCGTTTGACTGTAAAACTATGTACTTGATTGAGGAAACATGTGCGGGGTTTGTTTAAGTCTGCAAACAGTCGAGGAAATTACAAGCAGAATCTGGCATTCGTCATGAACACAGGATTTTTTTTAAGTCTTTGGAGGATTTTTCTGAAATCACAGACTTAAAACTGGTGTGGCAACGCTCGTCAGTATCCTGAGCCTCATGTGTGATACTATAGGTTCTGTGAGAGCAATTCTTCAGAATCTGTCTCCTCCTCTTCTTAAACAGGCGTAAAAAACACAAATGCTACAATTAGTAATGCAAATTAGCAGAGCAATGAAGCACTGATGAGATGACAAAGATTATGATGATTTGATTTCTTTCTAATCCAAAGTAGTCCGACTTATCTCCTGATCTCCAGTGCTATTTCATCCGTAGCTTTAAGAGAAATGCTCTCCATGTTTGTCTCAGATACAGGCCTCTAAAAGATGGAGAAGTGACTTTATGATGGCAGCAGAGATGACGTGATCCAGAGAAAACCTGGAAGCAATTTCGTGACCATGAAACACCCTCATCTCTTGACTCAAGAAAGCAACAAGCCAGAACCGAGAGGACGTAATAAAGTGATAATAGTCCTGATTGGGACTGTGAACATTTCATGAAAACTGAAAAAAAAAAAAGATGATACATGTAAATGATACTATCATGCATTTCCAGAGGGTAGCGCTATTGCAGTAGCAGAGATTTGAGGTTATAGAAGGGTTGCAAGTTGGACCTCAATGGTGTGAGTGAAATTTGAAGCAGATTGGATTTTATGTGACAGTTACCAAGACTTCCCGGTTGATGGCGAGATTTCAGAGTTTGAGGCGGCGCCATGGACACACACTCTAACTACAGGACATGACCTAATCAGTGATGCTTTATGAAAACTTTGAGAGGGACGTCTAGGATACACTAGCTAAATTTGGAGTTAATCTGAGACAAAACATAGGACTCGATTGTTCAAATACGTAGCCTATAATTCGTGAAAAAATTATGTTTGAGTCCAAATTGTGAACTTCCTGTTCAGAATTCATGTTGGTCGTAAGAGAGTTTTTTGTAGTTGTAGAGATGATAGTTGTGGCCCCAAAATTTTAGGCCTCTAGCTCAAAGTGGCTTAAAGGGCTGTAGCTTGAAGCCCCTGCTAAAGCACTGGAGTCATAGATTTTCCCCCATGACTGAATTTTGTGGCATGTTTCGACTTTAAAAGGTCCCATATTCTACAAAAATCACTTTATTAACTGTTTAAGTGAAATTTGTGGGTCTTTGTCTTTCCTCCCAGCCCACAAGATGTGATATTTAATGACAAAACCTGTACTTAATAGTGCTTGTGAATGTAAAATCCTGATCTAAAACAAGCTGTTTGGATTTTGGGAATTTGCCGACGTCAGCGATTCCCTTTTTTGACCAATCAGGAGCAAGTCTGACCTGATTGGTCCACTGAAGCAGATACCCCTGCACCTCCTCCCCACCCACTCCCCTGCTGGAGAGAAATCTCCTCAGAAATCTTCCAATGCCAAAGTTCAAGAGCCATCACTGCTCTGTTTTTGGCTGTAAACAGCCGCATAGTTTCATACACAAGCCTCCCATCTCTGAAGAAGACAGACTAAGTGTCTAGCTTTCATTTATGAAGGAAATGTTCCAGCTACACTCAGTAAAACTGTGCATGTGTGTGCTAGTCACTTCACGGCCGACTGCTTCTCCAACTTTGGACAGTCCAACAGAGGGCTAGCCAATAGACTGGTCCTGAATCCAGGCGCATTACCAACCATCCTCCAACAAACCTGGGACCCTGGAAATGTGAGTATTTTAAATGCTGTGTGCTGTGGAGCAGATGGAAGAGCTTTTCCTTAGTGTCCCCCCTGTCTCTGTGTTAGCTTCAGGATGCTAACTTTAGCTGCGGTTAGCCTGTTGTTTTAGCCTGTAATGTTACGGTAAACGAGCTTGGCTGTTTTCTAAACATTGTGCACTCGGAGCTCGTGGCGCCGCTCTCAGTGACGTGGAAGAGCGGGGCGGTATCAGCGGTGGCTCATTAACATATGAAGGCCACGCCCACTCAATCAGAGCGTTCTGAACAGAGGGGCTATGAGAGCCTGGAAACAATGCTGCTGTGCTTGATTTATTGGCTTTTTGGACCAAAACATGTCACTACCATTTCATGAAGACATCAATGATCCATATTAAACTGCAGAAAAGGAGCAGAATATGGGACCTTTAAGCACGTTACAGGCACGTAATCTGGGGTTAAAGCAGCACAAGAAAGAAAAAGAAGAAGAACCCTGATGTTTGGGCCCTAAATATCCATATAACAAGAAGGTTTATACGCTTGGATAACACTGAGTTCAACACTACAGAGAACCCACAGCACTAGAGCAGAGAGTGTAAACCAGCAGGTCACACCTTTTATCACCCCTAGTCCGTTGGTGCTACACTCATCATGAAAGCCATTTTCAATTGGACACAAGCATTCAGGGAACATTGTTGGAAGACTCCATCTATTTCTCCATACCTCTGTCAATGGCAGGATTGTGAAGTTAGGCTCTGTGTCCCTGTGGATGGCTGGGAGCACAATTTCCACTGAAGTCTCCTTGGTAACAAAGCTGTTGAGCCTTGAGCTCTAACAGTACATTCCCATTTGCACTTTGTAAAGGTGAAGCTACAGGATTTGGCTTGACAGTGTGGAGTCACTCTTGGGACCCCGGCTATGTGAAGCAATTTTGACAGATCAGCAGTGGAGCCATGAAGGGAGAGACCGACTGGGCCTGAGAAACATCGCTCGGAGTCTGCCGAGGGTGCGGCTGTTCATCCAGTATCGATTGTTGTCCGAGCAGCTAATTAACAAGCTGCTGTAACAGAGCTGGAGCTGAAATGTAACAACATTGCATTATATATGTGACCACATATTAACTGGCTCTATTTATAATTTAAGGTGTTTGTCCTTCTTTTTTTTCCTACACATTAATTAACTAGTCTCACACACTCTTTGGTGGTGTGAACAAATAAATCATGAGCAAACCTACTCCCATGAGGAGAGGGTGATTTGTTGAAGCTATACAGCAACTGCAGGACTCAGGAGAATCTCTGCTAGTGAAGCTGGCTGATGACGTCTAAGAGAAGGAGTGTTGTGCTTTTCCACATTGGAAATTCATATATAAAGTAAGGAAGCTGGATGTTCACACCAAACGTGCAGATTTTCAAACTGATAAATATTCAATAGGGGTGCGAGAAAAAAATCCATTATACAATATATCACAATTTTTTGTTTGGCAAAATCAGTATTCTTTGTCAAAGACTCTTTTTTTCAGATTCAAATTCTTCATTTCAGTCTTTGTTTATAAACTGGATTAGAAAGAAGTTGTTGCAAAATGTTTCTCTCTGGCTCACATAATGCGCATTTAATGGGCAAATACGGCTTCTGATATAGTCTGAAGACATCATCATTTAACTTTTCCCCATGGCCTGGTGTTAAAAAAGCAAACTAAAAATCACAAAAATTGACTCGCAGTTTGAATTGAATCAGCACCCCAAAAATCGTGATAGCATCAAATCGCAAAAATAGCATATCTTCCCAGCCCTTATGTTCAATAGTTGTAGAAACCCATGAATCTGTCAGTAAACTTCTCAAAATGTCCCATTGCCACATCTAAAGCACTGGCCAATCAGAGAGAAGGGGGTTTGTGGAGCTGGAAGCCTTAAAGGGATAGTTCCGTTTTTTTGAAGTGGGGTTGTATGAGCTCTATGTGACCACTGAGGACATTAGATACAGTAGAAAGTTGTCTCCTCTCCCTCAGTAAGACACAAACTGTAATTGCTGGTGACAAGGAAATAGACGCTAACAGGGAGAGACGGTACCAAATTCAAAGGCTATTTTCTCTGCCTACAAGAACTAAAATCAAAAAGTAATACCACAGTTTAAAAGTACGCTACATAAAATATTTTTTAAGTGCATTAAGTCTTCTGAACTTTAAACATTTATCCGGGCCTAACTAACTGGTCATGTGTCCTTCCGCGCAGCGCTAGTGCACTCCGTCCCCCCTCCTCCTTTTAGCTGTAGGGAATGTAAACAAGCTATGCTTCGGGCACTGGTTACAGACATAAATGTTTTTTATTTCCGAAGACTTAATGCACTTAAAGAATATTTTATGTAGCGTACTCTTAAACTGTGGTATTACTTTTTGATTTTAGTTCTTGTAGGCAGAGAAAATAGCCTTTGAATTTGGTACCGTCTGTCCCTGTTAGCGTCTATTTCCTCGTCACCATCGATTACAGTCTGTGTCTTACTGAGGGAGAGGAGACAACTTTCTACTGTATCTAATGTCCTTAGTGGTCACATAGAGCTCATACAACCCCACTTCAAAAAAACGGAACAGTCCCATTAAAGAGACGCATCATCTGCAACCACGATGAGACACCAGAGGGACAGTAAGAAGCCTGACAGGCAACCTGGCCTTTTTCCATTAGTATCATTGTTTTGCAGAGTCAGACTGCAGATGTAACTGGAGTATTTGATACGATTCGACCTTGATGATAAAGATAAGAACGATCCTAATGTTAATTTTGAACTCAGGTTGCTCTAACAGTTTAAAATTAGTGTAATCCATCACATTAAACCGAAGTGTTGGACCTTCGACAATCTTCAGGCTGAAGCAAGACCACCAGCTCTGCCTCCAGCTGGCAGACAGCCCTCCCCACAGACCCAGAGGAGCCATGGTATGTCCTCAAAAACTGTTAATCAGGTCCGCTTTGTTTAAAAAGGGCAATGCAAAATCTGTGCTTAAACAGATGAGAAATGTAACACAAAGCATTGTAGCGTATCATGATGATGCATTTAAAGTTCTGTCAGAAAATTGAGCATTTTATCAAGGTGATCATGATGTGTCATCATGGTGTGTTCAAATGTAAAGTTAGAAAAGGAAATTTTGCTTTTGCCAAGAAACTTAAATGTATAAGATGTTTTATATTTAAGGAATTGTTGGATGTCCTAGCTCCAAACTTCTCATTTCATCTTTGCCAAAAGTTTTTTTTTTTTTTTTTTTTTTTTTTAAATATCAGAATTGAATAGGGAAAAAATCAAAATCAAACCATCACTAGCTTGACTAAAGGTGACACATAAAAACAAACAAAATTAAATAAGATATGTAAGTTCAAAGAAAAATATGTCACCTTAAGTCTGTATGCTAAAGCAACATTTAGAAGCACTTGGTGGTGACTCTTGTTTTTTTAATCTGGCAAACTACAGAAAAGTATCAATGTGGTTTTGGCACGGTTTGTTTTATTTTGAAAGTCACTGGGTGTTTTTAGGTTGTTTTTTGTGCACGACTGTCTGTCCCACTCAAGCTTTCCTGTTGTAAATTGACACGTCATGGTTCCAGCATCCATAAAAAAAAAAAAAAAAGGACGCAAGAGGATTAGCTGTGACCTGCTGGACCACCACATGGACAAACTGCAACTGAGCGGATCTAGAGCGAGTTTACACATTGACTATTTGAATGGAAACAAATCTGATCTGATTTGAGTATCTACCAAATTTAGAGTTATCAGTGGACTTTCAATTGGAGGTATCAATTTTTATACCTAAAAGAGTTTTAAGATGAGATGCGTCTGAGATTTCCTACATTTTTTACCATGTGCAATGTGAGGATCAGGTGACAACTTCTCAGCCAATAGGATCAGACAAAGCCCTCCTGGGGCCTAACGTGCTTTCTAATGCCGGTAGACAGGATCGCTGGAGGCATCGCCGGCTCAGTCCAACTAACCATGTCATTCATGTGACCTTCTTGCAGCTCCCATCCATCCCACAGAGTGTATCAGAGACACGCTGCTTCACGACCGTCTGCAGCCTCTCGCTGGCAGCTTGAGCTGCAGCAGGAGGAGACGAGGTCAGCTGACTTCTCTGTCTTTAGAAAGTCACCGAGTGTAACAGTTTGCAGGAGGAGACTTGAGGATACTTTTAATTTTGATGCATTTACAGCTTGTGTTGAGATCCACTTCTCCACATCTGGTCACATTTACATTTCACAGTGTCTGTGTTGAAACTGTGAGGGATTGAGATCTGACTGCACGACGAAAAAACAGCAAATTCAAAAGCATTTCCAGCGCTGCTTTTTGTGCCTGTGTTTGATCTCCGTTCATTTTGACCCTGATCCAATACCCACAGTGGCTGTGATTAGCATATCGCTCCCCACAGTCTGCACTTGGCTCTGTCCACATCAAAGCATCAGCTTTAAGGGGAAATGAGCAAGGTCTTTACTGCCCCATAGCACACATGACCATAATCTGCCAGCGTCTGATAAGTAGATGATAGAGATCTGTACGGGCAACATGTAGGGGGAGATAAGCCCTGCTGATTCTGCACTTTTCAATGTTCCCCCATTGAGGTCATAGATTATTAAATACCCTTTAACTGCTCCTCATTTGCTTTGAGTTCCTTTCCCGATTCAAACAATATAATCACAGCTCCGAGAAATAAAAAGGCAGGTCTGCGCTCCTCCTGAGGGATCCTGCACTTTTTTTTAATCCATGAGTGATCCGGAGGAAACGTACACAAGAACCAACATGCCCTTGCTTCAGAGATACACGTCCCAGGAGGGGACTAATTTTGTCTTTACTAATCAAGGTGTTTAGGAGGAAACGAGCGGAGGAACACGGAGAAAATAGAGCTGTCCGTGTTGGTCCCCTGGGCTGCAGGATGCAAGCAGAGCATGGAGGAAATCACAACAGGAAGTGAACAGTGGATTTGACTGAAGAAGGTTAAGGGTAAACAGGTTTTAATTTTCTGTTTCCACAAGGAGACGGCTCTGTCTTGTCGTCCATGATCCTTACAGGCCTGGTAGGGGTGGGCGGTATTACTGGTTTCATCACCGTCACCGGTATCATATGTTGCCACGAAATGAATTTTGCAATACCGTAATTACCGCTGTAAAGCATTTTTTAAAATATAATTTAGTCCAAGTAGTGGTTAATCCATGAGGAGATTTATTTCTCCTGACATGAGAGGACACTTTTCTGCCACTGCCGTTCTGAAAATACACCTTTAAGGCCAGTAGCACCGAGTCAGTGACGTGACGAAGTAAACATTTACCGCGTGCAGAAAGCGAAACAGCTGATGTGCATGACGACGGCTTTAGGTAAGTCTCTATGGTCAAACCTCAAAACCTAAAACATGATACAACCTTTTTTTTAACAAAAGTAGTGACATCAAAATAAACGTTTTGAATCAAACTGAAACCGTTGTTTGCAAGCTATGAGCCGCTACATTTTTAACACGCTTTGAACCCTGCAGCTCAAACAATAGTCCGGCTAAGTTACAGACTTTACGGTCGAACCAGCTTCAGAGCCTTGTAGCAGTAAAACCATGAAATTTCTTGATTATTTTCTTTATTAATAGAATATGTGCCAATGAAAAAATATGAGTTTTGCCGAGCTTTGAGGGAGTTTAGACATAAATAGCCAGCCTGCTCCGGTGCGTCTGGACAGAGTGTCTTCTGTCATGTCAGCAGGTGTTTCTGCCAATGAGAAAGCGGAAACAAGCGTTGAGCTACTTTGCTTTAAGTTTGTTTTCACTTTTTTTGACCAATAAACATGTAGCTATGAAATGCCTTTGGTAGACTCTTGTTCTGAGGATGAAGCCTGAGCGCTGTCCAGCGCCACATCATGTTGTTCTGTTGGGACAGGTTCTTGTTTTTATTCCTTGAGAGTGATGATGATGATAAATATCTTAAAACAGCTTTAACTCATTCAGGAATCCTACCTTCAATTGATAAAGCTGTAGACCAAGCACCTGCCTCAAAAGTTTTTGGTTTTGTTGAGGCTCTGGGTCCAAACTGCCACCTCCTTTCTTCAGTCAAAATCACTGATCTGTCAGTATCTCTGTGTTTGTCTGTTTGTTGTCCGAAAAAACATGATTGCAGCGGAAAAACACGCCAATGAAACTTTATGTGTCACGCCGCAGCAGCCTGTTTAGAGAAATAAAAGCTCAGAAATCTTAAGCGCTTTATTAGACAACCTTACAGGCTTCAGAAAACATACAGAACATAACTCTAGGAAACGGAAAACTAGTAACGTTAATTTCTACAAATTTATTGGCATCGAATATGTTATTAGTTAATTGCTCACCCACTTTAAACAAAATGAAAAAAAAGTTTTTTATTTTTTTTCTGTAAGTATTCTTTATGCCTCAGACCCAGTTTGCTCGCCAGTAGAGTCACTTTAAGCTTGAAATGGGACACTTCCAAAAGCACATTTTAGGCAATGGCCTTTTTCTAACCCAGTATCAAGACATTTTCCATCTGCTAGGTACACTTATAACACAGAACAGGGTCAGAATCATGTTTTGAAAAGACGTCCATTTTTTTCATGTTGGAAAGCCGTGCAGTATGAAGGAAAAACACTGTGATATAAATTTTAGGCCATATCCCCCACCCCTACAGCCCGGTCATTCTGCCTCAAAGAATCAGCTGTTAAATAAATCCAGTATTTTCTAAATGTTTACTCCAACTTGTATTTCACGCGCGTAAACCTGAACATGTTTTTCCTAGAAAGGCAGGGCTGCTTTCATTTTCCATTCCAAAATAAAGCAGTTAAATGCTACTTTAATAAACCCAAGCACTGTTAATTCCACACAAGCAGAAAACTGCCAAATTAAAGAAAACAAACGCCATTAACTCCTTTCAGGAAACAGCTCAATATTCCTCATGCATTATGCTTCTTATTAAGCCGTTTGCGCCTACATGGCATTTTAATACAGCTGCACCTGTTATGCAGTTCGACTCATAAATAATTGAAATGCATATGTGCGAACACATTATTGGGCTGGAGAAGATCTATAGGAGCAGAGCTGGAATCTGGGTCAGGGTTTTGACTCAGGTCCCGTTTCCCTCTTAATGAAATTCAAGCACATATGAGGTGACGTGGGCTGCGTGGGAGGAGGCGTGACATGGTAATGCCCTGATCTCGACATTAGGGAGGTATCCAGAACAGGGATCTGAAAGTCAGGGAGTGAATCCAGGGGAGAATTGGACTGAGAGACCTTTTCTAAACAGATTCTCCAGCGTTACTCCTTTGTGCGCTCATGTTGGCAGCGCTTCTGTTAATTGCGATCAAAGGCAGCTGGTGTAAGCTTGAAATACAGCTTGAACCTCGTGTAAGGTCATCTGAATCAAAGCGTATGGATTATTAATTCTCTTTTTGGTTGGGCTAAAGCTGTGGCAGGACGTTGGGGACGTACTTCTCTGTGGGCCGGTCTGTCTTCCTGAAAACTCTGCATGCTGCATCGAAACAGCTTAGACAGTGATGTAAAGCAAAGTGGATATGACTTTTCTGATGGGTAAACATTTAAAGTTTAGGGTTTTATGGTGTTTGCAAAACCAGTTACATGAGTTTATCTTAATCTGTCTTCACAATCAGTACGGTGAAACAAAATAGTGATATTTGATGTGGAAATTTACCAATTTGGTTTAAATAAAAAAACATGAACTGTCTTAAAATCAGAGTTTTTAAAGTTTCATCTCTGGACTTAAGATGAATTTTAGAATAAAAAGTCAACATTTACAGGAATAATCATCTCCTCTGGGCCTCTATACATGTGTGTCAGTGTCGGTGTCTGCCTTAATCCCCCCCTCCTCTGCCTGGATGTTGATGTATTTGGTTGTAATAGGATGTTTCTGGAGAAGAAAGTAAGCGTGATAACATCTGCTAATCACAGAGCGCCCAGTGCGCAAGTGAATTTGCATGTTGATAATAGCGAGTGGAAGAAGCTAATGATAGCGGATGTAGCATGGAGGAAGAAAAAACAACAAAAGTGAAACAAGACAAACAGATGAAGCTTTTTCCTAAACGAGGGTGTAGTTTAGCTCGACTCTCACTCACTTTTGGGAACTTGGAGAGCAGCATGGGACGGAGAGAGGTGCGAGTTAGCTTTCTGCTAACCAGGTACGCATCAGATACCTGTGATTAGCTTGTGCTAACATGCTAAGTCAGGTGTACGGCACTTAAGTCTCATTGAAACGTGATGCTACAGGTGGTTGCTGTACTTGTGAGTGAGTGTGTTCATGTAGTCCCGGTTGGAGACTCTGGGTGTGTGCTGCTGCTGGCACTGAGCCCGGGTGGAGGAGCCTAGTTTCAATGTTGTGTTTACTGACAAGTGACCAAAATTCCCGCAGACCCTATCTTTGAAACATCTCTTACTGTAAGTCAGGAAGCAAATTTGGGGCGTATTTAGACCTGGACTGTTTGGTCCACTTTAAACGGACCAGGGTTCGTTAACCACCCTGGTGCGGACTAAACAACCGGACTGAGACCCACTTTTTGAGGTGGTTTCGGTCTGCTTCCAAATGAACTCTGGTGCGGTTCGTGGTTCTCTGGTGCAGGTCTGAATACAAACCAAGGTCCATCTGAACTAACTACAGGATACATGCGCCTTTTGGGCCTATAAAGCCACCGTAACCTAACCGTCTTTGGTTCAAACCTGATCCCCCGTCTTTTGGTTTGACTCGCTGTTATTAGCATGTTGTGGGTCAGGACACGCAGAGCATAGCGCCTCCTTGCTGCGATCATTGGTCTTCCTGTTCCTAAATTGTAAACGGTGTTGTTAAGCTGCTTTGAAGGAGCTGCTCTTGAAACTGAAAATGATTTAGCAGCTCTAATAAGAGCACAAACACACGTTTACCTCCATTTCCAGGTCTATACTCTGTGTGCCGCCCTTTGTCAGTGCTGTCCAATGAGAGCACTGATCGTCACACACCTGGATGTGTTTACAGAATATTGTCCACTTGCAAAAAGTACAATCTGAATATGAACCGCACCAAACGAAAAAAATAAAGTCCACTTTTGGTCCGGACCAAACAAGTGGACCAAAGGATTTTTCTGGTCTGAATACAGCCATAGTCTCATATATTAAGAATTTTTTATTCAACAATTTAAAATTGTGATTTTTTGGTTCATTTTTTTTTCCAAATTGTAATAATTTGATTTAGTCTTTATTTTTAAACTAGGTTGAAAAAAAGTTGAGATGCCATAACCCTGTACATTTTTTGGGAGGTAGGAGGGGGATATGTTTCCTGATGTAGTCTGTAGACATTATCACCATCATCCTCATCGTCATCATTCAACTTTTTTACTTGGTCTAGTGTTAAGAAAGGAAACGAAAAATCACAAAAATCAGAACTATCGAAGAATCACAATTTAAATTGGTGTCAACTTCAAACATTTCGAGTTGATTCAGAGTTTGAAATATTATATGAAATGCATCATAACAAAAACACAGTGTGGTCTGACACAGAGTCAATGGAGTCAGCAGCTTGGTTGTGGCTTGGTCAGTGACTGCATCCTGAAAAACAATCATCAGTGATGATTACAGTGATGCATGCACGCTGTCTGCACACTTGTTGCAGATTGCACAGCTGTAATTTGGCTCTAAATAACTGACACTGCTCTGCTCAATGAACTCCCCCTGTTACAGGAACGCTTTGCTCGTATTATGATTGATTTGACGCAGGGAGAAGGAAAATATAATGGGTGATGAATATCTTGCTAACATTTCAGCATTGTCTCGTCTCACGACCGAAAACAAAACATAACCTCATCAGATTTATGTTCTTAGCTTGTCATTGTTGTCATCTTTGTCGTGGAGGAAAAGGTTGTCTAAAGGCTTCAAGATCTGTCAGAAAATCCCCTTCCTATTGACAGGAAATGCCACCAGAGAAAACAGAATCTGCAGGCCTTTTAAAAAGCCCTAGAGTAATTAAAAAATGTGTATCGGATAACACGGAGAAAGCGTGTGTGTGTAATTATCTGTGCTGTATGAGGGATCATGCTCCGTTCTTTGGGTGATCTCCCCGAGGACGGAGAAAAGCCATATTCCCACATTACTGATCAATTTCCACACAACTCCCCGGCTTAAGCAGATCACGTCTGCCACTCCATCCGGTAACATAAGTAAACACGCATGTATGAGCATACATTACCCTAAGTGGTCACTTTCATTTCCATCACATCTACAGGGGAAAAAGTCTGAAGTTTATTAACTTAGAGATTCGACTGCAGTTCTGCAGCACGTTCAACCACTCCTCAGTCCGAGGAAGTTTCTTAGACAGACAAAGGTAGCAGTGTTGTGTGATGCAAAGATGTAGTTTTTGTGTCTTTTATTTTCTTAAGGCTGGACAACTGTAACACTCTCCTTCCTGGTTTCTCGCCTCCAACTTGTGAAAAATGCAGCAGCTTGGCTTTTAACTGGTTTTAGTAGACAGCATCACATGGCTCCAGTTTTAGCCTCCTTACGCTGGCTTCCTGTCAGTTTTAGAATTGATTTTGAGATTTTATTGATTACTTTTGGTCAGACCAAAGGTGTTCAGAGCTCCTCGACTTTGGAACGACCTGCTAGAGTCAGTCACTTCCTTTAAGTCATGTTTAAAAACTCACTTTTACAGACTTGCTTTTATGTGATACCTTCTCATTGTCTCTCATCTTTTGTCCCTTTTATTTTTAACTGACTTCCATTTTACTGTCTTGTTTGCTTTTTTATTGTTTTATTTCTTCCTCTTGTTATCTTTGCTTTTAATATTGTTATGATTTTATGATTCCTTTTTTCTACTAACAGTCTTAATATCGTCTTTACTGCCTTTTTTATTTGGTCCCTATGGTCTCATTTTATATTGCATGGTTCTTGTATTGTCTGGGTTCTTATGTCATATGAAACTACAGCGTTTCTATGACTGTCTCGACTGATCCAAGCCTTTTTGTTTTTGTTTTTTTTTCTATGTGGTGAAGCTTGTGGTTCCTTTTTTGTTATCATTATTTTTTTTTTAATTTTTCAAAGTGTTTTTAAATAACAATTGGCTTTGATTTTAGAGGAATACATATGTTTATAAATAAATGAAGTAAAAAAGACATTCAAAAATAAATAAATTGATTAATTAATGATAAGCTAACAAAATAAAATGTGGGAAACATATTTTTAATAATAATAATAATAATAATAATAATAATAATAATAATAATAATAATTATTATTATTATTATTATTATTATTATTATTATTATTATTATATAAAATTGATATTTTTAAACAAATGAAGATACATAAATAGAATTAGGCTATATACTTGAAAAATGTATTTAAAAATTTATTAAAAAATAAATAAGAGACAAGTATTCCTTGTTTTTCTATTCTTAAAAAAATATATTAATTAATTCATGAAAAGCTTAAAAAAATGTGGAAAAACAAATAAAAAAATGTATAATAATAATAATAATAATAATAATAATAATAATAATAATAATAATAATAATAATACAAAATCTTAATAATTATAAAAATAAGGATATGTAAATAGATTAAGATTATATACTGAAAAAATACATTAAAACAATAAATAAAAGTAAAGTGTTCCTTATTTTAATGTCCTGTCGAAACACTTAATAAACTTTTTTTTAAATGTGCTGTACAAATTGAGTTAATATTATTGATTTTGATAATCCTGTAGAGATTTTTTCACAGGCAAGGCTTTGTTGACCATAACACAACCTGTGTCATGTATGTTGTTGTTTAGTATTTGTAAACTAAGAAAGGGTTCGTGCAGTGGGTAAGGATTAGATCAGGAAGCCCTGCATCAAATTTGGCAGAGAGGACTCCGAGCACTCAGAGTTGTCAGGCTCGTACGCCAAACTTCGAGTCTATAAGGGAATTAAAGTGGCCAGAGTGCAAAATATCCACTCTCATTGAATAAAATGCAAATGTATTCACAACGACACTCAAAAATCCAATTGAGTCTTTGTTCTGGGGTGAATTCTGCTCTGTAACACTTCAAGTGTTCACAGATGCACAGATTACACAGTTAGCACATGCATTACATGATTCCTCTCTGTGTGAAACAAAAAGGCAAAAAAAAGATGCACAATTCTCAGTCAGTTCATTGGCAGAGCTCCAATTCAGATAACTGGCAGAGCTTATGCATAAAACATCCTCTGTGCAGCAGCCTCTCTGGAACAAGGGGGCCATAAATAAATAGTTTGCACATAATATCATGGGTCAAAATTTATAGCCTACAAGTTGCAATAAAAATTATAATCTATTATTCTTTGTGTTTTCTATTTTGTGAGGAGGAAACTGTGCAAAGAAAGCCGGGAAGCCTGCAGGAGGTTCAGTATTTCACGCTGCAGCGGGAGCTGAACTACAGCACCGTGGACAGCGGCGGCACGTCAGCCTGACAAAGACGGAAAATTAGCTGCTTTTGTTTTATTGTCTTTGATACAGCTCTCAGCTTGAGAGGAAGAAATAACTATAAATTGAAATAATGAATGGTGTCGGCAGATTTACTGGGCCATCTTAAACCTCTTTCCAAAAATTAGCAGTTTCATTATGAAACAAATCAATTATCTGACAAGGGCAAACACTGGCTTGTTTTTAAAGAACGCATTTCCCATTTTGAATGACTTTTTCTTTTTACATATCTGATGTTGTGACAGCTGTTTGGTGTTTGAAATCCATTACAAGACACAACCATTATGATTGCGCTGAGACTGAGGCGGAGAACATTTGCAAAGTTTTCAATTAAAAGCAACTTTTCACTTAATTCCAGCCCCCTGCTGTACTCACTGAGTGTAAAAGCAGGAGTAAAAAAAAAAAAAAAAAGTGATGTGAAACAGGGAGAGAAAAATGCATCTGCCCAAGTTAGACGACTTAATTAAAACAATGTTGATTACTTTGTCAAATGATGGCAGTTTAAAGACTGAAACGAGCCGCTGAATAAAAGGAGACAGAGAAATCTTCGAATCCATCTGATTTCCATTACGGAGTTTGTGCTCTTCAGAAAACAAGCCATCAAAGTCATCACCAGTGTTTTTTAAAGACGCTTTAACTCTCTGATTTCATTCATCGCAGCCTGAGGTCTTGATAAATTCCTTCCAGAAGTTTCTATCTGCATTCCCTAGATAACTGTTCGTATCTCCTCTCCTGATCTATATTCCCAGTATGGAAACCAAAATGTAATGAAAGTGATGACTGAGCACTGACCCTGAACAAAAAAGTAATCACGTTCATATTAGCATTGTTATTGTCAGCAGTTTAATTGTGTGCATGACTTCCCAAAAGTGTAATGTAATCTTCCTTTAATTGGCTAAAGGAAATTAAATAATGAAATCCATGAAATCAGGACTTTATTGAAAACTTAATTTGATTAGTACGTCTGAGCTGAGAAGTGAGATCACATTGTTTGTTGACTGAAGCCTGCGACCCACAACAGACTTTTAAACTCTTAGCAAATGTTAAAAACAAGAAAAAATTCAGTCATTGCTAGCTCCTTAGCTACTGGACACATAGTGGTATGTTTTCTGGAAAGCATTAAAAAAAAAAGTTGGTCTTCTGTCAAATTCTGTGCTTCATGTTTACCATAGTTAGTCTGTTTCTTGTGCCTTTGCCTTTAGCTAGCTTGTTTCCGATTGGCTGTTGTAACCCAGGTGAAAAAACTCTGTTCATACGTATCTCCTTTTTTTGATTGTCTCAGTTGTCTCTTCGTGAATACGTACGTAGTACACCATGTTGTTATGATGGCAGGTCATTGAGGATTTGCTAAAGGCTGGCCGCAGAAAAAAATGGAAGTCACATCCAGCAATGACAACATATTTACAGCCTAGCTTGGGTCTAAAACGCTAATCTTTGGTACACACTGTCCGTGGGGGTGATTGTTTTCTAACTCTAAGGTGTAGGCCTCGTGGCCGGGGATTTTCAAAAACAAATTTCGCCCAACTTGCAAGAAAATCATTTATTTGCTACATTTTGGTCTCAGACCTTCATCAGGCAAACAGTCTACCGTCTACATGATATCAGCAACCCAGAGTTTTCCAAAATCTTCACTTTGGCCGGAGTTTTTTGAAAACATTGTTTTCAGTGACATAAAACGGTGGTTTGGTGTGGACGACAGGCCTGAACATATAAAAACATGCAGTTTCCCAGATACCCGGCTATGTGTTGGCATGTCCTCAGAAAATATTTGGATCTTTTGAATGTCCAATAAGCTGTAGCTGAGCTATAGCTGTTAGAGAAGAAGCTCATATCCAATGTGGCTGTGTCCAAGGATTGGCTTCATTTCACAGTATCATGAACAGACAGGGGACGCCATGGAGACTATGCCCATGTTTATACAGTCTATGGGTCATGGGTCTGAAAACTCCTGTATGTTGTGATTAATGTCTAACATGCAACTTTTCATTCATCAATAACATTTTTTTTATTGGTAGATTAACTGGCTAACATTAGTTACCTTCTTTCCACTATGCTAAGGGTCTTCAACTCCTTTGCTGTGGCTCCTTGTAGCTTTAAAAAAATATCATTGAAATATATATATATATATATATATATATATATATATATATATATATATATATATATATATATATATATATATATATATATATATATATATATATATTTTTTTTTTTACAGAGGGTATTGATGATTAAAGACACTGACACTAAATAAAATCCTGTGTTAACATTTAGTTGAACTAAATCTTCATCCCATCTGTCAATAAAGCCTGCCACCGCTCTACTTCACCTCCTACAACATCAACAGCCCACCAACTTTCCATGCACCTGTGGCTAACCTCAAGTTTTACAGCCCTGGGAAGATAACTACATCTACAAAAAGACTCATCTGGAAGAAAATACAGATTTTAATTCTGTGTGAATCGATTCATTTCAATGACAACATGTCGGATTAATATACATGCTTGATATGTGACACAAAAAAAAAAAATCAAACTGCTAACAAAAATGAGTTAAGTGATGTCATCTATATATGTAATCAAATTCAAGTATTGTTTTGAAAACTTTGAAATTTTTGTAAATTTATCAAATTTCATTTGTTTTTGTTTTTTTGTTTTTTTAATTTATTTATTTTACTTTTTTTTCTTGGATTTTTTTAAATATATTTTTGATTTTAAAAAAACTACAGAAACTTGATTTTTTTTCCAATTTCACATTTTTAAATAAATTTTATTTATTTATTTATTTTTCAAATTTAAAGAGAAATAAGACATCACATGCACTATTTCATAAATTTAAAAAAAAATCCTTGTTTAAACAATTGCTCCCTAGAGTTTAACTATGTTAAGAATTTTCTACACTGTAAAGTCTTTGTTGTGAAGACAAAGTGAATTTTGTGGCTCCTGAATGACTTTAATCCAGGTGAACTGAGGATAAACAGTAAAGGCTGCAGACCCCTGCACTTGCCAAAGTACAACCAGTTCTTTGTTTACACAGTGGGAATGGAGACTGACGTACTGATGTAAAGGCAGTCTGATGGACCCTTTTAAATCCCTGAAAACAAAATTATCCTGAGGAAAAAATCAGAGTGTCGTTCATTCATCTAAAGAGGGACAAAGCAAACATGCTACAGGTGTGAAAGCCTCCTTTGTGCTGTTGTTGAAAGCTGTGGTGAAAGCTTGTAAGTGCACCTTTGGTTGGGATTGTTTGCACAGAGTGTGAAGAACTTTGGTGATAGATGGCTTTTCATGGAGGGAAACATTTACTGACAGCACCCGTGATTTAGTTCTAAAGCCATAGAAATAATGAGTGCTCAGCACAAACAATGCCTGTCAGTCATCATCTCTTAATATTGTAATCACAACATCGCTTTGTTAGGACAAAAGCACTCATTACCACAGAGGAGCTGCTCGGTATAGAGAAGCAGAGTTAACCTTGAAGACACGTATACGAGCAGATTTCTAAAGAAAAGAGGTCAGCCAAGTGTGAGAGTTCTTCCTCCATCTCCAGCTCCAACCCCCCTCCATCCACCTTCCCCTCCAGCTTTTTCAGAGCATGTCAAAGACCCTGAGAGGTTAATTATTTGGTGCATGATCTGTTTATTTATTTAACTCAGACCTCATTCCCACCGCTCTTATCTATTCCTTCGCAGCATGTCAGGAAGTGGGCTGAATCCTAATAAAGCAGATTCCTTTGCGGCTCCGAGCTCCACTGTTAGAAGCGGCTTTGGGAATGAGATATCAACCCAACGCACAAGCATCACACACATCTTCTAATGTCACTGCCTCTGTGTGTGTGTGTGTGGGGGACTTCAGAGAGCTGATCCCAGATTGTTCACTCACCAGCAGGAACTCAGCTATTGGTAAATATCTAAAACGACGTCTGCGAATTGAGAAATATCTGAAAAGGCTCAAGGTTACTGCAGAGAAGTGAACGCAGATCACAAATCCTATTCTTTGCTTCCGCCACCGCACACCAACACAGCCTTTGTCAGTGACGAAGAAAGAGCCTCTATTACTCAGAACATCTTAACAGTGTTTGACTTCACACCAGCGTCGCGCTCATCACATCCTTCTGCAGCTTTACATCAAATCTTTGCATACAGAGGAAAAAAGACGGAGTCTGATAATTTTAGAATTCAAAGCTCAGCTTTGCTCCAGCAGCGCTGTTTCGACATTACCATGCAGAGTGTGTGGGTGACTTACATCCACCTAATGAGTAAAATACTACAAAACACACTCAGAACGCAGTGAGGTGTTGGGCTGCAGTAGTAAATGTTGTATCGTCTGGTGCCAGCGAAGACTTAATGGGAAAGCACAACTGATCATGAAATAACCATGCTATACGTGTCACGGCTCCTCTCATCTGTGGCCAACTCTGCTAATAAGGATCCAAGGTATTATGTTCATGTTTGATGACTTTGCTGCCCACGATTTATCTTCCATGCCAACGTTCATTAGCTCTGCAGGAAGTGGTGGGCATTTTGTTAAGTGAGCTGCAAAGCAAAAAGTGTGAAGGTCAGAGCAGTGAAAAAGTGTTTGTCCCACTGTTTGCTTTCCAGAGCAGAGGCACGAAAACTGTGAAATGAGACGATACAGCAGTTTTTTTTCCCAGCCTGTATGTGAATAAGGTAACACAGGATGGATCTGCACCAATAAACAATAGAATGATGACTTCCTGTGCAACACAGTACATCAGTTCAGGTTTTGTGGACACAGTTAGAAATGCTATACATGATTTGTAAACTAACCAAGCAGCAACCTCCGGTTTAAGAATATGAGACAATGCTGAAGTGCTGAAATCTGCTGTTTCTCGAGTGTCCACTTGAGGCTGACTCCAGAAGTACCTGACGTCACACACACACCAAGCCAGAAAAAGGAGTTTTCAAAGCAGAAATTAAGCTATTTACAGCCTGGTTCAAAAAACGTCTCCTTTCTTAATGCCTAATTTCACTATCAGCACACACTGCACAGGAGATGAATTTTCTTCTAACTGGGCAGTTTAGAGGATATTAAGATCACGAGCTCACCCAATCAGAGGCACAAGCTCAGGGCACATGACCAAGGGGTGCCCTAGCTAAGGCAAGGCAAGTTTATTTATATAGCACATTTCAGCATGGCAACTCAAAGTGCTTTACAGCCAGAACAAATTAAAAGAAAACAATTAAAATTCAATTCAAAAGCAGATTAAAATTGAAAAGATACAAAAAAACAATAAGCCCTTGCCACTTCCAATATGGCCGCTGTAGCCGATATGCTTCATTTTCCGTTTCGGAAACAGACAGGTGGCGGTGGGGAGACTACATGCATGTTTTAAACAGTCTATGAAACTAACTGAAACTGAGGCTAACCCAGTTTTCCAAACAAGGGGGAACTCCAGCACAAGCAGCTGTTGCTGTGCTGTACAAAGTATTTCGATATTGATTTCACTTAAATGCCATCACTGAGACTAAACGTCTATTAATTATACAGTCTATGTTAAATGCCAAAAGTACAAATAAATAATACGTGTATACCCTTGGGTCAATCCACTATATACTGTTGATTGACTCATATGGAGGCTTTTGTAGCTTTTGGGCCACACATTGTGTGGTTTCCTGGAGTTAAAATCAGTAATTAATAAATGTCAGAATGTGATTTCTGGCCACATGTGGATGTTCTGGTTCTTTGGTAGCCTTAACAAATCAATGTCGAGTCCAACTCTCCTTAATTTCATGTCATATTCCACATTTTTCCTGGTCTCCCCGTGTTTACCACCGCTCTCTGCAATGCTACGGGAGGGTTGTTTTGCCACTCAGTCCAACTGAAAGTGGGCGTGTCCTGGAGGGGAAGTGATGAAAACGCATACCTTCTATACATACTTTAATGATAATCTGGAAACTTCTAAACAACCTTTTATTTTTAAATTGATTTTTAGTCTGTTTTTATATCATGGCCTGGGTGAATACTTGATTCTGATTGGCTGTAGGGTGTCCATTAAAAAGTGTTGAAGAACACCTATAAAAAAATTCCAGTCAAATCACCTGATTGTTCTAAATTACAATCGCTAGTTGGTAACCGTGGCAACAGAAAGTGGTGACACTTTGTATCGCGTAACGTAACGTTAAGTTATCAACTTACGTATGTAACAGCTGCAGCCGACAGAGCTGCAGGTTGTGTGGCTAGAGCTGGTTACCTTGGCAACACATCACAATGAGATCAGTCGTGTCTTATAAAAAAATAAGATTTTTAACTGTAAAAAACAACATTGATGTATTAATAATGGCTTTTATATTTTTTTCTTTCGTAAGTGACCATGGTATAAGCAGGATAATGCTCTTTGAGGTGTCCGTCGTCAGAAATGAACAGACTGATTTGCCTCGTCAGGCATTATCTCTTACTTAGTGTTGTGAATACCAATACATAAAAAGCTTTTTATGTGTGACTGAAAAAAAAAATGTCTTCTAATATTTGTAGTGTTTACAAATGTGTCTTTGTCTGCTGTCACCACAATGCTTTCCAATGCTAAAGTCGCAATAATTTGCTCAGAATAATTTATTCTTTCTCTTCTGAAAACCTTTGTTTTTCACACATATGCCTCCTGGGGCTCAAATGCTTTTCCTGTTACAAGTTTCACTGTAAAAAAAAGTCCAATGAAGACATCAGAGAACACGTCACAGCGAGTTGGAAAGCTGTATTTTAAAGGCGTGCTCTGTTTAAGGGTCAAAGTCTGCATTTCTGTGAGTATGTTAATCTGTGCCAATCAGCTGCTGTGCTACTTGGCTGGGACTGCAGCCCTGCGTGCTCCTGAGGCCATCACACAGTCCAGACGATGCATCAGCCTTTGGTTCTCTTTTTTTCTCTATCTGCAGCTTTCACTTTCATGCAGCCCTGCTTCCCTGCTCACCTGCTGCAGACGGGAGAGACACTGACCAATGTGGACACACTCTGCCTCCAGGCTTGTCCGATCCAATGTAGGCCTGTGAGCCCGCCTTTGTTAACCTCTAAACGCCCTCCGCTGTTGTTCATCCGTGTGAGCGGCTCCGCGCCGCGTTACGAGCTGATGCATTATAAATCAATTATGTTCTGCTATGGAACCAATCTCTCTAATCTTTTTTTTCTCTCCAACATTCACTGAAATCATAATGATGCCTGAGCTCATCCATCTTGGCTCATGCCGAGTGGCACTATCAGCTCTGATATCACAGTCCTGCTGTCAGGGGGCCTGGGTGCTCATATATAAACCCACAAAAAGAATGCGTCAGTGTCCCACGCTGAGTTTTCTATTTAGACAGTAAAGAATGAGCCAAGCTCGCGAGTACTTTGAGGAGGATGGGTACCATGTGAGGTAACATAACCTGCATTTTCAACACAAAGCTACCCAGGGGACCCACGGAGCATTCTGTGAATTTTTATCACAGGGAACAAAGTCTGGAAAAAGTTGTGGGGACTTCGTGAGAACTAAGAAGTTGGTATTTTCCAGAAGTTTGGGTACTGCACGAAGCGTCACAGATGTGTTTTCACGGTCACATTGGTCAAGTTTATAAGATAAGTACAACAAAGACTCCAAGCAGGAAGCCGTTTCTGACCATATCAAACTGTAAGCTCTACAACTTATAAAGTCAATAAAATGATGAAAAAAAACAATATGATGCCAGAATTACTCTTTTTGATTGGAAAAGATGTCAATGCAATCCTCAACTCACAAATGCCATGCTAAGATGCTATGAGGGGGATCTGTTTTAATGTGACTGCAGCGCCACCTTCTGGCCCGGAGTCTCACACACACTGTCGTAAAGATGTGACTTTTAACCAGGTGTGTGTTTGTTTTGGGACATTATTTCTGTATGTATCGCTGTTGTTTGAAACATGACAAGAAGCTAATGTAGGTTTGTACTGTACATTAGTAGCCGGCTAAAGGTAGCGCTACTAGCAGCCCCGTACTACGACGTATCTGAAGGCTAATGTGACAATTCCTGTTTTTATGAGATAGTATCTCATAAAATCAGGTAATTAAATAAATGAATCCCTGTTGGTATGATATAATTCAGTCACGAAAACAAGATAATTTTTTTTTTATTATTATTTTTGCAGTGAATGCAATACGCCACTGTATCCATGACTGGTTGAGGACAGCTAATGTTCATGTTTACATGAGATAAGCTAGCTAATGATATGATGTATAAGAACTTCAAAGTCGTGTTTCTATCAACTTTGGAGATATTAGCAACAAACCAATTCTTTTAAATCCATTAACTCCCACTTATTACAAATTAAGTTACAATTGGTTGATTTGTTTAGACCAAAGTGCTGCTAAACAAGTGCAAATGATCGTCTCGCTACCAGACTCGGGTTATGAAAGTGAAGGTAAGGTCACTGATGTTGGGGTTTTGCAACAGTGACCGTGCTAACATGCTAACCTAGAAACTTTCAGACAAATGCTTTGAAGCCAAGAGCTGCTAGTGACTCAGAGGAGAAAAGCTACAAGTTAGCATGCAAAAGCTAGCTCTGTTATGAGTCAAGTGAACAGGTGTAGTTCTTTAATTCTTTATTTACTTTACATAAAATCCAAAATCAGACCTCATTTTCACCATTTACTGTCTTTGAGGCTGCTCATTGGTTGCAGAGCAGCTAAACAACCGTAGAACCATAAACATCCATACATAAACTCCAATCTTGATCACATTTGTAGTCCATGATAAGTGTGACAAAGATGCAAAAGATCATCCATAAATTCACATGCCTCTACACTTTGGGAATATATTAAATGAAACAGTTTAAATCTGGCGTTCTGCAGAAAACCCTTTAACACCTTTCTGAATAAGTTGCCCTAACACGCTGATTCCAAACCCCATAAACTCATTGCGCCCACTTCTCCTGAAGCCCAGGACACTCACCTTGACAATTCAGTGTGAAATAAAAACACAGACTGAGGCAGAGTCTGCCTCTGGATAATGGGAAAGAAACGTAAAAGCTGCTTTTCAAACAAGTAAACTCAGAAGTCAACAGGGACTTCTAGACTTAAAGCACCACAGAGTTGAACTTGACACTCTTAATGGGGGCGCAAACCACAAGAATATGTTTTATATTTGATCTACAACGTGCTTAAGTGTTAGGAGAGTTGCAGTTAACACCATCATTTACAAAGAGGCGCTTTGGGGAGCCATTAGGCTCGTCTTGTATTTGACTTTGTGAGTAGTGGGATGTTAAACAACGCATGGGAGCCGGAGCAGGTGCCAGAGTGATTATTTCACTGCCCTTTTAACCACAAGCCACGTTTCTCATGGTAAAACACACACACACACACACACACACACACACACACATGCAGAAACGCAGAGAGGCGACAGACCAAACCCACCCACATTCTGCCGATGTGATAAGATATTCTGCGTGACAGCTGTGGGTACTGAGAGGGAAAAGAGATGTCAAGGGATTGGCTAAATCCAGTCTGCTATAGGCTACAGAACACATAATAAATCCTATTGGCTTTTATAAGCATCTCGCTCCCCTTCATCTCCCACAACCTTCTCAAATCGAGGAACGGCGGAAGAATCCCAAAACCTCACGCCCGCAGCGACTTCAACTCCAATTCTGACCCGGACCCCGCAGCGCAAAGTAAAACCGCTCCGGTCCAAACGTCGTCTCTAGGGGTGAAGTTGAATCATTGCTTGTTGGAGCAGGGTAACGCTTCACGCTACCTCACAAGGTCTTTAAAGGAAAAACCCTCCCTCTGGTGTACTTACACTCGTAAAAGTAAATGTGTGATATTCAGCAAATATCTGCTCCCTGGACAGGGTCGACCTAATCAGTTTCAGTTTTTACTTTATGTTATGTCATCCCTGAATGTTCGCCGCGTTCACAGAGTTCAAATGTATCCTAAAGCAGCTGAGGGATGTGGGATTTTTCCCAACCGTGGAGTTTTGACTGTTGCTTTATTGGTGTTTATTTCATAGAGAGGATGCAGGTAATGCAGCACCGAATGCCATTACAGAGGACAGATTTTTTCACTTCAGACTCTTGTGGGATAGTCTTTATTTTACAGTAATACCAACTAGGGATGCACCAAATGTTGCAAAAATGCCGGTGGTGTGGGGATATTTTAAGGTGTCTTGTCCCAGCACGCCCACTCCATCCTTGGCCGACATCTTTGAGGATGAAAAAGTTTGCTCAAGGAGTTCATTGCTTTGGATGATTAAGCTTTCGGAGGCTTGTGGAGCACATTAAGCCTTGTTTAACTTAGCACCTGCATTCGATATTCGGTATTCAGCCAATTATTTATATTATATTCGGCTTTGGCAACAAATTTTTATCCGGGTGCATCCCTAATACCAACTAGAGGGAAAGATCAGAAGCCTGATTTTAAGATGCTATGAGGAGGATCTGTTTTAATTGGACTGCAGCGCCACCTTCTGGCCCGGAGTCTCACACACACTGTCGTATAGATGTGACTTTTGCCCAGGTGTGTGTTTGTTTTGGAACAAATTTTCTTTGTTCAAGTCAACTTTTTACCGGATACAACGCGACAAGATAAGGTATTTATCAGTACAGTTACGTAGCACTGTTGTTTGAAATGTGTCATCAAGCTAACGTTGTAGTAGCCGGCTATATGTAGTGCTATCGGTAGCCCGATGCTCTGGCATATTTTTAGGCTAACGTGACAACAAGTAAACACTTTTAGTTTGTACCGTAGTTTAGTAGCCGTCTATATTTAGTGCAGCTAACAGCCCAGTGCTGTGAGACATGTCTGTAATGTGTAACGTTAGTGATTCCTGGTTATGTTCTGCCAGTCATCTACCAATCAGAGCTAACATAACCTCACTCTTCATTTTATTGATAGACTCTCAAGTTTGAACAGACCACTACAGAATAACTGCTGACTGTGGGTTGGAATCAACATTAGCACAAACAGATTAGCCCTTTTAGCCTTTAGCTCATGCTCTATCTCTCTCCTGTTTCTCTTTCTTCTGCTCTTCTGTCCTTTTTCTGTCTGACAGTTAGGCTCCAGTGTCCACCATCACTACAAAATTAATCACAGAAATCGTTTTCAGCAGAGAAAAACAGATCTTTCTTCTCAGAGACTTAGAAGTACTGTAAATTAATGCGGTCCTGCCCGATCGATCGGAAAGCCACAAAGTTTAAGCGACAAAGCTTTCAAAATAATTGCTCATTCTAAGGAAGTCTAATTTCACTAGTGTTGGCTCTATTTATCTTTTTTCAAGCCCTTTTTCTTTGCCCCTCTGTTTCTGAACTTCTCTCAGCTGTGACACATATTAATAACTAGAAAATCACTCTGAGAGCGCAGACCTCCACCAAGCATATTGTGATTGTCACGCAACACTTTAGTCCGACTTTAATGTTATACGTCCTTTCAGCAGACTGTCTGCTACAATTTGGTGTTAGTTACATATTTCATATTCCTGATCGTAGTATCCAGAATATTGCCAGGATCTGGATCGTACTTTTACATCTGTCAGAAATTGTGGTGACCTTGTATTGTTTTGTTTGGCAAAGCAATCCGACCATTTAATGTGGAGTTACATACACAAATAGTGAAAACGGCCCTATCTCATAATGATAAAGAATCCTTTAAAGAAGTCCTAGATCCAGATGGTGATCCAGATCACCACCAAAATGTAATCACTTCTTCCTGATCACATTTTGAACATTCCCTGAAAGTTTCATCAAGATCTGTTTGTTACTTCCCGAGTTGTGTTGAGGTATTGTTCCTTTAAAGTTAGTATTTGGTTGGAAGTGCAAAAATAAGATCTATTAAAGTTAGTTTGCTCTTGTACCAAAGCTTATCTAACTGTGTGCTTGTTAATTTCACAATGCAAAGGGGGAAGGCCAGGCCAAGGACAACTAAATTCCTTTTAGTAACAGAATAAAATAGATTTCACAACCTATTTTTTATTTCATTTTATTTTTGTCACGCTCGGCCCGGTCCTGTCTTTCCTTTCCTGTATTATCTCTTTGTGCTTGCTGCTCTTTCTGCCATAAAATGACACCATCCTCCAACAGCTCATAAAAAGCTTTCTTTAATTCTGTTTTGTGAAAGAAATCATCACGAACAAGGCATTCAAGCTGGAGCACAATGCTGCTTGTCGGATTAAAAAATTCAAGACAAAATTCAAACAAATTAAAAAAAAAAAAAATGGCAAAAAAAGAAAGAAAAAAAAATCAGAGCTGAGACACTAAAACTTTTTTGTTATTAAGAGAAATTCACCATTCAGCTTTTCAAAGACGAAAGCTGCAAAACTAACTTGAATTCCCGAGGACAGCGCTTAATGTCCCTAAATCAAATCTTTTGTCGAAACAAAATTTCTGAATCAAATTAAACTGCAAAAGAATCCAACAAATGTCCAGCGTTATTTGATAAATGCCTGAGACAACACGTCTGACAAGCAATGCAAAAGCAGAATCTCTGTTTGATCTTTCTCGTTTTAAAGAGGGACATGTTTAAATATATTCCTCTATCACCCAGGTCTACAAACCATGCAAAAAGCAGAATTTGAGACATTTTGACTCCTACTGGATCAAATCTAAATCAGGATGGAGGGTGAACAGACATGAAACCACTGACTAATACAGCCCAGGACTCTCTGTTCCTGCAGGATAAACACACACACACACCATCGGTGACGCTGCCAGCTCAACGTCTGCAGGACTGATAAGTGAAGCACGTCATCTGTCAGTCTGCATCCTGGTCTAATAAGGCCACTTTCTTCTGCTACCTTGTGCTGAAAGATGAGCTCAGAGAAGCAGCAACTTGTTGTAGAAAGAAAAAAAGACCTCACTTTTTTTTTCGCTGAGGAAGCAAAAACAAAAATATATTATTCATTTCCAGTCTCTAACAACTGCTTGGGAATGTTTTCGTCTGCAATTCAAATGTTTCTCCTTTCTGTCATCTATTCTTAGTTGATATCAGCTGAATAAGAGGAAATACAGAGCAGCATCAAAGTCTGACTTGGCCTAGAAATGCAGTTTCTTAAAAGAGCGCGATCGTGTTGGGTGTGTTTGTGCAGGCTCACAGACGACGGTGTGATGCAACTGTCTCTATAAGTCGCTCCTTTTAAAGAGACTTAATCCATCAGCAATCTATCGAGTTTCCCTCGGGGGGGGGGAGCTGAATCTAAAACCCTGTTTTCCCTCTCTGATAGCTTAATACCAGAATCAGATGTACACAAGCTCCCAGGAGGATCACACTGTACCACTTCATCTGCGTCGTAAAGCCCCTTCTTTGGTAAAGTATCCACGATCAGCAGTCAGGGTTAGGGTGGAGACTTTTTCTAAACGACAGCCACTTCTCTTGATGGGCTTGTTTGATTGATAAAAAATAATTTCAGCGGGGAGACGAGAGCCAATAAATAAAACTAGCAGGGAGCTGTGGCAAGCAGGAGAGGCGAAGGCACAATTGTTTTTTAATCTGGCGGTGATGAGCGAGGTCAGCGGCGATGATTAAAGTGTAGGGGGGCCCATCATCGCCGCGCAGCTGCTTGGCGTTTTTTCTTCGCTTGCACCTCGATGAGATGAAGGGCCAGGAGCATGCAGAATGGAGTGCCACGCCGCACCTTAATCCCTGATTTACTGCCTGTGGCACCCATTGATTGAAAAGAGCAGCACATCGTGGCTGATCTGCCTAACAAGGGGACGGGTAAAGGGGGAGATTAAAGAGTGTGCGTTTGTGTGTGAAGCCTGCGAAGCGAAGCGTGCCGCCACCTACACACCCCGAGTCATCTGCGAGTTCATTGAAGTTGTGAAGCGGACAGAAGCCTGAAAAAAAGCGACAGAGAGCGAACATGGCTGCAGTTTGTGGTATGCAACATGTACCCTGCAGAGCGCCTGTTTACTCACAGAAAGCCTGCGATGCAGACATGCACGTTTCCAAAGAAGGCTCACCCACGCACATGGAAGGCACACACACACATCCAATTAGACAGGCGAGCTGGAGATAGACATGCTTTAAAAGCTCACAATCAGAGAAGACTGACTTAATTAAGACTCCTACATACTGTATCTCTGATGGCATTTCATCTCCTCAGAGCGCCCGCCGGCGAAACGGAGCGTCTGAGCTCATCGGGGACTCTGCAACAACTTGCAACACCCACAAGTCAACTTCATATTCCTGGATGGAGATGAGTGACGAGCTAAAGCTGCTGGAACGGTTCGCAAAAAACACATTTGGGTTCAGTTTGATGTTGATTGTTGTTTTATAATACCCTAATAATATACTATTTACAAATTATTTTTAATCAACTCTGTCATTTTTAGTAGGGGTGGGAGAGAAAATCGTTAAACAATATATCAGGATTTTTGGTTTGACTATATCATATCTGGACTCTTTGCCAAAAAATTGACTTTTTTATTTTTCAAATTCAAATTCTTCATTTCAGTCTTTGTTTATAAACTAAATTGGAAAAAAGTTACCACTTTTCTCCAGCAGAGGGCCAATTTTTTCTCTCTGACTCGCGTGATGTGCGTATTATGTGAACATATGGCTCCTGGTATAGTCTGCAGACATTATCATCATCATCATTTAACTTTTTTACAAAAAAGCAAACTTAAAATCGTAAATATCGATAAAATTGCAATTTAAATCAAATCGGCATCCCAAAAATCAGAATAGAATAGAATCGCAAAAATTAATGTTGGGTACCTTTCACGTTTGAAATGATACTCTACCGATGCCATTAGTACCAGTACTTAACGGTACCAATTTTCGGTACCTTTTTGTGTTTATGTGGTAAAAAATGTCAATTTGTTTTATAGTAAAGTATAACATTTTTTTTCAAATTTAACATATATGTATATGTTCTTCATTATATAACCTTGCAATGTGTATAATCGGAGCTACATACTCGCTTTAAACTAAGTGGTAAAATGACGAAAAAAGAAAAACGTGATCCCAAAGAGGCACACAAAAAACTGAATGGTTCAGATTGTTTCCACAAACCGTTCCATCCCTATTTCCTAACCCCATCCTGAAAACTGCTGAATTTAGGAATGTTTCCCTCGCATTGTTAAAAACAGGAAAAAAAAATCATAATGCCCCATGTGAGAAATTCATAATTGCCTGTTCAGACTTTCAAATGAATACAGCACCGCGGGCTACACTGCCACAAGAAAGAGGGGAAACCTGAGAGCTCAGAGAGACCCAGAGGTACGTGATGTGCCTGAGCCCACATGCTAATTGGAATCCCCAAACTGATTCCTCTGCTCGGGATCTGATTAGGAGATAAAGGATCTCTCAGTCTTCGCCTGGTGTTGCTTCGCTTACTCATTTTCTCTGGATTTCTCGACACACGAGCACACCCTCTCCAGAGACGGCAATAAAGGCACCCACAGCTTGGCTTTGGCTCCATAATTTGCTCAGAGTGCTTATTAATGAAAATGTAACCCCGCTCCCTGACATACACGACAGGACTGAAGCGGTTAATGCGACACCAGCAGAAACACTTCTTCGCACAGATGGAAGAACGAAACAAAACAACACGAGCTGCAAAATATATACCCACAAAACATATAAGCAAACTTTTGATGGGATGGAAATGTAAAAGCCAAAGCTACACCCCCATTAATTCTGTTCTGGTCTGTGTGCGACATGAAGACCTGCTGTTGTGCAAGAATAGCAACGACACAAGAAGAGCTCCGAAAATACTTATTGTCTTTTGTCTGCGGCAATGTTGTCTCAAGGGTGTGGGCTCAAAAACAACTCCAGTAAAATCTTCACACAGTTTCTAAGAGCTTTAATATCCTCAGATAAACCACCATGAATGTACAAAAAGCAGCACGGTCTTTACTGAAATATTAAAATGAGACCTTAAAATCAAGAAGAAAGCCCTGAAACTATGGTGCGCCGTGAATAAAATATGACTTCCCAGTAAAAACTTCCAGAAAATGCATCAAAGTCCCGGAAGAAAAGAGCAAACAAGAAGCCTCAAGGATAACATGGCTGTTGTGTGACATTTACGAGGATGTTTTTGGTGGAATGAAACGAGAGGATTTAGGTTTGGAGGAGCTCACTTTGGAGAGACAGCGGGGACACTAACATCAACTGTTCACATGCACTTCACACAGCGAGAGCGGAGAAACGCGAGCACTCAAGTGCTTCTCAGAGCAATAAACACATGAATGCAGCTTCGATTGAGGGATGGTTTCCATTTAGTTTGGGATATTTCTCAGCGCTGGCTTCACTTCTCGTTTTCTTGGAATAAGAAGCAAATTAGCCAAAGTACAAGACCATCTGCTCTGGTGGGAGTGAACTGGGCCCTCATGTTGAGCTCGAGAACAATCCGTCCATTCGTGTTGGCAGTCCTCAGAAACGTTTGCTGAACAACCACACAGGAGAAGAAACGCTTCAAGGTCCAGAGAACTGTATCACACTTTGATGCCCAAAAGGCTGAGAGTAAAGATACACGAGGGACATCTGAAACAGGTTTCAATCCACTGAAAACCACCTCTGAGTGATTTACCGTAATGGTCCTAATATAGGATGCCCCTGATTGTTCGTCAGACTTCTTGAAAACATCATCTACTGTGACTCAAGATGGTTACCTTTCACATTTGAAACGATACTGTACCGATTCCCGGTACCTGGCAATCGGTACTGGTACTCGTCGGTACTTTTGTGTGTTTATGTGGTAAAAAATATCAATTTGTTTGACAATAAAATGTAAATTCTTTTTAATTTATCATATTTATTCTTCAATATATAACCTTGTAATGCTGTGTTCATGTCCAGCATGAAAAACCACCTACTCTTCCACTCCCTCACAGTCACAAAGATGCGTTTAGGTTCCTAAACATGGTACCTTTTGATTTTACATGAATCGGTACCAGGTACTTTTGACAGAATTTGGTTGGTTCCTATAAAAGTACTAAACTCTGTACCCATCCCCATCTGAAAAACATAAAAATTACCCTCAAGTGTAACATGATCAAACTTCTTTCATTAATTTGAGAAAAGAAAAAAATACACATATTTGCGTCAGTAGAATGTCCAGGAACCTTGTAAAGCATTCCCAGGAACCAAAAGTTCCTGTGGCTCATTGTTGGTCTTCATTTCCATCATGTGTCAAAGAACCAGGTGGGTGATGCAAACCAAGTCAGTGGCGCTGGCGGTGGAACAAATAAATAAATAAATCAAAAAAAAAAAAAAAAAAAAAGGAGTTGCACTACACCATCAAACCAGTGGAGAGCAGTATTACAACGATGAGGGCCCAGTTTTGGATTTGTGTTGAATATTTTGTTTTCACATTTAAAAATGTTTTAAAACTTTTGCTTTTTTTTTTTTTTTTTTTTTTTTGCATTTTTCGTAAAATTTTTTGCAGCTTTTTGAAATGCCAAACTTAAAAAAATCATTTTTTGAAGGTTTTTTTTTGCAATTTTTTAAATGTTAATTTTTCTATTTTTGCCATTATTTTAAATTTCCACATTTTTTAAATAATTTCAAATTAAAAAAAGACACTAAAAATACAATTTAATGAATTAAAATATGTCTCGATTAGACAATAATTTACTAGAATTATATATTGACAGAATTTTATCCCCTTTATTGTCTTAACTGTGTAGATAAAGTTGATTTCGTGGCTCTGGAAAGACTAATCCAGGTGGGCTGAGGCCAAATGGCTCCTATGACAGTGAAGGTTGCAGACCCTTGACTCAGACAGTCAGGGTTTTGTTCTGAGTCTTCCTCTCTAGGAAATAATGGGAAGAGTTAAAGTCATGTCTGACGCCGGGCATGAGACACTTAGCTCTTTAGGTGTCAGCTCTTACAAATTAGAAGCACCACACCACAGCTCCCATTAATGAATGGGGTCAGGAGATGACCCGGAGCTGGCAGTGACCACAGGGCCCTGGATTTGATCCCCAATTATTGAATATGTTTGAGTTAGACCCTTAACATTCTGCTACACCAGGAGCGCCAAACCCACTGTGAGACAGTGCCCAGACTACGGGAAGAGAAGGGCTCTAGAAGAGCTCCAGCAGCGAGATGTGTCTTCTTATTTCTAATAATATAAAAGAAGTAGAGCAGCAATAAGCCAGCCTTTTTGAATGTGGCTGTTTGAAGGGAAATTATTTCATAAAAATTGAGCCGGAGCTTGTTTTCACCAGATGTTGCATTAATGACACGGAGGTCAAAAGAAAAAGTTTCAGCTTTCATTTTTGGGCGGTTTAATGTTTTTAAATCTTTCTTTTGTCTGCTCTGATATCTGACCTTCTTGAAAGCAGCAATTTTCTCAATTTTTATGACATGCTAAATCATTTCCAAACCATAAAGGTTTCCATTAAACAGTGGTTGTCAATCAACAGAGCATGGAGCCCCAGGGTGGGCCGAGAGCCTCTGCAGGGGGGCGTGGATGATCAAACAGACCTGATTTAAGTGGTGACAGAAACATATGACAGTGCTCTAATTCTAATCTGACACAGAGTGGTTATAATGTGAAGCCTAATGTGTCTAACTGGGCACTTTGGGAAAACTGTGCAGATAATGTGCAGACTAGAGGTCGTGCTCCGGCTTTTATGATCGGCTTCAGTGATCGACTGATGAGCTTTAAGTGGAGTCAAAGAGATCGTGGTGTGACGAGATGACTTGTTTGCTCCTTCCTGCTCCTCCTTTTAGGTCGTTGATTGGCCAGTGACGGTGTACCGTGAGGGAGGAGGCTTTTATTGATGACGTCAGTGGGTCAACCATGCCCTTATATGAGCAAAACTTTAAGCTAACTTTAACCAGTTTCATTACTGTCATCGTTGTAAAACGTTGCCACAAAATGAATTTTGCAATATTACTGTGGTAAAGCATTGTTACACATAATTTAGTCCTTTGCAGTGGCTCCTTGTAGCTCAAGTTTTACAGCCCTGGGAAGATAACTAAATCTACAATGAGATTAATCTGGAAGAAAATACAGATTTTAATTCTGTGTGGATGGATTCATTTAACTGACAACGTGCCGACTAAATATACATGTTTGATATGTAGCAAAACACTTGCAAACAACAAAAAAAAATAATAGTTGAGGTATATTATCAATATATGTTTTTAATTTCAAGTATTCTTTCAAAAAAAATAAACAATTTTTTACAAATCTTTGAAACTTCAAAATTGTTTGAAATTTTTGCAAATGTATTACATTTATTATTGTTTGTTTTTGCTGATTTATTTTCTTTAGTTTTGCAAAAAAAATTATTTTAGTTTTTGCATATTTATTTTTTGCAATTTTTTTTGCAAATTAATTAAATTTTAATTTATTTATTTTTTGCAGATTAATTTTTAGCAAATTAATTAAATTTTATTTTATTTCAGTTTTTGCAGATTCATTTCTTTTAATATTTTGCAAATTTATTTCTTTATTTTTCTTTATTTCTATTGATTTTTTTTTTTTTTGCAAATTCTTAAAATGTAATTTTAATTATGCATTTTTTTTTGCAATTTTAGCAGTTTGAATTTTTGCAAATTATTATTATTTTTTTTAAAAAGGCACTACATTTACAAGTATATATAAAAAAATAAAATACAATATTAGAATGTTACTATGTATAGACTTTTAAACACTTTATAGTTTTCATTGTGAAGATAAAGTAGATTTTGTTGCTCTGTGACTTTATCCAGGTGAGCTGAGGCTAAATGGCTTCTTTGAAAGTAAAGGTTGCAGATCCTTAGGTTGGACTATGTGGGGGATTTATTTCTTCTGACACAGTGAGTGGTTACTTTATTCCCCACAGTCGTTCTGGAAATAAACATGTATACATGTTTAAAGCCAGTGGTAAGTAAACATGTAGCCGCGTACAGAAAGTGAAACAGCGAGCCAAAACAGAGCTGAGCGAGGCCTGAGACGGGAAGTAACTAAGGTCAAACCTCGAATCCTTAAGCGTGATAAAACCAATTTTTGAACAAAAGTAGTGTCATCAAAATAAACATTTTGAAGCAAACTGAATATGGTAGCTTGTGGACTCAAACCGCTACATTTTTCACACATTTTGAACCTTGCAGCTTAAACAAGGTGCGGCTAAATTATGGATTTTTATGGTCTAACGCGCTTTATAGCCTTGTTGCATTGAAAGCTAATAAATGTCTGGATTATTGTTGTTATCAATAAAATATCTGAGTTTTGTCCAGCTTTGACAGAGTGCTGTCATGTCAGGAGATTTTTCTGCAGATGGGAAAGAGGAAACAAGTGTTGAGCTAGTTTTCTTTAATAAACATGACGCTACAAAATGCCTTTGATAGACTCCTGACCGACCTGTCGGTATCTCTGTGTATGTCAATAGCTGAACCAGGCTGAGTAAACATTTCTCTTTACTGTAAAAGTAAAACTTTGTAAACCCTCTGATCCTGCATTGGTATATTTGTTGCACTTTCAATGGCACAATAAGTCCTCCATAGTGAAGTTTATATTCTCCACATTTCCATCCTCGTCTTGTGATCTTTGAGAAATTCTCTGACTCCACTGCTGCTTCGGCTGCAGCAATGTAAAGAAAGAGAAAGGTCAGAGAGTGGCTGTTGCACTAAACTTCTGAACCTCTCTCAGATTTGGTGAAGTGGAAGATAAGTGGATATCTTGACATTTTCTATATTCCCCCCCTCGCCTCGGTATCTAAAAACAGCTCACCATAGGGTGAGAATTCCCACGGAAAAAGACACTGATACGGGCTGCTTGTTTGCGCTGCTGTCAGCTGCTTTTTTTTTCCTCTCTGTATCTAATGTTGGCTATTTTTACCAGGCTCTTATAGAGGCTGTGTACACCTTGGATGTAAGCAAAGCAAACACTCTGACACCTCGTCCATATGCTGCTCTCGTAACAGATAGTGTAATGGGATTGTCCAAGTTTTGTTTTTCTTTTCAGAAGAAACAAAATGCAGCTGAGTTCAACTTCAGGGAGCCAGTCATTTATATTCATGGGCTGTGATTCTGTCTATTTGTCAGTGGACAGTCTTTTATTCAGACAGTGATAGAGGAAAGTATGGAGCAGGTCATTTACCACTCTTAACCACAGCTCAAGGACCATCTGTTTCAAGGATTGAAATAGATTGGATTCCATTTACATCCAACGATATCTAGCAGAGAGTCCAGCTCTCTTTCACGAGGATTTCAGGTTGCTGAGCAAAGTTTTGGCAGAGAAAATAAAAAATAGGAACGATTTATCAGACCTATTCAACTGGAGGTTAGGCCTTGGATGTAAACACACAACATTTGAGTTGCACAATACAATATTAGAACAGCAATGAGGAAAGCTTAAACCTGTTTTGCAGTGGCTCCTTGTAGCTTTCAAAACTATTCCTGAAATAAATAATTCTTATTTTTCTTACAGAGGGTATTGATGATGAAAGACACTGACACTAAATTAAAATTTGTTGAAATTATTTATTTTGAAAACTTGTTAACTCTTTCAATATTTTGCTTATATTTCACAAATAATTAGCAAATAATTAGCAAATATTTCAATTTTTGAACTTTTGCATTTTTTCAAAAATTTTAAAAAATGACACATGCATTTTTTAAAACTCCAAATTATTAAAAAAATATATTAACTTTAAATTTGAAAACTCTTTGAAATTTTTGCAAACTAATTGCATTAAAAAAAACTAAGATAACACATAAGATATTTCATTAATACAAAAAATCCTTGTTTAAATACTTGCTTACCAGATTTAACTATGTTAAGAAATTTATTTACCGTCACTTTTTTTTTTGTGAAGATGAAGCTGATTTTGTGGCTCTGAAATGATATTATTATTTATTATTATTATTATTATTATTATTATTATTATTATTATTAATAATAATAATAATAATAATAATAATAATAATAATAATAATAATAATAATAATAATAATAATAATATTTAAATTTTGCAAACCTCAGAATTATTTTTTGTTAATTTTGAAAGTTTTTGAAAAAAAAAAATCAAGACTTGTGATTTTTTTATAATTTTAATGTTTTTGGATTTTTTTTTTTTTTTGTTGCTAATTTTTCATATTAGATTTTTTTTTTTAAACGTTTGCATTCTTTTTACATTTCTAAAAATTTAACACTTGCAAATTCTTTGAAATTTCAATTTTTTAAAATATATTTTTTTTTTTATTTGAAAACTGAAATTTATGCAAATTTATAAAAAAAAAAAAAATACTAAGACATCACATGTACAGTTTCATCAATTAAAAAAATATATATATTAATTTTGAAACTAGATTTTAACTATGCATAGCATTTTATACACTATATTGTCTTTTTGCTCTGGAATGACTCAAATCCATGTGAGCTGAGAAAAAATGGCTCCTATGAAAGTAAAAGTAGCAGACCCCTGGGCTTAAAGCACAAACAGTCTGCACTGTACCATTTAAACACCCGGCACTATTGTTACTCATACATAATTGATAAATGATGTAGGACTATTTAAAATAATATCATCATCACATTACAATTATGAGTCAGAGTGAATAACTAATTGAGGATCTGGATGTTAAACAGATGGATCATCTACTTTCACTGCTTGCATTAAAAGTATTTACAGCTGCCATTAAGATATAGAGCAGAGGAGTCGTGTTAAATCATACGTTGATGTTCTCCTCAGGGATTTCCAGACTAACTGCACTCACTGCTAAGTGCTAAATAAAATGATAATCAAATTGTATTTTATGGGGGGTTATCTGGCATATGGCTCCTTGGCACAAGCAGCTTGGCCCTCTAACTATATTTTCGTCATGCTCTGAAAATTGCCGACTCTGCAGTTTTTCCTGCGTTCCTGCGATGGCAGGACATTGGAAATTTCATGCTTTGTTTAGACGTAAATGAGGAGATTTACACATGCAGCGCTCGGAGTGTGTTAAGGTCATAAAAGCGCTCACATTTCCTTTTGCAGGGAAATTCCTGGAGTGATGTTTATTTTCACTAGAGAGGGAGATTAACGGGAGACGAGCTGTGGAAGATGTAAAAACTGAGGCCAAGTGCACTGCAGCACAGAATACTCCTCCCGTACTGAAAGACAACCTTAAGAAACATGGCATCCACTATAGAGCTACTTTGATCGACTGGAAGAAATACAACCCATGTCAAAGGTCACATGTAAAAGTAGAAAAGAAACTTTAGGCCTGGTACACATTACAGGACTCATCAAACCTTTACACATTTAGAGAGCACAAACTTGATAACAAAAGACAAACCACACACTAACCAATTCTTCAGCAGAGTGATTAAAGACACTGACACTAAATAAAAATGTGTCAATATTTAGTTGAACTAAATCTTCATCCCATCTGTCAATAAAGCCTGCCACCGCTCTACTTCACCTCCTACAACATCAACAGCCCACCAACTTTCCATGCACCTGTGGCTAACCTCAAGTTTTACAGCCCTGGGAAGATAACTACATCTACAAAAAGACTGATCTGGAAGAAAATACTGATTTTAATTTTGAGTGGATAGATTCATTTAACTAACAATGTGCAGACTTGAAATACATGCTTGATATGTGGCAAGACATTAGCAAACAACTAAAAGTGATTTATTAGGAGCTATTATTAATACATGTCATCAAATTCAAATGATCTAAAAAAAACTGTTAAAATTATTATTCATAAAAAAAACTATAATTTTTCAAATTTGATTTTTTTTTACTTTTAAATTTTTCAAAATTTCAAAAAAATTGACACCTCCTAATTTTCAAAATTCCGAATTGTTTAAAATACTTTTGGATTTGAAAAACTTTTTCAATTTTTTGCCAATTCACTCAAAAAAAAACAAGATATCACATGAAGAACTTTATGAAATTTTAAAATGTTTGCAATTCATTTAATTTGTTTCACATGTTTTGGAATTTAAGAAAGATTTTTTTAGAAATATTTATTTTTTTATTATCATTTTTTTTTGTAAACTCCTGAATTATTTTTGGTTTGTTATGTTATTATTATTTTTTTTTAATATCAAAACATGTTTAAAACTGGTATTATTATATTTTTTATTGAAATATTTTGCTTTTAATTTTCATTTTATCTTATTTTTTTTTTAATTTTTGCAAGATCATTTAAAATAAAAAACTGAGACATGAAATGTACAATTTCAAAAATTCATTTAAAAATCTTGTTGAAATAATTATCATCTAGATTTTAACTATGTATAGGATTTTATACTCTTAAGGTCTTCATTGTAAAAATAAGTAGATTTTGTGGCTCCTGAATGACTTAAATCCAGGTGAGCTGAGGCACAATGGCTCTTGTGAAAGTAAAGGTTGCAGACCCCTGATATAGAATGAGTCCTGAATAATGGGTTTGATGTTTCTTATGGTTAAAGTTTGCACATCCTGGTTGTAAGATCTCTAAACACTGTATCTTTGAGTATGACCTCCCTCCGTCTGTCTTGGTTTGTTTTCACTCTGTGTTTGCTTCAGCAGTTTGGAAATGTGATTTCTGCCCTACCACCATGGTGACACTGGCTGGTGTCTGTGTGTGTGTGAGACACTGTTTGTCAGTGCTTCAAACACTGCAGCTCTCTTTTTCCATCCAACAAACACTGACCACACAAAAGGAAAGCAAATAAAGGGAGCGTTTCTGAGCTGAGGAGCTGCCACATTATGTTGTTAAAATGTCAAGAAAGAGGAGACAAGGCATTTTAACGCAGGGTGAGTGATGCAACAAAGAGTTGGGGAGAGTTTAATGCAAAGCTGGGCGGATCCGTCACTGTCAACCCGCTGCAAGCTCACGTAGAACTTGTAAATATGCTCTGCTCTTTATGGAAGGTGAAAGTGATTATCCATCACTTAAAAAGAGCAGAAGTCCTCTGGTTTTTACTTTAATTGAAGTATTTCTTCAAGAGCTCTGAATTGCAGTGTCTGCTGCATGTTTAAAATAATCAATGGTTAAGTTTCTGGTAATTTATCTGTCAGGGAAACGCACGGCCTGCCACATCCACCGTCTTCCTTTACATTCCCGTGCTACTTTAAACTATGACACATCGCCGGTGGCTGGTTTAAAAGATGGGCTGTGTTTTCTATCAGCTGCAGTGGAAGTGGAAGGCTTGAAATGGAAATGTGTCCTATTCCGCAGCACAGTGATGCAGTGCACTTAGGATAATTATGTTCCATTGACAGTCTCCCCCATGGAAACATCAAATGTGACTGTGCATATTTCTATACCGAAATGACATGCAAGTCAACACTGAAGACAGCTGCTACTTAAAGCAGCGAGCCTGCAATAAGACGTGCAGCTTGTCCTTGTCATTTCGTTCCTTTGTGTCTAAAAGCAGAAGATTCTGATGTTCTTTATTTTTGTGCTCGTCAACAAATCTCATGAATAGAGCGACGTCAGCATTGAAGTGATTCTGCTAACAAGCACTGCCCATGGAGCCCAGGCTTTATGTTTGTACTGTACCGCCAACGGGAACAAGTGATGGTCAAAAATGGCAACAAAAACTGATCCGCACTGGGTTACATGCTCCACTGTGACAATAAATGCAGACACCATCAATTTATTCCCACCCAATGTGTCATGCATACCATCCCACTGCTGTAAATACGAACAAAAGCACCAATTATGCATGAATCTGAAGCAGAAAAGACGACAATTTATTCCTCGTCACATCGACTGGATCCCAGCCCCACGTTTGCCGTCTGCTCCCGTCGTTCCAGATTCTGACACTGATGCTTCGTCCTGCCCACCCTCAGTAACACCTGTGTGCCTTCCACTCCCTTTGACTAACCCCTCTCCACCCACTCCTGCACCTGTTCCCACTTCCCCGTCAGCCTTGTACTTTCTCCATCAGCCCACTGCCATTTGTTCCCCGGCAGATTGTCCGGTGTGTTTTCAGCCACTTTCCTCTGGCTGCAAGAACAAAGACATTAAACGTGGCGATAGCTGTGCTTTAACACTCCTGTTTTTTATAAAGTAACATCTGTGAGAAGGTGCATGAACTAAGCAGGAAATGCAAGATATCTGAGATTCAGAGGAAGAGGCAGAAGCACACACGATCTCACCGATCGAACTTCTTCTTTTGTTTCGTAAAAGTCAAGACGTCTACTTGAATTAGAAACCAAGATACTAAATGTGGTTAAATCTACCGGTTAATTTTTAACCACAGTTTTGTAGTGATGTACACACTCAGTGCTCTGTAGGCTGCTCAACCTCTTAGGGAAGGCTACACTGCAACAAACTGAAACCTTATCAAGTGTTTTTGTCTTATTTTAAGTAAATATCCTTTTATTAGGCTTAATATGAGCACCATTCACCTGACTAGTCCAGAAAAATGTCTTATTTCAAGTTATTTAAAAACTAAAATGAGGTCTGAATTGCTGTAACATGTTAAGAAAAAACCTTCAAATGGAACAAGACAAAAATTCTGGAAATTTTGCTTTTTTTTTAGCTTGTTAAAAGCAATTCAGATCTCATTTTTGTCTTTAAATAACTTGAAATCAGACATTTTTCTGGACTGGTCAGGTGACTGTGACTTAGGTTAAGTCTAAAAAGACATTTTCTACTGAAAATAAGACAAAAACACTTGAGCTGTTTGTGACTCTGAGTTTACAGTGACATACACCAAAAGCCGAGTGGTGAAATTATTTTCCTGGAAGGAAGCGGGAAGTTGCTGCGGTGGCTTGTGTACAGTGCACAAACAAAGTAGGCTATCTTTGGCTACTAGAAATCCCTTTTTGTCTCATTATGAGATTCTTAATGCAGAAATATGAGATACTTAACTGCTAGTTATACAGATAGTTAAGATTAAAAGATACTGAGTCAAAACTATGAGACGAAAGCTGGAAATTGTGGGGTTAAAAAGAACAAATTATTAAATATCTATTTGAAGTCACGAGATACCAACTCAAAATTGTGAGCTGAAAAAAGAGTTGGATTACGAGAATGGAAGATAAAATCAGGAGTTAAAAAGAGTATTATGAGATACTGAACCCAAATTCTATGATACAACTGAAATCTTCTTAAGTGTTTTTGTCTTATTTAAAGTAAAAATTGTCTTAATTTACCTGATATGAGCTACATTCAACTGGTCAGTCCAGAAAAATGTCTTATTTCAAGTTATTTGAAGACAAAATGAGGTCTGAGTTGCTTGTAACAAGGGAAAAAAAATCTGTCAATGGAACAAGAAAAACTAGAATAATGATTTTAAAAAAGTAACAAGTCTTGTTCCATTGGCAGATTTTTTTTTAACTTGTTACAGTAATTCAGACCTCATTTTTGTCTTTAAATAACCTGAAATCAGACATTTTTCTGGACTGACCAGGTGAATGCGGCTCATATTAAGTCTACAAAGACATTTCCCGCTGAAAATCAGACAAAAAACACTGGGTAAGATTTCAATTTTTTCCAGCGTAACAGTCTAAATTGATGAGAAACTGAGTCATTGTTACAAGATAAGAAGCCATCATTACGAGAATATAAGTTAGCAATATAAGAAACTAAGTCAAAACAATCCTTAGGGTTGGTCTCAGACCCTAATTATGAGATGAAATGTTGAAAATATAGGATTACAAAATTGAAATGATGAGAAATTGGTTTGAAATTACTTAATACATACTACAAATTATGACAAAAAGTTGGAATGATGATATAAAGTCTCAATTATGAGATACAAGTTGAGGAATGAGATACTAAGGAACTCTTTACACTTCAACCTGAAGTGTTAATTTCCATTTAAAGAAGATCATATGTTACATTAAACTTCATTCCACTGACAAGCTGCAAAGAGGAACGCTTCATCACCTTCTTCATCAGCTGAGAAACACTGTAGATATCTTTTTTCTTAATCAACACCTTGCTCACTTCATGTTTGACATCTTGTCTCTCGACTTCTGTCACCAAGTTTTTTTTTTTTTCATTTCTTCACTTATAACATTTTTTCTCAGTTATTTTCCCATCCAGTATCGAAGCAGAAACCAGCCTTGATATAGAAGCATGACGATACAAAGCTATGAGCCTGTTTCAGTTGCAAAGAGAAGAAAATACATCATCACCCAATTAAAATAATTGGTGACGTCATTTTTTTGAAGATGAGTTTTTGGCTTGAATCATCTTTTGATAATGCTGGCCATCTCTGGTAAAGTCTCTTAAAGCTTTAGCTAAAAGGATCATGCTCTTTATGCCTTATAGACCTATGTCAAGAGGGTGACTCAGGCCATCTTATGTCAAAATTTTGGATTATTTAGGATAAAATGTGTGACTTGGGCAATTTATCAAGCTTTCATGATGGCAGCTGCTTCAAAAAGAAACCGAAACTTAAGTATGATTCTTGAATCAGTTTCTACTGGTGAGGGATTAGGTTCACTATCATAAAAGGTAAGGTATAATGTTGGGTAGTTATTTAGTCCAAATTTCACAAGTTATAGTTTAACTACAAATTTAGCTGTCTCTAGCTAGCTACCTTTTCCTGGCTAGCCCACTTATTTCTGTAAACAAACCTAAATGAGTACAAGGCAATAATACCCCTTAAAGTTTTAAAATAAAAAAATTTTTTTTTTTTTTTTTGCTTTTTGGTAGAAGATGTATGAATATGGTTGGGATGACATTTGATCAATTTAGGTTGGAATTATTTACGTTTTGAGTTTGATTTATGGAACTAAAGGACAGTTAATGGTCAAGTTTTAAAAAGTTGTCAAATCTGGATGTTGACTAGGACTAGGAGATGTGAGGAAAGGGACTGTCTTCTTACATTTGTTTAATTCAACTTAGGAAGATTTTAGTTTTGAGTTTGCACTATGGGGGGAAAGGGCAGTTTAAGCTGAGTTTAAAGTTGCCTAAATCACACGAGACTGTTAGAAAAATTGGAGGAAGTCACTTTATTTTTTAATGTTACACGATTGAAACACATTGTTCTCTGCATGTCAACAATCATCCACTGTGAAGGCCTTTCTGATTAAGGTTTTTGTTTTCCTAAGACTTGAAAAAAAATGACTTGGGCCATTATTTTAATAGGGTGACGACATATTTGTGTGAAAATGTCTGACAGTATGTAAATGTAAGCACAAAGGATCAAGTCGAATACAGCAACACAGTATCTGCTCTTCGTTACTTCCTGTTTATTGCTAACTGTGATTTAGTGTCACAGAGAGAAGGTGTGTGTTAAACACCTCAGTGTCCACGCTGATATCTCCCACAGTTCCAATCAGGTCTATGGAAAGAGTGACACTAAACGTACACTTAAACTTGTAAACGTGTATTTCATACTGTATAAAACTGACAAGAACACAGCGCCCAATTACAGGGAAGTCAGGCTTTGAGAAAAAGCCACTTCTCCGAGTGTCTCATTTATTTGAGTTTTGGTAACCTGTCAGCCCAGCAGATTAGAGATTTTGGCAGTGCGGCATGTCAAAACATATCAAGCTGTAGACTCTGTAACTTGAGTTAAGTATAATGGATGTGTCAGCGCTTGCTGTAATTTGCTTCCTTTGGTGTTCATGCCAGTTTAGAAAATAACAAGAACCATCAGTCCGGATGTCATGTTCCACTTCCCCAACACGAGCGAAAGTCGAGTGAATGTCGGCTTCAAACCTTTCAGGGGCCACTTGTGCAGTTTTACAGAGGAGCAGCGTGACCTGTAGGTGGTCTGTCGACGATTTGCTGCATTGTCAGAGCAACAAAGGGAGTCAGGAAGTAGGAACTCACAGAGTCCTTTTTCTGCCGCTGTGTATGATGAACAGCAAAGGCTTTGAAGCAGCTTTGTGCACATGCATCACCTGTTTGGTATGTTGGCGCCACGCTGGGAGTTTGCGCCGGGTTAAGGCCAGGAAGACTAAGTTATAGGGAAAAGATATTCAAGAACCTGATTCTGAAATATCTCTGAATACAACCAGGTCTTTGGGCCTGAACTGATCACAGAGCAGCATGAAAAGTCTTAATCTCCTTTTAAAACCAGCAAACAATGACTCTCTCCAACCCATCGGTCCCGCCTGCACACTCAGCAGCCCAGAGTCCACTTTGCACCAGTGAATCCACAAAACAAGCCCCTCAGTGTGAACACACCTCCAGATCTGGACCCTCCTTTCATCTCGCCTCTCCTCTTTGTTAGCTGATGGCTTCCTGTGTACAGTGTTTGAGTGTGTAGTGAAGAGGAGAGGAGAAAGAGGAGGAGGGGGGGATTCACTCCATTGTGTCCGTTCTGCTGACTTTGCCAAACCCAAGAGCTTGAAGCATCTCTGTTATGAGCACACCGGCTCAATGCATCACCTTAATCACTCTTGCCTCACATTTCAGCAGCATGAAGCCTTCACCCGGGCTGACAGCAACAGGATGCACGCTCGGCCAATCCCTCCTCCATCACCACTACCAGCAGAGAGCAAAGAAAGTGCTTACCTAGGAGAAAGAGAAACAGAGAGAAGGGGGAGAGGGTAAGTCAGAAAGCATCACAATATGTTGCTATCAGCAGCCGCTTGTTTTTCCAATGAGCGTCTTTTACACTGTGTCCTAACAGGGTAATACAATCAAACATATGGGGTACACATTCCTGACATTTACTTTGTATTCACATGTATATTGTATCATATTAATTGATCTTTTTTTTAATTATTTATTTCTGATCCTATAAAAGATGATTACATCTTTAAAACGTCCCAAAGCCAGCACAAAACCTCTGAACAACTCATTCTGTCAAATCAACACTTTAAAACCAAGCAGCAACCTCTTATGTTGAAGTTCATGTTGAAGCACCAACAGCTGCAGTTTCAGGAGCGTCCACTTGGGGCAAATTGCAGGAACACCTTAGCCACATACACATCCATTCAGAAAAGCCCAAATACACTTGTTTACAGCCCGGTACTTAAAACTATATTGGTCTGAATGATTCTCTTCTCTGATCACACTGCTCTCTGATTATTGATACTGGCGTAGTAACGTGAAAAAAAAGAAAAGCTTTTTTCGAAAAAAGAAAGTTTCAGTGATTTTTCTTCATTGGTTCAGTGAACGATCTGAATGTATCTTAAAACGATAAAAGCTCAAGCTTCGCATTAATTCTTCATTAAAAGGTTGTAAACATTTTGGAAAGCTACAGTCACATGATCATTTTCATAACTAACGTTTGTTCTTAAAACCTTTGTTAGAGCCCGAAACGTAACTGTAGGAGCTGAAATATATTTAGCCTGTTACTTTAACAGGTTTTACTTTTTTGTATTGATGACCTCACTGCTTTAACAAATTGCAGGGGTGTGTGTTCTAAATTTCCAGTGTTCTTTGTTAATGTGTTGTGTAGGGATGGGTACCCAATTAGGTACTTTTGTAGGTACTGACAGAATTCTGTCAAAAGTACCGATTCATGCAAAATCAAAAGGTGCCATGTTTAGGGACCTAAACACATCCTTGTGACTGTGAGAGAGTGGAAGAGTAGGTGATTTTCCATGCTGAACATGAACACAGCATTAGGAGGTTGTATACTGAAATTGAAAATAATTTTTTTTTATTATTTAAAAAAATGATGTTTTTTTTTACCACATTAACACACAAAAGTACCGAAAATTGGTACTGTTGAGTACCGGTACCGATTGCCAGGTACCGGGAATAGGTATCGTATCGTTTCAAATTTGTGTAGTGGTAGTTTCTATGTAATTTTCTTCAGGTGCCTCAGTGGGCAGTCCGGGGTCCTTAGAAGTTTGCATACTTTTCATTCAGGCACTTATGTGGGCAGCTTTGGGTCCTGAAAGTTGTACAGCACAAGCAGAGTTTACTCCCGATGTTAAAAGTGTCTTTAAAGTTGATGCGTTGTAGAATAAAAACCAACCACTGATCAGTGTTTGATGATGTTAATGTCACTCATTCATTCATTCTTCATGTATCCTGCTGTTGCTGTAATGCTGTTACCCAAAGAACACATTAAAGGCTGAACTGTGACGTGTGTGTCTGCGTTTACTCTCTGACCTGAAATTTAGAAATTTAGAACAAAGTAGAGCAGAACCACAGACGGTGGTGCCGGCATATTTTTTGTTGACCGTCATTTTCACCTTAGTTTTATCTTATAATCATTTGTTTAGTTTCATCCAGTATTGTTTTACCTTAACTTCATGTTGGCTCATCTTGGATTTTAGATTTTTTTGGACAATTAGTACTTTCAACTAATTATTGGACCCTTTTGTATCTTCTGGACACGTCACAAAGAGGAAGAGCTTTACTCAGCAGCTGAACTTTTGAAAGACAGCCACAACAGTAACAACAACCAAAAATGTAATAATAAAAAAAAATGTAATAAAATCCAAAATGTAACAATTTTTGCCCAAAATGTAATAACTTCTGACATTTTGGGTTGGTTATTAAAGTTCAGGATTTATTACAAGTTTTAATTTTTGTTCATTACATTTTGGGTCATTGTTAAGTTTCGGCTCTACAAGCCTCATTGATAAGAGTTGGGTTTGCGAGTGTGATTCACCTCTTTGTTGGAGTAGGCAAGGAAAAAAAAACTGATACGAAGAAAATCTGCTCTGTCAAGAGCTTTAAATTTGTTTTTCATGAAGTCAGTCACCATAGGCCTTGATCCTTTCTACCGGCATTAGAAAACATAACCGGGAGTGGTATGATATGTTTGAAACAGCACAGAGTAGAGAGAAATTAAAGCAGCAGGACCAAAAAATTCAGAATCATAAAGAGTTGAGGTCATTTCCCCCTTGTTATAATAACACAAATAACATACAGAGATTATACAAAGAGGAGTGCGACATTAGGTACCATTGAGTAAACGCTATGAACACAGTAGCACCATTTCATACTCAGCTACAGATCTGAACAGCTACACTGATTCCTCTACCTGTAAAAAGCTTAAATCTTCACAGTGACACATCCACACACACACACTCCCCTCCTCTACAGCTCTGGATTTCTCTGAGGTCACTTAAGGATGTCCACCACAGTTTAAACATGTTCACAACAAATATTAACTCCGGCTGACATTAACTGAGCATCTTTTAACAACTCCAGTCCACGACTCACAGACCGTAGCTCCTGCGGATCTGCACCTGTGAACCTGATATTTGTGAAAAGCTGTGATTTCCCCGAGGCTTAGATGTTCAAAGCCAAAACATTACTTCAAAGAAAAAGTAAAAGCAACGGCTTCCAAAAAAAATGTGCTATGCCGGTGCTGGGGTGCAGCTTGCGAACTCAGAACTTTACAAGTGCAACAGAAGTATTTCAGCAATGTTATTGACAACTCAAGTGGAGATTTTGATGTTTGTGGAGCTAGTTACCGGGGTTTCGGCACATGAAAGACGCATGTTGAACATGAGTGTGTTTCCATCACAAAGCTGAGGAGCTTTGACTCACACAGACGCTACGACATGAAGGATTCTGCAACCAATAAAAGAGGATTAAACAACACCCTGTATAAAGGCAGATGGATGCAACAGATCAAGTTTATCCGCTCAAACATGTGATTCGCTCGTCTCCTGATGAAATATCCAAAACTCAAAGAAGTTCACGGCACCTCCTCTGTGTACGTCTGCCCTGATCTATGCAGACTTTCTTTACTTGCAAAGTTTTATCAACAAAATAAAATATTGAACTTAGAGACCAGAAAGAAAGATCCCGCTATATACACTACCCGATACCGAATTCTTGTAATAAATTATACATATGTGAAACTTCAGAGAGCTGTTGATTCAACCCTGTGTTTCTAAGGTTCAGGTAGGGGCTGAAGGTCAGGGTGGTGAGGCATTGGACTGCATTCCTGATGTAAAAAGAAAAGGCAAAAAAAGTTAGTTTAAAATGTTGATTTGTTGAATCACAGTTCTAAAAAGTTTTGGTAAAGGACATATTCTGGGTAATTTTTTAAAATAAATTAACAATTTAAATTGTCTGATAATGGCTTTACAGTAAGTCAATCACTGATTTTGTTATTCAGGCAAAAGGGCAAACAACTTAGAGAAAGAAGTGTCTGTTTTCAGTGTCACTGTTTTCTTGTCATTTTTCCTTTTTTTTGTCATCTTTGTATTTGGAGTGGATCATTACTTTGTACAGCTCATTTGTTGGTCGTTGACACCAAACTGGTTTTGTCTTCAGCGATATTTTTACTATTTTTGCTCCTATGTTTGTCTGGAGATCCTACATGTAACCATGGCTGCATTGTTCACATGTAAAATCAGCTGTTAGCAGCCTGTAGCATGTCGATGCTAACTGGTGCAAGGCCGGATGTCTTCTCAGATGTGAGCTAAGAAGTGACGACATGGTCCTGTCCTTCCATCCATCGTTATTGGGAACGTAAGATCTATTTCCAATAAGATGGACGAGCTAGCTGTGCTAACCCAGCAACAGAGGGAATACCAGAAGGCAGAGTAGCATCATGCTATTCACGGACATGGCTAACGGAGCTAACACTTTCTTTTTTTTTTTTTTCTTGATTGCTGCTGTGACTTCTCCTGAATTTCCCTTCAGAGCTAAATTAAGTATTTTTTAATCTATTCTCTTCTATTAACGAGACATCAAGGTTCATTATTTTTGAAATTTCTTTCAAAATATTACTTTTTAGTCATTTTATCATCAACTATGCCTAACTGTTGTCTTCAACCCGCCATACGCCCTGTAGCGTCCACACAACGCCGTTGCCAAGCAGAAGGTATCTTGGGGGTAGTACATGTCTGCGCTCAAGCTTTAAACTCATAACGTTACATTTATGAAAGGAGCTCCAGCCATCAGGAAACAATGTTCCAAACAATTTTGTTGCTTGTCCGTCCAAGTGAATATCCAACACCCATTTGGAGCATTTCCAGTCTCTGTATCCAAATAAATCAGGTTTTAATCAACAGTGAAAAAAACTCAAGGCTAATTACATCCGACTAATCCATATAAAGTTATGAGTGTGGGGAAAAAGTGGTGAAAAATGTGCCAGGGGAATATTAAAAGCCTCCGACAGACATGGGGGGAAATAAAGAGAGGCAGCTGAAATTGCCCAAGAAGGCCACTAATGCAGAAAGTGACAGAAGCAGAGTTAGGATGTTTTAGTCGGTGAGTGGATGCACGGCTCTTATTACCGGGCTTCATTTATTTAAAAAGCTCCAGACCTTTCTAGTCAATCAAGACTGATAGAAGGTAGGCAACACTGGGATAACAGCTCTCAAAGCACGGCGAGGAGGAATATCTGAGCAGGACTAAAGACCACACCGAGGCCTTCTGGGAGAAACAGCCGAGGGTTGGAAACAGGGAAGCTTCTTTCAGCTCTCCCATATGTATTTTTCCTCCTCAAAGAAAGGTACGATGCATTGCCTAAAGCGATGTTAAGTCATCGTCACTCCTGGGATGTTTTGTTGTCTTTTATTTCTTAAAGCTGAATGCTTGTCTGAAGAACCAATGGAAGACACGGACGGCTTTCTGAATGGATAAACCTGCAGACAGGACAGCTTCAGGAAAAGCTGATATTGACAGTGTTCAGAGTGCTGCTAGGATGACAAAACTCTACAGGGAGCTAATCTTTCAGGGGAGCATTTAACGATGCAGAGATGTCCTAAAGTGGCTAATTTACAAGGTGTAGATTTTTTTTTTTTTAACTTTATTTTTAATTAAAGAGTTTCATTCCTCTAAAAGTAAAAGGTCACATGCAAAGCAAATGGTACAGAACATTCAAACATTCGTATTTCTCTGTACATCAGGGTTACAGTAGTCTGGGTATGAAGACAGAATGAGAGGAATGAGAGGAATGACATAGCCGATCCTGTGTGAGAGTTTCTCTAGTTCACATGTTTGCAGTGATGGCAAAAGTACCTGGATTCCTTATTTGAATAGAAGTAAAATACCAATGTGAAAAAAAAAACAGCTTGAGTGAAAGTATAAAGCTTTGATCCAAATATCTACTCGAGTAAAAGTAAAAAGTACAGGCTCTGAATGTACTCAAAAGTACTTTTAAAAGTAAAAAGTAGTCCTATTGCATAATTAACCGACTGTAAACACAGAATAATTTATAAGGAATATACTTTAGCAATGTTATTGTTTGAACAAACACAACCTGTTGAGTGTCCTAATGTACTTGATGGACTGTTCTTGGACGCCAATACTTCCTGGAGTTTTGGTTTGCATAAGATGCAATGCAATGGAGTTGTTTTTAGCATCAACAAACTCAATTAGCTCTTTTCAATAAGGTCCTGTGACTGTGTGGGAACCTCACCGTTGTCTAAAGCTGCTCAAACATTAGTGATGAAACACGTGTGGGCAGCGCAGCAGACCTGCTCTGACACTGATGTTGTGGCGCCAAAAACAAAAAAATGTATAGGCCCAGGCTTTATATATAAAGTAACACGCCTTTTTGGGTAATTTAAGATAGTAGGTAAGGAGTAGAAAGTACTGATATTTATGTTGAAAATGTAATTGAGTACAAGTAAAAAGTCGCCATAGAAATAAATACTTCTAAAAGTATAAAGTACCTGAAAAATCTACTAAAGTACAGTATCGAAGTATTTGTACTTCATTACTTCCCATCTCTGCATGTTTGATAATGCAGTCCACAGAAAGATTGTAAAAAGATGCAGAGATAGATGGAGTAACGAGGCACAAAGAAGACAACGTTTGTGGGGGATGATACCCGAGACGGAGTTTCCAATGTCAGTCCTAAGACATTACCTGACATCAAACATTTGTCACAGAAATGAGAGTGAAAAAAGGGGACATAAAAATAAAATCACTAAATAAATAAATGAATAAGATTAAAAAAGAAACAAAAATAGAAAAAGCTCTATCCCGTTACGTTTACATAAAGTATCCATTTTGACCAGCACTTCTGGGCTTTATCACCACAAAATCTCAGAGAAAAGGTCAGCAAAAATAATAACTTAAAATAAGAAAAAATGTCAAAAGGTCAAAAAACAAAACAAAAAAAAAACAAAGCAAAAAAAAACTGCAACATATATATAAAAAAGTAAAAATAGGATCACTTCCTCTACAGGTGACTGATGTCAAATTTGTTTGCCATGTGTGGCTAACAATAGCATAGCTAGCACTGCTAGCTTTTGGTCCTGGTAGGTTGACATCTGTGTGCCTTCTGTGTTGGTTACAAATTGTTTCTAGGAGTGGTTACATACCAGTTTAACCAGTTACATCATTCATATAACATCGTCTTTATTTTCTAGATTAAAGGACTGCCAACTTGTATGGAGCTATTATTGTTGCAAAATTATTTGTTTGTGCGTAAATGTATCCACAAATGTGGAAACAGGTTTGCAAATGTGCAAAATATTATCAAATCAATCTCTGGATGAATCAATCAATCAATCAATATTTATTTGTATAGTCCCAAATCATAACAAACATTATCTCAAGACACTTTACAAAAACATTCACAGGTCTAGACTCATAAATGTTGATACAATTTTATTAGCAGGAACCCATCATCAAGACAAGATAAGGAGTCTTATGTCATCAAACCCACCATTTAGCAAGTTACTGTAGAGAGGAACAACTTGCCTTTAACGGGCAGAAACCTCAGACAGAACCAGACTCATGTTAGACAGACATCTGAGGAGACTGTGTATGCACAAATCATCGAATATATGCACAAATCATCAAATGTGCAAACTGAATTGCAAATAAATATCTAGTCGTAAAAGGCTGAGAAGTCTCAGAGGTTTTTTCCACAAGACCTACATATGTATAGAAATTATCAGTTACAACTGAGGGAGGGCCTGCTGATTGGTTGTCTTTGTCTTTAAGCCTCCTGTGCCTCTCTAGATCCAGGTCATAGAGTATTTTGGCTTTATGGCAGCAGCAATTAACCAGACCTTGAGTCACAGATTGCACAGCACAATGGCATTTCGGACCTAAAATAATTTAATTACTTAAAAATCATTCAACCAAATTGTGGTTTTAGTGCTGCTTAGTGACGGTGACAGCCGACTAAACACAAAAATATCTAAAATAAACCAGAATAATGAACCTGTAGACACCAAGGTCGGTTGAAAATAAAGACATGGAAGCATCAGGAAACAATAAAGTAAAGTTTGAAGAAGTTCAGGACTTCCTGCCTTGCCCCTGGTGCTTTTCTCCGCTCAGTTTAGTTTGCCAGTTCATAAGGGACTAAGCTGTTTTACTGGAGCTCAGTTTTTGTTGAAATATGGTAATAAGTAGCAGAACTCACAGGTTATTGACATGACAGATTTCCAAGGGATTAATAATGCAGACACCCCTGCACTGTTATCAAATCACAGGTGGAACCAAAGCAATACTTGCCCTATGCAAATCAGGCTTTAGGGAGAGCTCTGCCTGATATTGCCTTCAGGGAAGAAATGAACATGTCAGGCTGAATGCTTGTCTTTCAAGCAACAATCTCAGAAGGATTTGGATGACAGAACACCAGTCCTGATTAGACCTGACGGGAAGCTAGCCAATTAAAGATCACTTCCATCTGCCCCGTTCGCTGCCCACGCCTTATAGTCTGCTCTCTTAAAGTGGGCGCGCTACAGTCGCAAATGATTTGCAAGAGTGGAAACGTGCTAAGAAAAAAAAATGACTGGGAATTTATTTCTGAAGTGTAAGCAAGCCATTAAATACGGCCGGAATCCCTCCTGAAGCCAGCAAATGGCTGTCCAAATGTTAATTTGCTGAACAGCCTGCAGATGATGCAGAACATGGCTTTCACCTTCTCCTGCCATACATAATTCATGCTATTGACTGGTGAGGCAATGCCACTTTCATGCGCCGAGCTCACAAAGTGGTGCCACTTTCACACACCGACGCAAGCCAGTGAATCCACACCAACTGTGCTGCAACGCTTAGCACACAATTGAGGTTGGCGTGAAATGTTCAGACACGATACAGAACCACACACGTATCTGATACTGGCACAGATGCAATCACGCTGGGTTACAGAGACGAGGGAACACATGCCGACACAGAGGAACCCAAACCAAGAGGAGGACATCACGTTTTACAAGAAATAAAACGAGGAATTAGATGCAATTTTCATTTGTGAAGAGGAGGCCTCAGCGCAGAGCTGCACATAACTGAAGACTGCCTATGAGGAATTATTCATGGTCTAAAGCGCCAGTCCCACGGGGAACATTAAATATATATTTAAGTGCGCGGCTCAGTCTCAGTCTGACCCACTTTGCAGGATCCAAAGACTGCTGCCACGGAAGCGGCTTCTGGCTCCTCCTCAGCACCAAAAGGACTGCTGCCACTACAAAGCCCGCCTTTGAATAACCCAACTGCCAAAACGCGACCACCATATGAGTCATGCATTTCTCTGCTAGGACTTAGGCGAGCAGAAACAGTGAAGGGGGGTTACAAAAAAAAAAAAAGCTGCTAGCATAATGCACAAAACGATACAACAGCTCATCTAGAAGTCTACAATTGCATTTCGATGCAGATTTGGCGGATTGAACGCGTTCCCGGCTTCGACTCTGACCAGATGGCCGTCATCACAGGAGTGAATATAGCTCTGGACTGTGAGGAGGAGTGATAGGTCTTGGAAAGGATGCCTATTGTAAACATTCACAATCTTGTCTTCAGGAGCCAAGACACAAATGAATATTCAACCCAGAGGCATGAGAAAGTGACACATTTGAGATTCGTTGGAGAGCCGGGCGCCGTGTGAATGCATGACTAACAGTCGTCTATATTCATGCTAAAGCCTGAGTGAAGCGCTGTGCTGGGGAATAGCTTGAGAACAGAGCCAATAAAGGAAAATGACAGAAGACGATTGAAGAGTTGGACCAGAAAAACTGTTGTTTTTCCAACACGTTCTAATTTTAGCTCACTGCGTTGTCCGGCCTCTATAGGAAGCATGAGGAGACTGACACACTCTCCACAGTTTGCAGATTCTCAACGTGAGTTTCTGAAACACAAATATCCATCTTTGTCAGTGAAAGCAGGGGCACAAATTTGTCTCTCCTTACTTTAACAAAACATTTCGGTATCGCTATAGGTGACGGTTTTGGCTGGAGCTGCATGAGTCTTGCAAAAATATGAATCACATTTTTTTTTTTTTTTTTTTTGCTTGGAACTGAGATCACAATTCTCTGGCACAATTCTATCCAAATGTTTTTTGCACTGATGAGAACAAAAACAAAACATTAAAATGGTCATTAATCAGGATGGGTATTAATAAGATTTTATTGATACCAATGCCCTTATTGACTCGACTTATCAATCTGAGTCTTTATTGATTTCCTTATCAGTTCCTCCTGTAGATTTTCTGTAAACAAAAAGTAGCTTTACAGGTTTTCTGTGTCAACATTTTATTAAGTTTAGAGGTGACAGGGATGGGTACCTTTCAAATTGGAAACAGTACGGTATCGATGCCCGGTACCTGGCAATCGGTATCGGTACTTTACGGTACCAATTTCTGGTACTTTTTTTGTGTTCATGTGGTAAAAAAATATCAGTTTGATAAAATTCAATAATAACTAAATCTCAAATTAATTTAATTCAACAATTTTTTTCTTCAATATATATATATATATATATATATATATTTATATATATATATATATATATATATATATATATATATATATATATATATATATATATATATATATATATATATATATATATATATATTAAACTTGCAATGCGGTGTTCATGTCCAGCATTGAAAATCTCCTACTCTTCCAGTCCCTCACAGTTACAAGGATGCATTTAGGTACCTTTTGAATTTACCTGAACCGGTACCCGGTACTTTTGACAGAATTTGGCGATACCTACAAAAGTACCTAATTCAGTACCCTGTAACATCCCTATTGGTAAATAAAAATGGAATTGGCCAGATCTATATATCTCAGGATGTAAAAAAATGAAAATAAATAACTTTTCTTCTCTCTTCCTGTCTGGAAAGTTTGACCTGTTCATATTTTGACATTTGGAGTTTTCAGCATTGTTTACAAAGACTAACTTCAACATGTTTCTGTAATGTTGAAATTATTTTAACACCGTTCTGTTTTAAAACCAAAGTTTTATTGATGTATGCTAACCGCTAGCATATCAATGCAATTTTCCCTATACTTTAGCATCAAGCTATCACTAAGTTTTATGTATTGCTTTGGTACATTAGGAGAGGTTGAATGTGTCAGTGCTTCTAAAATTTAAGGTAGACTCCAGAATCAGAGTTTTCTTGGGAAACTGTTTCTGCTAAGCTAAGCTAGCTGGGGAGGAATAGGGCTGTTTGTTTACAATGAAGCCAGTGAAATTAAATTCCTAGGAATTGTCCATATTTAGAAAAAAAAATCACTTACAGGCGTGAATTGGAATCATAATCTTTTAACGGCTAATAACGCAGCCCTAGTTTTGGCCATGATGGTGTGGTGTGTTATCCTGTAACCTCTGGTTTACACAGACTAGGATCAGAGTGCATTATGGGTAAAAAGAAAACAACACAAGTGCTAAAGCTAATTCTGCTCCAGTTCCTACATGCTTATGCTGGATGGAAACTGGGGATGGACTCCCGTTTTTGCTGGAAAAAGTCAAATCAGGACACGGAAATCACCAAACACAAATATAATGGTGACATTTCAGAGTAAATCAGTTTGGCATCAGGGGTCAAACACTTCACTCAGAATACTTCTACTTTTGAGAGAAGAGCTGCATAAATGTGAGATCCACTAAACATCATAAAGTTATGAGAAATCAGAGGATAAATAGCTTAAATTTCTTTGGTGATGTCAGTGATGTGAGAAGAAGGATTTGGGAAATAAAAGCACTGCTGTAGTAAACTCTGTACACATAAAGAGGCCCACCCTACAGATGGAAAATTGCATGGAAAATGTTTATAAGTAGTTTAATCTGAAACCTTTCAAATCATTTTATAGAAGCAGAGAACATGCCAACGTGACTCTGAATAGATTGATCAATCAAACCCACAAAGTGTATATCTGAGAGATAGCCTGTTTGTCCAGGTTGCTTGTGCCTAACCTCTCATTTCTGGACAAGCCTTTCACAGGACAACAGCAAAGGGCCTGATCAGGTGGTCCAACCCTGAACCACATCCCTGAAAGACGACTTGCTAATCGAAGGGCTCGTAAAGTATCATTTTAATTATTCATTTAGCGTGTCAGAAACGTCCTCTCCAAGTCAAACTTCATTCTTTTCCAAAGCTGCCATGACACTTTGGGATTGTCCTTATCAGCGCCTGCAGTGCAGCCCCTCAGGAGAACTTTAAAATCACTCACCTGACACCTTGCCTGGTGCTCTTCATTTTCTGTATCTCTCCCTTTCCCTCCACTCTCTGCTCCTCACTCCACACTCTGAGAGCGAATCTTAAGACAAGCGGTTTGATGTTCAAAGCTAAAGGGCTTGAAAGCTTTCCACCAACCACCCAGACTCAAGACTCCCCCCGCATCAAAGGGAGAAAAAAACATAAATTGGAAGAAGAAATATTATTCACACTGGACACAAACACGGGCAGCCTCTCCCTACAGACGCAGCAAACACATTGACGAAAATACAGTATGTCTTGAAGTGTAAAGCCTCCGCTGTGGAGATGAAGACAACTTTGCCGAGGGGGAGAGATTAATCATCACACAGCCTCTTTTCACCCGATGTGCCCTCGAGAGCTTTTCTAATTTTTACTTAGTCTCTGTCACACTGAACACTCTGAATCAGGAAGGTGCACTGCAAATGGATTCTGATAGTTTTTCTCTATTTCTTTTCCTCCAAAACATGACTTTAACTCTGAGCATAGACTTGAATAAATACGGGGCAGGTTATGGAAGCTTTGCAAACAACAAAATAAATAAGGATCCACTCAATATAAACTAAAATCAACTAATGCTTCCTTTTTCTAGATCATCAAGCGGTTCATCTCTGCGAGTCAACGTGTTTAAGTGAGAAGGAATAATGAAAGCATCTCCAAACAACAACATTACCCCTGTTTATAAATCTACTGTTCACTTTCTAATTTTTTAAAAAAAACTTTTGCTCAGAATACCTTGTTTGTGATTCATAGTGACATGAAGTGTGGCCAATTCTCTTGGCTCGGCTCCTAAAGACGAGTCGGCTCTTATGACTCTTGAATGGCTCATAATTTCATATCATTTGTAGCCTCATATTTTAGCCTTTTTGTGTGTATTGATCAACCTTCGTTTTGTGCATTTGGCTAGTTCAAAAGCGGGCATTCTTTCTTTTGTGTAATATTTCAATCAAACTTTTTTACACAAAACAAAACAAAAGATGCTGAACAGATGCTGCTTCATATTTATGTGTTTTCACAAAGAAGTGTCCCCCTCTCTGCCATCACATAATGGTAAGATCTTATATCCTCACATTCATGACCGGCTCTCACTCGATGGGAGTCAGCTCTTCTGATTCACGATAAAGCATCTGCTCTGACAGACGCATCTTTAAAACACGACACATCACTAGTACCTCAACATCCAGTAAGTTTACACGCAGCTTCAGAAATCAGACTATGAATTTTAGGGATGGGTACCGAATTAGGTACTTTTATTGGTACCGAGTGAATTCTGTCAAAAGTACCGGGTACTGATTCACGTTAAACCAAAAGGTACCACGTTTAGGTACCTAAATGCATCCTTGTTACTGTGAGGGAGTGGAAGAGTAGGTGATTTTCCATACTGGACATGAACACAGCATTGCAAGGGTATATATTAAACAATAAATATGTTAAATAGAAAAGAATTAAAATTTTATTAATAAACATACTAATATTTTTACCACATCAACACACAAAAGTACCGAAAATTGGTACCGTCAAGTACCGATACTGATTGCTAGGTACCGGGAATCGGTACCGTATCGTTTCAAATGTGAAAGGTACCCATCCCTAATGAACTTAGTCAGCACGAGATCAGACTAGATGCATGTAAACAGCTTAGTCCGACCAGCGCAGACTGATTAACATTGGACGGTGGTTGAAACCGGCAGGTCGCTGTTTGCCTCGGTGTTCAGCAGGAAGAGGAAGTAGATGACCATGATAATGAATAGGGTCTCTGCGCTCATACAGTCTATAGTTTCAACACAACGAACAAACATCATGATGATGACACTGATTAACACAGAAACATAAAGAGCTACAGCTGCTTCCATCTCCATCATCGTCGTTAGAATTACTTTATCTTCAGGTGACACAGCGCCACCTATCTGATTCCCCATGCCTGTATTTATACACAGACAAGACTAGATCCCTGCTGTGTCTTTAAAATCAAGCTATGATCTCGTGCTTGAAATACACCAGCTACATCTGAAGTCCAACTCCGTTCCATTGCGCCTTGACAGCGTTTGTCAACTTTGTCACAGACCGAGGAGTTCCCACGCTTCCCACTCCATCGATAAGTCTCTCTTCATTCATGTTGGGCTGTAAAACTTCAAACCTATTGACGCCTGGTCTGGCTCTGCTCATTATGTCCATTTGTTGTTGTAGTCAAGATAAAAACAATCTGATTTTGACACAGTTTGTTTTATTTTGAAAGTCACTGGCTGTTTTTAGGTAGTTTCCAGTCAAGACTTCCTGTCCCATTCAGTCTTCCCTGTGCAGAATTTGTGCACCACGGCTCCACGTCTGTCAAAAGTAGGATGGCTGCGTATTACCTGAAACAATCTGCATGGCCGGTCCATGCAGACGGACTGCAATGGCCCAGATCCAGTGTAAGTTGACACATCAACTTGAATGGAAACCAATCGGATCCATTTGCGGTGACAGAAGGGAGAAGGTCTGCAGACGGATCTGGTGTATTTCAGCCGTTAGTCAGACTGCTACATGCATGTAAACGTATTGATTGATAGCAGTATCAGAAATAGGAATGTCCTTAAACAGATTTTTTAATTCTAATCCAATCCAATTTTTTATGTTTTTCCAATACCTTCTCTGATGAATGTTGTACTCCTTTGGGTGATTCTGTTGTAAATGATGAATCATAGTTGTTGTATCACAGTGAGCCCTGTATATACCTCTTCACTTTACAAATGTTGCAAGACGCTGTTTTACTACCACTGCTTTCCAAAGAGAAGTAGTCCCACACAGCGGACATGGTTAGAACGTGGTTTGATTTACAGCAGCCATAAAGCATGACGGTGCTGAAAACATGAAAGGAAATTCGATGCTATCCGATCTTTCAAAAATAGCCACATCAGGCACCGATACCAATCAGTGTATCAGATCGGGACATCCCTAATTAGAAAGCCAGAGTGTACCCAGCAACCTCGACATGATCCAAACTCAGAGTTAGTTAAGAAAATACTAATGACTGGGAATACTGCATGACAGTTTGGGCTCAGGGTTCACCCTCAACAATCAAAAGTCTGTCATCCTTATATAATAAAACCCTTAAAGTAATGGACAAAAAACCTATCCGTTGGCACCACTGCCACATTTTTGAAAAAATACAATCTATTGAGCTTTGAAAGCTTCATGCAGTTCCCTTTCCTTAAATTAGTTTCTAAATGTATCAATAATCTTGCCACTGAACCGTTATCCAAATTTATTCAAAGGCAGAACAGCAGAAGAGTTACAAGGAGCAAGGTGAATGGAAACTGTAGCATACAAAAATATAAGTCAACATTTAGACAGTCAGCTTTCTCTTTTAAAGGCTCTAAACTCTGGAATTCATTACCAACCGAAATCAAATTAATCACAGACTTAAAACTCTTCTCTACAAAGGTCAAGGGTTGGCTAAAAGCAAATCAGAACTGTGATGATTCTTAGTTTGCCACATTTTTTTTAATTCATTTATTTTGAATTGGTTTGTATAATTACTTGTTTTGATGTGAACGTTTACTTTATTGTTGTTTTGTAAACTTTTTTTTTTATTATTTTATGCTGTTTAAATATTGTACATTTTCTGACTTTTAAAGGCCCAACTAGGGACAAGAGTTGGAAATTTGCATTTGCTATAAACTCTCTGTGCAGCACATCAGATTCATACTTAGTGATGGAACTATGTTAAACTGCATCGTCCCTATTAAACAAATAAATTCAATTCAATTCAAAATAAACAAATATGGGCAAAAAAATTAAGTAATATGTTAAATTGTCTGTACTGGGAGCAATAAACAGACTTTCAAAAGGTATAAGATTTATTTCCAAGTTATAATGCCACCACAAAGCAGCAATCTACCAAACAAACTTAACTAGAAGGAATTAAAGTCAGGAGAACAGCGGGAAAAACGATTAAAAAGTGAGTGACTTTTGCGCTGATCAGGAGCGTTGGCAGGTCTGTTATTAAAAGTCGTTAAAATATTCCAGGACTTATCACCTCAAAGCGAAGCAACGCTTTGCCACAAACACAACAGCAGGAACCACATTAAGTGGATGCAGCTGGTGAATACAATACCGGGCATATGAAACTAAAGCAGAAGCTAGGTGTGAATTTCACAACAGCCGCCAACTGCAAATGTCACTGTCAGAACGTGTCACACGGTTCACATCAGCAAATAAAAATCAAAATATGGTCGTGTGGTGGAGTTCAAGCATCCACTGCTGTCTGTGATTCAGTCTCTGTGTCTGAGGATATCACAACCAGCACTGTCACCCTGAAGCAGTCACCAAGACTTACACTCAGGGATGTGGCCAAATAACAGCGATGGAGTGCATATAAACCAAAACAAAACACTCCTGGCTTCCACACACTGGAAATGTCTCCAGTTTAGAGGCAGAAAAGATGCAGAGTCTGTAAATAAACTTAAACCAACACTTTCTGCTCCTCATCAAACATTGTTAATGAAAGTGAGCGCTGAACAGTCTCAATAATAACTGTAAATGTCAACTTGAACAAAATATGCTCACAATACATCAAATCTGTAGTTCCCTGTGAGGCACTTTGCTGAATCCTGAAGCGTCTCCTCCCTGAATGAATCGGTGCATTCTGTCATTCGTTTAACACTAAATCATACAAACTGCTGGAGTAAATTAAACAGCTGACCGTTCAGATAATGCTTGTTTTCTGTGCACGATTACACTTCCTGGTCTCAGCACCTTCTGTCCTGATTGAACCTTTGGCTCGCAGACATATAAAGACAGAGACCAGCCGTGTTATTTCCCCCATGGTGGTCGCCAAATAATCCCTTTCACATTTTGATATTAAGTGACGCCGACAACAGAGAGGCACCGAGGCAGCACCAGTCTGTGGGCTGACAAAGCCGTCAGTAAATAACATCAGAAAACAGCCTGGAGTCCAGCACATGTCCAGTCCACTGACATTTACATGGGAATAAGCATGAAAGCCATGACAGGGACGGGGATTTTCACACTTAATCTCTCCTGGAAAGTTCAGATGTGGAGTTAAAGTCAGGGGACTAACATAATCATAGGTTCAGGTAAAATGAATTCCTTTTTATGAGGCTCTAAGATTTCATCTTACAACCTGTAAATCAGGGTTGAAGAATGAATCATCTGGATTGTGCATAGGCTTCTTATTGAAAGATAAAGCTTGGTCCGTTCAGCAGAAACTCAACAACTCTTCCAGCCGACGTCTTTGATTGAATGTATTTATCAGGATGTAAAAACGTGAGTTAAAAAAGCACAACAGAGGACACATGGCTAGATCAGACATAGTCAAAATACAGCCCGCTGGCCACAAACGGCCCTTTAAGCGTCCCTGTCTAGCCTGCATGAAGTCAATCATGCATTAGGATAAAAATTTAAAAAAAAAATGTTAGTGTGCACAGGATACAACTGTTTTGCTTTTATTTTGAAAAGCTTGGATCGTTTCCATGTGGACGCACTTGCATGCGTGAGCCCTGTGAACAGTTCTTTGCAAAGTCTCCTCAGGAATTCATCCAGATTTCACTTAGGTGGGCTTTACACGAGTATGAATTTGTAAGACTCCGGTAAAATAAAGCATCTATCCGGTGATATTGACACACAGTGACACGTATTTGTCCATGACTCCACATCTTTTTTGAGAACGGGTCTGCAAGTGGATATCTGCATATTCGTCTTCATGCCGTAGTTGGTATAAACAGATAAGTCCGGAAAAGAAGGTGACCTCATAGTACCCCTCGTCCTCCCCGCCCCCAACCCACGCTGTCACACACACACCAACAACAACAACAATGGCGGCAGCCGGGCTGATTCTGATCTTGTTCCAGCAGCTACAACTTTTATACCAACATTTGCTCACAGAACACCAACAACCCTAGCTATGGCAACAACAGCAACAAGGTCTCACTTAAAGATGAAGCATGTTTTGTGTGCATGAGCACTTGCTGAAGTGGAATCCACCTCAGAGCAGAACTGTGGTGTTACAAGTGTAGTAACCCACGAACTACTTTACTCAGCATGCAATATGGGTTGGGAGCATGTATGGGAACCCATAGGTACGTCCCGGTAGATATAGCATGCAGGTAGTCGGAGACTGAGGTTTATAGAATGTTGTCAATAAAACAAGCAACATTAAACCAACGTTCAGCCTCATCTGCTGATTATAAGCCAAGCATGACAACACAAGAACCAGGCGGGCAACCCGACAGGATTTTGCGTTGATTTTGCGTTGTCATGTAAATACACAAGCCTATGTACAATACGATGTGTAAACAGCGATACATGTTTTGATGCCGACGCCAAGACAATACGGGGCCGTCTTCGCGTGAGGAGGGCCTTAGTTTATTCAAATCCAAGACTGACAAGATTTTCCTTAATGCAGAGCAAAAATGAAGCGAAAAATGTTCAAGGTTTTGTTGTTGTTGTTGTTTTTCCATGAAGTTGTTAAAGTTTTTAAGTATTTGTGGAGACCAACATCTACAAATAAAATGAAACACTGATGCAGTTATTGTTATTGATTTATTATTTCTAGGGGAGTATTGTCTGATTTCTAGAATTTCATATTTTTACAGAGCATCCATATTCTTCTGGTGACTAGTTACAGCTAATTAAATATATAAGCATTTTATAACGGGAAAAAAGTTAATACTGAGCAGAATTTAGGGCTACAGGGAGTGGGCAATAGTATCCTGGTGTATTTGGTGTTGTTGTTTTTGTTCTTTATGTCAGCGTGTTTGTGCAACATGTTCAACTGTATGTGTGTATGGGCCATAATGGGAAATGACACTAGTCAGAAATTCTGAAATAAACAGAATATAACAGGAGCTTAATTACTGTTTACACCCGGGGCTGCCATATTTGATTGTTAACTTGGGAGTGGTGTGGATCCCCAACTTCCCAGTAGGAAATTTCAACTGTAACATTTAAATTTTCTATTGGGAACTCGTAAATTCTGACTTCCAAGTACAAATGGAACGCACCATCAGCTCACATTATTGTTGGTGAGGCCCTCTGACAATTCAGGTTTCTCATGTGGTCCCTTGTAAAAATAAGTTGCCCACCCCTAGACCAGATAAAAGCTATGGAGCACTGCAGAAAATACAACAGTTTGTGAAAATAAATAAATAAATAAATAATACTGGTGGATAATCATCTATAATCGAGAGACTACCGAATTGAGTTTGATTTAAAGTCTGATGCTACTTTAAAGCAAATGAAGCAAAATTGCAATCAGTAAAATCAAAGACCACGTTTCCTGCAGCTGAAGGATCCACTCCAGCACTCAGAGGATGTTGGGTGAACAGCTAGTGTCCATTAAACTGATGTAATGTTACCACGTCTTGGTCAACTGTTGCCTCATTCTTGGAGGATAATGGGAGAACACTTTCACTGTCACTTGTGCCGCTCAGTTTAAATGATGCTCCGCAGTAAGGAAGTGAGTGTAGAGGAAGAAGTCGGATTAAATGGCTGTTGTTGCTACATCTGCGGTCTGATAGACTGTTATATCTACACAAATGCTGTAGAAATATCCAGAGTTTCTACAAATTATGGACATAAATGTTTCACAGTCTCTTTGCAGGCTCTATTTATCCTCTGAGTTATGATTATCTAAATTATTTGTCCATTATTCAGTACCTGAGGCCTCACGGTTTTGTGTGTGAGTATGCTTTAGGGAAAACAAACCCTCAGCCAGCCAAATCTAATTCAGCTGAAATTTGTGTCTATTGAGCTGCAGTAATTGTTGAGCTTGATTTTCAACAGCTGCAAAGAGACCTCCCCATGTCTCAAGACAACACAGACGCATTCATCCAGGCGCCGTGAAGGCGTGAGTGCATGTGGGCAGGATGCCATTAGCCATATCAAAAACTCCTGCCATTTCGCTCCCTGCTCAAATCGTTTTTCATCAAACCTTCATCGATTGCTGGCGTGCTTCCTGTCACCGCAGCCCTTCGCCGTGTACGGTTTCTTTCCCTACAGCTCCACAGAAAGCGGCGAATCCCGGGCACCGTGGGGGATTTGCCTTTGGCCCGTTCTGTCTCTCCTTTCCTCTCAGTCTCGGCGTGTCCTCTGCCTGTTCCGGGCTCTTACTTGTGAGGCAGCCGTGGCAGCCGAGGTCAAGAGTGACAGGAAGTGTGGGTGTGCTAATCTCCCCTCGGTCAGCGCTGGAACTGGACCTCCATCAGCTCACACTGGTATTTGACATAATAGATGGCCGAGGTGATAATGGAAGACGAAGCCTCCCCTGACAAATGGTAGAATTTCCTCGAGTGCAGCGCTACACTTGATTGTAATGGTTTAGGGATGAAGGATGGGGAGGGAGTTGAAAACCCGAGGAGAAAAATGGTTATTGCATCTAATCCTGATGACAGCAATGACCCCCATTGTCGCGTCAGGGAATTGTCTGCCTCGCTTTGATTTGGCTCAGTGTGACACTTGAGAAAGTTATGAAACAATTCGAGGCTGGGATGCTTCTCTTTAATTCACCTTTGGGCTCTTCATGCTGGGAGGAGGTCAGGAAGCAGAAAGCGTGGCGCATGGTGGGATAATCTGGGTTTTACTGCAGGGAAACCGGAGCTTTGACACTCCCTTCTAGATCTTCCTCAAGGGCATAATTTCCACTTCAAAATCCAGCTTTGGCCCCCCTACAACACGAGCACTGTCCATCACAGCTCAGAGGAGAGAATACACCACAATAACGGTAAAAAGGTGAAGATCACTCAGGTGGACTGTTTCTTTACAATAGCAGAAAACGCTGTGAGCTAAAAAGTCTCTGTGCTTTCCCTCAGGCGACAAAAACCTGATTCTTCTGCTGGGATTGACACGTTGAGGCTAGCTGCTAACCATGAGTTCAACTTAAACATAATCCCACTCTCAGATAGGTACACGAAAACAAACCGTGACTTGTTTAGAAAATTACAGTTAGCTCGTTTGTTGTTTTGTATCATTCTTTGTGTAATATCATGAGTTTTGTGTCACTTCTTGTTTTATTCTAAAATCCAGGTGTTGGCTGTTATCATATTTAGTCTTACTTCCCTCCTTTGTTCTGTTTCCCGCCTTTTTTTCCCCTATATGCAGACACCTGTGCCTGCTCTGTTGAGTGTTCATGCTCGCTAGCCTCTGCTCTGTGTTTTTGATTATCTGTTTGTTTTTTTCCTGTTGCCCGCAAATATGAATATAAATAAAAAAAAAAAAAAATGTGTATATTTATGGGGATAAATTTCCTGTTAGATGAATCTAAAAAATGAAAAAATACAATTTTTTGTTAAAATAATAAATTCCAAACACTTTAAGGTTTGATTGATAAATTGGGTTTGGAGATGGAGAAGTATGTAGTTTTGTTTCTTGGACATTAAAATGCAAAAGGACCACAGACTAGTGGTGCTAGCTCTGCTAATGTTAGCCTCATTGGACAAACGTATTCAACACCACAGTTGTTTTGATCAAACAGACCTGGTGTCCATGCTAGCTGCTACAGTGCTGCTCCATTACTGTGTTAATAGAGCGTCTCTAATCAGAGATAAGCTTTTATTGAAAACTCTGTTGAGGCTCTATTGGTGCCTTCCATTTGTACTGAGAAGTCGGAATTTCAGATTTCCATGAGGGAACGCCCCCTCTAGGTCGGAATTTTGCACTGGAAAGTCAGAGCAAACACACCCCCCCTGAGTTCCCAGTAGGAAAATCCAACCCCAGGTATAAACAGTAATTAACTCTTGTTATATTTTGTTAATTTTAGAATTTTTGAAAAGTGTTTTCTGCAATAAATCAGCTGCTTCTTTTTATTTCATATCTATTATAATGGGGCACTGGGAGCGCTAGCAGCTCCTAGGTTCATCTGTTTCCTGTATCCCTATGTCACTGTTATATGATTTGGAATGAAATTTCCCCTCAGGAATCAATAAAATGTTCTGATTCTGTATACAGAGTATTATTCGTTGAGCTCATTGAAGTTTTGTTGTTATGGCGAGTTTTCCTGACTTAGCAACAAGAATGCTTTTAACTCAGAGATGACATCATTTCCACTCTCTGCTTCCCAGTTCCAAGTACATATAAAACGCACCAAATGCCCCATAACAACACATTAACCATACGACATCCCACTTATTAACCTGCTGCTAACTTAAAATACAAACATGTTGGAGGAAAAAGTTGTCAATTTAAAGATAATTGTATTGATGTGTATAATTTATGAATACAGTTTTTAAAAAGTAGTCTCAAGGTGTTGGCGGCAGGTAGTGTTTCTCCTTGATGGGTTCACGTCTGTCCGTTAGGAACAAGTTAACCTGACACTGTCCTCATCCAGTGTAGGGGTGAGACAAAAATTAACCTATCATAGTATTAGGATTTTTTGATTAACAATTTAAAACCATGATTTTTTTTTTCAAATCCTTCATTTTAGTCTTTGTTTTAAGCTGGGTTGGAAAAAAGTTGAGATGTCAGATCCCCTGAATAAATCTTAAAAACTGACTCACATGAGACTTGACTTTTTTGGGGAAAATATTGCTTCTGATATAGTCTGTAGATATCATCATCATCATCAACATCATCATTTAACTTTTTTCACTTGGTCTGTTGTTAAAAAATCAAACTAAAAATAAAAAATACTTCTGAAAAATGTCTTTTTAGACTTAATATGAGCCACAATCACTTGACCAGTCCAGAAAAATGTCTTGTTTCAAGTTATTTAAAGACAAAAATGAAGTCTGAATTGCTGTAACAAGTAAAAAAAAATCTGCCAATGGAACAAGAAAAATGTTACTTGTTTTAGGACATTATTATGGTTTTAAGCAATTTTTTGAGCAACTTTTTCTTGTTTCATTAGTAGACTGTTTTTACTTGTTACAAGCATTTCAGACCTCATTTTTGTCTTTAAATAAGTTGAAACAAGACATTTTTCTAGACTGGTCAGTTGAGTGTGCCCTATATTGAGTAGAACAAGACAATTTTTACTTAAAATAAGACAAAAACACTTGATAAGATAACCGTTTTTTTGCAGTTTGTCAAAGAATCACAATTTATATCGAATCAGCACCCCAAAAATCACAAAAGTATCAAATCAGGAGAAAAGCATTTTGTGCCAGCTCTAGTTACTGGTAACCAAAGGTTTCTCTCACTGGCCCTGCTGTCGTTGCTGGGATTGCTGGAAAGGAACCAGTATGAAAATGTCGTAAACCAATGTTTCAGGCATGTTGGATGCTAACGGAAACTAGCCATTTAATGTCACCTCATGGTCTGTGGTGTCATGAGGTTTTGACCAATCAGAATCCAGCATTTTAAACACCTGCAAGGTAACAATGTAAGTTTTTAATCAGTTGTTGTGAGTCTGTCCCTTAAATCTTGAATCTGTTAAAGAAGTTGTGAGTCTGAGTGGTTTCTGAGTTTTCTTCTTGTTGGCTTTTGTCTTTACACGTAATAAATCCTCTTGTTAGCTAATAGCGACCTTTCCTAGTTCCTTTCCAGTGCAGACACACATCTCGCCTCCACCACCAAATTTCACATCCACTTGCTGGAGCCTGAGTTCTCCTTCTCGTTAAATTCCTCTCCACGCTCTCTTCCTTTCCGTGCCCTGCAAGCTGCACTGAAGAAAATCAAAGTCAGGATGGTAAAAAAAAAAAAAAAATGTTGTTTTCATTTGTCTGTTCATCGACATCTGGTCAGGTGCTGGATCACTGAAACATCACTGGAGGACAATTTGAATGAGATTTCATCACCACAGTGATGAAATCCAATTGCAATAAAAATGAAACACGAAATCCGGCTTTGAAAGACTCCCGTCTCATCAGTGCGTTCACTTTTTATCTCACTTTCTCAGGTGATTTTCATTCCTCTGTCCCTTAATGGCTGAAATTACCTCATTATTTTTAATTCCAGTTCACCGTCCGTGGAGGAGACGAGTGAGGTTTTGAGCCGCACGGAGCCAAAGACTCGGTGTGATGGAAGCTGCTGTGTGTTTGAGTTGCAGAGCCTCTGCTGGCTGCTAATTGAGTAGAATCGAGAGTGAAGGAGCCTTCACTTGGAACTGCACGCTCCCCGTGGAGATACCTCCTTTGACCCATCGCTAGGAAACAATGACGTCTCGTAGGTAAACCTATTCCCAGAAGAATCAACGTGACAGCAGGAGAAAACAAACACCGTCACACGCGCGGTCCAGCGCTGAACAGTATGATATCTCCATAATTGCGGCAATTAAATGTCCTGAAATATCTTCCATTCATGTGCTTTATGAGGCTGACTAGCAAACCGTAAACATAGATCAGTTAAGAAGGAGAGAGTGGGCAAAGGCAGACACTCAAGGGACACAAAGGAAAGATAAGATTGGAGCACAGCGAGTGTTTGAGGTGGAAAAAAAGAGGATCAACAGATCAACAGATAAAGGGGAGACAGCTGTGCTGTTGACACTTTAAAGAGAATGATAGAAGTAGAGATGCAGGGTGGAGTTGGTAAACTGACAGCTGACAGCCTGAGCGTGGGCTAAATGTATCACTGCTGGAGTTATACAACCATCACTGATGTATTCTTATAGAAGGATAACACAGTACAGTTTGGTTTCATGAGCTCTCTTATGCTAACTCCACTGTAGGTCAGACAGGAGGGTGGTCACTTGTCCAAAACCGCAACACACATTTGAAACCTGGGTTTTAGATGCTTTAAAGAGGCTGTGAGGAGTCGGAAAGTGATCTTGAAAAATTCTCCCTTCTAGATATATGCCTGAGCATAATCCACACTTTAGAATGAGATTATTGGCGCCAATATGGGTTGTTTCAGATGCTACTTTGTTAAAGTTTTTATGACAAGTTTAGAAGTGAGAAGACGAATCTGTGTTTTTCTCTGCTGAAAACGATTTCTGTGATTAATTTTGTAGTGATGGTGGACACTGGAGCTTAACTGTCAGACAGAAAAAGGACAGAAGAGCAGCACCAGGCTGCTAGTAGCTCTACATATAGCTGGCTACTGGCATACAGTACAAACTCACAAAGTTTGCTTGTTGTCACGTTTCAAACTAAATTTGTTCCCAAACAAATATACAACTGGTTAAAAGTCACATCTTTACAATAGTGTGCATGAGACTCCGGGACAGAAGGTGGCGACGCAGTCCAATAAAAACAGATCCACCTCACAGCATCTTTAAGGTCATGTCTGATGAAAGCAAAATGTGATTATGATACAACACTAAAAGCAGCTGCTACTTGCTCTCAATTACTTACCAACAGTCAATATTTGAAACATTCCTTTAGTGCTGATCCAGGCAACCAGCCCAATTTCTTTTTTATTTTTTACCAGTACTCTTGGTGACTTGATTAGAAATGTTACCTCTGATTCACTTTCTTTGTTTTTGCTGCATTAGCAGTATACAGGGTATTAGGGATGGGTACCGAGTTAGGTACTTTTATAGGTACAGACAGAATTCCTTTAAAAGCACCGGATACCAATCCACGTAAAACCAAAAGGTACCATGTTTAGGTACCTAAATGCATCCTTGTGACTGTGAGGGAGTGGAAGAGAAGGCAATTTTCCATGCTGAACATGAACACAACATTGCAAGGTTATATATTGAAGAACAAATTTGTTAAATTGACATTTTTTGTATTTCATTATTAGACAAATTGATCATTTTTACCACATGAACACAAAAAAGTACCGATAATTGGTACCATTGAGTACCCGTACTGATAACCAGGTACCAGGCATTAATACCATATTAATTCAAATGTGAACGGTACCTATCCCTACAGGGTATACAGGTTTAACAGTGAATGGTAGTTTCTGTACATTCTGAAGCTTTGTTTTGCTGGTAAACATGAAAATATTTTACTGTTTAAATACATATTAACTTCAGTAATTCTATCAACTAATTTTTTGTCTTTTACCCAAAACATCACCAGTCTTATTCCACAGGAGAGCATGCAGGTTTTTATACTGGTATCTGTATCAGTGGATACCCAAAGCCCAGGTATCAGCATTGGTATCTGAGCTAGAAAAGTACAATACATTAGTACATAAGTACAGTAAATAGGGATGGGTACCTTTTACATTTGAAACTATACGGTACCGAGCCTGGAACCTGGCAATCGGTATCAGTACTCAACGGTACCAATTTTCAATACTTTTTTGTGCTAATGTGGTAATAAATATTAATTTGTTAAATAATAAAACTGATTTTTTTCAATGTAACATATTTTTATAACCTTGCTATGCTGTGTTCAAGTCCAGCATGGAAAATCTCCTACTCTTCCACTCCTCCACAGTCACAAGGATGCGTTTAGGTACCTAAACATGGTATGTGAATATGTGAATCAGTACCCAATACTTATGACAGAATTTGGTCAGTACTAATAGAATTACCTAATTTGATACCCATCCCAAACAGTAAATTTCAGAAGGTTTGAATAAGAAATTTCTTTGGTTATCGCTTTGATTTTTGGGCTTCAATGTCTTCTGTTGTTTGTTTTTCAGTGAGGACAGATCAGTGGATAGAGCAGGACAGACATCTCAGATCAGTGGTTTTTAGATTGTTTTCAGCTCAATATGAAGACTACAGTGCTTAAAAACTAAAACTGTTTCCTGAAATTTTATTTATCCTGTCAGAAATATATAATCTGGAAAGTTTTTAATCCAGCTGGATTAAGGCTGGTGATGATTTGGCAACCTCTCATGGTGATTTTAACACAATTAAAATGCATGATTCTTTGACTATTGTGCTCCCATCTTCACTTTGTAAAGGACGGCTGATGACTTCAGGTTGCCCTGTTGACCAATCATATGTCCCGATTTCTTCTTCACTGATTAGCTTAACCACAGCACCCAGGTAAAGGTTATACATGTGTTAATACACACTGCTACCACATGGACCACAAACTGGAGGAACAGACCAGAGCCCTAAGGTGAAAAAGCAGCTTCAACACGACCTCCTTTCCTCTGTTACCTCTCATGCACTTTACGTCGAGCGTATTTAGAAAAGCTTAGAATAGCTGCTGATATGCTAAAGCTAATGGCGATCTAAATAAACTGAACTAAAAGCCCTAATGAAGTCATAGCAGTTATGGTTATTATTAAGTTCTGAGGCAGTCACGATGGGGTTATGCTTTGAGTCATTTGATAAAAGTCAAACCAGAGGACTGAAAAGTGAAGTCAGAAGTCTTCTTCATCACTTGATGCTGAGTGTAAAACTTCCGTCAAAAGAAAGTGAACATTTATGCATCTTCAGTCTGAATCCAGTCCAGTAGAGTTAAAGGCTGATTTCTGTCCCATCTGCTGTAGATTTCCTCTTCACCCACAGGGTATGTTCTCTAATTCTGCTGGTTTCACTCTAACAACATCAAGACGCAAATCCCAAACTCCATAATAATCACGATCAAGATTTTAAAATCTCTTATTAGTCTCACATCCTGTTAAATGAAATAGCTCTGAGGCCCTCTGTGACAGAGACAGGTAGCAGGAACGCTCATAAAGTGACACAGAGCCCCGTGACTCAATTTGCAAGCTACACGGGTGAACACGGAAACAGACGGCTGACGTGAAGATGACTGACACAAATCACAGATGAAGCTGTCACATCTGAATTAGCTGGCGTCTGTGCAGGTCTCACAAACACGGTGAAAAAAAAAAAGGTCCCTGAGCACAGAGAGCTCCTTATTACAGATCTGCTTCTATCAGTGATTTCAAGAGTCATTTCAGATAAAACAAACTTTACAAAAGGAAACAGGAGAGAAAAGTGAGCATTTACACCATGAGCTCCTGATTTGTAATGAGCAGGAACAATCGTTAACAACTATTCAGAACAAACCACAGACTTCATAATCAAACTCTGACCTTCACTGTGACACCTGAACTTTTGGAGCAGAGCCTCTCCTCCGCCTTTCAGTTGGAATACAAACCAAATCAATCCAGGTCACTCCCATTGTTTAAAACTGTAAAAAACATCAACTTTGATACACCGTTTGTCTCTGAACAGAGAATATGTATCATCATATATCATTATAATCAGAATCAGAAAAAAGGCTGGATGAAATAATCAGGCTGGAGCCAAAACTGAGCAGAAACACAGCCGTCAGGGATGGAGATAATGAAATAATGACCCAGGATTTGAAAATGGTTTGGTTTTCTTTAACACATGTAATAATATCATGTCAGGATTTCCAGTCAAGTCAAGACAAAAACAAGTTTTAAGTTTGTTTTTGTCATTCACAGCAACCAATTAAAGGTACAGTGGGTAATTTTAAGGTCAAAGACTCTCAGGTCAATTTACGTCCAGGCAGAGTCCAGTTCAAAGCTTCAAAGCTTCAAAGCCTCAAATTTTTTTATTACAACGTACATATGTTTGATTATAAATCAGACATTGTGTGACGGTTTGATCAAATTAGAGTAAGTTGTCCATTTCCACCACAAATCATTACATTTATCCACACAAAGCTTTAATTAGAAATTCAGCTTTTCAATGTTCTTTACTTTTGTCACAACTCCAATCCAATCCAATCATATTTTGTTGGAGCCTCTGTCTGTGATTGTTGTTATTGCTTTTTTGCAGGCCGCCAACATTATTTTATCCAAATACATAATATTGGAATTGTTTATGGATGTCAAATTCCCAAGGTTTATTGTACAGAAATTGTGTTTGATCTAAAGCCCTACTATTGAGCTAATCGTGTCAACGTTTATTTATTTAATTATTTAATAATTCATTTATTTTTGGTGGTTTGTGTTTAACTTGTGTAAAGTTCAATATATACCTGAGATTTAGAAAAAACAACAACAACACTACTGAAAAAAAAAAAATATTTAGTGGTAAATGTAGTGTGGACTTGAGCATTGGACTTAATCCATAGAAATAAATAAATAAATAAACAAATAAATAAATTCAAAAACTAGCAAAAAGCAAAATCTGAGTGTATTTTCTCTTTGCCTATAATTGTTGGATTTCATTTTATTTCATTTATTTATTTGTTTATTTGTATTTATTTATTTGTTTGTATTTATTTATTTAATTGTATTTATTTCTTAAATTAATTGAGTTTATGTTATTGTATTTATTTATTTATTTGTGCTTATTTATTTATTTATTTAATTTATTGTGTTTATTTAATTATTTAATTGTATTTATTTATTTATTTATTTATTGTGTTTATTTATTTAATTGTTTTCATTTATTTATTTATTTGTGCTTATTTATTTATTTATTTAATTTATTGTGTTTATTTAATTATTTAATTGTATTTATTTATTTAATTTATTGTGTTTATTTATTTAATTGTTTTCATTTATTTATTTATTTGTGTTTATTTTATTTTTTTATTTATTTTTTATTTATTTTGGGGAAAAAAAATTAACTGGATTTTTGAATGATTTCGAAAAGCTCATTTCAGTGACTCGTTTACAAATTCAATTTAGATTAAAAAAAAAAAAATTGTACAACAGACCCATGTTAATTGCAACATGTCATGAATTGTTTGTTGTAAAAAAATAAAAATAAATAAATAAAATAAAAAATCAAGAAGAAATCGCTCAGGCACAGCCCTGTTTATCTCTCCCTCATATCTTAGTACCTCTAAAAACATGAGCCCTCTCGTAATACTTGGCCAGTGCTGAGGATTATCAGTGAGGACACATTTAATGTGGTAGAATAACAGCCCTCAGGAGCTTGTTTGAAGGTGGTTATTTATCCCATTTGATATGGCTGTAACAAACTTGTTAGGCGTCTTAATTAAAAGCTCTATTTGTTTCACAATAATGACAATTTAAGGAGCAATTTGAAGGCATAGTTAGGAAGCTAGACCGTGAGACGCTAATTTGATCCTGTGTTTCTCCTGCAAGTACCGAGTGCTTCAGCCAAAGGTGTTAAAGCAGCAAATCAGCGAGTAAGATATTTAGCTGTTTGAGCCTGAAGGTTATCTGAGGAGAGCGCCAATTAGGCCAAAAATCATTTGATAGAGGAGACGCAGAGATTACACAAGTAGCAGCTGTCAGAGCGCCCCAGAATCAGCGCTGTCCAATATGAAAGCAGCAGAATGTGACAACATGGCTGCACATGATGGACACGTGTTGACGGGGAGCATCGCCGGTGATGAGCAGGAGGAGACCCACAGTCCTCTGCTCTACGGCCAGAAAAACATCCAAATTGGCTGACCTGTCAGGCTCGGTATGCGTCCAGAAGGCTGGAAATGTGAGACAAGCGGGTTCACCCTTCTGAAAAAATAAAAAAAACTGACGCTGAGCTACTCCAGTGCATTTCCAGCAGGTAGCCAAAGTCAACTTGTAGCTGGAATCACCGCCACTGAGGCACACGAGCAAATCAAACAGCTGCTGGTTCATTTCAGAGGCAGGAATTGCTTTCACTTAAACACCCCGGCGGAAACCCAAACAGGTCAATGAGCTGTCTAAAGTGAGCATGAACAGGGACAATAAAGTGGCTGAGAGGTCTGGAGCTGATAATTTCTGACACGTCAGCCTCAGATTTATGGAGCCAAATAGGAGCCAGCGGGTTTGGTAGCAATCCCATGAATGTATAATGTAGAAAGTGTTGACATTCATAACATATATCACTACCTATGTTTCCTATTTTTCCAAACATGACTGCGATAATGTCCTTATTACTCACAGCTGCACCACCCATCCCCAAATCTGCAGGATGGAAAAAAGTCTGAGGAAAAAAGGCATCAGAAATTCAGATTCAGCCAAAAAAAAAAAAAAAAAAAAAGGAAAAAAGAAAAACATCCAGTGTTTTTTGGAAGCCTATTTCTACTAGTAAAAAAAGAAAAAAAAACAATTATAAAAAATAATAAAATAATAATACAAAAAAAATGAAGACAAAAAAAAAGTTGAAATTATGGTTTAAAAGTCATAATAGGATTAAGAGTGTAAAAAAATGTCATAATTATGAAATCAAAAGGTGAAATAATGAGAAAATAAATTAACGATAATGAGATAAAAAGTAATAATTAAAGGATAGAAAGTTGAAATAATGAGGTTACTAAGTCATAATTTCAAGATAAAAAAAAGTTGAGAGATGAGAAAAAAAAAATTCATAACAGTGAAAAAAAATTAAAAATAAAAGTAATAATTTAACAATAAAAAGTTTCAACAACAGGGGAAAAAAAATTAAAGTCATGAGCTAATTAAGTGCTTATTATGAGATAGGATATTGTAATTATCAGATAATAAAGGCCTAATTATGCGATACAACGCTGAAATAATGGGATGAAAGGTTGAAATTAAGAGAAAATAAATTCATAATTGTGAGAAAAAAAAGTTGAAATTATGAGATAATAAAGTCAAAACTATGAGATGAAAAGTCATTATAATGGGTTATGGGTTTTGAGATAATAAAGACTAAAAAATAAGATAATTAAGTCAAATTATGAGATAAGGTCATAAATATGAGAAAAAGTTAAAAATTGGACTTTAAAGCCATAACAATGACATGAAAAGTCATAATTCTGGGGGAAAAATAGTTATGTGATGATATAGTCATAGCTGTGAGATAAAAAGTCAAAATTACAGAAAAGAAAGTTGAAAATATGAGAAAATTAAGCCTTTGTAAGATTAAAAAAAAAAGGTAAAAAAAAATAAATAAAAAGGATATGAAAATCTTAAGTATGGTTTAAAAAATGAAATTATGAGACAAGACAAAGTTGTGAGATAAAAAGGCATAATTAAGTTAAAAAAAAAAAAGTCAAAATATGAGATAAAAAAAAGTTATAAATGTGAGATAAAAAGTTAAAATAATTAGATTCATGTGCTCCTGCTTGTTTTCTATTCTGTGCATCACCTCACTCACCCAGACATGTCAACAACATGCAACCCTAAACGAGAAAGATTATCAATCTATTCATTTTTATCTCATAACCATGACTTTATTATCTCATACTTTTGACTTATACCTCAAAATGTTAACATTTTTAAATGTTTTTTTTTTTTTTTTTATTGTCAGATATTGGCTTCTATATTTTTGTTTGGTTATTTAATTCTGGTAGTTTTTTATTTTTATTTTATTTTTTTCTTAGCAATCACTGTATTATTTTGTAAGAATTCTGTGATACGACTTGAACCATTTCTTTTGAGAATTATCTATTTTACACATTGACCCCAGTCTGGCTCCATTAAGGTCATGACAGGTACCGACCACAAGAGCAGCTGTGGATGCAGTGTGGGTCATATTTTAAAAAAAGAGTACATTTTATGGGTATTTAAATCTGCTGGCAGTTAACACAGTCACCTAAAATTTACGGTATACTCATGCTGAAAATGTCAGAGTCTCCTACTCGGGCATTTAAAGGGGAGGGGGGTTGTGGGTGAAAATGTGCCATTAGCCAAATGGACTTGGCGTACTGAGGGGAGTCTGCCTAATGCGTGGTGTACTTAGTATGGAGGAACTCATGCCAATTTCAGTGCTTCAGAGTGTTCCAGTCAGTTCCAGAAACGCAGCGAGAGTCCTGAAGAAGCTTCATTTATTCTCAGCAGGACAACAGAAGGGAACCAAGTTCCACCAGAGATACAAATGGTGTGTCCATGTGATGCGACAGCAAGCACTTCAAGCAAAGGTCAGATTCCCTGATTTCATTCCTCCTCCTTTAGATTTCCCCCCTGCCTTCCTCTAACACAAATCAGAAATACAGAATCATTCCTGAGTCATTACCCGAACCGAGCACGACGCAGATGGATGTTTTGTTTCTGGTGGAGGCCTAATTTGTGGGTATGAAGGCAGGGGATAAAATCCAGTCCTTTCATCTTATGCTTGTTATCTTTTTCAATATGATCAGTGTGCTAATGAATCCAACCAGAGAGCATGGTAATGGTACCTCATTTCAGTGAATGAAACATCCACCATGAAAACCTTTTTTAGGGAGAATTTGGCTGCAGGGGAATTTGGGAGAATTTGGGTTCCTTCACACTACTACACACACACACACACACACAGACAGCACACACTACACACACATACACACACCCAGACACTGACGGTTTTATGTCAGTGTGCTATTATGTTAATAATCTAGGGAGCAAAATAGTTGGGCTTGAATTTAGTTTATGGATGCATTTGTACAGATACAGTTCTGCTGGGTGCATGCTTAAAACATGATGCATTGATAGTGTTTGTCTTAAACCTTGTCCCTTTCATTTTTGACCCTTTGAGGACAAAAATATCCCCTTCCAAAACCTGTTTTAAAGCCATAACAGATTCTTTTTTCTACTTTTTTTTTTTTACTCAGATCTTTCAATCAACTTCAGACTTTATCAAAGTTGCCAATATGTCATTATTATTATTATTATTATTATTATTATTATTATTATTATTATTATTATTATTATTATTATTATTATTATAACCCTTTTTATGCCCATTTAATTACATGATCTCACCATTTTTGTTTTAAAATCATATACAAAATTAATTTTCCATATAATAAATGTTTGAAGGCTGGGTTAGTTTCAAACCAGGCATCAAAAGTAATAAAAAAAAATGTAAAAAAATAATTAAATAAAATAATACATAAATAAAAATAATAAATAAATAAATAAATGAAAAAAAATACATAAAATAAATTAATAAATAAATGAAAAAATACATAATAAATAATAACAAATAAAAAGATAAATAAATTGATAAAAAATAATTAAATAAAAAAACATCTTTTTTTAATAAAAACTGTCACATCATGAAAATGGCAATTTAAGTGTTACAGTAAAAAATACAACTAAATTTTTTAAATATTTAATCAGGATTTAAGCCGATTGAAAGATCAGAGCAGAAAAATAACAATCTGTTCTTTTTTAATTGCAGTTTTTGCTAAGGGATATTTGTGCCCTCTAATGTCTTGGAGCATAAAATTCAAGCACAAAATTTACTTGAAAGGACAAAATGCCCCTCATTATCTGTGACTGTTTATAAACAACCCTCACCCTCAAGAGCCTGGCTTTACTTACACAGAACCACAGCTCCCTGGTATTAAGAGCACTTAAACATTGTATGAACACAGCACTAAAGAGGACCTTTCAAACCCTCGCCTTACATTCAATACTTCAAATGTCCTCAACAAGCTAATGCTAATGTATACAGCGGAGGAGCATGTTTAAAAAGCTTTCATAACCAAACATTTTTCTAGAGGAGCTCTAAAACATCCTGGTTTCTTTTTTTCTTTCACCTCAAATCATCTGTGTTGAACTCATAAGCGGACACAGCTGGATATTTTACTATCAGCAATAACAACCACCATCATAATCAGCCATAAACTGCACTGATCTTTAAACCCCTGCTAAAACTCCTCAGGTCCCAATTATGCCTGGACTCTGAGAGTGACCTTCCATGTATTTAAGACTGTCCAAAGCTGAACTAAAGCACAGACTCCAACAGTGCTTTTCAGGGATACTTCAGGTAATATTACGGTTCACGGTTCGGGTTTGAGGAAGTCATTTTATACATTTTTCATCTTGAGTATAGCAAAATTGAGAATCATTTACTGCCGAGAAGGAGCCAGAGGAGATATAATAGCTGTCCAGAAGCATTGGCAGGGTATTTATAAAGTAGCAGATTGGCTGCAGGTATAGGCCAGCCGGCCCATCTGAATTGGTTGGAAAGGTCCCTGAAACCCCGGGATGCTAATCCGGAAACCCTCTGATCAAATTAAAACATGTGAGTGCATGAGGGCGACTCTGAAAATCCTTGGAAAATCACCAGAAAACCACGTCTCATTTGGTGGAAAGGCTGTGTCACTGACTGTATCTGTTACATCAATACTTCCATTGTGAAACAGTGGCAACAGTGGCATACATCTCAATTTTAAATGCCAACATATCGACCGGGCTCGGACTGTAAATAACACCCTGGCATCGATTCTCAGCAGGTTTGCCACGGCCATCATTGACCCGACATGCATAAATAATACAGTGAGGGTAGACGAGATGCACAGATAAAACCTGTTCCGCCAACAAAAGCCTCAATAAACCAAAGTTTTCCTTCAACCTGTCACAAACAAAGAATCAAAAAAGAGAGGAGCCTTCCTGATTCCAACATTTCTCCATGTATTTAGTCTTTTCTGTGAAATAATCAGCAGAATGTTATCCTCTCTCTGTTTTAAAGCTGTCATAATGACATGTATGATGCAGAATAAGAAGCAGAAAGACGACAAAGAGGAGCAGCTATGTTTAGAGGGGGAACCTGTCATCAGAATAACAGCCTGGTGACAGTTTCATGTAAACATCTCATTCAAAGCAGACTGGTTCCATCCGGCTCATACCAAAGGAAAAATCGTCCTGATCGGCAAGGTGGCTTGTTGTGAAGTATGTGAACACTTGATCTGATTTTTTTTCCCTGGTTACGGTCGGAAAGGTTGCTTCACACATCTATTTCTCAGGACAGGTGTGTTGGAGGGCAAACAGTTCAAAGGTAAACACCCACACACTGTCCAACTTGTCAATGTGATTATTTTTAGATAAATTTGGGGAAGTTCAGAGAGCAGGGAATGGGTTTTACTGAAAAAATAAAAAAAATAAAAAATAAAAATATGTGTATATTATCCCACATGATTTTTTATATGATGTCCTTTTTTGTATTAATTTATTTATTTTAATTTTATTCTATTCAATTATTTATTCATTTATTTATTCTTTTTTATTTTATTTTATTAGTAGTATTTGTTTATCTATTTATTTATTTGTTAATTAATTAATGAATGTATCTATTTCTTTATTTTTTGGGTGGTGAGTATAAATATGAGATAGATACTGTACTGTACTTGCTTTCTCTTTTGGAACATTTTAATCCACTTTAACACTGTGAAGGGATAGGCAAGCACCAATACCAGGTATCGGTATTGCGCAGATACCAGCCTTATTTCAAGGTATCAGTACTTGTGAAGGCTGCTGATACCAGCAGCAAATACTCAAGACAAAAAAAAACCCCGCATTGAGTTAGTTCTCCTCGCCTGTAGTTGGCGCTAGAGTGCTGCTGGTTGACACCGCAGCAAATTGTGTCAGCTCCTGTTCAGCCAATATGAAGGATGCTGTGAGAGTTAGCAGTTAAACTGTATTATTTTGAACTTCAGTTTATCTAAAAGTTAATGAAACTCTGACGGTTTTTAGTTTTATTTTGCACTTTTTTTTGATTATCAAAAAAAAAAAAAAATTGAACTCAGAGCGAGATTTTTGTATTTGATTTTGGACTTCATGGCAGAGTGACCATGCTGCCTTTGTTCAAAATGATCCGTCACTGTTCATTAAAACTGTACATAGCAAAAGTACTTGCGGTATTTGTACTCTGTATCATTGAGTACATAAGAGGAAGTACTCGTACCGGAAGTGGTCTGAAAAAAGTGGTATCAAACATCCCCAATACTGTGAATGATGTGCTTGTGGGTTGTACATTGGGTGTCTACTCCTTTCATCACAGGTCCTCTCTCAGTCAGGGAACTGATGTCAGTATTTTATCTTTGCTGCCTGATCAGCTAGGCTCTGATGTCATGATGACGCTGCAGGTGTGAGGTCACCTCCCCTTGAACATTACCTGGCCTTTTGAACAAACTGTTTGACTGATGGAGGTCAATAAATACTCATTTTCTTTACAGGATGGTGTGTGGGTGTTTACCTGTGGATATCTGCTCCACGTTACATGACTGGTTCACACTTTTAATATCACAACATTACTGTAACAAACCTTGATTTCCCAAATCCAACATGACTAGTATAGCATTTTGGGATCAGGAGAACTTTGCATGTTAAAAAAATGGTGATTTAATTAAACATTTGTAAATTTTGAACTACATCCAACAAAAACAGCACAGTTGCCTTGGATGAAATAATCAAAGCGATTCGAGGTCTTACCCTGGCACGAAGAAGAAAGAACCAAATGTACAAACTGCGACACACACACACCAAAGCTCTCATGTGGTTACCTTTAAAGCCAAACATGACTTGTGCCTCCTCATGTCCCTGTTTGCTTGAGTACTCTCTGACAAATGAGTGCGGTTTCCCGAGGAAAGAAAGGCAGCAGATTCAGCTCAGCTGCTGCTAAGAATCTGAGGTAAACAAATCCTCCAGTGGCTGAGATTTAAAGCAAAGCCTGTGCTTTTCTGCTCCCAGTTGCACTAACGCAGACTGTGAAATTAGCTGAAACAAATTAACGCCATGAAGGGAAACAAGGGTTGCTGAACAAAATGCCGTCTCAGTCAAAAGATGTTTGGCCGGCCTCATTCTTGGCATAAATTCCCTTCGAGGCAGAGCCTGCACAAGCCTGGTATTAGTCCCTAAAAAACCCTCAATGAGACCAAAAGAATTTTAAATCAAATGCTGTTAATGGAAAAACTAAGTCCAAATGAGAGCGGAGCAAAGAAAAGCAAAGCCTCTAAAAGATGAAACGTCTGCCCACCCACACAAATGCAAAGGCTAATGATGACATTCAATAAAACTGCCAATATCAGGCCAAAATACAGACATTACTGTGCAGTAAATTGATTGGCTTTTGATTAATAGAGAAGCAAACGTTGGGGATCTCTTTGCGTCTTCCGTCCGTCTAAGGACCAGGGGAGCATTTCCAATTTAGCAGTATTGGCAATAACCTCCAGCAATATGTATTCCTGCCCTATTGGCTGACCTTTAAGAAGCTGCTATAAATTAGCTAGCAGGTTATTCAACACACGCGTTAAAGAGAAATGCCCCCGCTCTGGCTCTGAAGCGTCCCTGCTGGGGAAACTGCCGGCACTGCCGACTCTCCTGGGTCACATTTTATTAACCGACAGTGACTTCCTCAACACCTCATCTCGCTCGTCTCGTAAATGGGATCTGAAGGATCTGGACAAGGGACAGCAGAGTCCACAAAGTCAATACAGTTAACACAGGAGGTGAAACAGATTAAAACCATGTGAAAGGGGAAAAATAAAAGACTTGAGGAATATTTTTAAAGAGTAAACTGTATTCATTAACTGCCCAAAGCTTCTGCACACCTTCTGAGAAGTAGTCCTTGACTTTCTGTTTGTAAGAAAGACAAAAACTACATCTAAAGGGAGCCAAGTGAGAAACATTTCAGCTTTTTAATTAAACTTATTTGCTTGTTTGAAGAATGATATGTAACAATGGTTGAATTTGCATGCTGTTTCATCATCCGATCCTGAGTCTCGAGCCTCTAAGAAGAGTTAGCCAGCAGTAAGTACTTCAAGGAGAATAAAAACAAAGGATTCAGACTGAAAGCTCCAATTTTGCTCTGGCGCCAATAAAACATGTTTCAGCTCTTCATAATTGTCAACCATCTCCTACAGCAGGGGTCATCAACTACATGTCCAAGAGCCAAATATCTTTTTTCAGAAGACACTGTGAAGGCAAAATTAATGTTGTCATTTGCTTGTATTGTGTAGAGGTGTGAAAATGCATTGATGAGGTAATATAAAGCGTTACTTTGACTTGACATAAAATATCAACATTTCATCTCTTAATATCAATCCTGGGTAAGTTAGAAGTAAAATACAAACTCCCAACCTCCACTGTGGTAGATGGCACCAAAGAGTTACTCCTCTGTATGTTGCCCTTAAACTGTTTAATAAATATAATCTAAAAGTCTATTCAAAATATTTTATTCCTAAACTTGATGATGTGGATTTTGATGCCGTAAACATCAATGGTTTCTCTTTATTCTTGGGTCATTAAGGTTAAAACTAGGGATAGACTGATTATCGGAGCTAATATTTGGTATTGAGGCATATTGGCATCAGCCTTTTTTTAATCCAACGGCCGATATGAAACCCATTCAAAACAGTGTTGTTTTGGCTCCGATGCTTCTCTGCACAGAGTTTCTCCGTCTACACTATGGAAGCACGAGATCAGGGGTGGCCAACCTGTGGCTCGCGAGCTGCATGTGGCTCTTTGCCTTTCGGTGTGTGGCTCTTCATTCCATTCATAAAAAATATACATAGTTATGAGTAGTGGTGTGCCGATTAATCTAAAAAAAAAAAAAAATGTATATATATATGGATGGATGCCAACGTTGGGATTGGGATCAGTTGAGATTGAAACTGAAGTTTCAGTTTCTCTTCTCTAGTACAAATTGAAACACACAACAAAGTAAATCTTGCTTTGAAAATTGAAAATGTATTGATTTTTATTTTATTTTATGTCATTTCGTTTATGTGTGAGAAGAAGTGTTGTTGTAAGACCATTTATTTTTTTAAACTTTTATTAAACTTTATGAAAAATGCTGTTAAGTGTATGAGCTGTTTAATAAACATATGCTTGAAGGTATTTGATTGCAGTTAGGTGTTGGAGTTTGTATTGTTCAAAATTTGTTTAGCCATTATTTTCACTTTGCCTGCAAATTAATATCGGCTTCAAATATCTGTTATTGGCCTCCTTGCCTACTAAAAAGCCATATCGGTCTGTCTCTAGTTAAAATCATTCAAAGTTTAAGTTTTACAGTGTAGTAGACTGATAAACTAATAATCATAGCCATGTTTTGCACAATAATTGTTTTTTTATGAGCGACATTGGTTACACCAAGTGACATTTATCAGTTTCACCAACTGACCATGGCTTTTACCTGATAATTTTTCTGCAGCATAAGTTTAATGTCACAGTAGTTTAAGTGATAAACTTGATTCACTTTATTTTTTCAAGTTAAGTGTATGGAAAACTGAATCTGACTTTCATGATTTCAAACACAATAAAATAAAGTAGTTGTTTTCAATCAAATAGTTAACTGGGTAGCATGTAACTACTGTCAATGCACCAAGCTTTATTTGTACTGTACAGTGAGCATAACCAGCTGAATCACTTTATCCTTAAGTTTCACTTTCGGTTTGTCCCCATGAGGAGGACCGTCCATCCTCAGGTGGTGTTTGGGGAAAGAGAAAGCTGTGTGGATGCTGGAGATTCTGGTGATGTTGTCAGTAACCATTTTTATTTACAAAACTAGAGACAATGTTCAGGAATGTTAATGTACATATGTTTAATAATGTTCAAACTCAAAGTTCATCCAGTAAAATCTGTTCCCGATGTTTGATTGCTGTGTTTTTTCCTTCACTGAACCCTTAATATCCATTTCTGTTCTTGTGTTTTTCTTCATTTAAAACTGTTCTACTCTCATAAAAAATGTAGTAAATTGGAAATAACTCCAGATATTGAAAGTTACAGGTGTTCCAGAGAAATGGGGCAACGCATTTACTCACAGGACATTTTTTTAACCCTTTTATGGCCAAAATAAGCAAGAAGGTCCAGGTAGGCTTTTTGAGGCATCTCATGGATCTCGCCATGACTTGTTTGTTCTTGATAAAATTGTTCTGCAGTAGAGCGGACTTTAAGAGCAGATCATATTTATTACAAAAAAATAAATGTTACGCAAGTTTTATTTCCGCATTGGTTTACCAAGGGGTCCTGAGAAGGAAGGTGGCAGATTACAGATGGAAAAAAAAGTCAAGTACAGGTCGACAATCTACAAGACTAACAATGTTTCTAACAGCCAGGGTTACGTCTCTGAACGCCTCACCATTGATTTTGATGTTTACTGAAGTTTAATCGCAGCCACAGCACATAAAGAGCAGGAAAGTTCTCCAGTATGAAAAGTTCAGTTGCTGCGTAGGTGGTGGTGGTGGAAAGTTGTGTTTCTTGAAACTGAGCTGGAAATAGAGTGTCAGCCATCTGCTTAACTTCTCAGAGTAATTTAACGCATGTTTGATGAAAGACGGAGAAGAAAGTGTTTGTTCGTTCGGTCGCTGCTTTTTGCACATCACTGTCAAAGAGTTCCAGCCAGCAGAAAGACTCCAGGAATTAATAAATCAACACTGTTGGATCTAAAGTAAACAGGCATGTTAATCCATCAGGAATCCTCCGAGACCCCCTGCTGCCTCTCACAGTACGACACACTTCCTCTGCTGTAATTAGCTCTTTTTGGAATGACATGACAGTAAACAAAAATTAAAACCAAAAGTGATGAATAGCTGAGGAAAGTTCCCATGGAGACTGGCAGTTTTTTAGGATATGTGTTAAGTGGAGCCGTATTTGAACAGATTTAACACATGTGAGCGTGTTAATGCGCTGACATACGGAAATTACATCTGCAGACAAGTGGATAATACCACAACATGAGCGAGATTGGGTTTTTCAAGTCCTATCATTTAGAAATATTCAATTTTAACGCACAATTTTACTCTTTAAGTATTTAATCCTTTAACACCTGAGCCACACAATGCCTGTCCAGACCGTTTTGCTTATTTTGGCAATAAAATCGTCCAAAAAATGTCCTGTGAGTGAATGCTTTGGCCCATTTTTCTGGAACACTTTGAACTTTCAATATATGGAGTTATTTTCATTTTTCTGCTGGTTATATAAGAGTAGAAAAGATTGAAACGAAGAAAAACACAAGAACAGAATTGATTTTAGAGGTTCAGTGAAGGTGAAATGAAAGTGAAACTTAAGAAGAAAGATATTCAGCTTGTTAAGCACATTGTACAGTTTTAATGCACATTTTTACTCTTTAAGTGTTTAACCCTTTAACATCTGCCACTCACAATGCCTGTCCAGACCGTTTTGCATATTTTGACTATGAAACTGTAAAATAAAAAAAAATTAAAAAATTGTCCAGTGATTAAATGCTATGGCCCATTTCTCTGGAATACTTGAAACTTTCAATATCTGGTGTTATTTCCATTTAACTGCTTGTTATATAAAAGTAGAAATGTTTGAAATGAAGAAAAACATGAGAACAGAAATTGATTTTAGAAGTTTAGTGGAAGTGAAATGAAAGTGAAACTTAAGGAGAAAACGATTCAGCTGGTTACTCACACTGTACAGTTATAATGCACATTTTTACTCTTTAAGTGTTAAACCCTTTCACACCTGACCCACACAATGCCTGTCCAGACCGTTTTGCTTATTTTGGCTACAAAATGGTCCAAAAAATGTCCTGTGAGAAAATGCTATGGCCCATTTCTCTGGAATACTTGGGACTTTCAATATATGGTGTTATTTCCATTTAACTGCTTGTTATATAAAAGTAGAAATATTTGAGATGAAGAAAAACACAAGATCAGAAATTGATTTTAGAGGTTTAGTAAAGGTGAAATGAAAGTGAAACTTAAGGAGAATGCTATTCAGCTAGTTACGCACATTGTACAGTTTTAATGCACACTTCTACTCTTTAAGTGTTTAACCCTTTAACACCTGACCCACACAAGCCTGTCCAGACTTTGGCCATAAAATGTTCCAAAAAATGTCCTGTGAGTAAATGCTTTGGCCCATTTTTCTGGAACACTTGGAACTTTCAATATCTGGAGTTATTTCCATTTTACTGTCGGTTATATAAAAGTAGAAAAGTTTGAAACGAAGAAAAACACAAGAACAGAAATGGATTTAAGAGGTTTAGTGAAGGTGAAATGAAAGTGAAACTTAAGGAGAAAGAGATTCAGCTGGTTATGCGCATTGTACAGTATAAATAAGGCTTGGTGCATTGTTTTACAAAGGTAAACACACAACACAAGCCTTAAATGAAACTCAGACAGTAAAAGGAAGATTGTCAATGCTCAAGTTCACTCATACTCAAAAAAAAAAGAGATTTTGTACACTGTTCTAAAAAAGTCACCACTCACCACACAATATAAGCTTAGTCGACAGATATAATTATGTAAACAAAGTAAAAACTGGACAGAGAGAAACCTCAGTGGAGGGTTTGCAGGTGAAATCTTGAAAGAAAGTTAAAAAAAAGCCTATGTTCTTAAAACTCTGCAGAACACTTTGCATCAATTCTTCTTTGAACGCACCCCACGGCATGCACACTTTCACAAACAATGATCCAGCTCCACAGTGAGCTTCTCCCTGACCTCTCCGAGTTTTTGTTAAAGGTTATTCAAAGAATTTTACACAAGGTGGAAAGGTCTGGCAAGATGCCATCAATGTGTGCATAATGTAACAATGATTTATTATGTTCAGGGACGCACTGAACTGAAATAAGCAGCATGCTCCTTTATGCTCGCTGCCCTTGAACCGGAGCTGGAGACGGTTGAAGAAAGTGAAGCTGTTTCTCTGTGAGCTCAGGCTCGCAGTGCTGGACTGGAACAGAATAAAGCATTTCTCCGAACAGGAAGAGTTGTCTCTATTTTCTTTGCACGTGTTTCTCTGCTTCAGGGGAAACACAGCCGTCACTTCAGTGACTGACAGAGACGCCTTGTCATGGTAATAACTTTGTACTTCTGACTGGATGGGAATGCATGCACAGGAAATCATTCAGGGATGCAACAGCAGAGGAGAAATGGAAAAAAATAAAGTTTGATACAACAAAAAACTACAGCACTGAATTTCCACAAACACTCAGTAGCAGCCCACTGGCCTCAGGTGAATTATCTCTTTTTTAACAGCAAAGCTGAGAAAGACAGTTACTACAACGAAAAGAGGACAAGTGACTCATGCCAAGAGAACAGATGTCTGTTTTCATTAATAATGTAAATTAAGGTTATAAGAAAAACCCAAACAACCCCCCCAAAAAAAATATTAGATACAAAGCTCTGTAGCTTTCAGGGCCACATTACAGCCGTGGACCAAAAATGAATAAAGTCAGATGTGTTCAGACACTTTAACAAATATGTGTCCCATGTGATGATCCATTTCTGGGTTCAAACACCCTCAACGTGCCAGTGTAGCATTACAATTCTTGTACTTGTAAACAAAAAAGCGTATGTGTTATTAAAAACCATGTGTAACCTGTTATCCATTTATCTGAGCAGTCACTTTAACGGTCTGAACTACAACCACAGTCGCCCCCCATGGCGAACACTTTTTGGTCAACTTAGCAGCTGAAATTGACAAACCCGCCCCTCTGACCTATAAAAACAGCTCCTGTACCAAGTGCATCACATCAGCAGAGTGGAGAATAGTATGTGCAGACTGTAGGCTCCTATATACAGTAATACAACCCTCTGCTACATCGTGGTGACAGCAGTGGACAGCAACACAATGGTCTCTAAGGTGGAACTAAATATTAGCCTGTGTCAACATCTTTTCTTTGAGTGTTTTTATTTCTCCTTGGAAAAATATGTTCTTCCCTTTTTTGTTTTTATTTATTTATTCAGTTCTTTATTATTATTATTTTTATTATTATTTCAAATTTATTATTTCTATTATTATTTTTTTTATTCATTCAATTATCGATTTATTTTCCATTCAAATTTATTATAATTATTATTATAATTATTATAATTATTATAATTATTTTTATTATTATTATTATTATTATTATTATTATTATTATTATTATTATTATTATTATTATTATTATTATTATTATTATTATTATTTGTTTCAAATTTATTATTCATTTAATTATTTATTTATAAATTTATTTATTTATTTATTTTCAAAAATATAAGCAAGCATCAGGGGGTTAAAAAGCTTCCCAGCTATAAAATGTGCAAAATTAAAATAAGTGTTAAATATATTTAAATGTTTTGCAAATCATAAAATGAAATGATAATTCAAAAAAGAACACACAAATTCAATCAATGTTGTTTTAACATACATAGATATATGCCTGAATGATACCATCAGCACCAATAAAGGTTATTTCTTAATGCTATTTTTCAGCTTCCTGATCGGGTCGGGTGGGACCAGAGGGATTCATGGCCCCTTAAGCCATAAAAAGAGGTTTAAGTGTGATCTGTGTTAAGATTTTGTCAGTGGTTGTAATCCAAAACTGATGCTGAAAACTGCTGACCCCCTGCAGTGGGAATACACTAATTAACCCAAACCCCCCAAAACAGACAAAAACAGGCTCCAAAAATGATCTTGTTTGTCTCCAACAAAAAAATGTGGAAAATGGATCAAACATTTTCTGTTTGCAGTGTTTGATATAAACTTAAACCCTACTTGTGTTTAACAAATTAAATGAATAAAGAAACCACTGAAAACTCTAAAACTTAACTCATTATACTGTACAACACATGGGTTCCTAGCATGTTTACCTACTTTGTAAGCTCTGCTCTTCATCTAATTCCTGTCAGAGTGTCATATGTTAGAGACATCTTCCACCAGATTGGTGTTGAGCTCCGGCGGTGTCTGGTTGAGCTGCTGATCGATGAGAAAGAAAGGAGCCAAAGTGCAACAGAGAGGAAACGGACCGGACATGGATCGGACAACAGCCCAGAACTTTATCACTTTGGAAATGTGAAACATGGTAGTCCTGATCCTGGAAACAGTTAGCTTGGACTGTGAGGGACTGTTCAAACCTGGCTGACCTTGGTCATCCTGTCCAGATATACAGACCTCATGGATCAATCAGCTACCTAAAACTCATCTGGTCTAATTCTGCTGGACACTGCTTTTATCCTTCCTCTGAAAACCGAGCGCTAAAAAGCCTCGCCAGCTTGCTTCAGATTCATGAGCTCCACCAGATTGTTCTACTTAAAAAGACAGATACGATTCTTCACCGAGAGCAAATCTCCCTAAAAGCTGAGTAGTAGCTCAGCTGCTCGTTTCCTCCAGCTGTGAAACACCTCGCAGAGAGTGATTAAGACAAAAAAATAGCACAAGCGCTGCAACAGTCAAGCGTAATGTCTGGCTCAGAGCAGCCATTATTGCCCCTCTGTTTTGTAGCACTCCACTCTTTATCTTAGCATGTGTGCGCCTTTAGCGCTTCAGCCATCAATCATCATTGTGCTCTGAGAGGAAGATTTATTAGAGGAGGAAGGTGGTTGGAGATCAGATTTATCTCTGGCTGAAATAATGGGTGAAAACACACCCAGATGCACCCACACATGGGTTGTACACATGATGGCTTGTGAGCATGCAGTTATTACTGAGCTGTGACTAAATGTGTCCTCAGACAGGGGGAGAAATTGGCTGCCGGGGATGATATTCATGACAGATTTACATGGGAAAAAATTGGCAAAATTGTCTTCTCATTGATATGTAGTGCAACTGACATGTCTGGTTGTGCGGCACAGTCTCACACAGCTGAGTGCGTTACACATATGCTCATGGAATAAATCCCAGAGACAGGAGACGTCTAGACAGGTAATGCAAGAAGTGCAGGGGGAACGCTACCATGAATTTAACAGACTCTCCCTGTCTCCAGGAGACAAAGCAGCACATACAGTAGCCTCAAATGAGCTCCCTGACAGACAACTATCATAGTAAAAGAGAGCAGCGCGGCGGTGAAACACGGCTCCAGGCGGCTCTTAAAAAAAAGCCGGCGATATTTCATTGTGAAACATGGAAAGCTCAATGTGTCCAACAAAGCTCTGCCTTTAAATCCTCTCTCAGAGCGAGAGATAAGCACGCCGCAGCTTTTAGAGATGACAGTGAAATGTATTATGCCTTAACAAGAGAGGGAAGAAGCTGGCCGGGGTCGACGTGCGCTTCCACCACGCTGTAACAGATTCCTGTTTTCTGCTCCGCGTAATGTAGGAACATCACATTTTCATGCCAGGTTTGGACCAAAAGGAGCTGCTGTGAGGAGCTGCAGCGAGGAGCCACACGATGCGTAAGAAGCTGGAGAAAAAGCAGCTTTATGTGCAGAATGAAAGACTACTATGAGACAGAAAAAAGAGCCATACTATAGCAGAGTGTCTTTAATTTAAAGGTAAGGTTGAACTTTACAACCCTGTGTAGGAGTGAGATGTTACAACTCGAAAGAGAGAAACTACTGAGAGACGTTAGAAGAAGTGCTGAAGGGAAACAGCTCCTGACTGTGAGTTTATCATAATCTTTCTTACTGGGAGTCTAAATAAAGCGCTGCTAATACCTTAAGGTCAACCAATAGGAGGTCTCATGAGTGGTAAACATTTCTAAGGTCTATTTCGTCTTCTCTGGTAGTTTTATTTTTTCTTTTGCTTTCAGAAAATCCAAAAAGTACCTATCCGCTCACACTTCACTTTGACATTTTAAAGCACCACTGCCAAACCTCGTCACCTTCAGCCCCTTCAAGACTTCCCTCACAAACAAAGGCGGCAGGCAGCCATCTGTTTTCTTTTCTGGGCATAAACCTCGTTCATTATCGTTATTACGTCAAGGAGAAAAATGCTTTCATGCAAAGAATTTAAAGATATTTCTCCTCCGTTTTAGAATTTACATTAGTCGGTGAGGTCTTTAACCTGATCTCAGATGTAATCCACACATCTGTTCACCAGTCCATCCCATAGTCTGTATAAAACATGGACATAGCCTCCAAGATGTCACCTGTCTGTTCCTGAAACTGTAAAATGAAGCCAATCCGTGGACGCAGACACATTTGCTATGACGCAGGCTTTGAGCTTCCTTTCAAACAGCTACAGGGCGCCCGTCAGCCACGTGAGCTGATCTGTGTCTCTGATTGGACAATCAAATGATCCTAATATCTTCTAGAAAAAATTCACTCACCATACAGTGTGTACCAATGGCGAAATCCACATTTTATTAGACCCAAGTGTTTTGAACTAGGCTGTATATGTGTTTTTTTAATGCCGTAAAAGTCTGTTTTTATGGCTGGGTGTGTACATGACTTCCGGTGTTTCTGCCAGACTCAAGCTGATTCTCGACTACAGCAACTTTTAGCACTTCAGCATAGGTTTAATTTTTACTAACCGGATGTTACCCCTTGGTCAATCTTTATTCCCTCAAAACCTCAAATCCCCATCATTGGCAGAGTGAAGCAAATCGCTGTTTTCTGATGTGATAATGTGACCAGTTTGGGTGAGGCTGGTCATTTGAATTGGGTTTATGAAAAACATTCAAACGATCATTCGGTTCTTGTTTTTTCTTTGTTTCTTTGTTTAACTGCTCAGTGCAAAGAAGGACATCAGGACAGATGTGGCGGGAAACTTGTCTGTTGTTTGCATGACGAGCGATGAAAACAGAGTTAGAGGGTGCTCCTGTGGCGTTGAATGGTTATGCTGTTTGGAATCACTTTGGATTCACGATGAGCTTTGATGATGGCAGTAAAAAAGTGGAGGATAAAACCACGACTGAGCGCTACCAACTTAGCTTCTTTGTCACTACATTTAGTGACTTTTCAGAGGTGGGAGAAAATATATCAAGTATCAAATTATCAGGATTTTTTGTTAAACAATTTTAAATTGGGATTTTTTGTTACAAAAATCTTTTCTTTTCTTTTTAATTTAAATCCTTCATTTAAGTCTTGTTTTAGTCTTAGTTGGGGTACTGATTAAAAGAACAAGATCGCGGATACAAGCGGCCGAAATGAGCTTCCTCCATAGGGTGGCCGGGCTCTCCCTTAGAGATAGGGTGAGAAGCTGATGAGGATGAGGATGCCTCCTGGACGCCTCCCCGGTGAGGTGTTCAGGGCACGTCCCACCGGGAGGAGACCCCAGGGCAGACCCAGGACACGCTGGGGAGACTACATCTCTTGGCTAGCCTGGGAACGACTCGGGATCCCCCGGGAAGAGCTGGACAAAGTAGCTAGGAGAGGGAAGTCTGGGTTTCCCTGCTTAGGCTGCTGCCCCCACGACCCGACCCCGGATAAGCGGTAGAAGATGGATGGATGGAGATGGAGTTTAGTCTTTGTTTATAAGCTGGGTTGAAAAGGTTGAGATTACAGATCCCCTGAATAAACCTTAAAAACTGACTCACATGTGACGTGCATTTTTGGGAAAATATGGCTCCTGATATGGTCTTTATCATCTTTCAACTTTTTCACTTGGTGTGGTGTTAGGGATGGGTACCGAATTAGGTACTTTTATAGGCACCGACTAAATTCTGCCAAAAGTACCAGGTACAGATTCACGAAAAATCAAAAGGTACCATGTTTAGGTACCTGAACGCATCCTTGTGACTGTGAGGGAGTAGAAGAGTGGGGGATCTTCCATACTGGACATGAACTCAGCATTACAAGGTTATATATTGGAGAATAAATATGTTAAATTGACAGAAAAAATGATTTTATTATTATTATAGAAATTGATATTTTTGACCACAAAAACACAAAAAAGCACCAAGAATTGGTACCATTGCGTACTGATACTGATTGTCAGGAATTGTTCCAAATGTGAAAGGTACCCATCTCTATCTGGTGTTAAAAAAGTGAATCAAAAATGAGAAACATCAAACATTCATAATTTGAAACTCATCAGCACCCCAAAAATCATAAAAGAACCAAACAGGGAGAAAAGCATATTGTTCCAGCTCTACCCCTCTGGAGAGTTTTATTTTATTTCTTGAGTAATTTCTGCCGGTCCAAGCTGAGATAAAAGGAGGATGGTTGATATTTAGACATTTAAAAACAAGACTTGGCTTTAAGAGTGTTTATTTGTAGTTCTAAACTTTTTTTTACGGGGTCTTTTCTACCTGCTTTCTCACATTTTTTTCCTCCAACAGCGTCCAGGACAATTACATTCAAATGGCTCATTATTCAAGTTAGACAACGGCTTCATTCAGAGACTCTGGGCGACTTTTGGGGCAGCCAATAGGGACTTTCCTTACTGAGGAGTTGGCGTGTTGACACTGGCAATGTTTCACTCAGCTTTGATGATGATGTCAAAATGGGAAACAGCCTCATTCTTTCAGGTTTTTCATGGCTACACATGACAGAATTTATGAAAAAAAAAAAGCCAAAGGTGGATTATAGATTATATGGTAGTCAGGGGTGTTAAAACATGAAAAATATGCACCAAACCAAACTGAAAACCATGATCAGATCCGTGGATGTGTGAACCGTTCCATCCCTAATCTGACCCCATGCTGTGAAATGGAAAGTGCAAATCCAGGTGTTGTTTTTTGAATAACGCCTGAACGCCACAGATGCGAACATTAAAGAGTAACGCCCTTTTCTTTTGACTTCTTTGGATTCCTGCTGCGTCGTGTGGTCGGCGCGGTTTCCCTTGGGAGCGTAGCTCATTTGCTAACTGTGGCGTCCTGTCCTCATCACAAAAGATGGAGCTGCGGGGGAACTGCTTTTACAAAACCTCACAACTCACTTCTAAAAGAAATGTTTTTGGTTGCACTTTACAAATCATAAAAGAGCACTACTTCAGTTTGTTTTGTTGTAGTTTTGTTTATAAGATTTTTTCTTATTCCCAATCAAATTACGTGAGGGAATTTATTGGGCTTGGTCTAATCTTCTTATTTTCCCATAACGTGACAGAAAACAGTCGTAACCTGATTCCACTCTTCCTACCATTTTTCACCGGTTATTAATCACCCCCACTCGACTCATGAAAAGAGAAGCCGGAGCTGACACTTCCAATGGCGGCGCACCGTTTCTGGTTTCAGCGCTCATCACTCAGCCTCGGCTACATTTTCACATCCCTCCAAAACGGGGAGCGGTCTCAGGAGGCAGTGAGGGAGAAATGGGCCTGAGACCTATTTACTGTGCTATAATCCCATCAATAATGAAGCAGGCCTGACATCTTAGTCAACACGTCCCACTCACTCTGCTTTTGGATGAGTGCTTTTTGATGTTTGAGAGTCCACCTCTGACCCTCTGCTGTTCTATGTTTTCACTCCCCGAGCTAGAAGAGCTTCACATCTTTGATCCCCTGCTTTCTGGAAGGAAATACTTCATCTGGGCAGAAATCTTGGCAGCTTTTTTATCCAGTTTATGAAATAAAAAACAGAATCTGGCACCTGTATTCATTGATTAAGATACTTTCAATCGCAAAAAAAGAAGCTTTAATCTGTGAAATCAGCAGCTGCAGTGTTTGGTAGAAAGTAGCGCCTCGAATGAAATGGAGCTGTCTTTACAGAGCAAATAAAAGCACAAAGACAGAACAGCAGGGAAGGAGAAAATCATAAAGGAACACTCATATCAAAAGAGAAGAGAAGTGTATCTGTCTGGATTAACATTAATATGTCATCGCAGCTTTTCTTCCTTTAAATTTGAATCAGATTTGTGCAGGTTTTATGTCTACAAGGATCACCTTTTCTCTCTTAACTGCCACTGTGAAGAAGCAGTCATCAAAAGGTTTAGTCAAACGCGCACACACACTCCCAGTGACTTAGTTCACCCTCCGCAGTGCCTCTTTGAAATGTGCCGCTGTGCTTCAGAACAAAGGTAATAACGTCTCTCTTCTGCTGGTATCTGGGTCGAACCAGATCAATCAGTCTTTGGGCGAAGAATCAGCATGTGCATCGCTCCTTTGTCACCGCCGTGGAGACGGTGGAGGTGGCGGCGGGGATGAGCCTGATGTAAATCAAAGGACTTTCAGTTCACCCGAGGAGACACGGCGCAGACACTATCAGGCCCGGCCATCAGTGACCCTCAATCCCTGAACAATGAGTCATTATGGGGCCCGGGGAGGCCGTAATAGACTGACTGACGGATGAACTTGTGGGGATGCACGTGTGTGTCTCTGAGTGGTGACATGCAGCACGATTTTTGACAAATGGGAGGCAGAGAGTCGTTCCCTCTGTGTGCGACGTGAAAGGTGGAACAAATGTTGCATGTTGAGCTCTAAAAATAAACTCCCGCTCATTTCTCCACCCAGCCAGAGCGTACTGTAAGAGTTGGTGAAATCCAGCGTTGATGTGACAGGTTTAACTACGACTGGTTTTATGATTGCAGCTCCTGTAGTCCACATTTTAAAGAGTCCTCAAGCAAAACACCAGCCCTGAACACACAGCTCGCAGTGTGTGAACGGGAACAGACAGACCAAAGTTTATATAGCATTTCCTGCAATCAGTATATGAACGTGTGACTGTGACATTACTGCTAGTAGCTACTGTAAAAGTGATTTAAGTAGAGTCCACTTACTACGACCATGTGTGAAAGAAATTCAGACTCTATTTTGAGGTTATGCCGTCAGCATGGATCAGGAAACGAGTCTCTGGCTTTGTTTATGTGCATTCAATATTCAGGTTTCTGGAACATTCTGAATAACAGTTTACATATGTGAGCAGACAGGGTTATTAATGTTAACATGGTATCCTGATCAAAACGGCAAAGCAAGGACAACATCTCAATGCATGGAGAACGCCGAGACGCAATGCCCATCATTTTCATCTCTTCTTCCTGTATCCATAGCAACAGCAGCAACAACAGTACTCAAAAGACCAAGGGTCGACCCTAATTGTCACTCTTACCCCCACCCCTTGTCCCCCTGTTTTAAGGGCCAATAAGAAGGGGTAAAAAATTATCTTTTAGAAATAAAACGTCACTCAATCCCTGCTACGTCATCACCTCTAGATGTTCGCTGGGTGTCGTAGACAGAGCGACTGTTTCTTCACTTCTAAACCAAACACATTTTTACAAACTGATGATAAACTGGTGTCAGATTAGGGCGACAACCTCGCAGCAAACAGACACCACCACAATGCACCGCATCACTAGGGATGGGTACCAAATATTTAGGTACCTAAACGCATCCTTGTGACTGTGAGGGAGTGGAAGAGTAGGTGATTTTCCAAGCTGGACATGAACACAACATGATAACGTTAAATATTGAAAACAAATGTGTTAAATTAAAAAAAAAAAAAAAATTGCATTTTATTCTAAACAAATTGATATGTTTTACCATATAACACAAAAAAGCACAATTAATATGTACCGTTGAGTACCGATACTGATTGTGAGATACCAGGCATGGGTACTGTATCTTTACAAATGTGAAAGGTACCCATCCCTATGCATCACATAAGTAACGAGACAGCTAAACCATGAAAAGTGAACTTTACAGTAATGCAGCTAATCTGGCTATTATTAGCTATAGCTGGAGCTGTTGCCATAGCGACGTTAGGTAGATCGTTTTCCGAGCGTTTTCAAAATGAAACCAACAGTTTGAAACATGGCTAATATCGTAAAGTAGGAAAGGATTGGATATCTGATATTAAAAAAAAAAAAAAAAAAAACTATTTGGTGGAAATTTGACAAACCCCTCTGTTTGAAGTGAGGTCTTGGTTTGGTTTTGTTTGAAGGGCTGTGTAGCTCCTCCCCTTGATCTTACAGAGAACTGGGACACAGCTTCATTACATGTGCACATGCAAAACCAAAGGCTAAAGAGTATGTTCCTTTGGATGGGGATATCCTGATAGGTGTATACATGACCACATAATCAGGTTAGAAAAGGAGGAACCCAGGGGTGATTTTTTAACTTTTTAAAAACTGGAATACAAGCATATAAGTTAAGTTGCCGGAAGTTTTGCTATTTTAGGCCTGGACCACATGAATATGGATATATTCCTAAACGCACATTTTTCTGTCCAATTGGGCCTCTCAACCACACGAACACAGCAATCTCACCCACAGAAACAGAGATTTTTTAAACCCGATAAAAAAGTGAATTAATACAAAAATATCCAATTGAGTGGATCAGTGTAGCGGTGTAAAATGGAGCTCTAAAAATGAATGTAATGTTGATGATAATGATGTTCATGACATAACAAGTCCACCTCATTGTCCATCCACACAAACAACTCTATTTTGTTTGTTTTTTTGTTATCTCCTTACTCCATTAACTGCTTCTTCTTCCTGTGTTTGACTGCGCATGCTCATAACGTTCTTCTTCTATAGTTTTCACATTTTGCTAACCTGCCACTTATTGGCCAGGCATGGCATTGCAGGCTTAAGAGGCGATCGTTTTCAGTTTTTCCTCTTCGTATGGACAGAGATATTTCTTTGGTGTGAACACAGATTATTTTTTTAAAATGGGGACAAAGGTATCTGGTCAAAAAAATGTCCATAGGTGTGGTCCATGCCTTAGTTTGCTGTTTTAGTTTGGGCTGGGGATCTCTGGTAGTCCACTTATGTTTTGTTTTTTTGTTTTTTTCTGATCTTAGGATTTGTGAGTTTTCTTAGGTTAGGGGGGAGGTGCTGGGATCAACAGTCCAAAGTGTCGCTGGCCCAGGACCTTCCCACCTTTAACTTTTTACGACCAGGATCTCCAGTCCATTTTGTTTTTTTATAATATTGATTTTCATTGTTTATTATTTTGATTCTTGATTTGATTTGATTTTTTTTTTTTATTCTTCATAAGATGTATCTTTGGTTGTGGTGTCCCTCTCTAATTTGCTACGGCCTCTGGGGTTTAAGCTTTGTTAGTTAGATGTTTATAGGAGACTGTAACAGCCACCATACGGCTTCAAGTGTATTTGCATTAAAAAATTCATTGTTTTATGCATCAGAAAC